>NW_019154099.1:59594440-60194440 GCF_002288905.1 Enhydra lutris kenyoni
TATCTGACTATGTGCTACCCCATTATCTAGAAAGATCTGACTTCTGTCACCCCATTATCTAGAAAGATCTGACTATGTGCTACCCCATTATCTAGAAAGATCTGACTACTGCCACCCCATTGTCTAGAAAGATCTGACTACTGCCAGGGTTCTTTCCAGCTTAAATTGTGTGCTTCACTTCATGATTCTGAAAAAATCCTGCAACACACACACACTAATATCTATCACAATATTATTACCTTTTTAAAAAAAGATTTTATTTATTTATGTGACAGAGAGGGAGAGAGAAAGAGAGAGAGAGAGCAAGCACAAGCAGGAGGAGTGGCAGGCAGAGAGAGAAGCAGGCCCCCCATGTAGCAAGAAGCCAGATATGGGATTCGATCCCAGGACCCTGGGATCATGACCTGAACCGAAGGCAGAGGCCCAACTGACTGAATCACCCAAGCATTCCTCAACAGCAGTCTCTTCTAACTGGACTGCAATATTCTTTTTTTTTTAAGATTTTATTTATTTATTTGACAGAGGGAGAGAGATCACAAGTAGGCAGAGAGGCAGGCAGAGAGAGGGGCAGAAGCAGGCTCCCTGCTGAGCGGAGAGCCTGATGCGGGGCTTGATCCGAGGACCCTGGGATCATGACCCGAGCCGAAGGCAGAGGCTTTAACCCACTGAGCCACCCAAGCACCCCTGGACTGCAATATTCTTGAAGACAGAAATCTGAAAAGTGCCTTACTGATTGCTAGATTCCCATATGTGGCAAACAGAAAAATGCTCCCCCACAGGTATCGCTGGCTTAACGCCAGAACCTATGAATGTGTCATATGGCTGAAGGAACTTTGCAAGTGTGATTAAATGAAGGATCTTGAGCAGGAAGATGATCTTGGATTATCTGGGTGGTTCCAATAAGACCATAGGTCCTTATAAAAAGCAGGAGTGCTAGAGTGAGGGAGAGAATAGAAGATGTTGCTGGCTTTGGAAATGGGAAAGGAGCCAGAAATTAAGAAATGCAGACAGGCTCTAGAAGCTGGAAAAACAAGGGGACAGATTCTCCTTGGGCTCTTTAGACTGAACACAGTACTACTGACAGTTGGATTCTTTCCCCCAGTGAAACCCATCTTGAACTTCTCAATACCAGAACTATTAAATAATACATTTTTTTTGGTAAATTTGTAATAGTTTGTTATAGTAGCAATGAGAAACTATATAGAGGAGAGAGTAAGTATTTGATGTGTAAGCAGTGACTGGTAGAATGGAGCATATGATGGGACATATTAAACTTTACGTCTAAGGTACAAGAGGACTTCAGTTTTAGGAAGAGAAAGAACGTTGTATTGACGCATGGTGGGTGTGGGGAGAGGGAGGAAGACTGATGCTGGTACGTGTCTGGGATCAAGAGCTTTCAGAATATTGAAATAATGGAAATAATGTAAAAAATCGTGGGGAAAAAAACCAATACAACTCCCACTATTCTAGCAGACATTGAAAATGGTTAAAGTTCAGCAAATAGCACAGGGAGCAACAGGAACTCTAATTCACCACGGGTGAGAATGCAAAATGGCACAGCCTTCTTGGAAGGCATTTTAATGGTTTCTTACAAAACTAAACATTCTCTTACCATATGATCCGCCATTGTTCTCCTCACTATTTACTCAAAGGCATTAAAATTTTATGTCCACACAAAAACCTGTACCTGGACATTTATAGCAGCTTTATTCATAATCACCAAAAATTGGAAACAACCAAGATGTCCTTTGGTATATAAATGGAGAAATAAACTGTGGTACATCCAGACAATGGATCATTATGCAGTGCTAAAAAGAAACGAGCTATGAATTTATGAAAACATATGGGGGAATGTTAAATGCATAGAACCAAGTGAAAGAAGTCCATCAGAAAAGGTCACATACTATATGGTTCCAGCTCTGTGACATTCTGGAAAAGGCAAAACTATGGAGAAAGTCAAAAGATTGGTAGTTGCTAAGGGTTTGAGGTTGGGGGGATAAATAAGCAGATCATGGAGGATTTTTAGGGCAGTGGAATGACTCTGTTTGACTATAATGGGGACATAGGTCATTATACATTTGTCCAAACCCACAGAATGCACAGCACCAAGAGTGAACCCTAATGTCAACTATGGACTCTGTGTCCATTGTGTTGATGTTGCATCATTGGTTGCAACAAATGTCCTGCTGTGGAGGGGGATGTTGATAATGGGGGAGTCTGTGCATTATGGGGGAAGGGGAATATGGGAAATCTCATGCCTTCCCCTCGTTTTACTGTGAACCTAAAACTGCTCTAAAAATGTCTTAATTAAAAGCAAACAACAAACAAAAAACAAATTTAGGATAGAGGCAATTTTGGTAATAATGCAAAGTAGAAGGAATAACAATGAGCCCATATTCCCTGCAGGCTCTCTGGCCCATCCTTGGGCAAGATCCTCTGGGCTTCTGTCTTGGGTGATCTCCCATGTATTTGGAACTGAATCCGGCTCTGTTCCATGTCCATGGCCTTGACAGGGCCAGCTGGCGGGCAGACCATCTCACTGTCTCTGTGCACCCACAGCTTGGGTGGCTGATGGGCAGGAAGAAGTGAAGCATGTGAGCAGTGAGGAGGGACAGCTGGCCTCGGGGGCAGTTGGCCCTGGCGACACCGTCCCTCCCCCATCTGCTGTGTGACAGAGCTGCTGGGCTGCTCCTTGCAGTGGCGTCAGCCCTTTGGCAGCTGTGCCCAGGGTTCTTGGAAAGAACAAAGTCTTTGCAGTTGCCTGGTAGTCCAGCCCCACTGAACCCTTGAGCTTTTAGCTCAAATATCACTCGTGGGTAAAGACACTGAGCATGTGTGCTCAGTAATGTCAGAAAATCATCCTTCAAGTGACGTTGGCGCTTAGACTTAACACCATGTACCTAAATATGGAGTCTTTTATTCCTTAAAGAAAGTATAAAAATAGTTCTCCTCTCACCTGCTAGAGTACAAACAGAGTTTAAAATAGAAAAGCAAGCTGGCGATGTGAGATTCGCCATTTGTATTCGGTCATGACTTTTAACTAAGGCAAGTGGTATTGAGTCGCTTACGGCACTTAGAGATTATTCGAGTGCCATGCCTGTGGATCTGTAATGGAAATGGACTAAACTCAAAGAAGGGAGTAATGATTATTGTTCGTCTCTACTTTATTAAACTTACCAGAGCTATCCTTCTCTTCTAAATTTGCTTTTTCAATTAAAAACACATTCACTGAACCCCTGCTCATGCTTCGAAAATGAAATTACTGCATTTGGGAGAAGGCATTGCATAGTTTTTCTCTTTCTCTCTTTGTCAGCAATGTTAACTTGTGCTTTGAGGAGGCACCTCCAACAGAAATACTTTATCCACAGGAACTGCGTGTGCTTGAAAATGCACTTAATGTCTCATGCATTTAAGAGCTGATTATGCTTTGTACTATGGGGCACTGTGCCTGTGTCTTTTCATAAGTTTCTTCCTTGCCTTTTGTAAGACCAATATAGCTCCATCACCCTGATGAGCAGCTCCTCCTCGCGTTCCTTCACATGCTCATTTTAATCCATTCTCTTCTTAAATATTGGGGTTCCAGAGAATCCAAACATGTTCTCAGATGCATTCTTTTCTTAGATATTGGGGTTCCATCTTTATCTGTTTTCGCGCCGCAGGACCCCGGTGACCTCATCTTTTATCTTCACCTTGCAATTACACCTGGAAGTCTCCTTGCCTAGGACTTCAACCCCATCTGTCTCCTCTTTTAGACTCATCCACCCGACTGTGTAGTAGACCCACTTCTGTGACTGGCTCCCCAGGTCTGAGATTGACCTCGCTGCCTGCTCCCTCCCTCCAGGTCCACTTCTGCTGCTTTGTCCCACGTTTGAACAGCTGGCCCCGCCTGGCTGTGGTTCCAACGTCTTATTCTCAATTCTCTCATTTCTTGGTCTTGCCCACTTGTCGTCTCTTGCTTGTGGTTCCTCCTTTTCAGTCCTACAATTAAGACTCTCCTTAATCTTCCTTATTTCCCACCCAAATTGGTCATTACTATCTTAACCCCTAATCTAGCCCTCCCCGCCCCATGCATTCTCCAGTTAGTCCAGAACTTTCCCACGTGTCGTCCTGTTCTTGCTCTGTAAAATCTTTCCACGGTTCTGTGTTGCCTAGGGGAGGAATTCTTCACCCTTATGCTTTGTGAGAAAGGCCTTTTATGATTTGATCCCTGACTCTTTTTCTCAGCTGATCTCTCATCATTCCACAGCTAATGCTGTCATTCCAAGCACACTACCTTTCCTGGGCTTTCTTCGTGGGTACTGATGTGTGGGGAGTGATCCCAATGCAAGGGAGCTTCCAGGTGTACCACCAGCAGCCTGTCCCAGAGGTTGCAGAATAGAAAGGCTCACGTCACCGAATTAAAATGCCTAAATCATTCTGTTGATTAACTTCACTTGAAACACACAGGAAGAACAAAGGAAGAGATGAGAGAGTTGATGTCTATAGGATAGAAAGCCAGGAGGCAGAGGCCCATACTGTGGTAGTCCGAGGACACTGATGATGGTGATGGGGTTTTCAGGCTCCAGACTGAGGCTCAGTCCAGTGGCCCGTGGGTGGAAGGTGCCCTGGGCCGGTGTCAATGTCGTGCACTTTCTGTATTGAATTGCAGGTTCAGCTGGCTGCCGTCAGACGTGGAATTTCTCTGCTTTCCTTGGGTGGAGGATATGTGGGGCCAGTACTGCATGTCCCCCATGGTGACAGAGCTGTCACCTCAGAAGTGACAAGGTAATGGTTTGATCCTGCTGTGGTTACCATCCAGACCCACACTCTTGTTCGGGGAAGGTGATTTTACTTGTATTTATTCCATCTGTCTTTGGCCTGTCTCACAGCTCCCCCACTCTCTTCTCGGTTCTGCCTGGGCCTTTCCTAACCCAGGACTCATTGCTGCTGGATCTGGGGTGTGTTGCTGTGTGTTGCCAGCTGCCAGCGTCCCTACAGTTGACGTTGGACACTGCTGGTGTATCTCCTCCTTATAGCAGAATGAACTGTCACGAAACACGCTCTCAAGTGCGTCTCGTCTACTGCACACATGTGTGGTGGCCGTGAACTGTGTGTGCCCCACGGCCCAGCCCTCCCTCTCGCCCCATCTGCCCACCTGCCCTTGGCCAGGCTGATTTTCCTCCACCTTCAGGCTCTAGCTCCCTCCTCCCCAGGAAGCGTCCATGAGCCCGCCAGTCTGGGTCGGAAGCCCTGTCTACACTGGTCCCGTACTTAACGGTAGTTTACCCCAAGTTCATGCTTACTGATCTGGGCACTCTCCTTGCACTGCGAATGGTGTCAGCAGGAATTGTGTGTTCCAGCTGTCGGATTCCTGAGTCGTTCCAGGCTGTGCTGCTCCTGCGGTGGGAACAGGGGTGGTGGTGTTGAAGGCCAGCAGCATTGCTGTGGGCTGTTTTCTAACCTCGCCTCCCCTATCCCCCGTCCCCCGCCCTGGCAGGTACTGTTCAGGGCTGTGCCTCCGCCAGTGTTTAAGGGATCCCTGGCAGGTGTCTTGTGTGCTCATCGCCCCAACCTCTCAGCGGCCCCCAGGAGCGTTCTGCGGCCCTTCTGTGCTCCCCTCCTTCCTCTGCTGCTGGCGGCACTGGTGCTCCGGGACGAACACAAGGTGTGCTTTCAAACAGCCCCAGGCTGAAGACCTTTGCTGCCGCTGGCGACGTGCAGTCCCACCATCCCAGACACACCGCCTTGTCCCGAAGCCCCGCACTCTCCCCGAGTCACGGCGGCACTGTGTTTCCTCCAAGGGCTCTGAAGCTCCTTGGGGGTCTCTGCATGTGGGCACACAGAATCGATTTTATAGTCTGCTCACGGACCCAACAGGTCAGCAAGGGCTGTGTGGACGTGCCAACAAGTGACAGAAATTATATGCTATGGTCATACCTGGGTTTCTTGCAGTTTTTCGAGTCTGATTTCTTTTTCTTTTTCTTTTAGTTAATTTATTTGACAGAGAGAGAGAGAGAGAAAGAGCACAAGCAGGGAAAGTAGCAGACAGAGGGAGAGGGAGAAGCAGGCCACGCTTCCCCCCCGACCAGTGAGCCCCATGCGGGGCTCTATCCCAGGACCCTGGGATCCTGACCTGAGCCGAAGGCTCCCTGAGCCACCCTGGTGCCTCACTGGTCTGACTTCTGTGGTTCTGCCCTATCTTGTGACTCTGACCATCTTTACTTTTCTTTTTCTTTTTCTTTTTTTTTTTTTTCCGTTTCTTTCCCTGCATCTTTGCTTTTGCTGTTCATCAACTAAAGGCAGAAATCTGAGGTCAGTGCTCACCTCACAGATTTTTCTGTAAACTCCTATCTCCAAGTGTTCTTCCTTCTTTTGCCTCGAGTTGCTCCCTTTATGGTGTTAGCTCACAAGTCTGAGCTACTATTTTGCCATCGTAACTGAACACCAGTTACGGTCTTATTCATCTCTACTTGGTGCTGGTTGTGGGCCAGGGGCGGGGGCGAAGTTAATGTGCTCCAGATTGTACTGGCTGCTCAAATCCAATCTCCGTTTACCATCTTTTATCCCACACCTTGGTGCCCTCTACTCCTCTGCTGAAGGTCTCCCCTAAACGTGGAAGAGAGCTGGGTGTTATCTAATAAGCGCAAACTTCTCAGACTGTACAGAAATCTAACTTCTGTATTTGTTCTTATTAGCTGGCGTTGAACACCTAGCAGGTGTTTAATAGTCGCTGTTGACTATCTGGGTCTCCTCAAAACAGGGTCATTAGACGTTTGGACCCGTGTGTGTCCCTCAGCCGATTGCTCACCTTCTCAGCCACTTCTTCCACAAGTTCTCATCCAGGGCTCATGAGCTGTCACTCTGTAGGACAGTGAATGAATTCAGGGACACACGCATTAGCTGAACTCAGAGGACATTTGACAGTGCTCAGGCAGAATGGGAGACGTCCCTGAAGGGAAGTGGCTTTCAGATTTTTTTATCACAAAGCACATTAACTATTACATTTCACTCTGTGCCAAACATATTTATACACACACACACACACACACACACACACACACGAGCACACACGTGTAACTGAAACAGAAATATAAATTATAACTGAAACAGAAGTTTCACAAACAATGCTTGTTACCGTATGGGAGAGAGTCTGATATTTTCGAGTCTGGAGATAATGCCGGTTACTACTCATTCAGCCCGTATCAAAAGCACAGTTTGAACAAAACCACTGTGGTTTACTTGAAACTGGGGACAATTGTCATTGATTTCCAGCTTAAAGTGGGAAATGGTATGTTTACTCTCAAACCTTAGAAGAAAAATGTTCAATTGTATAAATAGAATGGATGAAATAGGTAAATAAACTATTGAAAGGAAAGGGTTGAAATGCCAACTCAGCACTTAACAAAGGCAAAAGGGATTATGCAAATAGAAACTGAAGGACTGCACATGCATTTTCTCTAATTTTATTCTTATGTAGTGATAAAAAAAGCATTTTAAATACATTTTAGTGGGTACAAATAAAATACTTAAAAACTCTTTAAGAATTAGATTTTTGGGGGCGCCTGGGTGGCACAGTTGTTAAGCATCTGTGGCTCAGGTCATGATCCCAGGGTCCTGGGATCGAGTCCCGCATCGGGCTCTCTGCTCAGCAGAGGGTCTGCTTCTCCTTCTCCCTCTACCCCTCCATGCTTCCTCCCTCCCTCTCTCTCAAATAAATAAAATCTTAAAAACAAAACAAAACAAAACAAAGATTTGAAGCTGTGGAGAGGAAGGCACGGGGGGGGTGCTCTGTAAGGTGTTTGCAGTTGAAGTCCTTGTAAAAGGACATGGGCCACAAGCAGCCTGAGGAAGTGAAGAGGGGAAGGGGGCATTCATCCTTGTGCAGACAAGGCTGTTCCACCCACCCAGCTTCCTCTGAGGGATGCTAAATGCAGATGTCCCCGGGGAGTTTCTTAGCATCCTGGCAGAGCTGGCTCCTCCCTCTGCTCCTGCTGCCCCCTACAGGGATGGGAGCCCACAGGGATACCCTAGAGTGCAGGGATGAGGGACAGAGCAGCACTAACTCCCTGTCACAGCCCCTCCCTTGGGACCTGCGAAACTACCACTCTTCAGAGCACACTGTGTGACCTGTGTCAGTCCATTCCCACAGATGAAGGAAGCAGTGCACTCATGAAATCTTAGATTTTTCTTCATTTTGTACAAATGTTCCCTCAATAGCATGGCTGTGGGTTGAATTGTGCCCCTTCCCCCAAATCTCTGTTGAAGTCCTAAACCCCCCCCAACAATCCTGTAACCCCGGAAGGTGACCTTGTTTGGAAATAGGGTCTTTGCAGAAGTCATTAGTTAAGATCAGTTCTTAGAGCAGCCAGACTCCAGTGTGACCCGTGTCCTTACCGGAGACACAGACTGGTACATGGGCACAGAGAGAAGACGGCTCCGTGAAGCCAGCGACAGAGACATAGAGATGGAGGAAGCACGTGTACAAACCAGGGACCCCCAATGCCAAGTGGCAGCCCCCGGGAGCTGAGAGGAAGGCATGGACTCTCCCCTGGGGCACAGCCCTGTCCACACCCCGATTCCGGACTCCCGGCCTCCAGAAGTCTAAGAACAGTTTTGTGTGCTTTGAAACCATGGAGTTTGTGGCACTTTGTCTTGCAAACCTAAGAAACAAGGACAGACACATCACTCTACCAGGAAGATTGTGGAAGGAACACCGCAGTGTAGTACCACCTGATGTCTCATGATGATCAATCAAAAATGAATCTTAGCTTGGGGCGCCTGGGTGGCTCAGTTGGTTAAGCAACTGCCTTCGGCTCAGGTCATGATCCCGGAGTCTTGGGATAGAGTCCCACATTGGGCTCCCAGCTCCATGGGGAGTCTGCTTCTCCCTCTGACCTCCCCTCTCATGCTCTTTCTCTGTCTCTCGAATAAATAAATTAAAAAAAAAAAAAAGCCAGTGTGTAAAAAAAAAAAAAATGAATCTTAGATTGGATTTTTAGTGTTGAATTATCATTCATTGGAAATAAAATACCAACGTTAAAATCCCAGGCTCAGAATGAGCAGAGAGGCCCCTTTGTGAGGGCGCGGTGTTGCTATTTGCATGAGGCCGTGCACCGTACACCCGGACCTGAACCACAGTGCCCAGCGGCCTGTTACCATGTTGCACGGTTGCTATGGCAACATCAAACCAACGAATGGACCACCTCCCGGAGACAGGGAGTGGGTGAGTGTGAAATTGATTCAGTTGTACGCAGGAATACACGCAAACCGAATTTGTCAGCATATGACTTCTGGTAGGAAACTGCGTTTTAATTACAGACGTGATGAATATCAGATTAAATATTTACTTTGGAGATTCTAGTAAAACGGTATTCAAAAACTAAGTGTGCTGGGCAATTTTATGCTTTTTGTGCATGCTTTGCACTTAATTTCACATTAGCACTGATTTTTGTTGCCATTCATTGAAATTTGGGTATCTAAAGCATAATTTTTACATTGAGATGAATATTTTAATTTTTGTGCCCCTGATGTTAAACCACTTTTATTTGCTCATTTTACATGAACATATTTAGCAAATGACTTTTTAGGATAAACAAATGGAAGTTGTTACATACATATACTTATATGTATTTTTTATTTTTAGATAACATTTAAAAATTGCGTTTCACATCGAGTGGCACAAAATATCACAAGTAGTATGAATCAGTCAAAATTTAAGCAAGTTTTAAATAATTTAATAATTAAGCAGCCTATGATCAGGCTTCATAAAAATTAGTCACATGACTTACTACTTAATTGTGTTCAGAACTCATTCTTAGCCTGCAGTTAGTTCGCAGTGTTACTCTCAGTATGAAATCTTGATTGATGTGATGCTTTATAATAAATGGTTTATTTAGAGTAATCTGATAAAATGGATAAAATGAATAGATTTGCTTCCTTTCTTGTCTTACTTATAATGCGTACACTAGGCTCTGTCCCATGAGGTTGCTGAAAACACTAGAGAGAGGAGAAGGATCTCTCTGTGATGTGGTAATTACTGTCTGGTGTGAAATGCAGTTCCTATTAACAAAATATGTTTATCAGGCATCATCAGTTTGAAGGGAGAACGTGTCTGATCTGGGGGACATGCCCATGCTAAGGACTGTCTACCTTCCCATTAGTTCAACTTGTAGCACAGAAGAGCATGACTTGTTTACATAACAGAAACCAATATTTGCTCTGCCTTATTCTCTTGGCATAGACTTCCAAGGACGATGTTTGCCAGATCCTGGCAAAGTGCTTGCTGACGATGCATTTCTCCGTGGGAGAGGAAACAGAGCTTTTATGGCTTTCTGAGAGTTGTATGCGGACCCCTCGATGTTTCGTACCGACCAAAACCAGGGTTGGTTCTTATGAAATGAGTTTCCTTTTGTTTCGTGACCTGGAACGGTGATCATAGCCTGCTATCTCTTGGGAGGCATTCGCACACTGACAAGACGCTGTCAGTCAGATGGTCCTCTGTGCTCGATCACATCCACTCCTGGCCAGTTGTCGTTACCATGTGTGCACCCACGTAGAGCCATGGGCACCCACATTCAGGAGAATCATGTATTTGAAATACTAACTAAGATAAGCCACTCAAGCAGGCAGGCCAAACAAATCTGGCACGGAGTCACCTCTGGAATAACGGTACATTGTCTGGTATGAGGGTAGTAAGCCTATTCAATACAGGATCTCGGGAGACAAGGGAAGTATTTCTAAATAGCCCTGACTCCTTCAGTGTGTTCCTAGCACCCCTGAATCGGGACTGTGATCATCTAGACCTTCGAGTTTCACCTGCCTGTGGAAGGTTTTCAGAATAGGCACCCAGCTATCAGAGGACATAAGAAAAGACAGGAAGAAGAGAAAAGGGGTTTACATATCTTGAAATCCCTGCCACAGTGCACAGCGGGGTATCATTTAATGTTGATTTTATGGATGTAACAATTTATTGATGAGTTCCGTTTTTAGGAAACTTGCTACGGAAGTGCCAAGGGCCCTAGCATTTAAAATCATCTTCATAGACAATCACAATATGATTCTGACAGGCTTGTATGGACCAGGGCTGGTCTGTGAATTTCTGTGTGTGCTGGTCTATAAGAAGCAGAGGCATCGACAGAATGTCCTTTGAAGTATTTGGACTAATATGACATTGCCACGACATTGATTGACTGATTAGGAGACACATGGCATTAGCTTAAAGCAGATTGGGTATGACTGATCCTAGGTGGTGTGTCGTAGTAGGTAGTGGCATGTGCTTCCTACTTGGGCAGAATCACACCTTTTTTTAACACATTTTTTAATTGACATGTGAAAAGATGTAGATATCTAACATATATAATTCAGTGAGTATGCAGAGAAGTGTACCCCTATGAAACTATCACCAAAATCAAGGCTGCAGATATATGCATCTCCCCCCAAAGTCTCCTCCTTCCCCCTTATTATTATTGTTGATATTATTTGTGTGTGTGTGTGTGTGTGTGTGTGTGTGTGTGTAGTAAGAACATTTAATATAAGATGTACCCTCTCGGCAAATTTTAAGTATAGAATTCAGCATTGTCTACTATAGGCAGTGTGCTGTGCACTAGATCTCCACAACTTATTTATCTCGCAGAACTGAAACTTGGTACCCTTGGACCTTCTGCTCCCTGTTCCCCCTGCCCCCAACCCCTGGCAGCCACCATTCTGATCTCTATTCTCTGATTTTGATGATTTTAGATTCCACACGTAAGTGAAATCCTATACTATTTCTCTTTGTGTTTGGTTTATTTCATTTAGCATAACGTCCTCAAGGTCCATCCTTCTATGTTCTTGCAAATGGCAGGACGTCCTTCTTTTTTTTAAGACTGAGTGATATTCCATGATGTTTTCCCTATTCATTCCTCTGTTGATGGGCACTTCAGTTGTCTCTGTATCTTGGGTGCTCACAAACATGGCAGGGCACGTGTCTCTTCCAGGTCCTGATTTCAATCACAGTACCACACATATATTGATAATTAATTTTTTTACAGTTTATTCACACAAATAATATAAAAAACACTGCAGAGACGAAGGGCTTACTTATTTCAAAAGACCGAATGCCATAATTTGATAAATATGAACTGTAACATATTTAATCCAAAACATATGCATTTTAAAGATTTTATTTACTTAGAGAGAGAGAGAGAGGGAGACAGAGTGTGAGTCAGGAGAGGAGCAGAGGGAGAGGAAGGGGGAAAGAATCTCCAGCAGGTTCCCAAGCCAAGTGTGCAGCCTGATGCAGAGCTCAGTCTCACAACGCTGAGATTAAGACCTGGGCCGAAACCAAGAGTCTGACGCCTAACTGACCGAGCCGTCCAGGTGCCCCTGGAAGAGAAAATAATTCCAATGATGATAAACAGTAAGAATAAATACAATGAAAAACTGCCAGCCGCTGAGTACTGAACATGTTTTGGGTAACCTGGAGGGATTTCCACCCAAGTTATATTACTTAATTCTTAAGAAAACCTCTAAAGTAGGTGATATTATTTTCATTTTAGAGAGGACAAAATAAAAATATGGGGTGGTTTTGTTACTTGCCTGAACTTTTATCACAAATGGTAGATCTGGGATTCAAGAATTTTCTCTAAATCTAGAATTCTCCTCCCCAAACTGATGATAAAGAAATATTTAAGTGAATGGACATTTAACTTGGTAAAAAATAGATGAGTGGAGGCAGTGGAAGGAGAAATTTCAAAGTAGAAGCAAAATGTATGTATAGATATGGGGTTGAAGGCTGTCAGGTCTGTTTCCAGGTGGGAATTAGAGCAGGTTGATTAGGGTAGAAAACTAGTTAGTGCGGAATACTAGAAATAATGTGGGGAAGTGGGATGTGGCTAGTATATGGATGCATTTAAATGCCAAAAGATTGCATTTAACAGTGAGGAAATATTTTTTAGCCCCCAAAAATTGCACAGAGAAAGATATTTTTAGTCATTCATTTTAATATGAGTTAGGTGAGGAGAAACAATAGGTAAGAGAAAGGGTAAGGAGAGGGTATAGAATAGTCTGACCTTGAGATTATAAGACAAAAAGTCAGGATGGTGACAGAAGTAGAAAGGGGAGGACAGTTTAGAGAGGGATCGGGAGAACTGCCATAGGTGATGAGTAGGTATGAAGGGAGAGAGGAATTGCAGATACCCACTCCAGTTCCTGGAGCCAGGACCCCTGGAGGAAAGAAGATTCCTTGACGGCTCATGGGCAGTTGATGAAGGAGAGTAGCTTTCTCAGCCCAGGCAATAAAATTGATTATCTGTATTGAGATACAGCAAAAACTGCAAATAAAAATGGCCAATAGATATGAAAATAAGAAGACAAAATCTGGGCATGGAAAAAATGTCTTATAATTACCTGAATACCACTAAGATAACTGCAAAGGAGGTTAGTTTTGGTGCCAACAAGCTTTACGGAGTAACAAAGAGATCTGGGTAAATGAAACAAGGTTTATGAATTTGTGGGCTTTTTGGTTTTGTTTTTTTATTTATTTTTATTTTAGAGAGAGAGAGAGGGAAGAAAACTGGGGGAGAGGGGCAGAGAGAAAGCGAGAGAGAGAATCTTAAGCAGGCTCCAACCCCAGCATGGAGCCTGACTTGGGGCTCCATCTTAAGACCCTGAGGTCCACCACCTGAGCTAAAATTGAGAGTGGGACTCCTAACCGACTGAGCCACCCAGGTGACCCATGAATTTATGTTATGGATGATGGTAAATCAGGGACAGACGTAGCTAAATCAACTCTTAACATCTTCATCGAGATATAATTGACAAACCGGAAGATTCACCCCTTCAAAGTGTATAATTCAACCATTCTGCAACCATCACCACAATTAATTTTAGAGAACTTTCATCACCTCCCCCCCAAATATCCCCATACCCAGTGGGAATCATTTCCCTTTCCATCCCACCTAACCCAGGCAACCACTGAGACACTTTTTTGTCCTTATAAATTTCTTGCTTTATAAATTTCTTGCTTGTACTGGACATTTGATATAAATGGAATCATATATGTGTGGCCTTTTGCGACAGGCTTTGTTCACTGAGCATAATGTTATAATGTCGCCCATTTCGAAACTTTGTCTTCCACACTGACTAGTATTCCTTTGTATGGCGATAACCACATCTTATTTTTCCATTTATCAGTTGATAGGCATTTCTGTTGTTTCCACTTTTTGCCTCTTAAAAATAATGTTGCTATAAGCAGTCATGAACACGTTTTTTGAGGGTGCAGGTTTTCATTTCCTTTGGGTGTACATCGAGGGGTATAAATGCTGTGTCATATGGTAACTCCAATTTTAACATCTGAGGAGCTGCCAAATCGTTTTCTAAAGTGACAGCAGCATTTTAATATCCCACCAGCAATGTAAAAATGTTCCAATATCTTCATATCCTTGCCAACACTTACTGTTTTCTGAATTTTGATTATAGCCATCTGAGTGGGTGTGATGTTGTATTTCACTGTGGTTGTAATTTGCATTTCCCTAATGACTAATGACGTTCAGCATATTTTTCGTGTGCTTATTGGCTATTTGTATATCTTCTTTGGAGACAAGTCTCTTCACATCCCTTGCGCATGATTTACTTGTGTTGTCTTTTTACTGAGTTGTAAATGTTCTTTATATTCTGAATACCAGTCCCTTAAAGCATATGTTTTTCAAATACTTTTCCCTCATATAGTTGTCTTTTCACTTGGATGATGGTAGCAACTGCATGAAAAATGTTGAAAAGTTTGCTGTCACCCAAATAATCTTTTTTTTTTTCCCCACTTGTTCGTTCGGTTTCACATCTAAAAAAAACATTATCTAATCCAGGGCCACAAAGCGTATCCCTGCATTTTCTTCTAAGACTTTTATAGTTTTCTGTCTTACATTTAGGTCTGTGATCCATCTTGGGATAATTTTTGTGTCTGGTATACAGAAGAGTCCAGCCTTATTCTTTTGAACGTGGATATCAGGTTGTTCCAGCATCCTTTGTTCGAAAGCTGTTCTCTCCCTTATTTGCGACTTGTCAAGATTCAATGGACCGTCAACGTAAAGGTTTTTTAATGGACTCTGAGTTCTACTCCACTGACCTATATATGTGTGTTTGTGCCTGTACTACATTACCTTGATTACTGTAGCTGTTCTGAAAGGTTTGAAATTGGAAAATGGAAGCCCTCTGATACGGTTCTTCCTTTCAAGATTGTTTTGGCTACTTGGGGCCCCTTGCCTGTTCACATACATGTTATGATCAGCTTGTCAATTTCTTCACAAATCCAGTTAGAATGTTGACAGGGTTTGTGTTGAGTTCATACATCATTCTGGAGAATATTGCAATCTTAGCAGTATGACGGGTTCTTACCCATGAATGGGAGTAAGAACCTACATTCCATTTATTTCAATCTTTAATTTTTTAACAATGTTTTGTAGGTTTCTATGTACAAATCATGGGCTTTTATTAAATTTATTCCTAAGTATTTGCATTACTTTTGTTGCTATTGTAAATGGAATTTTATTCTTTTTTTAAAAAATATCTTTTTTAAAAAATATCTATCTATCTATTTATTTATTTGAGAGAGAGCATGTGCATTCATGCATGTGCCAGTAAGGAGGGAGGAGGGGTAGAGGGGAGAGGGAGAGGAAGCTGGAAAGAATCTCAAACAGACTCAATGTTGAGCAGGTTGCCTGACATGGGGCTTGATCTCAGTACCCTGAGATCATGACCGGAGCTGAAATCAATAGCTAAATGCTTAACTGACCAAGTCACCTAGGCACCCCTATAAATAGAATTTTAAAATTTGGTTTATTCATAATGATTGTACATAAATACAATGGATTTTTGTATGCTGCTCTTGTATTCAGCAAACTTGCCAAACTCCATTGCTAGATCTAATAGATTTTTGAGTATGAATTCCTTAGGTTTTCTATATGCAAGATCATGTCCTCGTCAAAAGAGATAGTTTTGCTTCTTATTTCCAATATGGATGGCTTTTGTTTTTGTTTACTGTCTCATTGTCCGGGCTAGAACCTCGATTGCAATGCTGGGTAGAGGTGGTGAGAACAGGCCTCCTTGTCTTGTTCAGATCTTTGAGGGAAAACTTTCTATTTTTCACTATTAAGTGTGCAACTAGCTCGGGGTTTTGTAGATGCCCTGAATCAGGTTGAGGAAGTTCCTTTGTCTTCCTATTTTGGTGAGTGTTTCTGGCAAAGAATGTTGTTGGATTTTATCAGATGTTTTTCTCTGTCTCTTGAGGTGATCATGTGGTTTTTGGTCCTTTCTGCCCTCACTATGGTGTTGTATTGGTTGGTTTTCATATGTTAAAAACCAGTTTGTATTTCTGATCTAACTTCTACTTGGTCATGGTGTATAATCCCTTTTGTAAGTTTCTGGATTTCATTTGCTTGTATTTTGTTGGGCATTTTTGCATCTATATTCATGAAACACGTGTCTATAGTTTTTGTTTGTTTGTTTGTTTGTTTTTTATGATAGCTACCTGGTTTTGGTAATACTGGCTTCACATAACAGAGTGGGAAGCACTTCCTCTTCTTCCATTTAAAAAAAAATATTTGTGAAGAATTCACATTAATTCCACCTGAAATGTTTTCTGTAACTTCCAGTAAAACCACGTGGGCCTGGGAAGTTAACATTGAAAACTGGGTCTTCTACTTGTTTGTCTAGTCTGGGCATAAGAGTCTGAAGTGCTTCGTAGGTCCCATCAAATCCATGTGTCTAGCTGAGGCAATCATAAAAGGAAAGCTTATTTAATTCAAGACTTTATGAAAATTAGAAATAACATATTGTGAATGACTAAATCTGCTCATGATTTTAAATGGCACAGTTGTGGCTAAGAGCGTTGCCTCTTCTCTGGTCTAGATATCTATTACTCTGTTTTCCAGTATGCTCTTCAGTAATTCTCTACTGAGATTGGGGCTTTCCTTTGAGATCATCATTTTTTTGGATTAAAACATCTCTTGGGACTGTTATGCACTTGCTTGAAGTTAGCTTGATGGACATAACACTTACAAGAAACATTCTAAGGAGGGTTGAGGTGACGCTGACTAAGCCATTGTAATTTTGGATTTTGGTGTAATTAAGTATGAGTAAGCCCAGTTCTGATTAGGTGAGGTTTTTGTATTCCTAAGGCAAAAGGGAAGAAAAGATACAAAAGGGCAAAGACTTTGTGTTGCATTTCCCATTCTTTCTTTCTTCAGGCTCCAAGAAAATACTTGGTTGATGACTGGATCTCCTTGAACTGTGTAAATCTGGGGAGCTGGCCCACCAATTAAGGATAAGTGGAACCAGTGGGGATGAAAACAAGGGATCAGAGGATAGCTCAGAGCTGAGAATTAGCCCCCGGAGGAAAAAAAGACAATATTGTCAAGGTTGGAGAGCTATTGAGAGTAGAAAAAATAAAACAAGTGCCAGAGTTGGGAAGGACTGCAGATGTTTGCCTCGTGATAATGAAACTGATTTGAGACATGGCTAAAATAATGAAAGGCTGACACAGCTATTGTAGGGAATTAGGAGTTAAGGTTTTCATTAATTGTATCCTGAGAGCAAGAAGTCTTGAGAGAAATTTCAAGTGTGCAGGACATGGGAGATGTGAGAAGGTGCTCAGTGGTGAGTCTGTGTTCTTGAAAATAAAGTTGGTTACTGGCAAATTCCTGTATATTTATTTCTAAGTCTTTTCATTATCCTTGGTGCTATTAAAAATATAATTTTTTCTTAACCTTACTTTGATTTGCTCATGATGAGTGTATAAAAATATAGTTCATTTCTGTATATTGACCTTGTGTTCTGCAAACTTGCTGAAGTCTATTGCTAGTTCTAATAGATTTTTGGGTATGCATTCCTTAGATTTTCTATATACGAGGTCATGTCTTTGTCAATAGAGATAGTTTTGCTTCTTCCTTTCCGTCCTGGATGCCTTTTGTTTCTCTTTACTGTCTCAAAGTCCGGGCTAGAACCTCCACTGCGGTGTCAGAGTAGTGAGAACAGGCCTCTTCGTCTTGTTCAGATTTTTGAGAGAAAACCTTCTGGTGTCACCATAAAGTGTGATGGTAGCTCGGGATTTTGTAGATGCCCTGAATCAGGTTGGGAAGTTCCCTTGTCTTCCTATTTTGCTGAGTGTTCTTGGCAAAGAACTTTGTTGGGTTTTATCAAATGTTCTTCTGTGTCTATTGAAATGGTCCCATGGTCTATTGTCCTTTCTTCTCTTACATGGTGTGTTGCATTGATTGCTTTTCATATGTTAAACCCATTTGTGTTTCTGGTATAAATTCTACTTGGTCATGGTATATAATCCCTTGGATATGTCTCTGGACTTCATCTGCTCCTATTTTCGTGGGGCTTTCTGCATCTATTCTCTGTAGTTTTCTCCTCCCGCGAGCCAGAGGAGGTTGTTGCTGTAAGCGTCAAGGACCCCTGTGGTCCCAGTTTTCCACCAAACACGCACGTTCTTTGAAGGGGAATCATGAAATAGACATGAAGATAAACTTTATCCCCCACGAACCATCAAACCTGATTGGCGATGACATTTCCTCTGCCACTCCATGAAAATTCAGACAGGCCTGATGACTCTTCTCCTAACGCTTACATGGCAGAAAGGCCCATAGCATAACGTTTTAGTTCAGGAACTTAAAATGTCCAGTGCTGGAAAATCAGAACTATTTTCAAGCTGACTCAGAGTTCCTTTTTTTCTCCCTTTCTGCAGCTAGGGCCCTGGTAATTACTCTTGAGAGAAAAATCGAGAAGGGGAGGTTCTTTCCCTACCAAGAACTCCTCTCTTCCCAGCTTGCGAATCACAACAGGTGCTGTGTCTGTGACTAGACAGGTTTGATTCAAGAACTAAAATACTAGAAATGCATAATCTCTTCCAGTCCCGTCCATGTTGCTACAAAAGTTGGGTATTCATCCTTTCTGATGGAGGCATAATACTCCATACTGTATATGGACCACATCTTCCTTATCCATTCACAGAGAGAGTCAATTATCATATGGTTTCACTTATTTGTGGAGCATAACAAATAGCATGGAGGTAATGGGGAGTTAGGAGAAGGGAGTTGGGGGAAATTGGAAGGGGAGGTGAACCATGAGAGACTATGGACTCTGAAAAACAATCTGAAGGGTTTGAAGAGGTCGGGGGGGTGGGAGGTTGGGGGAACCAGGTGGTGGGTACTAGAGAGGGCACGGATTGCATGGAGCACTGGGTGTGGTATAAAAACAATGAATACTGTTATGCTGAAAATGAATTAAAAAAAAAGATTAAAAAAATACTAGAAATGCTACCTCTAACTGTCATTTGAAAAGTGAGACCTGGACACTGAGAAGCTTGTTTATATAACAGACTTTCTTATTGGAATGCATTTCGTAGTCTAGACTTAAATGAGAATTTTTTAAAAGATTTTATTTATTTATTTGACAGAGAGAGAGAGTGTGAGCACAAGCAGGGGGAACGTCAGGCAGAGGGAGAAGCAGGCTCCCCAGTGAGCAGGGAGCATGATGTGGGGTTCTATTCCAGGACCCTGCAATCATGACCTGAGCAGAAGGCAGATGCTTAACCAACTGAGCCAGCCAGGTGCCCCTTAAATGGGAATTGTTATACAAACTATAATAACAAGGGAGCTTCCTGGACTGCACCTGTCCTTGAAGACTTTAAGACTGGAAATGACCACACTGAGCTTGTCTAAAAGGCAGTGGTGACTGATAGGAAGACTCCAAGAGACCCAGGCAAAAAATACAAGCCTCATCCACATCCATAAGGATATGCAGTCCTAAGCGCAAATAAAAACTTTTGTAGAATGTGGGTCATCTCTGGGTTCCCAGGTTTCCACCAGATGCTCAGCGGCCATCTCCTAGCATCTTCCTCCCTTTTCATCTTTAGTGGGTGTTGGTATATCCACCCATGCTTTTCCATGGCTTCTCAACTCCCACTATCGACTATTCTGTGTATCATGAGTCTCTACCCACTTCTTCCCAAATACAAGTTTCTGGGGGAAGAATGACCTCCAGCACCTTCCTGACGGTTTCCTTGTATTTGAGAACATTAACCCTCAATTTCCTGGTGTTGTAGCTCTTCACACATGGTAGCACAAGGTTTCCTCCCATCGCTCGACAATGTTTGACTCAAGCCTTGCCTTTGATGATGTTCTTATAGGTGATTCCCTTTACTCATTAGCACATCGCCTCTGATCTAACCCTACTATTAATCTTCCAGGTCTGTGTAACTCAGCCCCTGTTGGAACATCCCGACCTTTCTCCTCTGCCCCAGCCCAGAGGTAAGGGCAGGAGAATTTGCCATCAATCATCCCTTGAACCTCATGATGTACATGGAGAGGGTAGGAAGGGTGGGTGTTTCAGAGCCTGCCGGGAGAAAGTTACACCAGTTGGTGTATCAAAAGAATTAGATATTAAGAATTGATAATTAGATGTCCAAACACTGAAAAGACACAAAGGAGATACTAAGGTATAAAAGAGAGGTAGGGACTGTAAGACGCAGCCGTGAGCCTTAGATTTGGGGCAGAAACTTGCTAAAGCTTGCATTTCTAGAGGTGGGGATGGAATTCTCCAAGCTAACGGAAGACCAGCCTTGTGGGCAGTGCGTGCCCAGGGGGGCACCAACACGGATCAGGATGGAGGACATCCCGTGAAGGAAGATCAATTAAAACTCCTCCTAGACGAGTCACTTGTTTTAAATGATTTAGCAACCCAGAAAATAACATATAAATATGTTTAACATCTAGACTGCAAGGCAGTCTAAGAATATTGAGGAAAATAAATGTGTGTGGATGGTCTTAGAAGACTTTAACACACATTGCTTTCTACAATAAAATTTTAAATTCCTTTTTGTCTGTATGGCAGAAGGTGAGTGCTATTTTAATTAAATTAACTTTATATTCGATGGATCTATGCTGTGTGGGGGCATTTAATTAATACAATAAATGTAAACATTTTAGGGCATCATTTTTTGAGGATTTTAGGTGAGTGAAAAGAGATACAGGAGCTCGGATGATTCACTAAAATCAATAGCAAAAGGGTTAAGTGTGTGTGTTATCTAATATTAATTTCTAAATGTAGACTCTCACCCTAGTAATGTGAATACCATTGGAGATTCTAGCTGGAAACTCTGACTGTCATAATCCTAAATCTTATAGAGATGATATACACACACAATATGTAAGCTAAATTGAACAAAATATTCAAACTTTATTCATCTCACGTTCTTGCTCGAAGGTGGTTTCAGTAATTGAGGTGCACTTTTTCCCTCCCTGTAAACCTCCACCCTTCTTCTAGCCTATTTAGGTACACTGCCTGTGTTTCTGGTCATCATGGTCCCACTGGGGTTTGCTGCCTGCTGTTTTCCAAAGGGCAGCTCTGGGCCGTGTTACAAGCAGGCAGGGTATGTCAAGAGTGTTATAATAAGGTGAAGCTGGTCGGGTTCTTCCAGCATTTCCAGTGAGTTTATGGAACGAATGCTCGTTCATTGTTTCCATTTGACAGAGTATGGATTATTTAGATTCATTCAATAATGAATTTTCTGCATGTCATTAAAGCCATTTTAGGGTAAGCCAAAAACTTGTAATATTCCCTCATTTGAAAACATTTTTAAAATGTAAATTAGTTCAGGTTCCCCAGCCCTTTCCGTCAGGATGAGTGCATTTTCAGGACCTTCTCTTGATGGTGACTGTTTCTGATTCAAAGAGGTGATGGAATGCAGAGGAACTATATTAAGCTCAGTGAGAAAGTACCACGGAGAATTTGTTCCTTACCCTTGACCTCACATCTCAGTCCTTTCTGTGTAGTTCCACGTTTCTATGTTTAGTCCATCCTGCAGACACCAGGAGCACAAAATGAAATGCTCATGTTTCTAAACTTGTGGATCTTCAAGGAGGAGAATATTCTGACCAGGGGACCCCTTCCCAGCACCCAGCACCCCCAAACCCAGCCAGGGCAACGAGGAAGATATATAAGCAGAACACCTTGATTTATAGAGTAAGTATTAGAAAACAGTGTGGGGACAGACAGCAGGGACAATCGGCAAACCAATTTAGAGATGGCTTCTATGTCCTGTGAAGACTGAGTTGAATCTTGGGGGACTGGCCAAATAAATGATGTGTGTGTGTAGGGGGAGGATAGGGCTAAGGGTTTAGGGCGGCAATGAGGGCCCTTTCATACAATAAGGAAGAGCATCTTGCATTAAGCAACATTATGGGTACATGGAGTTATTGCCTCAATGTTTATAAATGATTTTGGCATGTGAGGAGTGACCTCCTGGGATTTTTAGGGTCATCCACTTCAAATAGGATCATATATATTAAAGCATTTAAAAATTTTTCAAATTGTAAAAATTTTTATAGTACTAAACTTTAATGTTTCGCAGAAATGTTGTAGGGCAAATCCATGCATAAATATTGTCATATTAATGAAAGCATTCAAAGAGCAGTTATGTTGAGGACTTGTAAAATTGTGTGTTGTGGCTTTTGGCTGTTACATTCTAAACACCATGATAGGAGCACTCGTGATTTCTTGTCTTCATATCTGTATTTTTTTTTAAATGTATGGAGGATTTGTCTTTTGCACACATTTGTTATCATCATATTTTAAATCAAAGAAGTTATGCAGAATGTAATATAAGGTCTACTTTTAGGAGCACATCCGTAAATCATCCTGGGATGGAAAAAGGACCATATATCACGTTGACAGCATTTATGGCATTATTCACTTGGAATTCCTGTATTCAGATGCAAAGGATTCTAGAGGAGTGTTTACTTAGAAACACTTTCCTGATGCATGATTATAATATTCTTTTGGGTTACCAAAACTTAAAGTGTTAGTGCCTTATAGATTTCAACCTCAGATTTCAGTATGAACACTACACATAAGGATTGTGGTCTTTTATTATATTAGGATGACTTCCTATTACACCTGACTCTACTTCTAAAACACCAAGCTATTATAACCATACTATCAAACAGTATTCTAAAAATAGCTTGAAGCCATAACACGTTTGTAAGCAGAGATTAATATTGGGACCATAAATCAACCTTCTCGAGAATGACAAATACATATGAACACAGCCAGGACCTGAAGCACACGAACATTTTTTTTTTTTTCTAAAATAGCAATTTAAATAAATACAAGTGTGCTGCAAAGTATTTAGAAAAAAAATCTAAACAAGGAAATATGTATTTTTTAAACGGCCTGCAATACCATTACTAAGGAACAGCAACCTTGGAAATCCTTTTTCAGAGCTACTGCGTTATATACACATATTAAGTTTACACGGTAGTGATCATCCCGGAGGTGGGATTTTGTGCTCTCTCTGCCTCCCCGAGTGCGGAATGCAGTCTACTCAAGTGTCCATGTCTTGAAAGGAACACTACCTGTGTCTTGCAATCCTTGCTTTGCCTGTTTGGGAAAAGGAGTTTGCCTCATTTATACTTTGAGAAATACAGCTATTTTCCAGAATGTTCCGATCACAGAGTTTGTGCAAAGACATGCGTCTTTGCTTGCATAGCGTTAAGGAGAGGAGTAAGTACAGAAAGCAGCATATGTAGAGTGTGGTTCGTCCGGCAGCACGGTTGTAGCAGGACCAGCGGGATAGACACTGATTAGAAAGTCATGAAAACAACACAAAGCAAGGCAGAAATCAGACAGAAGAGCATGCCGAAGAAAAAAGAGTAACAGTAGACCCTCTCCCTTCCAAGGCCACTTCCCACACCAAAGAGATCAAAGGAAGGGTCTTTATAACCAGAGCAAGGTTGGAAGAGATGCTGGGATAGGAAGGCGTTTTTATGGTAGTCGTGAATTATATTTGCAAACTGTTCCAGTTGGCCTCTCTCAGACCCACAGTGGGATTACACTTTCAAGGCGCGTCGTGGTTGGGTGGCACCGTGTGATAGAGTTTGGCCAAATGAGGTGTGAGAAGGTGCTCTGTGTCCTTTCCAGGCATGGTGCTCACTTATTGGTGTGAGGCCTTGGTCTCCTTCCTCTGGAGCGTGATTGGCAATGTTCAAGCTGAAGGTGAGGAGTCACCCCCTGCCCCCCTCTGATGGGCATGCAGTGTGGAAGATGAAGAAACTCTGGCCGTTTTCAGCCACTGAGATTTGGGGTTGATTTTGCCAGTGTGTGATTTAACTCGTTCTTACTCATAAAATGGTTTGGCATTAGTGGATTTTGTGTGCAACATTTTGGAATAGCTATTGACTACATGTGCACTCTTTCATATTTGATCATGGAAAAGACACTGGGAAGATGTTTCGCGGCTAAGGCAGTGGCAGGTGAAGGGAGTCCAAGAATCAACTGCAGTTACCACAGGTCTGAGGCTTTGGGGACGGTCCCTGATTACACCTGTCATCCTGGTATAGTTATCGATAGTCACTTCTTTCCCTCCCAAGGGTCCTGGTTTTGATGATAAGTTATGTTGGAACTCTACAAAAACAACACGTTGACCTCCTTATTCTTACCTTTTCCTACTGAACAGATTGTATGACTTGTGATTATCAACCTGATTAATAGATCTGGTACACTTCCGCACTTCTTGCGTTTACTTCTGTGTCTCATTGTACTAGATTTCTTGATGGACTTGCTCCTGGTGTCTTCATTACTATAGTATGTATTTTCCTTTGTCTTACAACACACCAGTATTTCCTTAGCTCCTTCCTTTTCACCATCTTGTAATAAACACAAGGAAGTTTATTATTTCGTAAACTTGTAACTGTTTATACAGTAATCACTCTAAGAGCAAAGCAAATGCCAATACAGAATTATTGTCAACTCAAAAGGAAAGTGATACCCAACATTACTCATTTAAGCTTTATCCAAGTATTTTCTAGGGCTCCAGTCTGACTATATGTATTGAAGACCTCGTTCTTTTCTTTTTTCTTTTTGACCAGAAATTATATCTACCTATTTAAAAAATTCAGAAACCATTCCAAGTGTTTTCTGAAATCATGACTCTGGAAAATCTGTGGACAAGAGAAGAGTCCAAACAGAGTCCTATAATATAGTCCTTTGGAGCAAAACTATGTAACATGTGAGAAAGACTTGAAAACAGTGGTGAAATCACCAGCTTGTTGAGATTAACTTCCCAAGTTCAAGTTTCTTGGGTTTCATTCTCTCACATGCACTTTCATCCTTAACCTTGACCTTTATTTCTAAACATCTGTTATGACTGTAGTTCACAGTAACTATTTTGTGATCCATATTAAGCCTGCCTTGAAGAAGTAATCAAACACGCACGATCATATTGATGAGAAACCTTTGGGTTCTTGATGAGCATTGTCAAAAAGGCCTCTGTTTTCTAAACAGCATATTTATAGTGTAGGCTAAATTACTGGTGTATTTTTCTCCAATTCATGCTAAGAAAAAGAAAAAAAACTGCAAATATTTCATTTTAAAGCATTATACATTTTTATAAAAAGCTGTCAAATCTGAGTCTTATGAAGTGGTTTTCAACCCTTGCCACGCCCCAAAACTATCTGAATTTTAAAGAAGAGTATACTTGGCTTCTCCCTTTCAGGGTCCAATTTAATTGGCTGGAACCTAGCATTGCTGTGATTTTGAAAGTTCTGCAGGAATTCTAATGAGTAATCAATGTGGAGAAACATGGTTTCAGTAAATCTTAAACTTTGGTGTGCACACATTTTGGGCTGAATTGTGTCCCCAAGAAGATATGTTGAAGTCATAGTCCCGGTAACTCTGAATGTGGCCTTATTTGGAAGTACGGTTTTTGCAGATGTGACTGGTTAAAATGAGGTCAGCCTGCAGCAGGGAGGCCCTAACCCAATGATTGGTGTCCCTATAAGAAGGGGGAAATGTGGACACAAGACACACAGAGAGGGGAATGCCACATGAAGACATAAAGACAGAGGGTTGCAAAGGACAGAAGGCCATGTGGGAATGGAAGTGGAGATAAAGAAATATATCTACCGTCCAGGGACCAAGGACTGTCCACCACACAAAAGGCAGAAGAGATGAGGGAGTGTTGTTCTCTGGAGTTTTTCAGGGACAGCATAACCTGCCAGCACCATGATTTTGCTGGGTTTCTAGCTTCCAGCACTGGGGGAATGTATTTCTGTGCTTGTAGACCACCCACCCATAGTCCTTGATTCCGGCAACCCTAGAATACTGACAGAGTGTGTTATGGTCATTTGTTGAACTCATTAGAAATCAAAAGTTTCAGTTCCTGCCATGTAAGTACTTATATCAAAATCGGGATGTGGGTCATGGGTTGCTGAATTTTTACTTAGTTCTGTAGACCCTTGCAGTCCATGGGCCAACCATGGTGACATCACCTGGAGCTTGTCAGAAAAGCACTCACAGGTCCTGAGCCAGACCTCCTGAATCTAACCTGCATTTGAACCAGACCCCATGTGATTCACATGCACGTTTCAGTTTGAGAAGCCTTGCCTCCTGGGACTCATGAGATGCCCCAGGCATGAGCTTGGTTGCTGTAGCCAAGAAATAATTTTTGAGATGAAGAAGAGCTTCAGTCTTTAATGCGGTTTGGTTAGTTGTAAAGAATAGAAGTTATTTCCTAAACATAAAGGAAGAACACCCAGTATTTGAAAACATAGTTGAAAATTGAGTTCAACAGAAAATATTGATTTCCTTGTTTTTTAAAAGAAAGAATAATCTGGCTCTCAGGTTCATAAATGGTTAATGTCTGCATCCTTTCATTTGGAGTGCTGAGCTACTTTTTTTTTTCCCTTTTTCATTTTTAGCTTACAGTGAATGGCCTTTCATAATGGTTGGAAGGAAACATTACAACAAAAGCAAATTTCATGACTTATTTTTCCTGACAATACAGATGATGTGCTTTAGAAGAAAAAGTATTTGGATTTGGGTTTTACTGTTGTTGAGCTTTTGTTTGTATGTTAACTGCTTTCTCTTTCTTCTTCCTTGTCCTTTCCACTGTGTAATGACCTACTTTGAAGTTTCAAATAAAAAGAAGTTAAATAGGCTTTTATTTGGCTCTTGATTCTGTCTTTTTCTAGCAAATTTGGAAAAGGTCCTGACTTTGAGTATAACATGGCTGAGTGTAGAGAGAAAAGAAAGGGCTTATCCTGCCTTCCCGCTTTCTACTGGTTCACTCCCAGGACTTTTCCAGTTTGGAGGGAGAGCAGCAGACTCACCAATATTTGTAGTCCATGAGTTGAAACATTTGAGTTAAAAACAACAAAAAAAAGTAAGATGTAAAAGATGTTCACCCACTTTTTGAGATGTGATAGCTCTGTAAGGGAGCACATCATGTGTGTGGTGTATGTAGTTAGCTACTGTAGGGATAGAAAATAATTTTCCCTCTACCCTTCTGAGCTCTTAGGGGGGACTTCCATAACTCAGGCAGATTAACAAGAGAAAAGCAAGGAGAAGTTTATGAATATGTATACCTCATTCATGCATAGAGGATACACAGTAGAAAATGAGTAACTCCAAGAGGTGGTTTAGAATTCAGGATTAAAGACCATCTAATTAGAGAAAGTGGAGGAGGAAATGGGGAGGGGATGGGGGGAGAGGAAATGATCTTTAGGAAAGGTGAAGGGTCCTTTAGAACACATGGGAGGTTTCTCTGGTGTGGGGTAATGTTGCAGTCTCCTGGCCTGTGGCAGGAGTCTGTCTTCCTGCTTGATAAAGCTCTTATAAGGGGATTTATCACAACTGAGTTCTTTCGTCTTTGGGCAGGAACAGGTGCTCAGAGAAGGGCTCTCCCTGTGGGTGTCTACAGCTCAAAAAACATAATGAAGTGTCATATTTTGGGCTGGAATAGTCTGCTACCCTTCATTCCGTAGAGTTTATTTTATCTTAAATGCTTTAGTACCAGTGTAGAGTCATTCTTAATAGGATTTGATAATAAAAGGGTTTTTTTTTTAATAAAAAAGTATGCTATTGTTGAAATGGAAGACTTTTTAATTTTTAATGTAGTTGACTTTGTAAACCGTGGTACCGTTTCCAAAGGAAATAGTAATATAGGGGCACCTGGGTGGCTCAACCAGTAAGGCATCTGATTCCTGAATTCAGCACAGATCATAATCTCAGGGTTCTGAGATCGACCCCTGTGCCGGGCTCTGTGCTGGGCATGGAGTCTGCTTAAGATTCTCTCTCTCCCTCTCCTGCTGTCCTTCCCCGCCCCAACTGTCTCTCTCTTAAAGAAAAAGGAAAGAAGGAAAGAAGGAACGAAAGAACGAAAGAAAGAAAGAAAGAAAGGAAGGAAGGAAGGAAGAAAGAAAAAGAAAGAAAGAAAGGAAGAAAGGAAGGAAGAAAGGAAGAAAGGAAGAAAGAAAGAAAGAAAGAAAGGGAGAATAGTATCAGGGCAGAGGTGGCTCAGTCAGTTAAGCATCTGCCTTCGGCTCAGGTTGTGATCCCAGGGTCCTGGGATCAAGCCCCACGTCGGACTCCCTGTCAGCGGGAAGTCTACTTCTCCTTCTCTCCCTGCTGTTCTGCCTGCTTGTGCTCTCTTTCTCTGTCAAATAAATAAATAAAATCTCAAAAAAAAAATAGTATCTTTAGTTCCCTCAAAATAAAATAGCCCCTTTTCTATAGAGTTATACTTAAACTGAACTCTTTGGTCAACACCTCTGTTGTTAGTTCTGGTGAACATGGATGCAAATACAACATCTCTCACCTTGTAGTCTAAGGAGGGTCACACACTATCATTTCAATGTCACCAAGATGGCAATATTTTGTCTCTTAAAATGTATGAATAAATGAGGAATGGTTAAGTAGGGGTGAATAAAATGCTTAAGAAAGGGATGGGAGAAATTGATTAGCCATTACTTGGTATCAACACAGCACAGAAGGGGATTAACATAAACTAAAATACACAAGAAACTCTTCCAGAGCAGTGTAAGAGGAAGACAGAAGATTCAATGCTGGTATGGTTTCAGCTGTGCGAAAGGATCGCTGGAGGTGGATTAATCCAATAGACCGGAGAATGCTAGGGATGGATTTGGGGAGTCAGTTGCCTGGGGGCAGAGCTACAAGGACAGGCGTGAGCTACCAAGAATGTGGAGCTTCCTTGATCTGGACCCACCTGAGATACCATTACTGACAGAACGGTGCTGTCTGCTTTATAATCTGCAGCCTTACGGAGAAGTTTCCTCGCATATTTTAACAGTGAGGACTACAGACTGTGGTTTGCACAGTATGATATTTCCTATGGTGCAGGGCAGTGTTACCTGGAAAACCGGACAAGGGTGGGCTGGACTAGCTTGCGAGGGTTCTGGTAAGCTCCGGCTTCAGAACTACCTTCCTCAGAGCCTCCCTCCCTTCAAGGCAGGCCTGGGCACTATCATGCGGCGCAGGGACGGTGTTCGATGACGTGGCATGTGGGCGTGTTGGCTGTGCTCCCACGTGCTCCCAAGTATTGCATGGCAAGTCACCTCCCCTGTGTCCCTCTGGGAAGTGGCCCTTCACTGCGGGAGCTGCCCAGCATGCCCAGGGGGGCCACAGTGTTCCTCTGCTGACCATAGACAATTTCACCAAATGCCAACTTCTATGAACCATCAAGATAACTGTGAGATCCCTCTGTTGTCCTGTGGGAGCACAGATAGAAACATGAACCTCATTTGAGCTGCGGGAATGACTAAACTCCCCCCAGGCTGGTCAGTAGGAGAGAGGCTCACATCACTTACCAGGTTAGTGTCCCTCTCGACTTCGCTCCTAAGAAAGATTTATGGACACCCGCCCTTAGAAATGACCCAATGTCCTAACGTCTTCTGCTCCAGAGACAAGTCCTGGGTCCTTGAAACCTCTCCCAGATCACCTAACATTGCCCTGATCCTGTTCAGTTTCCCTGAGATGCCGCCCAATCCCGTGGCCTGTGTGCCCCCTGCGCCCTCCCCCGCCCCACTGCAGTGAGCATTAACCCAAAGTTGTTCAACTTTCAAGAGTGCTTCTGGGGGTCTCTGCTGGAGGGATTGGGCACTCTCTCCCCACCTTCATGCACTCTTATTTCCCTCCCCCTCCAACAGATTCAGCTACTTCTTGAATCCCGGCTGGCTCACTCTCCCCTTGCCAGCCACACCCCTCCCTAGCTCCTTAGTACCCCGCCATCTTTTAACAAATCTGTTGGAACCCATCATGGGCTGGTTGGCTCTGATTTACCTGGACTGGAATTCCCCATTACCTGTCCCCCCATGGGACACTTGGGTGCTGAATACCGCTCCAGGGTAGTCTGGAACTTAAAGTGCAGACGCCTAGTAACCTGCTTTGTACCATCTCCACCAAAGGATTAGTTTTCTTAGGTGCTCCCAGCCCAGTTCCTGAGCAGGTGATAGGGTTTGTACCCTTGCCTGCCTCATATATATGACACTTGTGAGCTCCCAGAAATACTCAGGCTTGGGTTGCATGGGATCCTCATGTGGGCAGGAGGCTGAACCAGTAATTAGGGAGCACCCTTCTAAATCAAAATTTCCATGATGTTAGGATGCACGGAAGTTAAGGAAGAGGAATATATTTTTGCTTCTTTATGATCAGTTATGGATTGCTTTCGCTGGAAGATAAGCTGCCGTGACTTCTGGTTCATACATAACAAGAAGTAATTTATTCCTTTCCAGACTTTGAACTCTTTTAAGTGCATCCAGTCTATATATTTCATGGGTATTTCGACTGCCTGAATAATTCTTACATAGAAGTGCCCCAATTTTGACTTCCCTGGACAATCTATTCTTCCTACACATTTCGTCTCTCCCATAATTAACTTTGTTTTACATGTAGATCTTTTATTTCTTAAAGTGACCAGTTGCAGAAGCCTGGGCTATCACATCAGAAAACCACCTTGACATTTCCTGTATTGGTTTTTTATAGGAGTATTAGGCTTGTTTAATTCATTCCGCAGCATTAAATGGAGTAATGGAATCAGGTCAAATCTACCCATCCCAACGCAACTAGAAAAAAGTTTGGATCTGATACGTGTTATAAGGGGCCTGACTCAGAGCTCACACTTGAGCTGTGTTTTTTGTTGTTGTTGTTTGTTTGTTTTTGTTTTTGTTTTTTGTTTTTTTCCTTTCTTTGTGTTCCCTCAAAGAGAGGTTTCAATACCACCCCCCCCCAACGGCTGTGTCCGCACGTGATTAAACAAGACTGCAGTTCAGGTGGTGACGTGTTTTTAGCGAAGGGCTAGTCTGCCTCTTCTCACCCCAGCCACTGCTTCCCGGACTCTGCCAGCCTCTGGTCTCTCTAATCACTGTGCAGTCAAAGCCCTGCTCCACCTGCTGGGGTGTTTTGACACAAAACAAGGACTTGGCCCTGCACAGCCCCTGATCTGTCCAGTAAATAAAGCTGCGGATTGTCACACCTCCTCCTCCCTCCCCTGACTCCCTCCGCTTCATGCTGGCCGGTGCGTCTTACTGGTAAACCTTTAACTTATTGCCTTGACTTTGACATTCATCACGCTGGCTCTTTGAGTGTTTCTAGAGGTAAAGAGGAGTGCACAAGTCAGAGCTCTTTACAAATTCAAGTCTTTAGTGTTTTGTTTTGTTTTTCCTCCTTACCTGGCACAGGCTTAAGACTTCCCTCCTTATTCATTAAAGATCTGTACTGGAGTCACAAAAGAACAGAGCCAAATGCTGTGAAGCTGAATGTGGGGCTGCCCTTAGGTCAACCTGAGCTTCTTTGTTTTCTAGAATGACTTTTTGAAAAAAGTCAGGTTTTGACTTACTGGAATCCCCATCATTTGCCTCAGGGTGGGGGGAAGCAGTGAGGGCAGGAGAGAGATGTCTCAGACACCCAGTGTGGAACAGAGCTGCAGGCAGAGACTAGAAATGCAGGGAAGGGATTTCCAAAGGTTGTATTTTTCCTTCTGGTCGGAGTCTCTCATCCACACTGTGGTAAGTGGGTCAGCTCCCGTTCACTCTTCCTTTTAGGAGGAGGGAAAAACCCATGCAGAATTAACCCTGCATTTCCCACGAGCTAATCTTATTTTTCTGATTTTAACCTTAGCATGTGTATGTTTCACTATCAAAATTTGTTTCTTTGTTTTTATTTTTTTTTCATTTTTGTTTTTGGTTCTGTTTTTGCCTGTGCATTCTGAAAGATTCAGCTTGGTGTAATGTAGTCCTCTTTTAAATTCATAGTTCTAATTAAAACTAAAAATAAAATAAATCTAAATTCTGAAAGTCTTCCTGAGGAAATCATACATTAAACAAAGGAAATACTGGCAAAGTTCTGAAAGACAAAAAAGGAAAGAAGGTGATTTTCTCAGTTCTACATGCTTTAGCAAGTTCTTTTGTGTAACCTAAAATTGAAGCCTGTACTGGATGGTGGAAGAAAGATACTTTTCTTCAAGAGCATATCAACATTTTAAATGCCTCTGTAATGTATATAATACACTTAGAACTACACACATTTTTCTTCACATTCACAAAACAGGGTGTATTTTTTGTAGGATCATAGTATTTGATTATCTGAATTTCTCAACCTTGGCAATGGCTTTTAAAAGAAGAAATAGCTACCATTCGTTAATGCTTCCTGTATGCCAGGCACTGTTAGACTTTTGTATGATCGTCTCATCATACACCTATAACACACTCCTCAGGCACTTTTGTTACTCCCTTAAGAATGTATTTATATCCATTAGTAGAACTTACAGTTAAAATAAACTGAATGACACTGAGAGGCTCATGGTAAAAACCTGTGATCTCTCACCCATGATGGGTTCACCTAGTTTTGCCTCGTAGAAGTACATTTATTTCTGCCATTAGCTCTTTAGGAAGGTACCTCCAGATTCTGACATATGCCAATGTACACATTGTCTACTGATGGGAGAGGATTTAGCTCATCGCGTACCTTCCTTTTTGTTGTCCTCCATCCATCTGCTTTTCACCCACTCAGCTAAAATGCATGTACTTTCCCATCAGTCACCTTTGTAACCTCAAACAACACACTTACACGCATGTTAATTATTTTGTCCGTGCACACGGTGTTTCTGAACTCTCCAGCTGACAGCATCCGGTTGTTTGCTCTTCCGTCTCCTCCTGGACTTCCTTCCCTCCTCTGTTCTCCAGTGTCTATCACCCATGACTGGATTTTGACCCGCTGGAAGTATGTGAAGTTGCCAATATTGATAGTTTTTATTCTACAAAAAATGGCAGTTCCATGTGTCGTGTCCGAGGTGGATAAGATTACAGTACATTGCAGTCCGTAACCATTGTGAAGTCTTCCGTATCTCTGGCATGGTCTTAAAATGGAAAACCAATTAATATAATTTATATTATAATGGCTGTGTATGCATTTTTAGAAACAGGCACACACAGTGAGAAAGATGAACTCTTCCTTCTTTATCGCCCGTTTACGTTCTTTGCTTTAGTATGGATTTTCCTGTTGAACAGCCCACCCTCTCCTTGTCCAGAGACACAGTTGCTCAACCTCGGGGTGAAGAGGACGTGATAAATGGGGGCCTGACTTTAAGGAGATGATACTCTAGTGTTAGTATTTCATGGCACCCTACACAGTAAGCTGGGGTGTCTGGAAGTGTGTGTGTGTGTGTGTGTGTGTGTGTGTGTGTGTGTATTAAACCTAGGCTAGAATTCTGCCCAGATCCACTGAGATTTTAGAGCATGTTTAGATTTTCCTGTGAGTTATGACAGGTTGTTTTTTGTTTGTTTGTTTTTGGTTTTTGGTTTTTTTCCAAATGCTGATAAAATGCATGTAATTTTTTTTTTTACTCTAATGTACCCATAACTAGTTTTCTCATCTCTTACAGGGATAGTAAAATTCTCATTTGTATCAATTGGTCTGGAAAGATTCTATGTTTCTATAATTTTTTATAAATTAAATTCCAAATTTATATAACAAGTGAATTGTCTTTCTGCGACTGAAAAAATATTTCTCAAAGGCTGCTATTGAAGTGATAATTTGAGGCTTTTTACATATTATTTTATTTTTTTCGAATGTGTTTGTGTCTTATAAGAGTTGAAAGTATCCATTTTTTGGTTGCTGTTTCATGAAATGCTTTTAATGGCAAAATAGGAATGGGCCAGTAAGTGTTAATTTCTTATGTGATTACTTACTGGAACCAAAAGCAGTATTGCTGGCCGGACATGTCCTCTGCCCTGAGAGCAAAATCAATGTGTGTGTGAACAATGGGAACATGGAACAAAGTTACCTGTCATTTAATTGCTCCTCATGTTGGCATTTCCTTTTTACAGATATCATGGGAAAATAGCAAGGGTTGTGCTCACTTAGGCAGTGAAAAATTTTTTTTTTAAGATTTTATTTATCTGACAGAGAGAGACAGCAGGAGAGGGAACACAAGCAGGGGGAGCAGCAGAGGGAGAGGGAGAAGCAGGCTTCCTGCCGAGCAGGGAGCCCGATGAGGGGCTTGATCCCAGGATCCTGGGATCATGACTTGAGCTGAAGGTGGATGCTTAACTGACTGAGCCACCCAGGAGCCCGTAGGAGGTGAAACTGCAATCCAGGTGCCATCACAGACCACGGTGTGCTTCTGTCTACAGCTGAGATCCTTCACACACAAGTGTGTCTAACACACAGTCAGTGCCCCATAAATACGTTTGGAATCAGTGAGTGAAGTTAACTGAAACCCTACGCAAGGACCTAAAAACTCAAAAACCTTCCTTGAAATTCCAGGGGTGTTCCAAGGTTATGGCTCCTCCTGGCTCATGGCTGCTTTATACCAGTTACGAGAATGTTAGGATTGTCCTGCACAACTGTCCATGCTCTCCCAGCATGGTGCCGAGACTGTTCAGAAATGAAATGGGGCTTGTTCTTTGATTTTCACTCCATCATACTTGTTGGAGGGTGAGTCAACAGAAGATCCATCTGTGATTACGCCCAACTTTATTCAACGTTTGCAAAATGTTCTCCGTCTTTATGTGCAGTGACTTGGCCGTCCACCTGCAGACTCTCCTCTACCTAGACACACTCCCAAGACCTACTTCCAGAAACAAAATTATCTAGCTGAGCAAAGCCAGCTGTTCTCTAATGACTGCTGTTTACCCCAACTCTTGACTTTTTAAGGCTACATTTTCTAGTACTCTGATTTTAATGCAAAATATTTGGCTGCATTGTCTGAAAAGAGCATGAGTCGGGGGTCGATGGTGTCAAAGGGCTTTGCATTTCGGCTCTGATATCTTGCTCATCTTGTATATTGGCTCATTTGCCAAACTTCCCTAAGGTTCGATCTCCTCCCCATGCAGTGTGCGTGAGTGTAACATAACACCTTAGCTGCTTCAGAGAGTTGTAAGCATGATATGAGCAAGGTGCACGAGCAGGGTCCAGCCCCCGGTGGGCAGCCAGGGGCACTTTTGTATTGATACCAAATGAGTAATTCCTCTACTGCAGACCCTTCCACACCCAGAGGGCTTCATGTGGGTGGACGTTCTGTCAATCATCTTCAGAAATTTTTCTACTACAAAACTTAGTACATTTAGGTGTGCCTGGGTGGGTCAGTCAGTTAGGCATCTTTCTTCAGCTCAGGTTATGATCTGGAGTCCTGGGATGGAGCCCTGCTCATTGGCTCCCTGCTCAGTGGGGAGCCTGCTTCTCTCTGTCTCCCTCTGCCCCTCACCCCCGCTCTCTCTCTCAAACAAATACATAAAGTCTTAAAACAAAACAAAACAAAACACCTTAGTACATTTAAAAATAGTCTGCTACAAGGGAATTAAGCAGCAATAATGAAAAACCACAGGAGAAGTTAGCGGGAAGAAATGGTACATTAGACTTTCTGTCATGACCAGGCCATTTGACTTTCTGTTAGAAAATTCTAGTACTTTGAAGTGAAAATACTTTGAAACTTAGCAACCACGATATCAACTGCAGCACCTTTTTCTTCCTTCGTTTCACTGTCGCTCTGGGGCATTTAGTCCAGGTAACCCTTCACAGGCCTCTGATGGTGAATTCAGTCTTGCCTGAACTCATGTCACTGGGATTTTTATAAGTAAATTACTTTTCTTAACCTTATATTTTTCCAGCAGGTCCTATTAAAAAAGCAGGTATTTTTGACTCCTGGGGAGATATCAGAGACATATTTTTCACCATGAGGATTTTATTTTATTTTTTTAGCGAAAGAAATATGGAGAGAGAGAAAAAAATGTAATCCGAGGTCCCTTTTACTTGAGTGGCTCTTAGATGACTTTGAACTCTGTGTGTAGAGTGTTTTGACCCATATACAAACCTTACAAAAGAGCCCGCGTTTCTGAGAAGAAGGTCAGAGCTGGCTGTGACTGTGGGTCTCCGTTCAGCACACTGTGTCCTTTGGAGATGTGCATCCCATGAGCATGGAAATACAGGCTTTGAAACTAGTATTTGATGGACTTTGGACTGTGTTGTGGACAAATGGAAAATTAGAAAGCTTCCTAAAGCCCATGTTAGAGAATTTTCTGCTATTTATTGTAGCTCTACTCCATCGTAAGAGGAAATTGTTTAAATGTTCTGTAGGTTCCATCCCAGGAGACTTTTTTTTTTTTTTTTTTTAATAAGAGGGAACACATTTTTTGGTCACACATATAGGAAACAAAGGGGAAAAAAGTAATTCTTCCCTCTTTAGAGAACTGTAAATATACACCCAGCTAGAACTCTGTTTCTGGACTAGTTGTATTGATTTGTTCATAATGATAATAGGTGTCAATTTTTTTCAAGTTTCAAGATGATTCCAAGCTCTTTTGTGTAGTGTATATTTGGAGATTGTGTATGGGAGAAGTTATGAGATCATCCCAAAGACCCAAGGGCGTAGAGCACATGCTCATGCATCCCCACTCCCCTGGGCTGCCTCAGTCTATCCTCTGCATTTCCCACACCATTTAGAACAACCCAAGCAGGGAGCGCCTGGGTGGCCCAGTCCACTGAGGCTCTGATTCTTGATTTCGGCTCAGGTCATGATCTCGGGGTCGTGAGATCGAGCCCTGCGTCTGGCTCTGCACTCAACGCAGCGTCTGCTGGAGCTTCTCTCTCTCTCTCTCTCTGCCCTCCCCACTGCCTCCCCTACCAGGCATTTGCTGTCTCTCAAATAAGTAAATAAATCCCCTCAAAAAATAATAATAACCTAAGCAGGAACTAGGTTTATGATACTAAGTATTTGGTTAGCTGAACTTTAAGTAATTTTGAGAAAGTGTGTTCTTGTCTTTTCTTTTCCTTCCTCTCTCCCTCCCTTCCTTCCTTTTCTCTCTTTTTTTTAAGAGTTTATTTATTTGACAGAGAGAGAGAGCACAAGCAGGGGGAGCCACAGAGGGAGAGGGAAAGGCGGACATCCTGCTGAGCAGGGAGCCCAATGTGGGGCTCCATCCCAAGGTGCGGGGATCGCACCTGAGCCGAAGGCAGATGCTTAACTGAGCCACTCACATACGCCAAAGGTGTGATCTTTTCATTGATGGTCTTGACTCTTCCTAACCACACAGGCACAGGACGTTTGATTGGTAACTTTCCAGGGGTTTGCACTTCTTGGGTCTTTCCTGTCTGTGTGTGTATGTTCGAACTCTCATCTCTCAGATATACTTTTTGGTAGTCATTTTACATATAATTGCAATCCTGAAACACCACGTTTAGATTTTAAGATATTGGTAGGAGTTTTTGTGAAATGTCATGAAACATCTTCCTAAAGACTAGCTGGGACATTTAGAGTTGGCGTGTGTCATGTGTTGAGGATAAAGGGGTCAGGGAGACAGCCAGTTCTACTATGTAGAAAATGGTAGACATATGTATGTCATCCTTAAATGTTGTAATCAATCTGTGAATCTTTAAATGGGCTACTTTTCCTCATAGGGATAGTGCATGTATTCTGAATTGCTAATTGGCACTGAGATTTGTTATATCTTGCTTCTAAACTGAGCCAAAGGTGGCAAAAATTTATGAACTTAATAAAAAATTTTAATTTTTTTACTTGGTATAAAACTTTGGGGTTTATTTGGTGAATTGGGATACTGAACCTTTGCTATGAATTATTTGAATTATTAACAGTAACTTTTAGTAATGTTTAAATTGGTCAGTGTTTTTTTAATTTTAATTTAATTTTTAACCTAAAACTACTTATTCTTTGCCTTTAAATTATGCCGTTAACTTCTTCAGATTAATTTGTTAATTTTGTGTGACTAAGTCCATTTTAATGCCTTATTTTTCACAGCCCTGAGCTATATTTAGCTGTATTTATCTGTTCTGTGGCTGTGATTGTACCAGATAAAAGGGACAAAAGCAGTTAATCAACTAAATTCAGCATATGTTCTTATGTTATTTCCTTGGTTTTTTCTTTTCTTTTCTTCTTTCTCTCTCTCTTTTTTTTTTTTTTTTTTAGGAGAAAGAGAGAGAGCATGAGGGTAGGGAGAGACAAAGGGAGATGGAGAAAGAGAATTCCTTTTATAAAGATTTTATTTAATTATTTGTCAGAGACAGAGAGACAGAGACGGAGACAGTGCACAAGCAGGGGGAGGGGCAGAGAGAGAAGCAGTTTTCCCACTAAGCATGGATCCCCATCAGGACTTAATCCTGGGGCTCCAGGATCATAACCTGAGATGAAGGCAGATGCTTAACCAACTGAGCCACCCAGGGCATCCTGAGAGAGAGAATCTTAAGCACACCCCAGGGAGCCTGATGCAGGGCCGGATCTCAAGACCCTGGGATCATGACTTGTGCTGAAATCAGCAGCTGGATGCTCATCCTGCTTTGCCGCCCAGGTTCCCCATTATCTCCATTTTGAAGGACAGACTCAATGGCACAGTACAAACTCCCATGAACAAATTATACCTGGAGCTAAATATGGCCATGAGCTCCAAGAACAGATGTTTCTAAGGAGCCTGTATTAGTAATGTATCTAGGAATGTTTCCTTTTGTTTAACAGGAATACTCCTCATTGGGTTACTCTATGTAAAGAAGAAAAATCCTTTTAAATGCCTAATACCCCACAATTTTCTAATGCCTCATGATGTTCTAATGTTCCATGATGTCCTAATGTTCCCACAAAATTCTAATACCCCACAAAGTTCTAATACCCACCCCATGTTCTCATGCCCCAGTGTTCTCATGCCCTATGTTCTAATTTCCCACTGTGCTCTCATGCCCCACCATGTTCTAAATCTCCGCCATGTTCTCATGCCCCAGGACATTCTAACATCTCACAACGTTCTAACATCTCTCTGAGGAAGGTCTGGTCCCCAGAATCCCAGACAGTTAGTGTTGGTATGGAAAGAAGGGAATCTGCCTGTCCTTATGCCCCCGTGGAACATTTTGGGATGGAAGCCAGCGTGCCGGGGTGTCTCCAGCTCTGGTCAGTAATGCACGGCTGCTGCACACCTTGCTGAGAGCTCATCCCCCTGGCTTGACTCTGCTGCCAAACGTGAGCTCCTGGCTCTTTGCATGGGGGTTTCACCTCTTCTCTCACTTTCCCCCACAGTTCCCAATCCTACAGTGCTCTTCCCCAGCTCAACTGCAGCATGTCTAAAAATGGCCCGTTTTAAATAGGCCAAGTAAACATCATTAAGCTTTCCTAGATTTTCTTAGCTAGTCAGGATCGCTTTCCCACAGCACTTAGTGCCTCTAACGATCGATAATTACCACTTTCGGCTGGGCGGATTTTTGGAAATTCTGATGCTAGCTTCCCTCCCTGTTTTGGAAGGTTCCCATTAATGTTTCCATCATGCAGACCAAGGCAGTGTTTAACTGTGACCTGTGTTTACTGAGATGCATTGGATGCCCCCATCGCACATTTGCTGCTCCTCTCAGCACCCCCACACACTCTCCCACCGCTGCCACCGTGCTTTTCCAGCTCACCGCTTTGTCATTTGCCATTGTCCTCCCTGCACCAGGAACATGAGCTGCTGGGGCCTCACACCCCGGCCGGGAACTCCCCATGATCACGCGTGAACCACCTTAATTCCAACTCTCCTCTGAACCCCCTAACAAAGTCCCACTTCTGTTTCTTTTTCTTTCATACTGTCGTATTCCTCCTGATCTCCCTCGTATTGCTCACGAATTTTGTCTACATTCCTACGTGTCTGCGCCTCACCCAAAAACATTCTGAACCCGTGTGCCCACTCTGTGCAGGGATTGAGGTTTCAAAAATTATATCCTCGTATCCAGAATCAACATGAGGAATGTGATCAGTGCCAGAAATTCTTTATCTTCATGGACTGGAGGCCAACGAGAGGGGGCCAGTGTGTGGTGCACAGCGACACACCTTACAAGCTCTTTTCTTCATGGCTGGCTTTTTCCTGACTTCCCCAGAAAGCCGTCTCACTTTCCCAGGAAGCCACACACCTTGGCCTGCCTTGGCCCTGAGCTCTGCCCGTCTTCTCGAATGTCTGGCCCAGTCAGATGGCCTCTGCCCCCTGGGCTCTTCTCCGTTCCTTCTTTGCAACACAGGACAGAGCCACTGGAGAGAGCCCTCCTCCCTCCTTCTGTGTCCTTCTGCAGGTGCATTGTACTCCCCCCCCAAACCCTGAGGGCCCTAATCCCTGTCACATGGGGAGACCTCGGTCCCCCGGGGCAGGGGTCCCTTCCGTGTCACTCCCATCCCCCACTGCGTGGCTGAGCCCACAGTGGGTGCTCTGCTGGGGTGCCAGCTGCCCCCAGAAGTGAAGAAGCCTGGCGGGAGCATTCCCTGGGCTGTGGAGAGGAGAGTGTGCAGTACTAAACCGGGGACACTAGAGGGAGACGATGGGAGATCTGAAGTGGCTTCAGCTGTGTTTGCTACATGGAAATTTCACTTCTCCCTCCTTGTCTCAAATTAAAAAAAAAAGAAAAAGAAAAAGAAAAAAATATGGTGTAAAATCTGAACTGAGTCGGATACAAATGCTTTCTCTGTTTTTAGTACAGGCCATGATGGCCCCAACCATCTGTAGAAAAAAGTGTCGGGATGCTGGAGACGTTCCGAGATACTCCTCTGAGTAGAACATGAAATTACACTGTATCATTAAGCAGATGGGCTGGGATGAACACCACTAATAGAAAATCTGAAACGATAAATAAGAGACCGGAGAAGGAATGCTGGGCGTGGAGGGGACGTGCTTGAGGGGGAACTGCAGCCTGCCAGAAAGCTGTGTCATTGCGTGGAAGGATGCATGCGTGTTCTCACAGTCCATCAGGAACGTAATTTGTCCCCTGTAGGGAGACGTAGGGAAGGACCTCATCTGAGCAGAAGAGAGGTCATGAGACCCTCTAGGACAGATGGCTCTGCCTGACTCCCAGGGCTTCCCTTCTGTTTGACCTTGAGTGATAACCTCTGCCAGCCTGGTCTCCTCATCTGTAAAATGGAGGTAACGATGGTCCGTGTTTCACAGGGATTTGGGGACGTTTAAAGGAAAGAAGGCACATCAGGCGACAGGGACCTGCCTCGGAGGCATGTAAGGCACATGCTGACGCTTGGGTATACCCAGTAGAGACCTATAGGTCCCTGGGCCGGATTTCCTCACCCGTTGCTGCTTCCGTCATTCCTCTCGTTGGCCTCTCTTCGAAGGATCATGCTGTCCTGGAATGTTTTCCTTGGACCCTTCCTCAAAGTGCTGGGGACCCTGAGTGTTGGGTGGGGAAGAGCCATCTTCTATGATGTTTTTTGTGAGCCTTCTGCATGTTGGTGCCTCTAGTGGGAGGACAGATGAGGCCTGGGGTGGGAGGGAACTCAGGGGCTGGTTCTCCGAGGAAGATGGATGCGGGCTTGGTTGATGCTGAGGGAAGGGCTCTGTGATGAAATCCTGTGAGCATTTCCCCTTCTGCTGCATTCACACCTTGGATCCTAATAAAGCCTCTCTTTGTATTTGCTTCCCTCCAGGCTTCTGTATTGTTGGCTCTGGCGGCCGAGGCTCTGATAAGCAAATGGCAGAGCACAGCCCACAGGGGATGGGTGACCTTGAGGATGAGGAAGGAGGAAAGCTGACAGGACCGAGCAGGCAGAACTGGGGAAGGTTGACAAAGGAGTATTTGCCTTTTCTGTCACCTTGGGCTTACCCGAGTTTTGTTTTGTTCTCCCCTCTAGATAAATAAAGGTCTGCTGGAAGTTCATTTCCAGATGCTTAGTGAAAAATTAAGTTTAATAAAATGATGATGGGAAAGCCCTCCATGCCACAAAGGCTGTATGTTTGGTGTGATGAATTCTTATACGGGCTTTAAAAATTAAAGATACCATTAGGTATCACATGTATCATTTTGAAAATAATGTCCCACCTCCGTCTAAACTGGAAAGAAGTTATCACTTCAGTGATCTGAAAGTCCATATAATTTAGCCTTCCGTAAATTAGAGAAAGTCAGCATAAAACACAAGGAGATGGTGCCAGTGGATGTCTCAGTGTCGTCTCATCTTGAAGACTGGCTGTCGAACCTTGTCTTTTGTCTTCCTCTGTAAATTGCATTAAATTACAGAAAAGAGAGCAAAAAAGAAAAAAAAACTCAAAAAAGCACCTATTCAATGAATCAAATTAATCATTTAAAAAATTCCGAGTTGGAAGTCACACTGAAACAAATGAGAAGGGAATTAATTTGGAACCACCAGAAAAATGACACGGAGCCAGTATTGGATTCCGTTCAATTTAAAATCAGAACAACTTTTATGTTTTACCATCTGCCTCACCAAGGGCCCGATAAAATTTGAATACTACAAACTTTAGAGATTCCCATATGAGGACGGTTTTTTTAAGGCCCTTTAAAGAACACAAAACCCCAGAATAAATAAAGCTGGTGTTCGTGCAGGCATCAAGTTAGTAATTAGTGATTACCGAGAAGGTGACGTGCATCTGTGATTTAGGGACTTGGATCGCATTAGAGGGTCTGCCCTCAGCAAAATCTCGCAGAAGCCCAGCGGCAGGTCTTCTGCTCCATCTAAGAGATGAGTTAATGGAGGCCCGTGGAAGGCAATCCCCTGGGTCGTATTCACCTCACCTGCAAATTGTGCAGAGCTGGAATGGAACCCACAACTCTAAACTTCTGGTTTTAGGCATAACATTACTAAGCAAAGTAGGCAGGAGGCAGGACACAGAAATTATGTCTGCCTGGCAGATGCTCCTGTTCTGGTTGTATCATCAGGTGAGCTAGCTAGCTAGAAAGCAGGTGGTATGACATGCTTTGCCTTTTCCTTACACTCATGCATAGGTGTGCATCTTTGTAGAGATTTCCATCAACTGCAAGCATTAGGTTACAGATAAGTTATGAACATCATGATGTTTAAATTGCCCATTTAGTTGATGCTGGTGAAGCTACCGCAGATGCGGACTACAGCTCACTCATCTCTCAGTCCTGTGTCTTAGACCTACCTGTTCCATGAGTGAATGAGCACCTAAGGAGAGAGGAGTCTTCAAGAAGACAAAGGAAAACAAGGATAAGGTGCTGATGTGAGAAAAGAAGTGGCAATATGTTTGAATCAGGGTTTTACCAGAGCTGATGATTGTAATAAAAGATTCTACATGAATCCGCATATTTAGGCAGTAGACGCTCATGAGAAAGATCTAGTTAATATCTGCATACTCCGGACAGATGAGTACCTTCACTTTTAAGAGCTCAAGTTCACTTTTTACTGATGTAACATTCTACATGTGCCATGTGACTGGGTTAGAATGTCAAATAAGACATGGTTCTTGCCCAGAAGGAGAGCACAGAAGACATCCAAGCAAATGGATAAGTGGGGTATCAAGTGGTAGATGCTAAGATCATGCCTTAGATCATGGCTCCATCACATCCAGGGAGATCATGCCTCCATCACGTCCAGGGGAGCTCAGAGGAAGGGGCGCTATTGGGTGTGAGGCAGCGAGCTCAGTCAGGTAAGAACTGAGGTGTAGGGGTTGACCTGAGACACTTCTGTGTCTGCTGTGTGTGCTCACCTCCTCCTTTCAGACTGTGGGCAATGTAATGCTGGTCACCACAAGTCATGCGCATTTATGGTCTTGCTTCTCTGTAAATCATGCCTTTCCTGCTGAACAAGAATAGAAACGAAAATCTTAGTTCATATTTGAACTAGGACTTGAAATTAGACCAGGATGTAATGTGTGCAGAAGTAGCAAAGATGAGGACAGGGGATTATGTGAAGACAGACTTTGAAGCAAGAAATAGCACCGTCCGAATGTGAGAGAGTATATAGGTCATGGAGCCCCAGATGAAAGGGACAAGAAGGAACCTTGACTGAAGCTCAAAATTTATGTTTCCAGCTTGGGAAGGGGGCGCTGATCATGGCCATGTGTCAAGGTCAAGAAAGCATATTGTCTGAGGATGGCTAATGTTCAATTAAATGTGATGAAAATGTGAAAATACTTGTTTTCAGCTTTTTCTGGATATAGCAGGACACATTTCAATGTCTGGGAAAATCTACATAATCTTTCTGGATTTGACATTCTGCCTGTAAAAACTGAGAATGTGTGAATGAGGGATTGAGTCCAGATGTGCCCTTATTTCTGGACATGCTTGAGACATTCCAAAATTTATCTTTACTCCTCCCCCTCTTTAACTCCTCACACCCAACTAGCATGCCTGCTGATTATGCTCATGTAAATTAGCTTTACTGTGTGACAAAACATCCTCAAAACTTAGTGTCATGATAGAAGAGGAAGGAACATTTCCCAAATCATTCTATGCAGCCAGTGTTTCCCTGATACTAAAACCAGATAAAGGCTTTCCAAGAAAATGAAACACAAATGCCTTTTGCGAACATAAAAAGCAAAAGATTGGATAAAATACTCACAAACCATATCCAGAAACTTATGACAGGTTTATACAGCAGGACCAAGTGGAATTTATCCCGGGAATGCAAGGTTGGTTTAATATATGAAAATCAGGGGCACGTGGGTGGCTCAGTGGGTCAAAGCCTCTGCCTTCGGCTCAGGTCATGATCCCAGGGTCCTGGGATCGAGCCCAGCATCGGGCTCTCTGCTCTGCCTGCTTCTCTGCCTGCTTGTGATCTCTGTTTGTCAAATAAGTAAATAAAATATTTTAAAAAAAGAAAAAACAGTTCCACTTACAAGTAGCATCAAAAAGAGTAAAATACTTAAGAATAAATTTAACAAAAGAAATGCAAGATTTGTACATTGAAACCTGCAAAGCATCGTTAAGAGAAATGAATGAAGTCCCAGGTAAATGTTTATGGATTGGAAGACTTGATGTTGGAAAGAGGTCAGTGCTCTTCAAACTGGGCTATGGATTAAATGCGATTCTTATTAGCATTACAGCTGGTCTTTCCAAATACATTGACAGTCTGAGCTTAAAATCAATGTATAAGTCCAAGGAATCCATACTAGCCAAAACAGTCTTCTTCTTCCTTTTTTTTCTTTTTAAGGATTTTGTTTATTCATTTGAGAGAGAGAGAGGGAGCAAGCACAAATCAGGGGCAGAGGGAGAGGGAGAAGCAGGGTCCCATCTGAGCAGGGTGCCTGGCACTTGGGGTTCGATTCCAGGACCTGGGATCTCAACCTGAGCCAAATGCAGATGCTTGACGGACTCAGCAGCCCACATGCCCCAAAACAGTCTTGATGCCAAACCAAATTATGGGTAGACCCTTCCTAATTTCAAAATTACTCCAAAACCACAGCAGTCAAGACATTTGATACTGGTGTAAGGCCAGATATCTAGACTAATGTAATAGAATTAAGAGTCTAGAAATAAACCCATACTTACATGTGCAATCAAGCAATTTTTGACAAAGTTGTCAAGACCATCTGATGGGGAATGAGCAGCCTTTTCAGCAAATGGTGCCAAGACAACGGAATATCTGTATGCAGAAGAATGAAGTTGGGCTCATACTTCGTACCGTATACAAAAATGAACTTAAACTGGATCACAGGCCCAAATCGAAGGGTTGAGACTATCAACATTTTCAGCAGGAAGCACAGGAGTAATTTTTTTTTTAAGGTACAGGGAAAATAAAGTTTAATTTCTTTTTCCCCCTCAAGCTTTATTGAGGTACAATCGACAAGTAAAATCATATATATTTAAGGTGTGCTAATGGGATGACTGACCCTTGCATGTGTTGTGAAATAGCACAGTAAGCTCATCACTATATCCCTCCCCTTGCTTAGGTTCCTTATTATCTACTTATTAATTGTGGTGCGAATGGCGAAGACTTACTTTCAGGAAATTTCAGCTGCACATATAGCATTATTAACTGTAGTCACCGTACTATCCCTTAGATCCCCAGATCTTACTCATCTTACAACTTAAAGTCTGTGTCCTTGACCAGCATCTTCTCATTTCCTCCTCCTCCAGCAACAACCCATCTACTCTCTGCTTTTGTGAATTGTGTTTTCTAGATTCCTAGAGGAATGAGATCATACAGTGCTTGTCTTTCTGTGTCTGGCTTGCATAGGAGTAAATATTTATGACCTTGGATTAGGCAATGAGTTCTTAGGACACCAAAATCACTAATGCAAACAAAGGGTAAACTGCATCAAGATTAATATATATGTGGTAAGAAGGGATACGGTCAAGACAACAAAAATGCAACCCATGGAATGGGGAAGAATATTTGGAAATTAAATATCTAATGAGAGACTTTCTTTCCAGAATATATAAAGTAATTAATTGACAACTCAACAACAAAAAGACAAATAACTCAGTTAAAAACTAGGCAAAGAACTTGAATAGTTCTTCTTCTCTGGAGAAGATATATAGATGACTAATAAGCACATGAAAAGATGCTTAACATCAGGGGCGCCTGGGTGGCTCAGTGGGTTAAAGCCACTGCCTTCGGCTCAAGTCATGATCCCAGGGTCCTGGGATCGAGTCCTGCATCGGGCTCATTGTTCCACAGGGACCCTGCTTCTCTCTCCGCCTCTGCCTGCCTCTCTGCCTGCTTGTGATCTCTCTCTGACAGATAAATAAATAAATAAAATCTTAAAGAAAAAAAAGCTTACCATCATTGGTAATTAAGGAAATGCAACTCAAAACTACAGTGAGCTCTACTGCATATCCACTAGGGAAGTTAAAATAAAAATGTCAATCAGATGATATCCTGTGGTTGCGAGGATGTGAAGAAATCGGAAGTCTGGTGTGCTGCTGATAGCATTACAGAATGGGACACCACTCTGGAAAACAGGGTGGTAGCTGTGCAGAACTGTAAACACAGAGTTATCCTGTGGCCCAGAAATTCCACTTCTAGGTATATAAGAGGAGAATTTAAAACGTATGTCCATAAAAAAGCCTGTACATAAATATTCATAGCAGCAATTATAATAGCAAAAATGTGACAACAACCCAAATACCATCAATTGAAATAGATAAACAAAAGTGGTATATCCATTCAGTATTACATCATCCCACCACAGAAAAAGAATGAAGTATTGATCTGTGCTACAAAATGTCGGAACCATGAAAACGTTATGCTAAGTGAAAAGAAACCAGATACAGAAGGCCACATATGGTTCGATCCCATTTATGAAATGTCCAGAATCGGCCAATCCAAAAGACAGGAAGTCAATGTGTGGTTGCCAGAAGCATTCAGATTAGTGTAGGTTTAGTTTCCAAACAACCTAATTTACCGTGGTCTACCTCCATGCTGCACCATCTCTTCTTACCCAGATAAAGCACTTCCCTCTTTCCTGAGCTGACGACACTGTTCTCCAATCTGCACTTGCTTATCCATCTTCCTCAGCTCAAACACAGTCCCTTGTATCCCGAATTAGAGTGAGTCACTCTCTCTTCAGTGCCCCGTAGCACTGCATACCACTCTTGGTTGTGCCAAACTTAGCCAATGACCTTCATGCCCACCCTCCTTTCCCCACCAAGCTGTATGTCCCCCAAGGACAGGTCCTGTGATTTTTGTTGGTCATCTTGTCTAAATTAGCCTTCAGGGAAAGGGTTTTGCCCATGGTAGTCTTTCAATAACTATTATTAAATTGAACATTTGAGGAGTAACATGTTCCAGTGAAAACTGAATATGTAATAGACATTAAAGAGAAAATCTTTTCCCTTGCTCCGTATTTTATGGCCAAGTAACAAAAACAATGAGCAGGCATTCAGAACAAAAGGACATGTTTTGAACTAACTGCAGTCTCGGTTTGTTCAGAGAATTCTAGAATCTTCATGTTACAGTATGTGCTTCTGATATTTGAGAAAACAGGGGACAGCACCTCTGCCATTTTCTCTTCCAGTTCAGTCTTACCCTTTTCATGAGGGGTCACAGGATGGTCATGATTCGGGATTCTGTCCTTAGGCAGCTGGTTTGGTTTTTTTCCTTTGTGTATAAAGCTGTCTCTGGGCAAGTTAAGCTGGAGAGTCTCCTCTCTGCCCCTGAAGCCTTGTGTGGTTCTAGGGAACTATCAAGTTCTTCCTGTGGGAGCTGAACTCCTTACTTCCTGCCCCTAACAGATTAAATGCCATATTATTTTTGGAACTTTTTTGGAGACATGTATCAGAATCTTTCAGTAACTCAGTGCAGGAGACCAAATGCAGAGGAGAAAGAGCTGTTGGAACCTGATCAGTTCTTTCCGTAATACCAGAATGTGGGAACACAGGAAAGCATTGGAACAAAGATAAAGAATTGTTTGAGTAAAGTTTTATTACTAAAAGCACTGCTTTTATTGTATCCTAACTGTATACACTGTATGTTGTTATTTTTTGTTTGTTTTGGTTTTTTTTAGTGTGTTGATTAGGCAACCATGTATGTGCTGGGCAGTGAGGATTCAAAGATAAATCAGGCTAGGTTTGTGTTCATAGTTTAGTGGAGGAAAACGAGAAATGTAAAACTTAACAATGCACAGAATGTGTGATCTATTATAAGTAGACCAACCAATCAAGCACAGGGCCGATATCTCTCCATCCCTACATCTTTCTTGCTCTATATTATTTCCTCCTGTTTATGTATGGTATCTCCAATTCTAGGGTCGATGCTAGGGTGTTTTTTCTCAGGTTTTTCTTTCCCTAGTGATCTTCCCACTCCCATGGCTTTCGTGTCTGTGATTTATAAGAAATACATTTGGCCCTGTAGGGAACTGACCCCTTCCCCCCAAAGAGTTGACAATCTGTATATAACATTTGACTCCCCCAAACTGAACTACCAACAGCCTACCGTTGACTAGAAGCCTTATCAAATACACAGTCAATTGACATATATTTGTGTGCTCTGTTATTATATGCTATTTTCTTACAATAAAGTAAGAGAAAAGAAAATGGTATTAAGAAAGTCATAGGGAAGAGAAAATACACTTTCAGAGCTGAGTTGTAAAAGTTCCACGTGTGAGAGGACCAGCAGAGATCAAGCCCAAATTGCTCAGGGTCAACAGTATATACTTGGTCTCCGTCCCTGTTTCTGGGATGGGAGTACTAAAACCCTTGGAATTTCCTAACTGGTGAGAGCCGCAAAGATGTCTTTGGTTGTGTTTTTAAGGTGGCCTTTAGAGAGCACCCAAGGGTGGGGGCTGCTTGCCAAGAGAACCAACCACAGGATTGGAAGGTTGTAGCTTTCAGTCTCCCCCCTGACCTTAGGGGAGGGAAGAGGGGCTGGAGGTTGAATCCATCACCAATGCCAGTGATTTAGATAATCATGCATATAGAATGAAGCTTCCGTAAAAACCTGGAAGGATAGAGTTCCTAGAGTTTCTGAGTTGGTAAACACATGGAGATGCGGAGACAGTGTGGAGCCCCGTTGGACAGGGTTTAGAAGCTTCTCACCTCTTTCTTATACCTCATCCTACATCTCTTCCATCCAGCTGCTCCTGAGTTCTATCCTTTCATAATGAGTTGGTGACCTATGTACAGTGTTTCTCTGAGTCTGGTGAGCTGCTCCTGCAAACCAGGAGGGGTTCTGAGCCAGTGGCTGAGATGTACAGGCAACACCTGGGCTTGGGACTGCCATTTGAACAGGGACTGGTGTCTGGGTCGGGGGTGGGAGGAGACAGTCTTGTGGGACTGAGCCCTTAGCCTGTGGCTCCTCTACTGTCTCCAAGTGGTGAGTGTCAGGACTGAGCTGACTTGAGTTGAACAGTAGGACACCAGTGGGTATCCAGAGAGTTGCTTGGTGTTGAATAAGAAGCACACTCCCCCCACCCCCACATTGGAACGGGTCCAGGAACCCAAAGAATGTCTATTAACTATAGATTTCAAATGCCCATTGCCAATCCATTCCCTTCCTAAAAGCTACGTAGACCCAAATAACTCATTCTCTGCTGGAACATTTCCCTGACGTTTAAGAAGCAACCCCAATTTACTGTGTCTGGAACTGAGCTCATCTTGATGCCTGTATCCCCATGTTTCTTCTCGGTGTCATGGGCAGACCTGGTGATCTTGTCCTCTGCAGTCTTTCAAACCCTGCTCATGAATTTACCCCAGATTCTGTAAAATCTATCTCCTCAATAGATTTGAGACTGCCTGGGTGAATCAGTCGGCTAAACATCTCCCTTTAGCTCAGGTCATGATCCTGGGGTCCTGGGATCGAATCCTGTGTCAGGCTCCTTGCTCAGTAGGGAGCCTTTCTCCCTCTCCCTCTGCCTCCACCCCTTCTTGGGCTCTCTTTCCTCTCTCTCTTGTCAAAAATAATAAATAAATAAATTCTTAAAAGAAAGAAAGATGTGATGTAGTGTTCCTTGATTCATTGTTTGCATATAACACCAAGTGCTCCATGCAATACGTGCCTTCTTTAATACCCATCACTGGGCTACATCGAAAACTAGTGATGTACTTTATGGTGACTAATACAACATAATAATAAAACAAATGTGAGACTAACTTCCTCCTTTTTATTTTATCTTTTGATTATAAATTTTTAAAAATCCAGAAAAGCATATAGTTTTGTTTCCTCTGTCTGAGAGGTAGTGATGGGTTGGGGCTTTATTTGTGCCATGTTGTTCCTCTGGACTTGGTACCCTGCCTTTTAGGATAGATCCCATAACAATGGTTACTCAGGGATAAATAAAAGGAGAGCTGAATGGAGACCAGAACCCATATTTCCTACACCCTGTGTTCTCTCCAGCACCAGTCCAGGCCCTGTGAGTGGCAGAAACACTATAAATATTTGGTGAATTGACAAATGATGGTTTTATAGGTACTGAAGGTGAAGACATTTTGAACAGCTCCTATATGTAATTTTTTATTCTATTGTGGGCAAGACTTGGACTTTTCATCTACAAAGAATGCCTTCTTGCCTTTTCCCAAACCAGCCCTTCCTTCTCTACTCCTCCACTGCTCTGAGGACCTTACCAAACACACAAGCACCTAGGAACTGGGGACCCATGTTACCTCCCATCTCTTGTGTTGCATCCCACCTCCCATCCTGGCAAACTCAGTCATTGCTTCCTCTGAATTTAATCCAGTCTGCTCTGTCCCCACTGTCATGGCTCTATTTCAAGGCTTCATTATGTCTGCTTTGGACTTTTATAAGAGCTTCTAATTTACCTTACCTCCCTGTCATCTGTTTTTCACAGAGTCTCACGATTTAACTTATTTGTCTAAAATCTGCTGACCAGTCTTCCTCAACGTCAGGAAAGGTCTTCATTGGGTCAGGGACTCTTTGAAAAGCTATGGCTGCTCTCACAACTGTCTGTGGAAGTTTGTGGGAGTCCAGGTTAAATAAAGTTGCCCGAGATGATGAAGGTCTTTGTGCCATATGCAGCCTCTCCAACATGTGTTGGAGGGGATGCGGAGAAAGGGGAACCCTCTTACACTGTTGGTGGGAATGCAAGTTGGTGCAGCCTCTTTGGAGAACAGTGTGGAGATTCCTCAAGAAATTAAAAATAGAACTTCCCTATGACCTTGCCATTGCACTACTGGGTATTTACCCCAAAGATACAGATGTAGTGAAAAGAAGGGCCATCTGTACCCCAATGTTCATAGCAGCAATGGCTATGGTCGCCAAACTGTGGAAAGAACCAAGATGCCCTTCAATGGACAAATAGATAAGGGAGATGTGGTCCATATACACTATGGAGTATTATGCCTCCATCAGAAAGGATGAATACCCAACTTTTGTAGCAACATGGACGGGACTGGAAGAGATTATGCTGCCTGTCTCTTCAAGTTCAACTCCAGCCACATCTCCATCCTCTGTGAGTAGGTCCCCGAAATCCAGCTGGCCTACAGCAGTCTTAAGCCATGGTGCCTTGGCTTGGTGCCCTCTCCTGGAAACAGCCTTTCTGACCTCTCATGAGCACCCTTCTTCCTGATGGACACAGAGCGCTGTGGTCCCTCTTGTCCTGTTGACAGCTTACCTTTGCGTTGACCGTGTTATAATCATCCATTTACCAAGCTAGGAAGTCATTCCGAGGGCTGTAACTCTTCTGTGTCTGTAAGGAGGCATCATGTCATTGGTGCGACCTGTTGGTCAGTGATTGTTGAAATCATAAATGTACTATGAACTACCTTTGTTTTATACCCCTTGGAAATCTTTCTTTTGCTCTACCTCTCACTGCTGTGTTTGAAACTGTGTTACTTTTTGTGACACTTAAAAAAATTTTTTAGATGTACTGTGGATACAGTAAAGTGCACGAACCCATAGTTCAATAAATATTTATATATCTTTATATCTCTCTGTGTTTATATTTGCGTCAAAAGATGCCTGATTAAAATAGGAAACATTTCTCTCATTCTAAAAAGTGTGCTTTTGCCCCTTTCCCATTGATAGTCCACTTTTGAAACTTCTGTCATCATGAATGAGTTTTACCTGCTCCTAAACTTCATGTAAATGAAGAGTTATATATTCAACACCCTCAAAATATCCCGTCAGGTTCATGTGCGACTTTTATTTCGGTGGTATTTCTTCGCACCCATCACATTATGTCCTTCCTTCAACCACTTAATTAACACCTCCCTATTGGGGTCTATAGATGTACATCAACCTCCACTGTGCTCTGAAAATAATCCTATAATTTTAAGAGCCTACGTATGATTGCTAGCAGCTATAATATGTTAAATGGAAAGATGAGTCTGTTAAAGTTGTTACAGCTTAGCCACTTCATGAGAATCTCAAATTCCATTCTTCTCTCCCTCTTAAATTCTGTACCTAAAAATGTATCCTTCTTCCCTCTAGTAAGTCCTACCTGTGACCTGCACATCTTTCTCTCAGCACTTCCCTTCTCTTCGCATGTCTGCTTGAGTGGCCCTGCACACAGCCGTCTTCCATGACAGATAGTCTTCGGTGTAAGCGTAAACATCGTTGTATTAGCGTCATATTAGCATTTTGAGAGGAAGCCCACATAGGACATAAATAATCCATAATAGGATGCAGAATCAGAAGGCATGGCAGCCATGAAAAACCATAGCTCACCTAAGAGAAGAACAAAGGGGTGGGGGACAGGGAGGGAATGGAGACTCACCTGCCTTGGGTCCCCCATGTCTTATTTTCTACCTCCTTTGACCCACCTTCTTCCTTTCTTTGCCTTTTCCTCTCAGTAGGTCTTTACTTTACTCTCTGTCTCTCTCCTCCTTCTATATGTTCACAATATGTAGGGCTGAGTTAATCAGACAAAAGAGGTTGGGATGAGAAAGGCAGTGAAGAATGTTCCGGACAGAAGGAGAAGTGTGTGCTTAGGGTGGAGAGCTGCCGGCATGCTCTAGAACCTAAAGGAAAGGCTTGATCCCAGAGCTGCAGGGGGTGTGTAGTGAATATGGGTGTGGCGTGTGCTATGGCGGGAACGTTTCCGTGATCTGGTATGTGCTTTCACTATCGTGTGATTTCGGACTTCTGGCTTCATCTTTATGACTCAGTTTCCTCTTCTGTTAAAACAACAACAACAACAACAACAACAAACCATGATAATAGTACCAACGCTGGAGGGTCTGTTGGGAGGGTTAGGTGAGTCGGTGCACACGCGGTGATTAGCACAGTGCCTGGCCCGTGGTCAGTACCCGTCACTCATTTGCTGTACAAAATCAGGCCTTAAGAAAAATTTGAAGCCACTTCCTAAAACCGCTCAGTGAGAAGCTTATTCATAATTTACTTACTCTGTACAGCTGGTGTGAATATTTATTCTGGAAGTGCCAAAGGGAATGACATTATGTGTATTTATGTTTTTGATACTGGAGTTTCAGGACGGTTCTGACATTTGAGACCCAAGGCACACCGCAGGTAAGGGAGGAGGGCTAAAACACAGGAGAAGAATTAATGCAAGTGACTTTTTCCCACGTCCCAGACTCTCTTCGGAAGCCAGTCCCAAGAGTGAAACCTGTGGGGTTTGGCCTTCTAGAAGAGAGACCTTTGTAGGACTGGTGACATGAGGTACAGGAAGATGGCACATTAGGTCAGATCACATCTGCCCTTCTGGGGATGGGGGTGGGGGGAGGGCTGGATGGCAGGGTGGAAAAGAGGGTTTCTAAAGAAGAAGGCAGATGCAGGGAGATTTTGACGTAGGTGGTGGAGGGACTTACAGTTTGGTTGGAGAAGGATGCACCATCTGCTCTCCCCACTGCCTGGCTTTCCCTGCACAGCTGCCCGTGGAGACAGCCCTCCTGTTGTCTTCTGCTGCTGTTGCCCCCTGCAGTCGCAGGGGTTCTCGTGAGGCCCACTGCTAGTCACCCCTTCCAGCATTCATTTTTCCCCTGTCTCTTTATGTTACATGGGAAGGCATAGAATCGCCTCCCCAGTTGTCCCCACCCTGGCCCCTGATGACTTCTGGAGGCTCATCGCTCACTTGGCCATTCTGTGAACTTCTCCTTTAGTCGTGCCCAGCTGTTTTTCATCTGGAACATCCCCTGTCTCCTCCTCCGCCCACCTTCTTTACCAGATGTTTTTCCACTCATGCTCTGCTGTCTGCTTTGGCACCCCTTCTTAGGAATACGCTCTGGGTCCTCATGCTTTGGGGATCTGCCTCATAAGACTACACATTCGGGGCACTGTGCAGAATCTTCCAGTCACTCTTACTTCCTGGTCTGTCATCTCCCAGAGCTTCGCAGGGCAGGGTCTAGGTCCGACATGTAACTGTCGCACGCACCATGCATACACGTATTTCCAGGGCTGATGGAATTCCCTCAAGTTGAGCTGTGTCTAGAGGCTCATAATAAGCCCAGGGTAAATGTTTACTGAGATGGGGTTTTGCTAGTCATGGTTGTCTGCAAGACTGTACCAAGGGGTGGTGATGTGTTCAGGACACTTCATGTCGTAAATATCTTCGCTAATATAAAGATCATGCTAGGTCAGTAAAACATCAGGGCTGTACACATTGTTTTTAAAATCGTGGCTGGGAATGTGCTTGTCAGGTGCCGAGCCTGTGCGTGAGAATTCTGGGTAGCGCCTATCATTATCTCCATGTTTTCATCTGAGGAACTGGAACCCCAGGGAGGTGGTCTGACCTTTAAGGAGTGGCTGAGGCAGGATTTCTATCTAAGCATGCTCACTGATGTGAAAGGAGGGGTCGCCCACCGGAGGAGCCTTGGTGATGGACAGGGCTTGCAGTCCTCTTAGTGTTCATTAGCCTTATCCGGTGCCTGTAGAACTTCCCTGAATTTACAGCTTCGCTCTGAGGAGTTCCTCCAGTTACCCCCATGATGGAAAAGGGGGGCTGCACACAGAGTGAGAGAGAGAGGAGGAACATTCACATAAATCTTCTCCAGAGAAGATAAGAAAGTCTCCAGCGACATTCCCCTGAAGTACAATAATGTATAATATTATAATAATATATTATAAATAAATGAGTCTAGGGAGATGACTTTCCCATTCACCCCAGAACTACACACTGCCTTTAGCTTCCAAGGTATGTTTGTGTCCTCACACATGTTAGTCATTAAACCAAGGTTGCTGGTGCTCTGCTCTGACAGCCCCCTGTGAAGACCACTGTGGAGAGCAGTCCCCAACAACAAATGCTATCGCAACTTTTCCAAAAAGCTTTGGCCTCTAAGTTTGGGAAATAATTTGATGCCATTTGTGAATTTGAATTATTTCACTATACATTTTTTTTCCAAATCACTTTACTATGCTGTTAAATATTCTCCCTCAAATAGAGACCACGCTTTATCTTTCTTAGTCCAAAGTGGAATTTGCAACCAGGGGTTTCATTTATTTTTTTTATTTTGGGGGGAATTCATTTAGAGAAAAGAAGTTATAAGTGTTTAAACTTGCTTGCTTATCTGCTATCTTTAAATTCATAAGGGACATTGGAAAGGCAAATAAACTGTCTACTTGTGCCTCCATGCTCTCGTGAAGGAGGGTGTGTCTTCCACTCCATCTCTCTGCTCCGCTCCTCTTTCTCAAGTCTAGTAAATTATGTTTTCCCAAGTGCTCAGTAATCCTGAATGTAATAAAATATTACCACAGACATTACGTGTCATGACCCAGAAGATGCTTTGTAGCAATTCTAATTCTTGGGTTCTTCATTTGGTGACCCTTGAGTGTTCATTGAAGTTTTGGACTTTGTACAAAACAAGCAAAAGTAGTAGGTGTATACTTCAAATAACTAATTATTTAAGTATGAAGAGACTTCCCAGGTGATGTAATTAAAGAAAAACACAGAGCATTGGGTTACCAGGTTCTGGATTGACTGGTACATAGAAAAGTGACTAGAGGGTGGGTTAAGGCTAGGACTAATTTAGGCCAAGGTATATAGAGAAGAGTTTGTAGGTTATATGGGCTCAAAGTGAATTTCAGTGGATACAGAGAAATTGAGCAAATATCTTAGTGTGTGTTTGGGTATGGAGAAGATTCAAATGAAGATGCTTTTATTTTTTAAAGATTTTATTTATTTGACCAAGAGAGAGGAAGCAGCCATGCATGCATGAGTGGGGAAAGGATGGAGGGAGAGAGAGAATCCCAAGCAGACTCCCCAGTAAACGTGGAGCCCAGTTCAGCCCAGTTTGATCTCACCACCCTGAGATAATGACCTGAGCCAAAACCAAGAATCAGATGTTAAAACAACTGAGCCACCCAGGCGCTCTGAGAATTTTTTTTTTTTTTTTTTTTTTAAGAGGAATGCATTATCAGTTGGGGAACTAGGTAGGAGAGGTTCTAAATTTAATCCCCTCCAAATTCCTTTCTTCTCTTTCAGAAAAATTGAGATGATCTTTTACATCATCCGAATACTTCACTGATCTTGTTTCTTTAGTGACAATTGTGTATAGATCTGCCACCTAGTTGACCTTGCTAGTCAGGCCATTGGTCCTCTCTACAGTTTCCTTCCTTGTCATTCAAAGTCCATTTGTATGGGGCACCTAGGTGGCTCAGTCAGTTAAGTGCCTGCCTTTGGCGTAGGTTGTGATCTTGGGGAGCTGGCTCCATGCTCAGCAGGGAGTCTGCTTCTCCCTTTCCCCGGGCTCCTCCCCCCTGGTCATGTATTCTGTCTCTCTCAAATAAATAAGTAAATAAATAATCTTTAAAAAAGAAAAAAGAACGCCTGGGTGGCTCAGTTGGTTAAGTGTTCTCAGGTCATGATCCCAGGGTCCTGGGATTGAGTCCCACATCGGGATCCCTGCTCAGCAGGAAGCCTACTTCTCCCTCTCCCTCTGACCCTGCTCTCTGCTTGTGCGCTTTCTCACTCTCAAATACATAAAATAAAATAAAAGAATATTTTTAAAAATTTTTTAAAAAGAAAGAAGAAAAAGTCCATTTGTTTGCTCCCCACTTATAGAAATCTGCGTACCCCCACAAACGGATTGAAGAACAGGCAAAGAACACTTACTCTTCTGCTCACCGTACCTGTGTAATTGCACACACATGTGCACAAACCCAGATTCTGTCCTGCAGACATCAGCACTGTCTGTGTCTCATTTACAGTTAATATATGCAAACCCATGTCCACTGTCCACTTTTGGTGAGTTGGAGCAGTATCTGGAAGTGGGGAGGTTGTCCTCGATAGTTGTAACACGAACACTGGAGAGATTTCAAAATGATCTTAACATGCAGGTGAATACATTTGCAAAAGTTTACAAATTTCCTTTCCTTCATAGCTACTGTAATTGCCACACATTAGAAACCAAAGTATGTCATTTTGATTAGGGAGGAAAATATCACAAAGGGCATGTGGGGAACCAGACTCCTTATAGGAGCAATTAGAGCATCAGAGATAGCCTGTGTGTGTGTGTGCGTGTGTGTGTCACGTGCACATCTATAAATGGGCATGTATATATATCCATATCAATGCACATATGTGCATATGTTATATTACTCTATATTGCATTACATAACGGGCATCTTCAGTCAATACGTGGAGCAATTTTAAAATTGCAATTTTTTTAAACTTTACATTGCTATTCTATGAAAATGCTAGTGCTGAGGCTGATGAGAATTTTCTAGCCATTACGTTGCATGTTCACACTTAAGCATGAAAAACAGGGCTCAGCTGCACAGAAAGGGTGGTCCAGTTGACCTTGCTAGTAACCTCTCCTTTCTTTCCAGCTGTGCAGGTCTATACCATAAATTCCTTCCTCTGTCTGCTCCACGATTGCCTACATCTAAGTCAGAAGGCCGCTGGTTCTGGAAGGAGATCTGTGTGATGGTTTGAGGGTAGGGAGGCCTGAATCTGATAGCCAGCATTGCGACAGACTGGCTGAAATCAAAATCAGTCCCAACTGATGGCAGATTATGGAAAGGGAGCTGGCTGGAGAGATGGGGGTCTGATCCGTCAGGCAAGGCAGGCTTGATCCCGGTCCTGAGGCACCTGTGGGATGACCAGTGAGCCTGATTTTCCAACAAGTACTGAGTTTAGTGATGCCTCTTTCTTCTTGACAACCCACATCTTTCCTTCTCTGTGAGCTTCAGAAAAGGGTCCCATAAGTCTTATAGAACCCCAGTTGACCAATCAGAGAGACAAGATGGCGGCTCCATCTACACTGCAGCATTCAGTGATTGTGATAGATTACACTATAAATTTAATCCCCAGCCATTTTGGGGTATGAAGTGTGAACTAAGACCCGTGTGTGATTTGGCTCCTCCAAGCCAGTATTTATAAGCTCAGCCTGTTCCCAGAGCAGAGACAAAGATGCCTACTTCCTAGAGCTTGAGTTTGGATCACAAACAAAGTGTCCGTGTGATTTATAGCCTCACTTGGAATTTTTATAGTAATCTACTGTGTATATGAACGCTACCGGAACTAGCAATGTTTGTAAACTTGAATTTTAATTCCATCGTTTAACAAAGTGTGAAAAAAGTGCAGAACTATGAGAATTAGAAATTATCTATGTAAAGACTGGCCTAATAGATCTGTCCAAAAAGAGGTCTAAGGGGAGTAGTATTTCATCTGTGAGTTTTCACTGGAAAACCTATTCTAAAGCTGTGTATCATGCACATTCCATTTTAAAAGATATTTAATAAGTTAGTGCACAATTTTAAAATGCTTGTCTGTCACTAGAATCATTCCAGTTTTATATTTTTTTATTTTGGCCAGGAAATCATGTGAAAAAAATCTGGTGTATAATGATACTAACATTTGGAAGGAAGAAATCATGTGTTTTTATCAGAAATACTGTGAATAGTGAGCAGCTGTTTGGTGTATAAAAGAGAGAAAGGAATTTCTTTATCGTTCCAAAATGCTTTTGAAATAGTATGTGTGACATTCAGAGACAGCAGTTGGTCATTGTAATAACCCTGAAATAAAATAATAAAACACTTGTGCTTTATGAGTGTGTAAGTTTTGTTGTAGTAAGAAAACTTCTTTTAATGCATGATTGTATTTTTTTAAAGATTTAATTATTTGAGCGAGAGAGAGAGAGAGAGAGTGAGCATGAGCAGAACGGAGAGAGAGAGAGGGAAAGAGAATCCCAAGCTGATTCCACGCTGAGCGCAGAGCCTGACGTGGGGCTTGATATCAAGACTCTGAGATCATGACCTGAAACAAAACCAAGAGTTGGACACGCAACTGACTGTGCCCTTTCATGATTACATTTTGTCTTAGTGATCACAGTCTGTAAAACAGATAAGTTACTAAGAATATAGCTAATCCGATCTAAGTCTTTCCTAAGTACTACCATGGGCAACTCTGATATTATATTTACTACATCAGAGTCACAGAATCCTGAAATGATCAATCAGATCTCCTAATACTGAGTTGAATTTCATAGGGGTGGGCAGAGATCAAGAAATTCTAACCACTTTTAAATTACCGTTATTTTTCTACTTTATAAAGGGAGTGACATTAATAAGGCCAAAATTATTTTCTCTCTGTATTAATGCCTGCACAATTTTTTTGTTTGATAATAAAGAGAAACATAAAGCTATATTTCTTTGTGGTCAGACCTAGTTCTATCTAGTGTTTAGAGCACAAGTATGTGGTTTCCAGAGGAAAAAAAGATGAGAGAACTTTTTAATCTGGGTGAATTATAAAGCTTCTGCATAAAAGTAGACCCTAAGTATTATAATAAAGGTAGAATACATCTCTTAGGTTAGCCTCCTTCAACTCTAAAGTGGATTGGACATCGCTCCTTTAGGCTGCTTCAGAGATCTACACTCCTACTTGTAATTTCTTGCCCACTACCCTGCACGGCCTTTCATGACTGTCAGTATTTCTCCGGACGACAAGCACTTTGAGGGGAGGGATGATGCCAGCTTTCCTGTGTGTCTCAGTGTACTATGGTGTACCAAATGTCTGTGAAATAAATGAGCCGAAGAATAATAAATGCATTTGGTAATGAGCCCCCCAAGTATGGTGGGTGGTGTTACTGCTCACAGGGGACTTTATTCGGAGTTCTTAAATGGAGGGAGGGAGTTAGTTCATAACTAACTAGTTCATAATTTGTTTGTGGCCCAAATCAATAGCATAGTTTCTTTACCAAACACACATCATGCTTTATCTGAGTCTCATACATTTATTTTTTCCCTGCAAAGAGTAAATGGTGTCCCAGAGCTCAGTTTTATGTCTTATGACGTTTGTTGAGTGTTATGTGGAGGTGTGCAGTTTTCAGGTAACTAAGAAATTTGCATATATAAGGAAGTTTGTAGACAACATGCCTTTGTGTTGAGAGGAGAGCGTAGGGATATCTCAACGGCTAGCACCGTCCCCAAAGAGATGCTGGACAGCATTCACATAAGCTCATAATCACCGTGCATGTCTACAGAGACTTGCTGTGAGGTGAGAGACAGCCTTGCTCTCTGTCGGATAACAGACATACATAGTTGTCTCTTACAGTCTTATGAGGAAACATTTGACACATATGGACATCTTAAATAGTAGACTCTATCTTCCTTGTATATAAAGACTTTTTTTTAACTCCTGAAAAGTCCTTAAAATGGTGACTTGTGGGGCGCCTGGGTGGCTCAGTGAGTTGAGCCTCTGCCTTCGGCTCAGGTCATGATCCCGGAGTCCTGGGATCGAGCCCTGCATCGGGCTCTCTGCTCAGCAGGGAGCCTGCTTCCTCCCTCTCTCTCTGCCTGCCTCTCTGGCTGCTTGTGATCTCTCTCTCTCTCTCTGTCAAATAAATAAATAAATATTTTTAAAAAATGGTGACTTGTATAACACAGAGTCTCAATAATTATTTGGGGAAGGAACAAATTAATGAAGAATATGTATTACTGATAACAGCTGAAAATCCTCATTCTGTTTCCTAAAAAGTTGAAGTATGCATTGCAGTCTTTAGCATGCAGCTGACTGTTGTTTCCTTGTTAAGCTGATGACATTTCCGGGTAGACCAACAGTATAAACTAGAATTAGGATAGGGGATTTTCTAACCTTCAGAGCAAGGGTTAGGAATTGTACTTGCCATATGTAGGTGAGGGAACTGAGGCTCTTGGAGGGAAAATGACTTATTCAAGTTGATACTCCGGTAAGCATTAACATCTGGATTTGAACTCAGGCCCTCCTGACCAAGCCTTGAACTTGTTCTTCTACGTAGTACTACTAAAATGATTAGAACGATTTCTCATTGAAAACTTAAGTCATGACCTTTGTTGCACAGGTTTGAATTTTGTAATCTTTGTGCTTCATAAAGGTGCTGCTCTTGGAGTTTTGCTTAATAAGGGAATCCCAGACGTAGGCTTCAACCACAGAAGGACATTCATGTTTAACATATTGTTCATATTTGTCTCTCCGATGCCCGCGAATCCAAAACACAGATTCTAGACTGTGCCAACTCACTTGCAGAGATCATCATTCAAAAACACCAGTTTGCAAGAATAATTAGTTGCTTTTGTAAGTGACTTAAACACGACCTTTATCTTTAGCCCACATGGCTAGTGCATGAGGGGCATATTTACTTTTATTGCAAGAACCTTGAAGACCATACATTTCTTCCTTTCTGATTCCAGTTCAGTCAGACTTATTTCATCCGGTTGTACAGTGAAATCCATTGCAGTCTGCAGAGGTAGCAGACTCCTAAATTTGTAAAGCTATGCCAACCAGAAGCTTTGGGGGGAATAATTTAAGTTTCACATTCTGCAGAGAAAACCAAAAAGATGGGTTGCGGCATGTGATGTGATTTCTTCATTACGAGAGGCGGACCAAACGACCTCTCATTCAAGGAGGTGGCATTCTGAGGTCCTGCTCTCCGTTTCCCGTTCACACATAGCAACTGGTGGCAACTAAAAATAATGAGCTCTGCCACCAGCTGAGAATCTGGTCACAGTTGGCTCGTGGACAGCGTGCACAAATGAGACTGAGGATGCCTCGTTCGGTTTCCTCCCTCCAGCCCACTCATCCCCTAGTTTGCTGTCATTTGGAAGCTATTGCAAAGTCATTAACAGGCAGGACCGGGAGAGCCGCAGTGCAGCACACCTCTGTGTGGACAGAATGTGGCTGCGTGTAAGCACCAATGGGAGTGGCCTGTTCCCGGGACCGGGGCCCCAGGAGCCCTGTCAGTCAGCCTCCTTACAATAGCACGTGCATCCGCCGGGGCTCCGCATCCGCTGGGAGGCTTCGCTGAACTCCAGCTGCTGAATGAGAATGAGTTCAAAGCTTTTTACACGATCATGGAACCGAGCCTCGGCTCAGTAATGCATCCTGAGGTAAACTGTTACCTGAGTCAGGCTCTAAATAATGCATTTCCTGGGGACCACAGTTGTAGCAGAAGAGAATGCCGGAACCCGTAGCAAGATTGCTGTCTGAGATGGAAAGATGTCTCACTATCATTTCATCAAGTGCTGTAAGTAAGCTGCATATTTTGCTCGTGCGGTTGTCTTCTTGAAATAGGACATAGGCAGATGCCAAAATTCAGGCGGGTCTTCTGGTATACCATGTCCAGATGCGCAACATAGCACCGTGACTCGGAAAGATGTTTTACACGCTTAAATGTGTTTCCTCTTAATTTCAGGTGCTGCAGTTACTCCTGTGTGATCCAAAAGCTGATAGTGTAGAATCTTTAAAACTTGATCTTTTTAAGAAAAAGAAAATACATATATGCAGTAATAAAAAATAGCAATTGGTAAAAAGGAATGTGAGAAGGATATTTCTGGGTATCAGCATACATGAACACAGTGCTTGTATAAAAACTTAGCTCGTGAATGTATGGCTGAGACCATTTTAGTTACTATTTTACTCTCAAGTTTGACTGCTTCTGTCTGCATCCGGTGCTCAACTTACAAGCTTAATCTTTCTGAATATCCTTGACGGTAAACTTTTGTCCTTGTGTCATTCACCTTGAAGTGTTCAAGGACTCGCGTAGCATCTGTACCAGATGCTCTACGCTGATGCTGCTAGGGTGAAAAATAGTTTGTCACTGGCTTTCTGATGAGTCCATAAAGGCTTTCTTCAATGCCTGATTTTTTAACAATTTTCCGAACTAGATAAAAGCTGCCTCTGAACCTTCTCCAGATGGTAATCATGAAGAAGGAGACATATTTATAGCAAAAATGGCTTGCTAGATATACATGTGGTACTTCTGAAAACTTCTGTACATGTATGTCATTGTCTTAAAGTGACAGATGACATTAGTAGAAAATGCTTTCCTCTTAGGGTGAGGGTTTTGTTGGCCAAGGACGTTACACTGTTCCATTTAAAGTAACATTGTGAAGGGGACATGTTTGAATGGATCTTGAGTTTTGCACTAAAGGAGAGTGAAAAGATCATGATAATAGAGAAGGAGAAATCTTTTCATTTCTTTTGTCTTTTGTGGGAGGATGTACATAGGAGTGAAACATCTATGATGAATGAAAATGAAAATGCCTTACTCTTCACCATGCACCGAGCGTGCTGGACAATTTTAATTCCAAAAGGAATTCGTTGATCAGTTTGTAAGTTGGAAAATTAACCCTTTAACAAAAATTGGGAGTGTGCAGCATATTTGGGAATTGTGACAAAAGGGTTTTTGTTTGTTTAATCCCTGATATCTTGGGGTTATTATCTTGGTGAAATGTCTGTAGGAGGGCACTCTTGGCAGCCTTTCATGTTGCCCCTCCTGTCTGACTGCACTAGCAGAATGTCATTATTTCTCCTTCCCGTGCCTCTGCAGAGGTGGTTCCCGAAGCCCTCTGCACCATTTCTACAAGGAACCTGGGTGCTCGTTAGGCAGAGTGGACACACTTGCTGGAAGGCAGCCACAGAGCCTGGGCAGATCACAGAGGGACAGAGTGAAAGGACTCAGGGAGGATCGGGAGCAGCTGGTCACCAAAGAGAACATGAACCTGCCCTTAGCTGCCTTACACTCCTTCTGTTCCAGCTGAATGATCTGAGTTTAAATTTGGGGAAGTTCAAAGAAGTCATGATGTCTGCTCCAGTGGAAGCATTTGAGTTAAATCTTGCAGTTTGGGTGAAATATAAAATTAATGAATAGTGAAATGATTCAATTACCTGGAAAAAAGTGTTCTTGATGAATTTATCCAAGTAATCACATAATACTTAGAAAAGATCCAACTATGTTCTATGCCCGGCGTTTGGTCATGTCTCTAAAATGGCAAAGAAGCATGGAAACGTCAGAAACTATCTTCTATGGCAGAAGGGTACAACGAGCTAAAGGAATTCAGAAATTATATTTCACTGTGAGACACCAGTCAGGGGACATCTCAGAGTCGAGTTGGATCCTGAAGGATGGGGAGAGTCCAGAAGGAAAGTTGGGGCTTGTGTAGAATCAGAGGGTTTGTTGATAAGGATCATAATCCACAGCTTGGCTGTTCTCGCTGCATCATTGTTTCTGTATTGTGTTCCCTTGTCCCTCATAAGGGGGCGATCTCTTGGCAAGGCTCACGGGCCCATTTTCTTCACGTTTCTTCCTCACTTGAGCCTCCACATGCCTGTCGTGTCATCCTGCCCCGGTTCATCCCTGCACCACGTCCACCTCCCCGCCCGGCCCCAAGGTAGGGAGGGTTCAGATCCAAGAGCGTGAGCTAGAGCTCCAGAAACCAGCAGGAGCAGACCCCCATGGCATCTCAGGAGGAGGGCCTTAGGGCTGGACGTGGGGAGACCAAGAAAGAATGCTTACAAGGAACTTTAAATATCACCTAGGAAAATACTCATTATTTAATGATAAAGCATGGATATACTGAAAGGTCTAAACTCAGATTCTAGCAGTGGTTGACTCTGGCTTGTGGAATCATCAGTTTTTGTGGCTCCAGGTAGCATATGCAATTCCGTGAAATATCATTATAAATAATTGTTACATATCAATATAAAATATTAGCATTCACACATGAATTATGACTAGCTTCAGAATAGAATTGTATAATTATAGTTATGGGATTATCTGTTACATTTATAAATCAGCCTGTATGTTTCAAAATTGTCTATAGTGGCCATGTTTTCCTTTGACCGTCAGAAAAACAAACTCAAAGACCATGTAGGAGAGAGTATACGAAGGAAGAAATGGCTGAGACCTACATCTCCACCCACATTCCTTTCTGACTCCATGGGTTCTGGCCGAATTTGACATGTTCCATATATCTGATATAGAAAAGTTAAAAAACTAGAATCTAAAAATGTAGTGTGGAAACAAGATGTAGCAGGAAAGTGGAGGGGCGTCACTGCCAAGAAGTGCTGAGGATTCCCGGACCTCTGTGACCAAGAGATGTCTTTGGATGGGTGTGACTCTGTCCAAGTTGTGCCTGGTGAGGTGGCAGGAAGTGAGGAGGGCAGATGCTTCAACTGAGGCACACGAGCAAGGGGACGGGGGAACACAGTCACAGCGTGTTAGGGCCATGGGACCCCGTGGAGCTGTCGTTCTGGTTTGCTGCTAACGATGGGCAGAGAGGCAGGAGGTCTGTCCTATTAAATCCTCTTCAATGCCTCAGGAGTCAGACCTCTGCCTGGCCTGTATCTCTCCCAGTTTACTCCTCGAAGTATATGGGGTCGGACAGCCCTGTTTGCAATAGGAAGCAAGTTAAACTTATTTAAAATGACCTGTTAGTTCATTCACAGCAACCAAGGATGAATTTTACCATCGAGGCTGCTATTTTGCATACTAAAAAATTTCCCAGTACCAAGGTCACCTTCTTTTCCTCTCATCGTGGGTTTTCATAAACACTACTCCCACCGACATGCCGTCCCTGATCTTTCCCCGACTGTTCCTGCTGTTCACGAGTTCGAGCCCCGTGAAGCTGCGGGCTCACTGAGACGTCAGCACGCTGGTCCCTCCTTGGCTCGCCCTCTGCCCGGGTCAGGTCTGTGGTCCTTCATGGAAGCCTCCCACACCCTAGCCCTGATCTCCGCCTTGCACTGAAGCGAGAGATGCCAAGCCGAGCTTGAACCGGACTGTCCACCTGTCTGTCCCTCCACCAGCACAGCTGGATGGTCACTGAGGCTGCAGCAAAAGCAGACTCGTTTCACATCAGTTTCAGACTGCAACACTCTCCCTCCCTCGCGCTATGCGTCCCCAGGAGGCACGGCGGCTCAGACCTAGAGAATCCCGACATTTCCCTCCCTGAGAGGATGGAAGCCAGCAGATGTAGATGGTGTATCTTCCTACTGGTAAAACTGCAAAGGCACTGGTGTGTGAATTTCTCTTTGTCCACTCTTTTCTGTGATGGTGAATTGTTCCTCCTCGTGTCCAAAGCCTGCTCTGAACTCTATCCCCTCTCGCCTCCCTCCTTCTGTTCCCCTCCTCTCCGAACCCTCAGTCTCCTCCACTGAAGCACGTCCACTAGCATTCACACCTGGCCCGACAGGCCCATCTTCAGATAATCAAACAGTCCCCCTTGACCTCATGCTCCTTTCTGGCCACCAACCGATTTCTTTCTTTTCATGGTCATTCTTGGAAAAATCGCCTATACACATGATTGCTGACCCTCGTCCCCCTTTCTACTCTACAAATAATTCCACTGAACTTACCTTAATTAAACCTTCTTTATGGGGCAAAATCCAGTGGACACTAGTCCTTCCTTGTGTTAGTTAATTTTTCACTTGACCTCTACCTCTTCTTTTACAGTTCTTGGGATTTTTCTCCTAGTTCACTGGCAAGTCTTCCTTTGCCTCCTTGCTGGCTTTCCTCAGTAGAGGTTGGCCCTGACACTTAACAGTCTCTGGTTTACCTCTTCTCTCCTTGGGGCATTAAACCTCACATAGATTTTCCCTGGTTGTACCACCGACTCCAACATCTCCTTTTCTCTCTCAACAACATGGGCATTTTTTCTGGTCAGTGAACATATGTCTTCTCAATATTCTTGTTTGGATTGCTAGGTCATATCCCATAACCTTTATTAAACCATTTATTCATTAATAAACTTCCCTTTTTGATAAGCATTAAAACATTATATTTTAGCGTTTTGGCTTCTATTACTAAAGTATTGATTCACAAAGGCAGTGTTGTTGAATCAAATGGTGTGTGTAATTTCAAGTGTGATAGAAACTGCCAGATTTCTTTCCGCTAGGCTGTAGCACTTCAAGTTCCCCCCTTGGTGGAGAACACCCATCCCTGCTTTTTCCCAGCCTGGGGTGCTGTCCTTGTGCAGATGTCATCAGTGCCTTGGTTGAAATACAGTTTCTCAAAGGTCCAATTTTATTCTACTAATAATTAAGGAGATTCGCTCATTTCTTCTTGGCCCTATCTCTTCATATTTGTTCTCATTTTTATTTTGGACTGTTTCTTCTTTTTCTTATCAATTTATGAAATCATTTATATTAAGAAACATCAGTATTTCCCTGAATATGTGTTGAAGACAGGTCTCCAATTTTTTCTCCCTTGTTTTTGTTCTGGGTATTTGTTGGCGTCGAAGTTTTTAATAATTTATGGGAAGAAGGTCTCAGGGGGTTCGGTTTTATTTATTACTTCAGTTGTTCTATTTTCAAACTAAATGGTCTTCATCTTATTATAGCTTTTATGTTTATATTTTAAATTCTAGTTCTCATAAAATTAAGTGTATGTGTGGTGTGAGACGAAGGTCATACTGCACTGCCTTCTTTTTCGATGTGCACTGTGTCCACTGAGTTATAATTCCATATTTTTATTCCAAAATATACTTGCATCTGCTTCTGCTTTCTATTCAGTTACACCAATTTCTTTGCCTTGCTCACAGCCATGCTGTTTTAGTTACTGTGGCTTTATAGTAACTTTAATATGTGATAATGCAAGTCCCTTCTAATTTTTCAAATATTTTTATTAGATATTCTTAAGTATTTATGTTTCCATTAAATACTAAATTGTTCAACTAGTCTTTTTTCAAGTTTATTTTATTTTATTATTTTTATTAATTTTATTTTCCAGTGTTCCAAGATTCATTGTTTATGCACCACACCCAGTGCTCCATACAATACGTGCCCTCCTTAATACCCGCTAATCTTAAAAGAAAAACTTCTTAACTGGGTTTAAAATAAATTTACCTTGTGATGTAAATTTAATAATATTAGAATAAGATATGTAGATTGGTAGTACCTGTAACTCCACTAAAAGTTAGTTTTAATACATCACCTGCTGTTCCAAATTGATACTTATCTTTATAACAGTACATTGATAATTATATGAATATTTATTTATATGTTTATGAGAATTAAAAGAATAATTTAATATCTTACAAACACTGTTTTATTAAATATTATTAAAATATAAGAAAAATAAATAAAACGTTCATATTAGTGATAAGTCTAGGACTCATAAACCTAACACAATTAAGAAAAAGATAGAAATCATTAAATGTGCTGTTAAAGATAAATAAATCTTTAATGTTGGACATCTGCATACGACTCCAAATCTAATCTCTCTAAAAATGTACGTTCTTTGTATATTTATATTTGTATATCTTTTATATCTATATCTGTTTTCCTGTGGTTTCAGTTGGGAAGTGAGGAAACAGTTGAAGAATACATATAAAATGATAGAATTATTACAGTGTATGTCCGTCATTCAACATTTGACTCCCTTGTTCACACATTTCACATTTATACAGACTTAGGAATGTCATGGCTCCTTGTTTCCCAATGGTCTGTCCAATGATGTACTTTTGTGTATCGATGCAGTGTTGTCATTGCATTATTAAAGGCTTGTTCTTACAGATGGAGGGCTCCACACCCCTGGCCTCACTTGACATCTGTTACTCTAATGTGATACCCTTTCTTTCTGTAGATTGCGCAGTGAATGAAAGGGGGCTCTTTACGCTTCCTGTGGATGGCTCACACTTAGTGTCACTCTAGGGACAGAGACATGCCATGGTAACTTAACTGTTGAGTACAATTGAATGGATTAAGTCGATCACATTTTCCTCTCTCCCATTCATTCATTTATCCATTCATGGATTTAATTAATTTAGTAAATATAATCGAGTTCCTATTCTTTTCCAAGTACTGGTCTAAGGGCTAAGAATACAAAGACAATCCAGCCAGTTAACACCACTCCCATCTTGAAATCCTGGTGACTGTGGTAAGACAAAGTAACAAGTAAATGCACTGATGTGGATAAAAATTTTTGATAGCAGCAACTGATGTGGAGAAAATAAGAAGTGTATAGATTTAATAAGTGACCTGGCAGCAGAATGCAATGAGGGTGGATTCTGAATAGGTTGTGAAGGGCTGACCTCCCAGTGATTGAATGCAGTGAGAGAACCAGGATGTGAATATCTGCGGGAAGGTTTTGTTAGGCAGAGTGGAGAGCAAGTGCAAAGGCCCTGGGGGAGGGATGGGCATGTTTCACTTTATTGATTTGGAGGATCTAGGCTCCCTGTTAACTTTACCTTAGCACTTAGCTAAGATAAAGTTAACTTTATCTTAGCACTTCATTAATAGTTCCCAAACTCGGGGCACCTGGATGGCTCAGTGGGTTAAAGCCTCTGCCTTTGGCTTAGGTCATGATCCCAGGGTGTTGGGATCGAGCCCCATATCTGGCTCTCTGCTCAGCGGGGAGCCTGCTTCCCCCCCTCTCTCTGCCTGCCTCTCTGCCTACTTGTGATCTCTCTATCAAATCAATAAATAAAATCTTTAAAAAAATAGTTCCCAAACTCATAAATAGATAGTACATTTTATTTCAGTGCTTTAGCTGTTCAGGTTAATAGCCTGTAGCTTAACCTTCACTTCCAAACTTCTTTAAACTGTTATTTATAGATGGCCCTCAAATGCCTTTCTACCTAGGGACTGCATGTTAGCTCCCACTTCATTATTGCATTGAGACCTCAAGCTCCCTTTTTTGTTCCTCATTTACCTCAAATATTTCCCTACTTTGACTGAGTGATCATCTCTAATTTCTTAACCTTTTGCTTTCCTGGAAAAGTGTTCATGTAACTCGTTGACTTACTCTGCTCTTCCGGGTTCCTCCCTTGGTCTCTCCGTTCTCACCCGGTGATTTCAGATGTTTCCATGTCACTCATGCTTGACATGATTCAGTGTGCTCAGCTTCTGTGAGTAGAGAGGGTTCTTCCCTGTAAGAAATCCAGTCTGGAGAGGAGCCTGGGAACAGTGAACAAACACTGTCAGCACACTACTGTAAGCGGGTGGGCAGAGGGAGAAAGCAGCACAGGGTTGTGCTACAGGGAACATGAGCGAGGAATGGGTCCATCTCCTCAAAGTGATAGAGCAGGCATCGAAGGATGAGGAGGCATTTGCTGATGATGGATGGGTCAGGGACATGGGCAGAGGAGAGGGCCTGTATGAAACCCACATTGTGAGTGCCTAGTACATTCAAAGAACAAACCAAAGGAGTTTCACGTGGTAGAGGAAGGAGCAATGTGCAATGTTTAGACAAAGATGATGCATTTTTATGGTGTTCATTGTAGGAGAGAGTTCATGGAGTAGTTTTGAAGAGTAAGAGATATGGTAGGATTTGTATTTAGAACTGTCATTCTGGTCTCAATATAGTGGATGTATTAGAAGAGAGATTGGAAAGGGAAACAAGATAAGAAAATGGGCCAGATGACAGCCTCAGTCAGAGTGGGGGCAACAGGGCTGATGAAATGTGGTTTGATTTGAGCCTTATTTATAAGAAAGAATTAACAGAACTTACTGTCTGATTAGCAAAAATGTCTGCGCTTTGCCGTCTTTTCCTTTATACCTGTCCTGTTAGGGTCATTCATCTCCAGCATTTTGTGGAAAGTTTCCAGGAAAATCTCCCCGGCTGTGCTTTCATCAGACTCTCTTGGCACATGTGGTCACAACCAAGAAGACCACTGTGTCTTACCAGCTCTTTAAACTCACAGTGTGCAACTTCAATCCATATTCTTCCTTCCTAAACGTGAACGTGGAGATGGAGAAGGCCCTGTACACTATGTAAGCATGTTTAGACCTTTCCTAAGAGTAACTGGAATCCATTAAAATCTTTCACCCTTTAGAGTGAAAAATGAAGATTTGTGTTAGTGGGTCAAATATGGAGAATGAGTGGAGGGGAATAGCGATGGGGTAGGGGTGGCCGGTGGGGAGGCTCTCATGGTAATCTGAACCCTGTTGGAGGGGAAGCCATCTTTGTGAGTGACCTGAGAATGGAGAAGAGTGGATGAAATTGAATGATACTTGAGTATTAAGGAATCTTGGGCTATAGTACTGATATAGGAGTCACAGAAGATGAAAGAAAGGGAATATTCAAGACTGGCACTTACGTATTTACTTGAATGACTGAGCGTATGACATTTCTATTAAGCTTCAGATGTGCACAAGAGAAAGAGAGATGGGCCAGAACACATTGGGCCCCATGATGTCTGAGGAGCTCTGTCCTGTCCACAGCTGTATATACAGGTCTGACGTCAGACAAAAGACATCTATTTAGAGACATGGGGTCATTACCATACTGGTTTCCTTTAAGCCCTGGTGCAGGAGGAAGGAGCCAATGGGGAAATAGTTAACTCAGGCCAGACACTTCTGAGAAGCAGATAGAGGAAAAGATGTTCACAAAGAAAGGGGGAGGTCTTCAGTGAAGAATACGAGCATCTTGCCCAGACCCAGGAGGCAGAGTCTGCTGAACAGCCTGGTGCTATGAGATGAGATTAGGGCACAGGTTTGGTGAGGATCCACTGGGACAACAGATGGGGAGCAGTGTCAGTGGAGAGGTGGGAGTGAAGTTCAAACTGCCATGTCTTGAGCCATCACTGGAGAGGAGCTGAAGGGCGCTATGTGTTTCTATTTCTAAAAGGAAGAGGAGAGAAAGGTCAGTTAGTGGGCAGAGATGTGGTTCTCAACAAAGTTTTTCTGTTTTTAAGATAGGAAATACTTGAGTTTTTAATTCGCTGTGTCTCTTCCTTGTCTTTGGAAACTCAAGCCCATGCTTGCTGTCATTAAAGTCTATGTGTTGGAACTTCAGAGAAAAAAAAAAAAAAAACCTTTGAGCATCATTCAATCACTTGAGAAATTAAAATAATGATAAATCAAGGACAGTAACCATGATGCCATTGAAGATTCAGAAGAGCCTTGGCATAAAGGCAACTTTGGTTTTCACCAATTGTCACAAATAAACTCATGCTAGTGTCATGTTTTAAAAGTGATCATTACGTGGGCATGACCCTCTCGTACTACACTTTGAACACCTCTGTTCCAGCCCACAGCAGAAGTATATTTTCCTTTCTAAGGAGTAAGTATCCTATGCGTGCAGAGTCTGTTTGAATAATTCTTAAACTATTTGTTTTTAATTATGTCATATCTTCAGAAAACTATGTAGAGGTCATTGTGGACAGTTCCATAAACACATCATCTCTGCAGATGGTAGTTGCTAAAAAAGCTGATTGGGAGCTGTTCTCCCCTTAAAGACAGGAGATGATACGATGCAGAATGGAAACTATGACATTGCATGAGTCAGTGGCGCGTTCTAAATACTGCTTCCATTTTGTTTCACTCAGCATAAAAAGGTCTTTGGCTCATAGGAAGCGGTCAAGGGAGGAATAACTAAAAGGCAGAAAGCTTCAGGGTCTTTTGAGTAAGGAAAGAGAAGAGGCTTGAATTATTTATTATCTGGAGAGGAGGAGTGATGGCAGAGACAGACATAAATGAATGAATGGTTTTGTGGAAATCAATTGGCTATTTTTTTTCATTCAGGCTTTTAGCAGAGAAAGAGGAAGACACTTGTCTTGGTGGCTGAAAATATGTATGAAGTGGATGGATGCGGGATGTGGCTCTTGGTGCCTCGTATTTTAAGCACATAAAAGCCAATTCTGCAGAGTATCATTGAGAAGAGAGAACCATTTGAGGGTTGAATTGCTTCCTAAATTTCTGGTTCGTTATGCTTTATTTGGAGCAATTTTACCTATGAGGTTCAGCTCTGGGGACTGACTTAAACCCTTTCAGTTGGGGGCTCAGTGTAGGCCACACATTGTTTCACCATTTCTATTCTTGTGAGATCCAAGACAAGTCTTTTTTAAAAAAATACTTAAAAAAAACTTCCAGTGTAATTAACATACAGGGTTATATTGATCCTAGTCAAGGGCTGACCTCTTCCTTTTCCCACCAGTGATCCAGGAGGGCATCACCTGTGCTGGGCCAGTAAAATCAGTGGAAGGTGGGCCCAGCACAGTGTGTTGTGACGTTCTCTGTCCAGGGGAACTGTGGTCACAGGTGTGGCTGGCGTGGATGATGGAGGCAGCACATGTTGTCCACAACCACCCATTACTTATGAGACCTCTTGGGCTAGTCCTGGACTGTTTTAACTACTGTCTAGATTTTTCATTTTAATCTTTAATATGTCACTTAATTTCTTTAGGGCTTGGTTCTCGATGTCCTCATTTGAAAAGTGTAGCTGATAATATCATCCTTCTTTACTTCACTGATGTCTGAAAGTCAGCCCATTCATTACTCTTCCCTTCCCTCGTTCCCTCCCTTTACCCACCATGCATTCATCCATGTCTGTAGTCAGCGCTGGCTCGTCCATGGATCTGCTGCTCATGGTGGGGCCTCCGGTGCCAGGTCCGGGCAGGGCTGCAGGCCTGCAGGCCAAGAAAGATCATGCAACAGAGCTGGTTCGGTGTTAGATCCCAACTTATGTTAGTAATATCGGACACATATTAATGACACAATAACAGTTGATAAATGAAAATGAGTTATCAATAGTAATTGGTTCATGTAATGATGGTCATCAATATTCTTTAATGAAGCCATCTTTTAAATTCTCTATATTTCCCTGGCCTCTACCACAATTTTCGGGGTGGAAAATGACCTCTAAACTTTGTAAGGTTTAGTATGTGTGATTTTTCTTTGTTCCGTTTGAAGACCCCAGTGTGTTTCTCGACTTCCAGAGACATCACTCTTGCCCAGACCTCCTTGCCCTGCTGTTCCCATGAGACCGTCTACAGAGTGGCAGCACCGTGTCTCTTTCCTGCACGGATTCTGGGGGAAAGTCTCCTGTAGCAGTTCCTACCAGCAGTGACCATGGTGCACAGACACCAAGCTACAAAAAGACAATACGCTCCCGCATGGATGGGCCACGGGGAGGAGTAGGTCAGGAGGCTGGGGCCAAATGGGCTGCAGAGGCCAACACCCCTGTCTTTCCCTTTTTCCCCTGAGCGTCCTTGTGTGCGTCTGCAGGGTCAACGCCAAGACGCTGGGGAGAGTAGAACCAGTGACTCCTGGTTGTGTCCTTCAGGCTGAACAAGAAGCCTGACGGGGCAGAAGGTGAGGACTCAAGAGCGGGGTGGGAGGCCCTTCTCCCGAGTGTTCTCCAGGTCAAGCACTTACTCCTAGACACGCAGCAGCTCTGCCAGGGATTCAAGTCGACCATGTGCGCAGGTCCACCAGGACTCCACATTTTCCCTGAATCCTGCTTGTGATCCCAAGTCTGCATGAGGAGACGGTGGTCATTCTGTGAAAGGAAGGAACAGAGTCAGAAAGAAAGAAAGGAAAGAACAGAGTCTGGTTTGGGTAGCACATGTGTCTGTGTTTTATCATATGTGCTTACTATAGTGTTCAGTATTCTTGTCTTTCTGTGCTATTCCGTTAACTTTGCATACATGTCCAAATAGTTCAGAGGCACACAGACAAGTCCTATAACTCCGTTTTACTTTTAGAAGACATTGTTGTTCAATTTTGATTCCAAACCAGCCATGAAAGCGTTGTATTATAGGATGACATTAAAAGTCATGGAAATAAAATCCACTGTACGTTAGAGCAAATCCTTATTCTTTCCCTTAATTCTGGCATTTATAAGTTGGCATGAAGGTGTGATGGGCCATTTTCTTGTTAAAATGTTCTGAGATTGATATAATCTGTGAAAAAGAGACAATGTTGGTAATTTTGATATTATTTAGAAATAACTAAATGTGTGCCTTTCCAAATCACATATAGTTTCCTCCCATTTTTCATAGTTTAAAAAAATATGTAGTAATTAATGACAGTGCGACTTGAGGCTTATCAACATAAACCTATATCTGGTTTAAAAACATTAAATACAGCTGCTATCCATGAGGCACTCCAGGGGCCGGGGGAGGCCCCGGGGGGAGAGTTGCTCCCTAGCACAGCTGTAGTTAACCCCTCTTGCATGTGGACTGCTGCGTGGCCACGGATTAGATGACTTGCGTGAATCACGGTTCCACGTTGGTCTGTTTGCTCCTTCCAAAGTCAGTGGTGTGTCCTCCCTCGCCAAGGGCATCTCCTCTGTCTGGCCATCACGGCTTGGAAGCTCAGAGGCAACTGTTATTCCATGTTTTGTCTCCACTGTCTACTTCCCACCTGCCTGGTGTCAGCTCCCACCTCTGTAAAAGTCTTCTCTCCATGCTCGCGCCTCCTGCGCTGTCCATGGTCTTGCTCTGGTGGGGCTGGGAACTTGACGCCTCAACTCTGAGAAAGTGTCCTGGTGGAGCCTCCCCACCCCATCTCCCCTAGAAGATCTGGAGCTGCTCCCGATTTTCCACAGATCTCACTGTTGTGATGAGAACACGGAAGACATGCTGTCAGAGGCTCCCTGCGGCAGAGTTGCAAGTGTAAGAGTTTTTCTTCCCTCAGAAATGTTCTGATTCTAGTCGTTTTACTCTCATTTCTGATTTTTCACCTTATATGTCTTTCCATCGCTCCAACTGACCCCCACAAATGCTTTCCATTTTTCTGAGATTATTGCCTTTCTTCTATTTTTGTTCCCCAGTTTGAAAGGGAGAAATTTTTTTCTTGTCTTTGAATTTCCAAATTCTACCTGATGTCAAAATTCAGGTCAAGTGCCATGAAATTGTACTTGACCTCCAAGTACTCAATTCTCCTTATATCTGAGTTATCTGAGCACTTCATCCGTTTTTTTCCTTGATGCTGGATGTATTTAGGTGACTGTCCTCTTTATCTTAGTCAGGAGGCAATATGAGCTCACCACGGTGACTGATTAAACTTGTAACCATCAAATGTGTAAATACTCAGCTTTGCACACAGCAAGTTCTTAATAGTATATTTGAACAAGTGAGATGGAGATTGAATCCTTTACGTGGCAGGCCCCAGGCCCCTTGCTATGCTCTGTGGATGCACCTGTGAGCAAAACTAGAGATGGGCCTTCCCTAAAGGGGTGTATGGTCTATGGGGGGAAGGGAAGGGAAGAATATTGGCTGAAGGGTCCGCTGAATTGTGAGAATAGAAATTTACGGTAGGAAAACGGCTTCACATCATTGTGTCATGTACATAGAGATAGAAAAGTTAAAGTACAAGAATTGGGCCCATTGGTCTATGCCAGCATGAAGAGGGTTAAACTGAATTTTTGTGCTCCAGGCCCCTGGTCCTGTAGGTCAGCATGCTCTGGGTATGGTTAGGAATGCAGGCATTTGCCCTGTGAGAAGCAAGGAATCCTGGCTATCATTGTGCCTGAACTTTTCCTTATGTCTATGAACTCTCAATGGTGTGGTTGTACCTTTGTGACCAGGGACTTTAGCTTCTACCTCTTGACATCTCAGTTCATAGCCATGTGCACTGAGGGCATTCAGTGGTTACTTTGTTTACTGAGGAGTGACTGACTAGAGGGAATTTTTGTCTCCATCTAAAGCACAGCACACAGGAAACACATGTGGGAAGCTTTCTGATATTTGGAAATGGGTTATTTTAAAATAAATAATATAAAACCAATATTCAATGTCATATGAGAGTTTAAAACCTTTTTTCTCATAGTGGAAATAAACTACACATCAATGGCAGAAGAGAAGAGATGTCAGTGCTCTAAAGGGACATATCCTTTAGGGGGAAGAAAAACTTGTATGTTGTATGAGTCACTTGGTTGCCATTGGCAGAAAATCAACTCGTAAATGTTTAAGCACAGAATGGAATTTATTGGCTTTCATGTGTGGAAAATGGTCCTTCTACCTGGGAAGTCCAATTCAGTTGGCTTCATATACTCCTAAATATGGGGTCTGGAGATTTAACTGATATTATTTTTTTCTGTCTGTTTCTTTCTTTTTCCTCTCTGTTCCTCTATTTTTCTCTTTCTCTGAGTCAGAAGATGTAAGTCTCGATAGTGTATACATACATCCTAGTGGGATGATAATAACAGGTAAGACAGGGACTTTTTGCTGTTGTTGCTCCTCATGTCCATCCATCAAATCTCAGGGCAGGGTCCTGAGTTGTCCCCACTCGGGTCATATCCCTGCAGAAGGACAGTTCATCAGTCTCCAGTGTACAGGCCATCGTGATGGGCTCACCTACGTCATGTTTCCAGCTCTGCACACGGTTGAGCTGGGAGGGCTTTGTAATAAACCCACTAGGACCACAGGAAGGGAGAGAGGAGTGGTGATTTCCAGAAGGAGGCTGCTCCTAGAAGAAATAATGGGGCTCACCCGATGGGTAATGGTAGTTTCAGATTCCGTATGATGGAGTAGCAGGAAGACAGGAAGGAAGATGGAAGGTATGTAAAGACTAGATGGTTTGTATGGTGCCTTAATTTGTAATAATCTTCTGTGGGCGAGGTGGAGCCCATGGATGATGGGCTTGAACACTGTGACTAGTTCTATTGCTTACACCCATTATTTTAGGTTAGTATTAAGGCAAACTTTCTCTCTCTCTTTTTTTAATTGAAAAACTGTCCAGGAGAGCAGAGTAGTAATAGACTGAAGCCAAGTGTGTTCAATGCAATAATTAAGACTTGAGGGGCGCCCGGGTGGCACAGTAAATGGGTGTCCAACTGTTGGTTTCAGGTCAGGTTGTGAGTTGTGAGTTCAAGCCCCAAGTCAGGCTCTGTGTTGAGCATGGAGTCTGCTTGAGATTCTCTCTCCCTTTCTCTCTGCCCCTCTTGCTCTCTCTCCCTAAACAAAATGAATTAATTAAAAAAAAAAAAAGACTTGAGACAAAGAGGGTCCTTATGCTGGATAAGGGGATGTTAATCTGTGAATCATACTCTTTGTTTTGACATTGCATTTTTTTTAAAAGATTTTATTTATTTATTTGACAGAGAGAGAGATCACAAGTAGGCAGGGAGTCAGGCAGAGAGAGAAGGGGAAGCAGGCTCCCTGCTGAGCAGAGAGCCCGATGCGGGGCTCGATCCCAGGACCCTGAGATCATGACCTGAGCTGAAGGCATCAGCTTAATCCACTGAGCCACCCAGGCGCCCCAACATTGCATTTTAAATTGGCTGTGAGGGACACCTGGGTGGCTCAGTCAGTTAAGCAGCTGCCTTCAGCTCAGATCATGATCCTAGGGTCCTAGAATCAAGTCCCACATCAGGCTCCTCGCTCAGCAGGGAACCTGCCTCTCCCTGTGCCTGCTCTGCCTGCTGTTCCCCCAGCTTGTGCTCTCTCTCTCAGTCTCTCTGTTAAATAGATAAATAAAATCTTAAAAAAAAATAAAATAAATTGGCCTTGAAGAATTTCTCTTATCTGAATGTATCTTATAAATTGATGTGAAAGACAATGGAAATCATTTAAAAACACAAATGATAACCTAGAAATTATCTTAGCCTAGAAGGGATCATAGAAATTTTAACATTTGATTTTTCTCTAAATTTTTCCTATTTAAAAGAAAGAGGGAAAAATAAAAACCAGACTCTATAAACTCAAAATTAAATATTAGATGTGAAATTCAGTTTTGCTTCAGCTCATTACAGGACTGAGAACATTTTATATCATAATAGTGTCAAATATCAAATATTGTATATCAAAGTACCATCTTAAATTAAAAAAACCTTTGCAAGACTCAGGAGAATGATGGAATAAAAAATTATTTATAGCCATGAAATTACAGTTGCATCAACACATACACACAAGCTTTCAAATCGAAAAAATAAATTTAAAGAGGAGCTGTCAACGTACAGCCCGTGCTCATAGGTCTTTTACTTGCCATTTGCAATGCCTGTTTTACAGTGTTGCCTCAGGACTCAGAACAAAGACATCCAGGAAGCTGCGTGATTGACTGGTGAGGTCATGGGGCTAGTCAGGGCTCTGTTTCCTAAAGAGGAGCCGGTGTGTTGACACTGGCAGGTATCCCGTTCTGAGACAGCCTGGAACACTAGGGAGTTCGTCTGTTAAGAACATTGTCTGGCAGGAACGGAGTGAGCGGAGTCTCTCCCCACCAGAATTGAAGATGTCAGCTAAAGGTGAAATGTGCGGATGTGGGTGATGAACAGACGTTATTTCAAGTCCGGGCGGTCAAACGTGTGTATTTGAGGGAGAGGGTCTAAATCCATTTTCTTCTGAATGAACCCAAAGAGGGCTTCTCTTTTGAGCTACCCAGAATTCGAGTCTGTCTTGAGACTATTTAATTCCAGAGCTCCGCCCTCTGTTGGAAAGGACTGGACAGCAATCACAGCAACCTTGGAGAGATCCAAGAGTGGGACCATGGTGTTCAGAAAGGCAAGGCATTCAGAAAAATCAGGATTTAATTTTAGTGAGATGGCACACCATAGGAAGCATCTGAGAGTAGCCATGAGTAGGCAGTTCTGATCTTAAAGGGTCTAGACTTCCCCAGGCAAGCTCTCATTGAAAGTGTATCTCATAAGGTCGTAGCTAGTTGATATTTTGATGTGGGGCTTCAAATTACCCAACTCTGTGGGTCTTGAATGTAGCTGGGCTGTCTTCTGAGAAGGAGCCTGGTCTTCCAGTGCTCCGTGTATCCGGGTAAATCTGTGTCTGGGCATTAGCATGCAGGCATGATTCTGGAACCATCTATGACCCAAGGCAGAGTTTTCACCACATTATACCCTCTATCAACCATAGATTTGATAAGACATGTGGGTCCACTTGAATAGTGAACCAAGGACATTACTTCAGGGTGACAATCTTCAGTTTTATTGTTATCCTGAAACAAACTCCAGAAAGAATTATAACTATAAATCTATATCCCCTGAAAAGCTATTTATAGTAATCAAATCACTTGTCTTTAAGGAAATTTTAAATATACAAAACTATAGGTCAGTGTGTAAAAGCATAAATATACTCCAGAGTCTGTAGTAATTTTTACGTCCTGCATATTTGCTTTATTCCTATTTTAATTTAAAGAGAGAACTTTTGGGGCGCCTGGATGGCTCAATGGGTTAAGCCTGTGCCTTCGGCTCAGGTCATGATCTCAGTGTCCTGGGATCAAGCCCCACATCGGGCTCTCTGCTCAGCGGAGAGCCTGCTTCTCCTTCTCTACCTGCCTCTCTGCCTACTTGTGATTTCTCTCTCTGTCAAATAAATAAAATAAAATCTTTAAAAAAAAATGAAGAGAGAACGTTCTTCACATTCTATCATTAGAAAAGCATGCCGTAATTATTGCATAAAAACCAAACAAGTGATCACTTGATATATAAATTTAAAAATTTAAAGGGAGTAAGTAGGGAGATGAAAAATATTGTAGATTTTCTTGAGAAGAATTTAAATTATTTAAGTTTACCTCTCCATCATTCAGAGAAGTGTTTCAGGAAAAGATTTCATTCTGAGATATTTTAAGGCATAACATCTATATATTCTTCCCCAAGTTCAATTTCTTTGTACTGTTTTTCGCTCTGTAAAAAGGGTTATGAACCTGCAGTTTGATTACAAAGATGTTAAAAAATATAGCCCTTTTGGGGTGCCTGGGTGGCTCAGTGGTTTAAGCCTCTGCCTTCGGCTCAGGTCATGATCCCAGGGTCCTGGGATCGAGCCCCGCATGGGGGGGGGGCGTCTCTGCTCAGCAGCGAGCCTGCTTCCTCCTCTCTCTCTGCCTGCCTCTCTGCCTACTTGTGATCTCTGTCTGTCAGATAAATAAATAAAATCTTAAAAAATATATATATAGCACTTTTTAAAGACTTCAATGCTTCAGTAGAGTTTTGTGTTTTTTTACGGCTCTGGGGGAGTATGGTGAAATTGATTATACTCTTGTCTTTGAGAATCCTCACTGTTCCTTTGTTTCATTGTCATTGTGTGCGCAGTAAAAATAACTCTGGAAGCTGTTCTAACAATGGGTTCTGCCCATAAAGCTTCTGCTAGGACAGTTTTGGGGGGGAGCCTAGATATGCGAGTGTGTGTGCACGTACACACGTGGGCGTGCTCAGCACCTGTGCGTGAGCACGCTGATTTCCTTCCCCAACAACCGTCTTCGGCCTCTCAGACTTCAGAGCAAACATTCTCGTAAGGTGGGCTGAGCAATCAAGTTTGCAACTACATTTTTCGTGAAGTACTTACACTATGTATATATATATATATATTTTAAAAACTCCTGTGAAATAGCCTCTTGTGTCTTCTCTCTTTTTTCCCAACTTTTTTTTTTAGGGTGGTAAAATGCGTAAAATAACATTGACTAGCCTAGCCGTTTTAACTGTGTGATCCGCAGTTAAGTACGCTCATGCTGTTGCGACACGGCTCTCTAGAAGATTTTCGGCTTTAAAAGCTGATACTCTCTGCTCATTAAACAGCGACCCCCACCTTCTCCTTCTTTCCAGTCCCTGGTAATCTCCATTCCAGTTTGTTTCTATTGAGTGGAATCAGATAGAAAATGTTGTTTTGTGACTGGCTTCTTTCATTAGGCATGTCCTCAAGGTTCATCCGTTTTGTAGCACATGATAGGATTCCCTTACTTTTTTAAGGCTGAATAATATTCCATTGTGCAGAGAGACCACACTGTGTTTATCCACTCACCACCGGTGACATCTGCCTCTACCTCTTGGTCACTGTGAACAAGGCTGCAGTGAACACAGGTGTGCAAATGTATCCTCTGAGATCCGGCTTTCAGTCTTTTGGATACACACCCAGAAGTGAGACCACTGGATCTTATGGCGCTTCTACTTCTAATTTATTGTGGAGACGTTGCACTGTTTTCCAGAGAGGAAACCATTTTGCAGTCCCCCCAACAGTGCCCAAAGGTTTCAGTTTCTCCACATCTTTGCCAACATTTATTTTCTGTTTTCTTTTGGGGGGAGGGTAAAAGCCACCCCCTGGTGGGTGTAAGGTGATGGCTCGCTGTGGTTGGATTTTCATTTCACTGAGAATTTTGAGCTTTTTAAAATATGCTTTTGCATATCACTGTTGGAGAAATGTCTAAGTCCTTTGCCTGTTTTTAAATTTGGTTATTTTTTTCACTGTTGAGTTGTAAGAGGTTTTTTTTTTTTATATTTTAGATAGTAACCCCTTATCACATATATATAATTTGTAGATATCTCCTTTCCTTCTTGGGTTGCCTTTTCACTGTGTTCAATGTGTTCTTTGATGAGTGAACGTTCGCAAGCTGGTCGGCTTGCCAGTGTTGGCTTTTGTTGCCTGTGCTTGTGCTGTCCTACCCGACAAGTCATTGCCAAGTCCAGCATCATGAAGCTGCTGCTTCCTTCCATGAGTTTTATACTTTTAGGTCTTATGTTTAAGGTTTTAATACATATTCATTGATTTTTGCCTATGATAGAACATTAGAGCCCCACTTTGTTCTTTTGCATGTGTGTCTTATTATTTCTTCTGCTGTTATTACTTTTAGTTTTTTAAAACCTATGTCATTAGGTATGTTCGATCTGTATAAATTTTGCATCTACAAAAAAAAAATCCTTCCTTTTGGTGTAAACCATGAAAATTAACAGAAATAAAGGTAAATATATATAATCTTATGTGTATTAGGTTGTGTTTCCTAGACGCAGAGTCTTGAGAGAGGGTTTCAGGAACACATGACAAGATATAGAAGGGATATCCATTAGGGAAATTAGGGATTTCAAGGAATTGAACAGAAAGAAGCAGCAAAACAAGGTAGACTTGGCTAAAAGTCTTCAACCTCCCAGTTCACTTTGCCCTGGGGTGTAAATCACGCCATAGAGTCATCTCCTCCTACGTGAAGGGGACATGTTTCTGTACTTCTGTGGGTAGAGTCTTCCACTCCCTGGGAGACTGAGTCGAATCCTCCCCAGCCAATACTCAGAGCAGCTGGGAAGGGTGTACCAGCCAGTAAGGGGGATCTGAGCAGGACATCAAGGTCACCTACCCTAATATGAAGAGTATTTGAGGTCTTTGATGGGAAGCATCCCCAAAATCACGAATATAAGCTGATGGAATTGAAATGTAATTCATACTCATAAATTCAGATAAATACACATTCTTCCTTATAAATGATAAAATATATTTTCTTTCTTTTCACAGGGAAAGTTATAGGGCTTTTTTAAAGAGATTTAACTTATTTATTAGAGAGAGAGTGAGAGAACATTAGAGGGTGGGGAGGAGGAGAGGAAGAAGTAGACTCCCTGTTGAGCTGGGAGCCCAATGCGGGACTCGATCCCAGGACCCTGAGATCATGACCTAAGCTGAAGGCAGACACTTCACTAACTGAGCCACCCATGTGCCCTGAAAATTATAGCACTGCTTTTATTTCATTCTGACAATTCATTTTTCTTGTAGGAAAACTAGGGTAATAAGCTATTTCTAATCATGCCCAAATCCACTCCATTCTCAGCCTTCTGAGGTCAGTTCCTGAAGGACAGAAACATATCTACCAATATTTAGTTTAATAATAGTAGTAGTAGGGACGCCTGGGTGGCTCAGTTGTTTAAGCAGCTGCCTTCGGCTCAGGTCATGATCCCAGCGTCCTGGGATCGAGTCCCGCATCAGGCTCCTTGCTCGGCAGGGAGCCTGCTTCTCCCTCTCCCTCTGCCTCTGCCTGCCATTCTGTCTGCCTGTGCTCGCTCTCTCTCCCTCTCTCTCTGACAAATAAATAAAATCTTTAAAAAAAAATAATAGTAGTAGTAGTAGTAGTAGCAGTAGTAGTAATAAATCAGTCAAGCTACGTAGGCACATTTGCTAACTTTCTTGCCTTGTTTCCATGTTGGTGCCCTGTGGTGACAGCAGACTCAGCACCAGACAGGAGGTGGACAATGTTACAAGAGGAAGCCATTCTTTTTGTTTGTTTGTTTCAAGTTTTGATTTAGAATCCGGTTAATTCTCATACAGTGCAATATTGGTTTCAGGTATAGAATTCAGGGGTCCATCACTTACATATGTAAATATATATATGTATGTATGTATGTATGTTATATGTATAATACCCGGCATTCATCCCACCCAGCGCCCTCCTTCATCCCCGTCCCCCACCCCTCCCGTGCCTAGTCCATCCCCCACCCACCTCCCTGCATCAACCCTCAGTTTGTTCTCTGTCCTTGAGAGTCTCTTTTATGTTTGCCTCCTCTCTCTCTTTCTTTGTTTCCCTTCCCCATGTTCATCTGTTTTGTTTCTTAAATTCTACATATCAGGGGAATCGTACACTATTGTCTTTCTCTGACTTATTTTGCTTAGCATAACACACTCAAGTTCCCTCCATGTCCGAAGTAGCTGTTCTCGTGCTTGCTTCTGAAGTTTGTAACTTGCCTTGGCCTCAGCATGGTGGAAACCACCCAGAATGGGACATAATCTCACCTAGAACCATTGCTACAGAGTGTCGTTATTTAAAGAAAATGCCAGACTGTTTTCCTGTGTGGCTATCCTGTTTTAACTTGCAACAGCAATGTTGAGACATCCTGTTTCTCCACATCCTCACCAGCACTGGGTATTGTCACTAATTTTATTTCATTTTTTTAAAGATTTATGTATTTACTTTAGAGTGACAGAGAGAGTGCAGGGGTAGGGAGGGGCAGAGGGAGAGGAAGAGAAAGTCTCAAGTAGACTCTCCATTGAGCATGGAGCCTGACCTGGGGCTCAGTCTCATGACCCTGAGATCATGACCTGAAACAAAACCAAGAGTCAGAGGCTTAACCGACTACACCACACCCCCTAGCTACTAATTTTATTTCTGTCTTAACTCTTCTGATGGGTGTATAGTGAGAAGTCATCGCGCTTCTAATGAGCATCTCCCTGATGACCAGTGCCATCAAACGTCTTCTCACATGTCTGCTCGTCATCGTTCATCTGTGTCAGTGAAAAACGTCTTTCACGCCTTCTCCCGTTTTCCAGTTCGATCATTTGCCTTTTTGCTGTTGGATGTTAAGGTTTTTACTTGTTCTCGATGGGAGTCTTTGTGGGACAGGTGCTTACAAGGACTTTCCCCCACTCTGTAGCTTGTCTCTTTATGCTCTCAGCATGGCTTTGACACAGCAGTGCTTTCAGTTTCCATGAAACCACGTCCATCAGTTAGTTTTTCATTCATGGACTGTGCTTTGATGTCAAGTCTAAGAAAGCCAGGTCTCCATGATTTCCTCCTACGGTCTTCCAAGTGGGTTATAGGATTCCTTGTGGATTCATTTCAATATACAGTGTGAGGTCTGGGTGGAGGCTGACCGCTGGCCCTGCCCTCGCTCATTGGCAGCAGGCTCCTCACCGACTGGCATTTGCACTTTGTCACGAACCGTGGGCCACTTGTGTGCAGAAGTCTTTCCAGGTTCTCTTTTTCAGGTTCTGTTGATCTAGGTGTGTCATCAACCAGTACCAGTAACACACAATATTAAAGGGTGCAGGTGGCAAAACAGATTTTTTTCCTTCGAACCTCAGGGAGGGGATTACTTAGAAAATTGGCTTTTTTTACTCTTCACCCTTTCCACTGCATGCTGGATTATTTTGTATTTGTTTATTTTTACCTGCAATGTATTTCAGAAGGTTTCCAGAGTACTTACCATGGTTGTGGGAGAGAGACACATGTTCAGTTCAACAAAGTGGTTCCAATTTCCCTTTAATACCGACGGGACAATGTGGTCAGTCACATGAGTGTGAAATGGTATGTTTTAAAATTTTTCTAGACATGAGTAAGGCCGCACATCTATTATTGGGTTTGAAAATGTAACTTTCTTCTTGTGTGTATATACTGACTTGTGTTGAGCAAAATTCTGGCCTATCGGTGCCTAATGGCTGAGTCATAGAATGCGTTTGTCTTCCTGTGAGGATAAGTGTTTACAATGATGACTGGCTTTCCCTTCTTTTACTCATATTAGGGTCCTTATTTCTTTTCCTTTTGTTGTCTATGCTGATGGAAACCTTCATTTTAAGGTATAAAAAAAGCAAAGATAGAGGGCCTTCCTTTTCTAAATTTGGAACAGAATTGAAAGGTAGTCACAGACATTCATAGATGTTCTAAAATTAGCCATCCTTTCATTCCACTGAAAACATATGTACATAGACTGTTTACACATGTATGTGTAGACAAGATTGATCTATGACTCCTTTTTTTTTTTATGTGACGTTCTCATTTGGCTTTAGGTATCAAGCTTATGCTAGTCTCAGAAAACAAGTTGAGGCTATTTCCATTTTTTTCTAGTCTCTAGAAAAATTGGGGGGAAACACAGGTTATCCATTCCTTAAGGCCAGTGAAATCATTTGGGGCATGCTTTTGTATGCTAGTTTCCTTTTTTTGTAATTGTATTTTTAGCAATTAATTTAATTAATGTAATGATTGTAAACCTATTCAATTTTTTCTTCTTGGGTCATTTTGAGTAAGATATATTTTTTCTGGATATTGCCCATTTTCCATGCCTGTCTTTGTCTTTGCTCATCCTTTATTTCCTTTCTATCCATTTGGGCCCTCATTTCATTTTCTTCTTCCTTTTTTGGACTTCCCTTTCTTGTTCTTTCCTACGAAGATGCTGTGTCACCTATTCTAAGATGAGATTCTTTTCTAACAGGTACAATGAAAGCTGTAGATTTATTTTTATGCAATGTTTTAGTTTCATCTGTGAAATTTTGATGAGACTTTCCTTGATGGTTTGCACTGAAAAAGTATTATTTCCATTAGTTTTCTTCCTTGGATCTGCTTTATTTAGGATCAGCGTTGTGAGTTTCTGAGCATACTGGGAGATGTGGCTTCACCTCTGGAGCTGATGGTCTATTCTCAAGTATGCTAAGAAAGTACCTGTATAATACAAGTTCTTTAGCATTTTTTGAATTTTTTTTTTGCTTTGTGGCCTAAGACATAGCGAACTTCATAAATCATCCGTGAATGTCTGTTCCCCTGAAAATTGGGTGCAAGTGTCTATAAATGTCCTTGAGATAAAATTATCTGTGTTTTTACCATTTTTTTTTATTTCTCCTTTGATCTGGCAGTCATGAAAAGAGATGCAAGAAATCTCCCACAAAGAGGGGCGCCTGAGTGGCTCAGTGGTTAAGCCTCTGCCTTCGGCTCAGGTCATGATCTCAGGGTCCTGGGACTGAGCCCTGTGTAGGGCTCTCTGCTCAGCAGGGAGCCTGCTTCACTTCCTCTCTCTCTGCCTGCCTCTCTGCCTACTTGTGATCTCTCCCTGTCAAATAAATAAATAAATAAATAAATCTTAAAAAAAGAAAAGAAAAGAAAAGAAACCTCCCACAATGAGTGTACCATGGCCCCATGAAGGTTTTGGTTCTCATCGAGTTGAAGGAATTTCTGGTAGTTGTACGGCAGAATAATTTCAGGAGGTCATTTTCCGAGTTCCCTTTTCCTTAACATTAGTCTTTATATTTCTGGTTTGCTATAATAAGGCATCCTGATATCATGGCACAATGATAGGGCCCTCCAAGATCAAAGCACGGAACTCCTCATTTTTTAACTAGATGTTCTATAATTAAGATAGATCTTTGCTTTTTCCTTGATATATTTTATTTGCTGGCTCAATAATTTTGTTATATAGAGATGCATGTTTGTTGAGCAAGGATTTCTGGCTATGGCAAATGTCTCTAAATTTTTATCTAGAATTGCAACATATAGTTCTCCCCGCAAACGGAGTAATTTGGTAGATCAAGAACTCCATTACTATCATAAACTTGGCTACACTGAGGCAGTCCAGATAATTTAGTGAGGAAGAGCAATTAGGTGAGAAGTACGGTGCTGTTGTGCATTTCTGGAAGAGCAGAACTAATAGACATCCGTTACTACTCTATGTTGAGTGCTGGGTCAAGTTTTAGCCATACATATGGTATTTCTGCCAGCAATTTAATTAAACAGTTTCAAGAACAACATCAACAAAAATATCCCATGTCTACTATTCCAGATGCTGATAATAAGCAGTGGATAAAATTGTCCAAGTTCCTGCTTTTTGGAGGACTTATAGATAAAAAAGAAAGTACGTGGTGTATTTTAGTAAACAGTATTAGTATGAGTATAAGATACATTCTAAGTATAATGATTGATATTGTAGAAACATAATTCAGGGTGATCAATACAAAGGAGCAAAATAAAGCAAGAAATAGGAATATACATATATATTTAGGAATTCCTGAATATTTATTGATTCTGATGCATGTGAAGCCGTAGTCTTCCAAGGTGGGCTTGATGCAGTGGTTGTTCTGAAGTCAACCCTCCCTGCCTTGGGGAGAGGACCTCTTTCCATCTCTTTGTTTAGGGATGTGACTTTGGTGGCTTGAGACTGACTGTGACATTTGCACCATGGTAATAGGCAGACCGACAAATTAAAGATTCCATTCCCACTGCGCCAGAGATGAGTGTCAAAAGTTTGCTAGAACCTCACTTGGTGGGTAGTAATGGTGTAGTCTTACCATTCAAAATTCTACAAAATATTCAAAATGTTGAATGTTTCCTTGACCACCCCTCAACACTGTGAAGACAAAAACAACAACAACAACAACAACAACAAAAAACATTTCTAGTTGGGGTGATATTAATTTTTTAAGAGTTAAAACCCCTTTAAAAACATCAGTGCCCAATTGCAGTAGAAATTCATTTCTTTCTCAGGTACAGAGTTAAGGGAAAGGCTGGTTGGTGTAGGTTGCTCCAAGCAGTAGTGGGGACCCTGAGTGGCAAGACCATGGCCATCCTTGCTGCGTGGCTTCCATGGTCACCATGTTCACAGGCAGCAAGCTGTAGGTGGCTAGAACATGATAAAATGCATGTGAGCATTTTTTTTTTGTGCCAGCCCTGGGGAGCTCAAAAATGATACCTACTCACGTAAGGAGAAAAGACAACTGGTCTCCCTTTTCAGTCTCTGCCACAATAATTCAAATATGCTCTTTTACTATAAATGTGTCCTGCATGCTAATGAGCTGATACATTATTGTGAGAATGTGAGAATGAGGTTCATATATTGTTGAAGTTGTGTTAGTTCATGTGTGGCTTTTTCTAGGCCAAGAGAGCCAAAATAGCAGGAAAGAATTACAGGCAATTCCAGGGAAAAGCCCTCAGTTCAGGAGTACGGCAGGCAGAACCCTGTGAACTCTCCTCCAGGACAGCTGGAAGAGAGTGCCTGCCCGGACCCCTATCCCAGGGATACAAACCAGCCTTGCCCAGCTCAGACTCCTGTACTTCCTCTTCAGCCTTAACCATCTGCCTGCCTGGCCTGTCCAGATTGTCACCTGAGGTATTAATGACTGTTATTCTCAGTGCCTCGGTGACCAAGTTTCATAGGTTTTGGGTAGACTGCCTCAAAACTAAGTTTCCCTTAACTACGTTATTTTCGGGTGATATCTTACAGCTTGACAGCAGCTCATATGTGTGACACGGCTGCTCCGCCCCTAATTAGACAAAAAGAAAGTCATGGCACCCATTATGTGCTTAGAATGTAAAATAAGTGAAAGTTTAGACCGTTTAAAAATCAAAGCATGGGAAATTACTGAACAAGAAAATATGTTAAAAATTAGTATTTTATCCGTGTAGGGATCTGAAATTTAACAGCCTTGGCATCTGATTTTCCAAATCATAAGGGAATTAATTTATGAGTGTCCCTCAGTGCTCGTCTTGACAGACTGAGTGGGTTGGTCTATGGATCAGGGGCTGTCACTGCAGACTCCTTTAAAGTTAATTGAAAATTTTGCAATACAGTTTTTCATATAAGCCAAATCCCAGAGAGGACTGTCGTGTTTATTAGGTTGTCCTCTACCTTGGACCGAGTACTCCTCAGCAGGGACATGCTGTGACGTCCTAGGCTTTACTTCTTCGGGTTTTCCAGTAGTTCTGCTGATCCTCTCAGCACCTGCTCATGCACCAGGAAAGTCATGGCAGCCACCGGGTCCTGGAAACCCAAGTGCTGTTTTCTGAACAGATTGGAAGGCAGAAGTATTTCCTGCCATTATTAATGAGCTCTCACAGACAATCTGCTTGTGATCACGGCTTTTATCACACAGACAGACTTGAGAGTGATTTGTTGATGTCACGACCGCCACTGTGTTTTGTGTTTAGGTCACTGGAAAGGGAACGTTTTATATGGAGTTAGCTGATGCTTCTCACATCACTCTGACAAATACTTGTGAAGATCTTGATGAAAATACAGGATTCTACAACGTCGTCAAATGCTAACGAAAAACCAGAATAAAATTTCCCTGCTCTGCTTCCTTCCCCTCCTCCCTGCTCCCCCTTACATATACTAAATATCTGGCTGTAGAGAGTCACTTTCTCTTATTCTGTATTTTTCTTGAGCCTATATGGAACATTTGTGATTGTCATATAATCATCTCTTTGGCCCTGGCCAAGTCATAGCCTCTCCCAAATCCATTTCCTTTTCTTGTGAAAGAGAGATGGTCTGGCCCAGTGGTTGTGAGAATAACTTTGAAAAGCACCAAGTGATCCAGAAATGGAAACCGCCTGGTCACAATGCTATGTCCTTTCAAAGGACTTGGACATCTCCCCGAAGATGAAGCAGCCGTGCCCTTTCTGAGTGATCTTTCCATACACGGCCTATCATCAACCACATTTGTGGGGTTACATAGTTCCTTTGACTTCCACCATAAATACCTGAAGAGAGGAATATCCAGACACTTCAGAACCTGTGGGTTCGATTCTCGAATTCTCAGTGTTCTAGTGTTCGTTTTCTGCCAATAGTAAAATTTGAATCTAGTGGTAGGTAATGAGCTTGTATGTTTCTATTACAAGGGTTTTAGGTAGTGTTTCTAAGGAATATCAGGTGGAAAGAAAGTGAATATTGTTTCAGTTTCAGGAAAGAGAATTCAGTCCGTTAATCACTGTATTAATAAGACAGAGACCACAACAGCAAGAGTTCTATCCATGGTTCTGAAGTGCCAAGAGAAAAATCTGTTTCATTGTTCAACCATTATTTTGTCTTTTAGAGATGGATGTTATAATCCCTAGGAAATATGTTTAGCAATATATGGGTGGAAATAATCACTGTGTCACATAAACAGCTGATAGCCTGCATAGGTTCTGTTACATTAGATAAGCAGAGTCATCGGGATAAACAGATTTTATTAAGGTGTGCTGGAAGACTCAGAATGGCTTTCTGCCAAGATTTAACACAAAGTTTAGTTGGTGTTATTCAATGATGGAACTTTAATGCATCTGTAGAACTTTTAGTCCTTTGGTGCAGGTTTAAGAAAAATAAAAAAAGATGGTGTTTGCTAATATTAAGTTGCGCAAAACCACACATCTAGCTCTAAGTATATGATTTATATTATTACCGTGCGATGTTGAGTAGGACATCAACTCTCTTTGCTTCTCTCCCGATCTGTGAGCTGGCCTTTGCCATTTGCACGCCAGGTTCAAAAAGGAATGATTAACAAGTTTCTGACTTCCGTGCTGGGGCAAGAGGGAGTCAAGTGAGCTCTGTCGTGCTCCTGTATCATTGAGACCATTACTCAATGGTCTAGTGAGCTCCATCGTGCTACTGTATTGTTGGAGTAAGGGTCTGGTGAGCCCCATCATGCTCGTATTGCTGGTGTAAGGGTCTGGTGAGCTCCATCGTGCTACTGTGTTGTTGGAGTAAGGGTCTGGTGAGCCCCATCGTGCTACTATATCGCTGGAGCAAGGGTTTGGTAAGCTCCGTCATGCTACTGTGTTGTTGGAGTAAGGGTCTGGTGAGTTCCGTCACGCTCCTGTATCGTTGGAGTAAGGGTCTGGTGACGTTCTCACTGTATTTCTTGCAGGTTGCTTTCAGCTATGTAACGTTTTCCGAACCCATGAAATGGAAATTGACCAGTGCTTGTTGGAGTCCCTTCCCCTCGGCCAGCGTCAGCGGCTGGTGAAGCGCATGCGCTGTGAGCAGATAAAAGCCTACTATGAAAGAGAGAAGGCTTTTCAGAAGCAGGAAGGATTCCTGAAAAAGCTGAAGCATGGGAAGAGTCAGAAAGTCCACTTTAACCTTGCCGACATGATACAGGATGCAATTATCCACCACGATGACAAAGAAGGTACGTGACACAGAAGTTTTCCGGTGTGGGTTTTCATGGTTTCTGTTTGTTGTTTCCTAGTGGGGAGATGAAGGATGGTATTTCTTTTAAATGTTAGGGGTCTTTCAGAAAAAAAAATCTGAGATAGTCAAGGAAATATCCTCTTTCGGAAGAACATAGTTAAAACTTCCAAGTCTAGTACAAGTGAACGAAATGCAAAATTTTGGTAAAATTGTTGCAATATTTTTTAAAGAATTACCTACCTGGAAAGCATGTGATTTCCTTGTAAATTGTGCATTCAAATTTTTAATGAATTCTTTTTCCTAATGAAATTGTTTTCTTTGATGATGAGATTATGTTGCAAAATGCATTATTATTTCATTTTGAATTCATGGATAGAAATGGGAATAGAAATTAGCTACCATTTTATTATTCTCTTCCTACTTGGAGCTCTTCATTTCATGGCCATTCCCTCTGAGGAGCTGTAAGTACCTTCAGGGGAAGGGATGCTCTCAGCCCATTTCACAGCCCCCTCCTCCCCCTCCCAGTACCTTCCAGCAGTGTTGAGTGAGAGAGGGAAGCAATTTGTTCATGCTCACCAGGCCGTATTGTTGGAACATGTCTAAATTAAGTTGCAGGAAGACCTAAGCCCTACATCGATTTAACAGTCACAACCACAAAGAGATTATTCACCAAGTCTCTCATGTAAAATATCAACAGGACAAATAATGCCTGAATTAGGGTTACAAATTTAAGAATAATAAAATCATAAATCCAGAGACCAAGAGGAACTATTTAATATATGTATAATATATAATATGTGTACTAATATATATTCCATATTGTAACATTTGATGAGGACACTGAAGTCATAAAATCAGAATTAACCCTGATGTAGGCGTGTCACTTGGGCAATCAAGAGCCTGAGATAGGAGTCCTGCCTTCAGAAAACCTCGAATCTAAGTAGGGGTGGAAAACCCTCGTAAGAAAGTAGAAAACAGTAGAAATGAAGTCTGGTATGAACAGGAAGAGCTGGGTAGTAGAATGTGATCTCTGAGGGGTTCTGGAGGAAGCTGTCTGTAAAGAAGAAACCACACTTAGGCAGTGTGGAGAACAGCTGCCCCGCGTGAGTACCGGCAGGGAGACCTGCCTGAAGGGAACAGGAATGAGTAGCGGGGCTACTAAACTGGTACTGAGGAAATAGGATTATTGTGAATACCTCAAGCCCTATTTTTGAAGCAGAGTGCAGTGGGATCCACTGTATGTTCCTCAGAAGAAAATGCGTATGCCGCAAATAGCGTTGAGCAAAGGTTAATCAGGGATATATATCTGTAGGAGACATGGAAGGATAAGGATAAGAACAAGAAACAAAGACACCAACTAAAAATCCAACGATGAAATTTCCATGTTAGATTGAACTGGCTTGAGATAGTAGCCATGGGGATTGGACGAATGAAACCAGCAGCCATATTCCATAGGAAAAATGCCTAAATTCATCAAATATGTATTGTGTTTTTATTATGGGCCAGGGAGCTGTGAATGAAGGAAACCACATCTCTGTCTCTGTGAGGCCCCACTGTCTGGTGTGTGACCATAAAAATTAAGATAAAGTTGGACGCGTAGTATGGGGGGTAATGGAAGGAAGGAAGGAGGGAGACTCTGGAGGGAGGTGTGGGGGGTTAGGCAAATGGATATCTGAGGAGGAGCCTTTCAGGTGAGTCTGGAGCTGGGAAGGAACATCCCAGCCTGTGGGAGGAGCCAGTGTGAATAAATCGGGAGGACGGAAGGCAAGAAGCCAGCATGGAGGGGCTGGAAGGGTCATGGGAAGGATTCCGGCTTTTGTGCTCAGTGAGTCCTGAAGACATTGTGGGGGCTTGAGTGGGGCTCATATCACTTGTGACTTAACAGGACGAGCTTGGCTGCTGCACTGTGCCTTGAACAAAGAATTGTGAGGACAGAGCAGGGAGGCTCTGCCAGGAAGTTGGGCACAAAATGATGGTGGCTTGGACCAAGGTGGAGTGAGGGCGTGGTGAGAAACTGTCAATTGGGGCATATACTTTCAGGATAGAGCTAACAGGAAATGCTGATGGGTGGGTGATGGGGGGTAGATCCGTTTGTACTGCTGCCATAATGAATGGCCTCTCCTTTAGTGTGTAGTTGCAAAAGGTATGAGTATATCCTCTTATAGTTGTGGTCAGAAGTCTGGGGTGAGTCCCACTGGCCTGAAATCCAGGTATCATCAGGCTGCGATGCTTTCTGGAGGTTCTAGGTGAGGATTGCTTTCCTTGACTTGTCCGTTTTCTGGAGGGCATAATTTCCCTTCAACCCTAGCGCTCTCCTCCATCTTCAGAGCCGGCAAGTGTTGATGGAGTGTCCCTCTCATGCTTGGAATTTCTTCTGCTCCTTTTTATGTCCTTGCGTCTCTCTGAACAAATCTTTTGCCTCCTTATTCCACCTTTAAGGCCCACGTGATCCAGGGGCAAAGAACTCACTTGAATCATCTTGGATAATCTCCCTTTTTTAAGGTCAGCTCATGAGCCACCTTAATTCCTTTCCCCAGGTACTATAACATAATTCAGAGGCATGACACCCAAGGGCAAAATTATGGAACCCAGATCCTACAGACTCAAGGATCACACTGACTCTGTTCTGGCCTAAATAACCAGGAGAATGAAATGTTATTAACAGAGATAGGGATGCTGCTAGGAGGTCAGATCAGGAGAGGGCATCATGTTGTTTGGAGACAAAAATTGGAGACAGATGGGCATCAAAAGCTGAAAGACTATATATCACTTAGGGAAGGAGAGTAGATAAAAATACAAAAAGCTCAAGAACTGAGCCCTAGGGAGCTCCAATATTAAGAATTCAGAAATGAGGCAGATCCACCAGGAGCAACAAAGAAAGGTGGAACATGAGGTGGGGGAGCTGTCCTGGGAGCTAACTGATGAGCACTTTTCAAGGAGGAGAGTGATTGACTGTCAAACACTGCTTCTCAGTCTTGGGGTGGAGAAAGAATTGAACCTTTGCATTTAGAAATATGGAAGGTATAGTTTTGGTGAATTGTTGAGAGCAAAACTCAAGTGGATAAGAATGGAGACAGAGTGGGTGAACAGAAATGGACACTGGAAAATGGAGACCTCTTGAAGGGAGTTTTAAGTAGAGGGGAGAAATGGTAAGGTAGCTACAGAGGGAAAAGAAATGAAGAGAACTTTGTTTCATGGGAGATCACGGGAGAAATATGGGATTTCTGGGAGAAATAATATCATGGGAGAAATAATAGCATGTGTGTAGTGGAAAGAAATCCTGTATCTGGGAGGGAAGAACTACTGGCACAGAAGTAAGGAAGGAAAGTTGCTGGAGCAAGGCTTTGAGCATGCACACATGATGAGATCTGGTCTTTAGCTGGAGGGTTTGGTCCCGCTAATTTTATTTATAGTTCCAGTATCCCGGCTCTGCCCGTAGAGATTCTGATTCAAGCAGAATAGTTTTCCAGTGTGCCTCCAGTGCTGTGCTGTGCAGACAGGGTTGAGGACCTCCCACGGGGGCGGTGGGAGAAGAGATGCAGCCCAACGGCAAGTGGGTGTGGTGATGGGAACCTAGTGGCAGCTCTCTGACTGCCTCCAGCACTGACTGATGAGGGAACTCTGGCTGTCAAAGAAGAGGGAGGATGAGAGGAGGGCTTGCAGCTCCAGGATAGAGGAGAACATGTACACGTGGAGAATAAATGGATTGAGGCAATCTGGTATGAAAAAAAGGATTTACCAATAGAATGAGATATAAAAAACAGAAACAGAAGGACCACGTGTGACTCAAAGTTTTCCAAAGTGGATTGGGGCTCAGTGGGGAGCCTTCTTCTCCCTCTCCCTCTGTCTGCTGCTCCCCCTGCTTGTACTCTTTCTGTCAAATAAATAAATAAGCATCTTTAAAAAAAAAAAGTGGGTTAGCATGGCCTCTCCACCCATGGATCCTTATTCATAGCTATTTGCTTTTCTACCCTAAAATTTTACTCTAGCTTTTAGAGTTCAGTTTGTCCGCACTTTACATTCACAATTCCATATATATACACAGATGCCATTTTATATGGAATATAGTATCACCTCATCAACAGGCCCTTGGGTTTCTTGCCGACTTGGAATCACTTGTTAGCTGTCAACACCTATTTTCCAGTGGGGTCCATGACTGTGTGGATGTACAGTGGGTCATTTGTGTGTGACAGTTAATATAAAGACCCTGAAATCTAAACAAGCAGTCGGATTTGATTTTTCAACCCAGAAGAAGCAAGGAGTAATTGTTTTGTTTGAATAAATCACGATTAACTATGAGTTGGGTTTAATTTTTTTAAGTTTTTTTATATTTTTAAAGATTTATTTATTTATTTATTTTGTTTAGAGAGCACTCATAAGTGGAAGGGGAGGGGCTGAGGGAGAGGGAAAGAGAAAATCTCAAGCAGACTCCTAGCTGAGCACAGAGCCCGATATGGGGCTTGATCTCAGGACCCTGGGATCATGACCTAAGAAATCAAGAGTCAGACCCATAACTGACTGAGCCAACCAGGCACCCCTTGAGTTGGGTTTTATTGAAGAAATTGCTTTTGGAATTGCAATGGAGAGAATGAACTGGTCAGTAAAGTTACCCATTTTGCTTGGTGTAATGACCAGTAGAAGGTATTTCAATTGATAGGGACAATAGGAAACTTCAGAAGAAAAAAATTGCACACATTCACTCACAATGTTCATTACACTCTTGCTTTGCACAATAAACTATAACAAACCTTTCCTATATATGATCTGGTTTATTCTTTATGACAGAAATTAAACAAAAAAATTTCAAAAGATTCTTAGAGAAAATGTCTTCAGAAAGACACTTTATGGGGCACCTGGGTGGCTCAGTCGTTAAGTGTCTGCCTTTAGCCCAGGTCATGATCCCAGGGTCCTGGGATGGAGCCCCACACTGGGCCCCCTGCTCAGTGGGAAGCCTGGTTCTCCCTCTCCCATAACCCTGCTTGTGTCCCCTCTCTCTCTCTGACTCTCTCCCTCTGTCAAATAAATAATTTAAATCTTAAAAAGAAAAGAAGGACACCTCATATAATTTTCTTACTCCTAGGAAATAGTTTCTCTTACTAAAGGAAGCAAAGACGACGTTCAGTAACTGAGATCAGCATTAGCATCAAATGATGAAGAAATAATTCAGTGACGCTTAAAACTCAACACAAGAGTTTGAATTTTTAATCAATTATTTCTTTAAAGATTTTTATTTATTTGAGAGAGAGAGAGAGCGAGCGAGAGAGAGAGCACACGAACAAGCGAGGAGGAGCATAGGCACGGGGGAAGCAGGCTTCCCGCTGAGCAGAGAGCCCGATGCAGGGCCAATCTCAACCCTGAGATCATGACCTGAGCCGAACGTAGACACTTCACCAACTGAGCCATCCAGGCGCCCCCAATTTCTAATCAATTATTAAAATTTTAAGTACATTATTGTGTTGTTAAATTAAGATATTGATCCATTGCTTGACCTGCCTTAACGAAGTACTATAGACTGGGGACTTCAACAACAGACATTTATTTCTCAGGGTTCTGGAATTTAGATAACCAAGCTCAAGATGTCACCAGATTTGGCTGTTAGTGAGAGAACTCTTCCTGGCCACCTCCTGGTAGATGGCCACCTTCTCCTTATATCCTCACACGGTGGGGAGAGGAAGCTCTGGTCTCTTCTTCTTCTTGTAAAGGTACCAATCCCATCATGGAGGCTATACCCTGGTGGTTTCTTCTAGTCCTAATTTCCTCCCAAAGACCCCAACTCCTGATATCATCATACCAAGGTGTAGGGCTTCAATATATAGATTTGGGAGGGGCACAAAAATCAGTCAATAGCAGATCACATACTACTTCTATAATTGCAGCTGACCCATGTATGCACAAATGAAATATTACTTTTTTTTGAGTCTCTTCATCTGCTTTGGAAACTATCATGTGAGTACCAATAGATCTCACTGTTTCAGAGGAAAAGCTTTAATTTATTGCTAATTTAAAATTTTAATTGGATTGAAAAGGCAAGCAGGCTCTTTAGAGATATTATACTCTCTTTAGCCAATGTTTAATTTCTGGAAAAGTATCCAGGAAAATGTGTTTATTTCATTATGGTAATCATACTTTCGTTTATTTTTTAACTACTCAAATACTGAAATGTATATGTTTATTATGTTTATAAAATTGAGATGGTAAAACATATTGCCATAAGAACAGCCTTTTTCCATTTAAATTATTATTGCAAACTTTGTAGGTTCTATTTTTGTGTAAAGCATTTCATTTCCTCTTCTTATTTCCAAGTATTTTCTTGGCTGAGTCTAAAGAATCAAATACACTTTTTCAAAGGACAACATATTATTCATGCTAATGTTTGTAATATATCATTGAGAAGCAATTCAGAATTGTTTAATTTTATGATTGTTGCATTTTTGTAATTATGCATTTAGTATCTTTAGTGCTTTGTCTTTCTCTTCTGGGAGTTAGTGATATTTTAGTGTTAATGTGCCATGTTAATATACTACATCATTTTAAAATGTGATTTCCTGGGTGGCTCAGTTGGTTGAGCAACTGTCTTCAGCTCAGGTCATGATCCTGGAGTCCCGGGATAGGTCCAAAATCGGGCTTCCTGCTCCTCGAGGAGTCTGCTTCTCCCTCTGACCCTCCCACCTCCTCTGCTCTCTCTCTCTCTCTCTCATTCTCTCTCTCAAATAGATAAAATAAAATATCTTTAAAAATAAATAAATAAATAATAAAAAGTGTTCATTCTTTTCCATCTATAAAATTTTGTTCTAAATTTTGTTTTAGGGCTTTTAATTTACTTATTTTTCACCTCCCCAAATTTCCATCACTCCCTTAAATTAAAAAGATATATATACATATATATTTTTCTTTTGTGGTGAGAGCATTCAACACAGCACCTCTCAGCTTGGCCTTTGGTGGTTAATGAGCTAAACTACCAATCCCACGAGCTGATTTCCCTTCCCTGCCATTTGCTGTCTTTTCCACCTCTCGTCTGGTTGAGTTCTGCTCACTGTCAAAGGGATGGCCAGAGTGGGGGACAGACATTCTTTAGGCTGTGACCATTTCCCTGTCTCTGCTTAGACCCTTCCTCCCCTTTTTTGGCTAGAGTTTAGGAGGACTTATTTATTAACCTACATGCGTAATATTTTCTAAGAGTCTGTTCTATTCCAGTCACACAAAGAACTTTCTAAGTGTCATTACAGACCTATAATGTCCAACTTCACTTATATCAGAAGTCAACTCTTAGGAAAAAAAGGAAAAGTCAAATTATAACAATGTGAGACTCTGTTTCCTTCTCTTGCCTCTCAGACCACTGGCCCCAGTTTCTTTGGAGGGCTAAGGTTAAGAGCTGTGGCCTAAGGCTCTGACCCTAACCCTTTCCACTTCCTGCTTGTCCTCCCCGGAAGGCCTCACCTTTTCCCTTCGCATTCCTTGTCCCCTGCCCCAGTGATTCCCAAATGTACATTCAGACCTCTCTCCTCAGCTCCATACCTGCCTTTCCTAACTTGTGACATTCACAGTGACTATCCATCCCCATCTCCTTCCAAACCAAAAATGTTTCTTCCCTTCTCTACTTCACCTTCTTCCACTTCTTGCCCAGAAATCATGAGGTTGGGCTGATTTAGATACAAATTTCTAAGACTTGATGGTTGTCACTCCCCTGAATAACTCGCAGGAAGTATTAACTGCTCATGTACTAGCGGGAGCCCTTTTAAGAATAAACCTGAGTGCAGCAGATCCGTTTCTCCAATATGTAGCAGATTCTCTATTAATGGGCAAAACATCTCCCTCCTTAGAGACTTACAAGTAAATTATTGGGAGCAAGTTTTCTGTTCCCTACCCACCACACCCCCAGTGAGTAGTTTTGGGTCAGAAAATACATTTCACATATTCCTTAAGTGTTTCACATATGACACATGAAAGGAGGCTTCTCGTTGACTTAGCGAGTGTGGGCACTTAGATGAGCCCTCTCCTTGCCTTTACTGGGCTGGCATGGAGGTTAAAATGGTGATGGAGAGGGTGACCACGTAATTGTATTGTTTTAAGTTTATTTTTTATTTTTGTTTGAGTATCTAGAGTATAGAGGTAAAAAAAAAAAAAAAAAAGGTGCCAGTTATGGTGTTTTCTTTTTGCCATCCTGTGTTTATGAAGATGATCTGTCTGCCAAGGCACATTTCCCGCTGGTGGCTATGGATTTCTACTGAATGCAACCTCTTTCTGTCTCCCTCACCTCCCCATAACCAGGTGTATAAGTAGACAATTAGAAAATGTGGCAGCCAATAAGTACGTTTAACTTGACCCTTAGAGAAATTGAACCAAGACTCTGACACCTTTAGAGTGGTGGTCAGACCCCCTGAGCAATTACCCAGTCCTGGTTCCCTATACCCATTTATGATGAACATAGTTGAGTGTGATGTTTGTTAACTACCCGATGAAGATGCATATTTCTAGAACTCAAAATTAGGGGCATATCCTTGATGTGGAGTGTAGATAGACCCTTCCCAAAAGAGTTGGATTCAACCAATATGAATGTCTTATATATTGTATACTTGGGGTTGGAAAGCAAATAGAAAGCATCATTCTGTCTTTAAGAAAGAATTGGGGAAAAGAACATTCCCAGTGAAAAGATGAGCGATCTACTGCTGTCTGCATCTTCCGTGTTCTAGAATGGTACCAAACCTGGGCAGAGTGAGGGAGATGACAGCTTTACCAGAACCACTCTGATCTTGTTGACTTCTCAGTGATGGGAACAGAAACAGAATGGATCTGTGCTTCTCATTGGGCAGAGGAGGGTGAGGATTTGGGGCAGACACCAGAACGAAAGGACCACTTCTAGATTTTAGAGAAAAGGATGAGCTTTATGGCATCAGACACATGTTCACATCAGAAATCTGGAAGGCTAAGTGAATATTGCTCATTCCTGTGCTGTATCCAGCGGCCCAGGGCATGTTTGAATTTCACAGAGAATTTTACAGACCTATCTTCACTGGACTGGTGCTTTCAATGAACAGGTAGTTGTTGCTAGGTAATTAAGGATGCCCATTTCAAAACCAGGTATAGAAACACGAACAGTTGGAAATTAAGCGCTTCTAAAATCTGAGGGATTCTGTGCAAATTTAATGAGGAGCTCAGTATTTCACCAACACCAGATTCATATTCCTGACAAGTAGTAATTATTTTAACTGCTTGCTGTGTAGTCATGACTTTACCAGGTACTGTGAAAATAACTGCAAAAAAAAAAAAAAAAAAAAGATGGAGAGAGAGAGAGAGAAAAGTGTGCTTCATAGGCATTTATGCAAATGCAAAGATACACTGTTTTTTAAGAAGCAAACAAACCACCTAGAAATGGATCCATTTAAAAGAAATCACAGTGGGCATTCACTGGGGTGAGGTCGGGATGAGATGAATTTGAAAGTCTGCTCTGTGGGAAAATTTTACTTTGGCAGATTGGTTGGTTCTACCACCATGCACCTGAGCCTCGGGAGCCTGGCCAGTGCACATTCTGGGCCTCTCCATCATCCCTTGCCGATGAGGGTCGGGGTAGAGCAGAGGGCCTCTCTCAGAAATGGCTGTGAGGGTCAGTCACAGAACTTCAGATGACCCCTGTCATGTCTTACTCCATGCAGTCAGTGCTCTGAAGGGAATCAGGAGACAGTGTTGGAGCAGTTGACAGTGGCAGGTGAGGACCGTGACTGGCATGGGGTTCACAGAAGGTGGCAGCGGGTGTTAATATGTAGGAATGAGCATGGAGTGTTAGAGGACTATGGGGCAATCCTACTATAAATGATGAAGAAATAGAGAAAAGACAAGACAGACAGGTAAGCTTAAAGCGTGGACATGAACATGAGACCATGAGAAACAGCAGTTGGATTGTACCTTTGGAAATGGGAATTGAAAGGGGAAAATTCACATTATTAAGCTGACTGAGCATTTTCTTCACTCTTTGCTGCTAAGGCAATGCATGTTTTATATGTGGTAAATGTTATGTATAATGTGTTTTTCTATACACACACTCGTATTGTATATGTGTAGAGTTTTATACACTTGGCATAGCCTGTGGCCATCATCTCTCTAAGCCCTTCATATGCATTGTCTCATTTAACCCCCAAACACCCCTGGGAGGCCCTGTACGGAGTGACTCAGTGTCCTCCTTTGTTCCAGGCCACCTGGAACCTCATTTGAAAACAGTCTTTGCACGAGCACTCCAGGGACGATAATGTCACTCTTGATGAGAGTGGGTCTTCAACAAAGGACCAGAGCTCTTAGAGAAGGAGGGAGTTTGGACCCAGAAACACACATGGGGAATGTGGCCAGGAGAACAGAAGACAGAGATGGGTCTCCAGAGATTGCTGGCGGCTCTGAGAAGCTAGGAGACAGGCCTGGAGGGGCCTCCCCTCAGGGCCTCGGAGGGAGGGAGGCCTTCCTGACCCCTGGACTTCAGACTTCAGCTTCCAGGGCTGTAAGAGAATAAATTCCTGTTTTCTGACCCCTTTATGCCCCCCAGTTTGTGGAACTTTGTGTAGCGGCCTTTGGAAACAAATGTGGGTACATACAAATCCTGCCCAATTTTGTGGATTAGATACTAGGGTTTAAGGAAGTTAAACAGAGTTCTCAGGAGATGGGCTGCTCCTCAGGGACAAAGTGAGATTCAGACCCACCTCTGTCTGGCCAAATGTCCAAGCTGCCTGCCCCTGCCTTCTGGGGCCTCTGGTGTCACTCCCACCAATCCCGAGGGTGGCTCTGGACTCGTCCTGCGTCCCTGCACGTGAGCTCTTTTACCTCCATGGTTCTGTGCCTTGGAGCTGTTCCAGGCAGTGGCTCTAACCTGGCAGTTACCACTATGGCAAGGCACATTCCCAGGGCAGTGTGAGAATCCAGGAGCTCAGGCCAGCAGATCGCTGGCTGTGAGCCACTCAGATTTAAGGTTACTGGCTACCTTCTCCCTCCATCCATCTGACTCTGATTCTTGTGGTGGGAACTTTGACCCTCTATTTCCTCTGGTACTCACAGTGCTGCTCAGCAGATGTTTCTGGGGCCATTGGCATTCTACCATTCTGCAGGGCTGCCCGGGGTGAAGTGGTAAGGCTCACTCCCTCTTCCTCTCACCTAGTGCTGCCCACCCCCACTCCCCACCCCAGGCCCTCTGGACCACACTCCCTTCCCCACAGCTGTTCCACACAATTCCGTTGACCTCTTCCACAGCCCCATGTTCCTAATATCCAGGCCTCAGGAGAAGGGGAGGATTGGGTCATGTTGTTAGAATTCTGACATTGGGAAAGCAACTAGTCCCACATCATCAGGTTGGAACCTCTCATCTAGAATTTAAGTGTTTTTTTTTTTTTTTTTAAAGATTTTATTTATTTGACAGAGAGAGATCACAAGTAGATGGAGAGGCAGGGAGAGAGAGAGAGGGAAGCAGGCTTCCTGCTGAGCAGAGAGCCCGATGTGGGGCTCGATCCCAGGACCCTGAGATCATGACCTGAGCCGAAGGCAGCGGCTTAACCCACTGAGCCACCCAGGCGCCCCTAGAATTTAAGTGTTTTAAGAAGAATCCGTTTCTTCTTTGCCTGTGCCAAGGCCATTTTCCCTCTCTGGTGGCTAGGAGGAAAGCTATCTCTTTCCTCATTAATTCTGCCTTTGCTGCTCGCTTTCTGCCATAGGCAGCTGCTTTCCATTGATCGGTCCCAGGGGGTATGTGGGGGAGAGAACAAACTGATGCAAATGCATGTGGACTCTGCCTGGTCCATGGTTTACAATACCAAGGATGGGAAACATTCTTACTGCTGTGTCCTTGGAGTCTTTGTTTAAGCTTTATCCTCTGCCTAGAACATTCTCCCACTTTTAGCTTCCAAATGAACCTCTCTTCTCTGAATGTTAGAGAAGAATGTTCTCTGACATTCTTAGGCAATACTAATCCCTTCCTCCTTTGTGTTGCTAGTGCTGATTCCTTGAGGTTATAACCCCTTCTTTACACATTGGTATCTCCCAGTGGAATGGGTACCATACAAGAAAAGGATCATTCCTTGTTCCCCATCCTTTCATTTTAAGTGAACATTCATGGAACCCTGCCATCTGCCTTGCACAGTGCTAGGCACTGGAAAGATACAGGAAGGGCAGAAGGGGTTCTGGGCAGAAAGAAAAGATGGAGCAGAGGCATGATGAGAAAGTATATTTTCTTTTACTATCCTAATAGATATCATGATATTTCCATCCCTGTTTCTAGCACAGAGACTTTGTGTGTTAGTCAAGGTTCTTGAGAGAAATAGGACTGAGAGAACACACACACACACACACACACACACACACACACACACAGAGGGTGGAGGAAATTTATTTTGAGGAGTTGGCCCGTACAATTGTGGTGGCTGGCAAGTCTGAAATCTGTGGCTGGTAGGCTGAAAATGCAAGGAGGAGTCAGAGTTGCAGTCTCGAGCCTGAAATCTGTAGGCTGGAGACTCAGGCAGGGCTTTGGCACCGCAGACTTGAGGCAGAACTCCTTTTCCTCTTGGAAACCTCAGTTTTTGCTCTTAAGGTCTTCATCTGATGAGATGAGGCCCACCCACATGGTGGAGGGCAATCTGCTTTAATCAGAGTCAACTGAGTGAAGCATGAGTCACATCTAAAAAATACCTCCAGGGAAACATAGAGAGGTGTTTGACCAAATAGCTGGGCACTGTCACTTAGTTAGTTTGACACATAAGAGTAACGAGCACAGACTTTCACGGGGAACTAATAAGAGTTAGATTAACTGAGTATTTATGAAGGTCCAGGTACTGTTCGAAGTGCTTAAAGTCTATTAACTCCTTGTCTGCTCACTGTGGTCCTGGGATTTCAGAATAGGCTTAAACACAGGCTTTGACTTGTGAAGCGACTTGTCGTAGTGCACACAGCTATTGTGGTAGACCAGGACTGAAGCCCAGGCAGGGCAGCTCTGGAGCCTCTTGACAACTAAAAACAAATCTGGATTTCAGTAATGAGACTTTATTTGAAAAGATTGTTATGATGGGGGAACACTGACCTTAGCATTGGCGAGCATCTCAGAATCAAGCAGGAAGAGGCTTCCTTTTCTAGGGAGGGGTTGGCAGAACCAGCGGGAACTTTGGGGAGAAGGGCCAGGAAGTGGGGCATGCCGAGAGCAGGATTGGGTGGGTTAACAGGGCATTTTTCTCTCTGTGGATGGCTTTGCTTTGGAGAATCAGCCATTAAAGGAAGATGTTCAGCCTCTCAAGGCTGCTTCAACATGAAGCAGACCGAATCCAGGGGCCTGGGGGGTGGAGATTCGTCAAGCCAAGTCAATGAGTAGGTAGCGGACAGTTGTGAACTCTCAGTCACAATGATGCTTGTAAAACCTGAACTCTCTGGGAGGTCAGTACAAGTGTTGGGAATTAATTAGCTGAAGAGCAAAATATTTAGGAGGCCTGGGTATGTCAGATGGTTAAGTGCCTGCCTTTGGCTTAGATCATGATCTCCAGGTCCTGGGATCGAGCGTCATGTTGGCTCCCAGCTCAGCAGGGAGTCTGCTTCTCCTTCTCCCTCTACTCCTCCCCTGCTTGTACGCTTTCTCTCTCTCTCTCTCAAATGAATTTTTAAAAAATCTTTAAAAAAAAAAAAGCAAAATATTCTTCCTGATGATATTGTATGGTATTATATGTAAAAAGTCAGGACATTTTTCATATTGTTGAAACTAGTATTCATTTACTTTAGCCTCTTCATCTTCAGTGAATAGTGTTCTACTTCTCCTGGTTTTTACAAGTAGATTCTGATAGCAGCTAGCAAGTGGCGATATGAGCAGATCAATGCTGAACACATGCATTCATTCCTTCGGAATCAAGATCTCATGTTGTCACCTGTGTCCAGCAGTGGGCTAGGTATTGGGAATACCCAGAGAAACTGAGCTTGCTCTCTGCAATCTGGCAGAAGGAGGGCAGCTACTGCAAACAAAGGCTGACAGCATTTAACTTCTGTTGGAGAAGGTAGATGGGCAGTGGGGACAGCAGGTCAGAGTGGAGTGGGAGGTGACAATGACTTTGGAAATGGTATTTCTCGGCTCTTCCAAGTCAGGAAACTAAGCCAAAGCTAAAGTTGGTCAAAGGCCAGAGGTCCCAGAAAGATATAATGTTTGAGAATTGTAAACACTGGGATATGATTGGGGTTGGGGGAGGTTGGCATTGGTCTCTGGAGACCTTGCGTGCCATGAAGGCAGCTTAGGAGTTGGAATATAGGAGAGGATATTGATTTTGCCCAAATATATTCAGTTGTAGTTGAGCATTGTAGACAGTTAGGAATCTTCATATTCTCAACATGGATGTTGCTACCCCTAACCTATCCAGGATGGTGATTTAAGGCTTCTCGTGGTTTTCCAAAGGAGTGGCAACATGGTGGCAAGAATATAAAAGCAGAGATGAGCCTATAGGTGTCATTCCTGATTTTTCTCTCTGCTGTTTTACATGAATGTAAGAAGTGTGGAAGAGCATCATTGGGCTAAAAAGGCACATTAAAAACTTTTAACCTACTAGTTTTCTTACTTTAGGGAGGAGGAGGGCAGATGGTGTGTTCTGTCGTGTACAAACACATTTTGTCTCAAGGTTTTGTAGTCACACTCCTCTGTGTCTGTTTCTTGCTCCATATGATGTTACTTCTTAGGCCTGCTCTCTTCAAACATAAATGTCAAATGAGAATTCCCAGCAGCACATGAAAACTGCACATTCTAACTCTCCACACTCATGTTTTGACTAAATTGAAATTAAAAAAAAAAAAGAAGCAGCATTTTAGTTCACTTGATTAATACCACAGTTAGGGTCTCTGATCCGTCAAATTTAAGACAGCTTTGCTGCTGCTGCTATAAACCAAGGATTTTCTGATTCAATATGTTCAGAACAGCCTCTGAAAAAAAGAGGAAAAAAGAACTCATAATTTTCATAGGAAAAAAGCACAATCTGTCCGAGGCCCAGACTGCAGCTTGGTGCATTGCCCGTGCCTGTATGAAGACGGTACACTCCGCCCAAAAATGTTCTGCAGGCAAAATGTAGATTCGCCATTTCTAAGATCAAACAAGTCATTTCGTGCAAGAATGGATGGAGCAGAATATATCATCAGAGTTTTTTCTGAGGGTGTTCAACACACACACCATTTCTAGGAAATTGACATTTATAAGGTCTGTTTTGTAAAACAGCCTACTGGTACCAAGGTCAAACTCATCCACTGGACCCTGACCCTCTGTCCTTCCCAAGACCACCACTTTTCCAGCTGCCCCATCACCATCCACCATGCAGGATCGTGCCATGGGAGAATAGGGCTTCATGTTGTCCAAAGTGGACAGGAAAGAACACTAAACTAAATGAAACCATCTCCCCTTCATTTCACTGATCCCTTATGACCAGAGCTCCTCGGGAGAAGAGCCTGTACTCACTGCCCCCCCGATTTCTCTCCTCTGTTGTCTCCTTGAAAACACTGCCACCAGCCTGTCCTCCAGCTCTTCTGCCCCGTGCCGCCTGCACTTGCCATTGGCCTCCTTGGTACCACTTCAGGCATATCCCTCAGTCCCCATCACAGTGAGCTGGAAGCCGCATCCTCTGCCATGTCTCCTGCTCAGTCGGCTTCTGGACCTGTCCTCTCTCCTGGGTCCCCTGTCTGCCTTGCTCGTCCCCACATCTCAGTCTTCTGGGCAGGGTCCTCCTCAGCATCCCCACTTTGACACCACAGCATCCCAAGGCTTCAGCGCGCCTCCCTGTCTACCCTCCACTCTCTCGGAAATCACATGCCAGACCACATGGATGCCATGAATCCCAGTCTTCATGCCCAGCCAGGACCTTCCCCTGGACGTCCTACTTCGCCACAGCATCACATCCGCCCACCCAGCACGCTGGGCTTTCCCCACGACACTGGCTCCTCCCGCGTCTTTCCCACATGGTGAATCCCTTCATTCCAACAGGTGTTCACGCCAGACGTCTCAGAGGCTTTCTGGACTCCCCACTCTCTCTCCCACCCACCATATGATCAGGAGCACATTCTGTTTGTTCTGCCTCTGAAGGGCGCTCATGTTCTGACCACCGCTGCCCGCTTCCGCGGCCACCGCCCTCGTCGCCATCTTGCTGCTGCCCCATCTCACTTGGACTCTTCCAGCAGCCTCCCACCACACTCCACCGCTTCCCGTCCAGTGCCCCCATTGGCTCACGCATTTTCAGTGGCTTCGAGGCTCCCCAAGAGTGGCACCTTTGTCCTTGCCAGGGGTAAGAAGACCCTATGATGTCTGGCCCTGTCCTGCCCCACTCCAGCCAATTTACTGAGCTCATGCTCTCCCATTTTCCCTCACACACACTCCTCCTTAGGCACTCTGGCCTTCTTGCCTTTTCTTAAACAGGCCACACCTGCTGCTGCCTCAGGGCCTTTGCACTTTTGGACATAGATGCTGCAGGGCTTTCATTCACCGGCCAGCGCTCTCCGCTGGAATGTCACCTGATCAGAGAGGCTTTCTCCGACTCCTGGCTGAGCCATCTTCTCCTGGGCACTCTCCCCCTCCACCCACCCTGCTTTCCTATTTTCGCAGCCCTTCTCACGGGGCAGCCTTTCCCTCCTTAGTGTGTGTGTGCGTGTGGGCACGTGCATGTGTGGTGGCCCAGGAGAATGCAGGTCTACGAGACCAACATCTTTCTGTGTTTCATTCCCCCCATGGCCTCAGCTTCAACAACAATGGCTTGCAGGACAGAGGTAACAGCAACAATTGTCCAGTGAGTACGTAAGGGAAGGGAATCTCTTCCTAAACGTCTTTTGAATGCATCCCTCTTGCCAGTCCCCATGGCCACTGCCAGATTGTGGCCTCTGTCATCTACGGTCTGGGCTGGTTCCCAAGTCCCTGAACTGATCACCTACCTCCAGTTTTGTCCTCCCCCCGCTCAGTCAGCACCTGCTAAACATCACAAGCTTTCCAAAGCACAAATAGAAATGTTCTTTCTTCTACTCAGAACTCCTCCTAATAGTTTTCAAACTCCTTTTCCAGGGACTCAGCCATGTTGATCTTTCCAGAGTGACTCTTTGATGCCCCCTTATGCAGCCTGTCTCCTCCTATGCCCCCAGCATCTTGTACCACCACGTCCCTAGAACCTCACGCACTCCCCAGCTCTTTCTGGCTGGGTGCTCCCTCTTCACCCTTAGGTCTCCTGCTATCACACAGAGCTCCAGACCTGGGGTGTCCACACAGAGAAGCCAGTCCTGTGTCTCCAGGCCGGCTCCCAGAGCGCCCCGAGATGCCCCTGTTACAGGGGTTGTCACCATATGTATAACAACATGACCCATTTGCTTCTCTGCATCCAGAATGGGCTGCAGGCTCCACGGGGGCAGAATCTGCTCTCATTCCTCACCATCTGGATCCCAGCACCTAACACACTGTCAGTGCTCAGACACTCCCTGTCACGTTTTACATGTTTATTTTGTAAGTTAACATCAAATATCTCCACGCAGCTATAAATTGTTTCTTCCATGTAAAGAGCTCAACAGTTCTTCTGACCTAACTGACTATTTCCCTGTCTTCTGTCTAGTATTTATTTACTCAAACATCCAAGGTCAATCTATGGTCTCTGCGTTACTTCATCGACTCTCTGAAATGGAGGCTTCGCATAAACTTGCACTTTTCTGTTTGTTTCTTCATGTGGGTAGAGAGAAAGCAAAATTACTGCTAAGAGTACAGTCAAAATTACATTTTCTTATGCCTTGAAGGACTTCTTAATCTTACTCTTCTGATTCCAGTAATTTTATATATATATATGTGTATGTATATATGTATGTGTGTGTGTGTGTGTGTGTATATATATATGTATATGTATATATATGTATGTATGTGTGTATATATATATATATATATATATATATATATATGTAACTGGACTTCCTGTGATGACGCAGGAGAGAAGGCATAGTTTTGGGAAAACCCCGAGCAATTCCGTTACATACCCCTCCCAGCATTGTGGATGGGATCTTACACAGGACAGTGGGTTCGCCCTGCACGGGGTAACCTGAACCATGGCATGGGGGAAGTTCATGGCTTCCTTAGGCCCCAGGAATGATGGTGTTGTCGCTTATGTTATGCATTTGCATAGTGATTTCTCATAACATTCCGTGATAACTGACGAGGTGTTGTCACTTATGTTATGCATTTGCATAGTGATTTCTCATAACATTCCATGATAACTGATTTTATTAAAATCTCCCTGGTTTGATAAGAAGAGTATTGTCAATGTGATTTTGGAGCCAAAAATGTCCAATGTCTTTCTCATGGTCTTGGCCTCTTTCTTTTTTTTTCTTTTCCTTTTATTTTTTTCTTTTAAGATTTTATTTATTTATTTGAGAAAAGCAAATGAGAGAGAGCGAGAGCATGAGAAGGAGGAGGGTCAGGGAGAGAAGCAGACTCCCCGCTGAGCAGGGAGCCCGATGAGGGACTCCATCCCGGGACTCCAGGATTGTGACCTGAGCCGGAGACAGCCGCTTCACCAGCTGAGCCCCCCGGCTCCCAGCCTTGGTCTCTCTCACAGGGCGATTTCCAAATTTGATTTCCAGAGTCCAGGCCCTGCTCTAATTTTCCTCTTGTATGTTTAGTCAAACGCCACATGGCATCTGCTACTGTGCCTGAAGCTCCGTTTTTCCACAGACCCGGTTACCTTTCTTTACAGAAATGTCCCTTCCCCCATGTGCTCATTGGTCAATATATGGTGGTGGTGTTGTTGTTGTTGCTGTTTTCTTCAGAAACTCCGGTTTGAAACTTAGCAGTTATTTTTGATATTTTCTCTCACCTGAACATGGGCCTTTAACCTTGCAGATCCCTCTAGTGAGTTTCAGTAACAGGTCTGATCCCCACCCTGCATTTTGCCCATTGTTGCCGGAAAGGTTATTTGGACCTTTTGCATGGCTTACCCCTTGTCTCTTGTGGCCTCACTTTTTTTTTTTTTTTTTTTTTTTTTAAGATCTATTCATTTTAGACAGAGAGAGAGAGAAGGAGAGAGCATGAGTGGGAGGGGTGGAGGGAGGAGGAGAGAGAGAAAAAAACTCAGGCAGACTCTGCGGTGAGCACAGAGCCAGATGTGGGGCTCGATCTCACGACCTGGAGATCAAGACCTGAGCCGAAACCAAGAGTCGTCGGACGTGTAACTGACTGAGCCCCCCAGGCGCCCCGTCTCTTCACTTCTGATGTCATTCACTCTGGGACTCCCCAGATGTGGTTTCCCGGCATATTTGTGCCGAGGAGGGCGTTCGTGCGAGGGAGGTTAACGGTGAGCGGAAGCAGGTGCGGTCCGTGGTGGCTGCCCCTTCCACTCAAGGATGAGAGCCCCCCCCCCGCCCCTTGGTCTGCTTCGTCTGTTCTTCCTGGGCTCTCTGCTTCTCTCACAGGGAACATGAACTTGAGCTCCCTGGTCTTGCTCGGCTGGCAGAGGGAGTGCTGCTGCACAGGGACAAGAGATACACACCCGGCTTGTTTTCTCATGAGACAATTCCTAAAGCCATCCAGCTGCTTTCTGTCTCTCTCTCTCTCTGTTTCAGTCTTGAATGCAATAGTAGGGATGTGATGAGGCATTTGTCTTCAGAGACTTCCTTCTTATAACCGGTTGCCACTCACGGCCTTCTGAACTCTCACTCCGGTGCCACTCTCTGTGTCTCTGTTCCATGCACCGGAGACACGCCACCCCAGGGAAGAGCATCGGCACCTGGGATGCCTGCTGCCTCGCCTCCCTCCCCTGGGAGCCTCTTAGGGATGCAGATTCGCTGTCCCCATCCTGGACCTGCTGCGTCAGAAACCGGGAAGGAGGCAGGGATCTGTGTTTTAACAAGCCTTCCAGGTGACTCTGAAGGTTTAGTTTGATTCTAGAGATTCTCACAGGAGCACATTTGTCAAACTTAACTCAGGAGGAACTGAAGTTCTCTGTCCAGGGGACGGAGGTGCTGAATGTTGCGTGACCTGTGGGACCGCGACAAAGAAGAATGACTGTCCTGTCCTAGAGGACCCCATCCTCCTTACGGACAACAGGACAAATCTGGTCTAACAGAGCTGCTGCCCTGCTTTGCCCAGAAGGGCTGACTTCCTGCCCTTCTGTGTTTCCTCCTTCTGTTTCTTACTCTGATTTCTGTCTCGACTCGGCTGGGTTCTCTTCCTCGATCGAGGCCTGCATTGAGTAATGCCTCCTGCAGGGCCCTTTCCAGACTTCATTGGCTGGAAGAATAAAACTTCTCCGTACACCCATAGGCATTTTATCCATGAGTCTAGAATTCGCTCATTGGCATCTGCCTTCAAATATCATTCTTGATAGAAATGTCTTCTCTTCCCCACTCTGCATTGCTCCGGACAGGGTGGTGGCTTCTTTCTGTCCCCAGTGCAGTTGCTGGCCTGGGAGGGGCTCACAGCAGGGACAGCGTCTCCCCTCCCTGCTCCCAGTGCTGTAGTAGTTCTAAGCACTAGAAACACAGCACACTGCTGGTTCACTGTGCAGTGTGCAGAAATACGGAAAAAAGAAAAAAGGAAACGCCCGCCCGCTCCAGTCCATGACCACACTCTCACCAGGAAGCTCAAGAAATCTGCCTCTGATAAATGATCCCGTTTGTGCATGATTGTGCACGATCGGAGAAGCTGTAATTCCCACTCGCTCCGGCTGCGCGGGTCTGGAAGCCATTTTTGAATGCCCCGGGGCAGCATAGACTTGTCAATTGCCTCCATTTCCTTCCCAATTGAAAATGATTCTGTAACAAAACACAATTACCGTCTTGTTCTAATAAAATGAAGATCACAAACAGAGTTTCAGGTCCAACGTGAATTTTAGGAAGATAAGGCTGGAAGTACAACCCGAGAATCCCAGGCATCAGCGGTCTGAGTTCCCCTGTCCCGTGGGGCCCACGGGAGGGGGTAGCGTGCTCATGTCTGGAACCCCTGGAAAAGTCAGCTTGGGTCGGGGTCCTGAGAAACGCAGGGGTGTGAACTGGGAGGCTGCTGGGCGTGACCCTCAGGGGAGACTACTCTTTTCCCTCCGTGGGATTGTCTTAGGCAGGAAAAGGTTGTGTTTGTCTGTTAGGACTACCATAGAAATAGTGCCACAGACCGGCTGGTCTGAGCACCAGAAATTTCCTCACTCTTCAGTTGAGGTACGGCAATGCCGGTTGGTGGCGGCTCTTGCTGGCGGCTCTTGCTGGCTTAATGAATTAACCTTCTTCACGGCCCCATCTCCAAGGTCAGTCGCACCAGGTGTCCAGGCTTCAACATGAATTTTGCAAAAAGCCAGTTCTGTTCCTAAGAGCTGTATTTTAGTTGAGTTCTTCTTTCAAGAAGGCTGTGTGAGTTTGGGGTCCATGGAAAAGCAGGCATCAAGGTGAGATGAGATGTGCAAGATACCTGGGGGAAGGACCAGGAAGGAACAGGAGCGAAGGGCACAGAGGAGTCTGGGAGAGACTTGAGAATGCAATGCACACGTGACCCAGGTTGTGTTAGTTTCTAGGGCTGGTGTCACAAAGCACCGCAGGCTGGAGGGCCTACACAACACGCACTGACTTCCTCAGGGTTCCAGCAACTAGGAGACCAGGATCAAGGTGTTAGCACTCTAGGCGTCTTCTGAGGCCTCCCTCCTTGACTTGCAGATGGTCAACCCATGGCCTATGTGTGTCTGTGACCTAACCTCCGCTTCTTTTAAGGACACCCGTAAGACTGGATCAGGTCTCCCTCCCCGCCTGCCCCTGTAATGACCCCATTTGATCTTAATTATATCTTTAAAGACCCTGTCTTCCAATACAGTCACAATCTGTGGTACTGGAGGGTTAGGACTACAACATATGAATTTGGGGAGACACCATACAGCCCCTTATACCAGTGAAGAAGAGAAGGAAGCAGGGGAGTGGATGGAGCAGTTTCAGAAGGCAGCGGCGTTCTGAGAAGTTCTCTGCTAGGCTGACAGGTAGTTCTCCAGAATGGTCTGTCAGAGCCCCAGGTCTCTCAGGAACGGACCTGCCTTAGTGCCCTTGCTGCCCTCTGCCATTTGGGCTGGGAGCAGCTTGTAGAAAGCATGGCTGTGGCATAGTTTGGGCACAGTAGGTAGGACTGTGCATCTGTCGTTTTTTCTCCAGGGGTTCTGAGCAGGCATCTTTGTGGACATGGCAAAGCCTTTTTGTCTCATGGCCAAGAGAACAGAGATTTTAAAGAGAAAAGCCTATAAATCTGGTCTCAAGAGATTCATGTCGGACTGTAAAGGTAGGAACTACACTCAGTGCAGAAGGCCAAACACAGTGAGATGGCATATACTGTCCCCACAGATAAGCTCACTCTGAATCACAAGGCGCCAGATTCTGAGTATTATAATTGGAGTTGGAAAATAAGGAATGCTGTAGTTATCAAAATTAGCAGAAGGTCTAACCCAAATAGAACCAATGCAAAGATACTACGAGATCTTTGCCCCAAAATAATCCCCTAAGCTTTTTTTTTCATTTATGTAAAATGAAAATATTTTCATTTATATAAAATGAAAATATTCCCCAAATATTTTAAGTCAATTGGAAATTATCAAGATGACAATGGACAATTTGCCTTGGATGATTTGGATACTCATGAACCTGGTGACCATGGTATTAGGAGGTATGGTCATCACTGGGGGCTGGAATTGCTTCCAAGATTGGAGTTGATCTGCTCCGAGGGAAATGGAGCCATATGTAGTGGGTGAAGAGACAGACAAGAGTGTCCAAGGCCACATGCTGTCCTGTAAAGTGGCCGCTTACCCCATCCGCCCACCCCAATCCCCATGATCTTCCGTATGGATCTCATGGTTGGCCACTGCTATAGGTTGACCCTCGGACATTCCCGTACTCAACCAGTTTTGACCAAGAATGGTTACCAAGTTTACATGGCTTAATTTTGGTTTACTTGTTTAGCCTCACATTTCATCTTATTTTTCTAATTTTTTTTTTTTGGATACAGTTGGCACACAATGATATATTGTTTCAGGCGTGCATCATAGTGATTTGACATTCTACAGCCTACGCTGTGCTCACTGCAAGTGTAACTACCACTTGTTACCATTCATGCTAGTACACTGTCCTTGACTGTATTCCCTATGCTGTGCCTTTCATTCCCTTCATTTATTCATTCCATAACTGGAAGCCCGTATCTCCTACTCCCATTCACCCGTTTTGCTCATCCCGACACACCCCTTCCCTCTGGCAACCGTCAGTTTGTTCTCTGTATTTTAGGTCTGATTCTGCTTTTTTCTGTTTATTCATTTGTTTGGTTTTTTGAGCAAAATCATATGGTATTTATCTTTCTCAGTCCAACCTACTTCACTTAGGATAATACCCTCTGGGTGCATCCATGTTGTTGCAAATGGCAAGATCTCATCCTTCTCTGTGGCTGAGAAATCTTCCATTATATTCATGTATAGCACATCTTATCCATTCACCTACACATGGACATTTTGGTTGCTTCTGTTATCTTGGCTATTGTAAATAATATTAGAATAAACATAGGGGAGCATATATTTTTTCAGATTCATATTTTTATTTTCTTTGACTAAATACCCAGTAGTGGAATTACTGGATTATATGGTACTTCTATTTTTAAGTTTTTGAGGACCCTCCATAATGTTTTCCAGAGAAGCTGCACCGGTTGCATTCCCACCAACAGCGTACGAGGGTTCCTTTTTCTCCACATCCTCACCAACACTTGTTTCTTGTGTTTTTGATTCTAGTCATTCTGACAGGTACAAGATGATATCTCCTTGTGGTTTAAATTTCCATCTCCCTAATGATTAGTGATGTGGAGCATCTTTTTGTGTATCTGTTGGCCATTTATATGTCCTCTTTAGAGAACTGTGTTTTCAGGTCCTCTGCCCATTTTTTAATTGTTTTGTTTTGTTTGGTGTTGAGTTGTATAAGTTCTTTATATATTTTGGATATTAACCCCTTTTAAGGTATATCATTTGCAATCATCTTCTCCCATTCTCTGGGTTGCCTTGTCCTGTGGTTGATAGTTCCCTTCACTGTGCAAAAGTTTTTTATTTTGGGGTAGTGGCAATCACTTATTTTTGCTTTTTTTTTAATTTTTTTTTCAGTGTTCCAGAATTCATTGTTTATGCGCCATACCCAGTGCTCCATACAATACGTGCCCTCCTTAATACCCACCATCAGGCTCACTCAACCCCGCAACCCTTTACCCTCCCAAACCCTCAATTTGTTCCCTTGTCTGAGGAGACATATCTAGGAGAATGTTTCTGTGCCCATGTCAAAGAAATTACTGTTTCAGTTTTCTTCTAGGAGTTTCATGGTTTGGGTTCTCATCTTTGGATCTTTAATGTGTTTTGAATTTCTTTTGTTATGGTGTGAGAAACTGGTCCAGTTTCATTCTTTTGCATGTGGCTGTCTAGTTTTCCCAGCATCTTTTCCTCATTGTATATTCTTGCCTCTTTTGTCATAAATCGACCATAGACATGTGGGTTTATTTCTGGGTTTTCTGCTCTGTTCCATTGATCTGTGTATCTGTTCTTGTGCCAGTACCAAACTGTTTTGATTGCTGCAACTTTGATGTATATTTTGAAACCCGGGACTGCGATCCCTCCAGCTTCGTTCTTCCTCAATTGCTTTGGCTCTTCAGGGTATCTTGTGGTTCCATATACATTTCAGTATTATTCGTCCTAGTTCTGTGAAAATTGTTGTTCGTGCTTCAATAGGGATTGATTTCAGTCTGTAGATTGCTTTGGGTAGTATTGGCATTTTAACGATATTTGTTCTTCCCGTCCATGAGCATGGGCTGACTTTCCATTCATTTGTGTCACTTTCCCTTTCTTTCTTTCTTCTTTCTTTCTTTCTTTCTTTCTTTCTTTCTTTTTCTTTTTTTTAATAGTTTTCACACAACAGGTCCTTCACCTCCTTGGTTAAGTTTATTCCTAGGTATTTTATTCTTTTTGGTGTAATTGTAAACAATGGTTTGCACTTTGCACTCAATACAGATTCAATTTATAATGAGCAATTCTACACTCTGAAAGAGTGCCATGCAGTTAACTAAGAGTTACCTTGAGTACAGATGTGTACACAGCAAGGTGTAAGTAGAACATAAACCCACTTCCTCTGTGGGTTAGTAGACTAACTGTAATGTCCTATTCCTAGGGGTTTGGTAACAGTTACAGCAAAGGTAGTTATGGGCAGGTCACTGACCTGGCTCTGGGGTCAAGTCTTTGGTGCCCTGGATAATTATGACCCTACAGATTCTTCTCTGTGTTCCGTGCTGATGTTTTCTTCACATTGAACCACACTAGACTGGTCATGTCTCTCAGAGCTGATCCCCCAGATGCAGAAAACCACAGTCTTTAGGCTCAGAGTTTCTGCTGCCTCTGGCATTTTGCTTTTTGCCATTTTGAAGCCAATTATTGGTGGATAGATGCATTTCCTAAATTTGTAGCTGGGACAAGATGAAAATACATTGAATGTAGAAAGAGAATCTGAAAAGAACTATAGGGATTCAGACAGTGTACTTAATCCGCTGATAGAAGAGTTAATAGGGGCAAATGTAAACTCCAAAATTTCAATGACTTACTTTGGGATATTGGTGCTCTCCTTTCCCCAGTTAATAAAATCAAAGGCTGCATTAATAGAATTACAGTTTCTAAACCAAGAGAGGCAGAAGTCCAAGGGTCACATAAATTAATATGGGGGCCTTGGTGCATTTAAATACAGAGAATCTCATCAGGACTGCGAAAACAGTGAGAGGCCTGAAACCATTTTTACGGAGGAAGAGGCAAGGGGCCAAGGGTGTCTGGCTCAGGAAAGAGAAGGCTCAACCAGGGCAGAACGGCTCTGAGCACTTGAAGTATTGCCTGTGGAACTTGTTCCTGTAGCTTATTAATTTTTTTTTTCTTATGACTTAGACTTGTTCTGAGTGTGATCAGATTGGGTAGAGAAAGCCAGGGGTTTGAAGTTGTAGGGAAAGAGAATTTAGCTTTGTGTAAAGAAGCCGTTTCGCAGATTTGGAACAGTCTGCCTTGGGAGATGGTGAACAAGGTAAGCGAGTTAACAGAACGTCTGTGTCCGGTTTGCTCATCTAAAATAATAATGTGTACTCCATAAGTATATGAATATGAACTTGCAGTTTTGTAAGTATAAGTTACAATTCCCACTAGTATTATATTATTATTATTTTGTACATATTTGGATTGCTTGATTTTTATAATCTCTCTGCATATTATCATAGTTTGATTCTCCAGGTTCGTTATACCAAAATAATTGCACGCTCAACTCACAACCATAAGCGGCGACACAGTTGCTCTAGAATTCTTGAAAAGCTCAGGATCAGATTTCTCATGAGGTTTAACTTCAAGTGTAAGTTATTTTCAGTGCAAAAGTAGAAATCGATGCAGACAGAGAACAGCCTCCTAACAAATTCCTCTCCTGTCTCCCACATGTTCTGAGCAGGTAGGCACTTGAAGGGCCTGGGGGTAGGGGATATGAAATTGAATAACTTCATCAAAGCACTTCATGAAAATATATTTTAGCAAAGATGGTAAGTTTTGAGATCAGCAGCATGTGTGCTGATAATTTGATTTTTAAAATTTTATGTTATACCACAATTTTTTATCACAAAGAACCTTTAAAAATACAGTGTTGGGGCACCTGAGTGCCTCAGTGGGTTAAGCCTCTGCCTTCGGCTCAGGTCATGGTCTCAAGGTCCTGGGATGGAGCCCCGCATCAGGCTCTCTGCTCAGTGGGGAGCCCACTTCCCCCTCTGCCTCTGCCTGCCTCTCTGCCTACTTGTGATCTATCTCTTTCTGTCAAATAAATAAATAAATAAATCTTAAAAAAATATACTGATGATAATAAATTTAATTATCTTTATGTGTATATATATATATATATATATATATATATATATATTTGACCTTAAATGTCACAGTCAAACATTTTATAAAATCACAGTAACTAATTAAGTGGATAATTTTAAAGAGCTCAAACTGTTTATCTTAAGACTGTACCATACTGGTCAAAATCAATTGTTTTACTTGAATGACCCACGAAGATCTCTCAATGAGCAGTAGACATTATGATGGTTTTTGCAACGATCATATTTGGTAAGAATTGACTGCACTTTCATTGTCCAGACTTATCTAACTGAAACCCAGACAAATAACCTACTTTCTTGCCTATTCGCTTTTTATTAGCTATTTCTTAAAAAGTGAATGAATGTTCAAGTTCAGAGAGTCTTTAAAACATAAGGATAGCAACAGAGGCCAAAGCAGAAAAACTCAGTCAATACCATACTGTACTTGGAAACCACTACAGCCAGCATACTTCTAGTTACTTCATTTCTAATGGAGAAGAACCAATTAACTGAGGAACAGAGAGAATGGTTTAATACAGAAACAGCCTTCAAAATGAGATCCTGTGTCTAACACCCTGTCGTGGGGACTGAGGATGGCACCTGTATTCTCTCGGAATATAATGGATTCTGTACGTGCCTCCATCATTTACCAGCTCACTTCCCACTTCTCTATCCAAGACTTGTTTCCAACCCTCACTTTTCAGCCTAGTCAGTCCAGTGCCTTCCATAAGATAGGCTCAAATCCTTTTAATGTAAAGGTGTGGCTTGGGGCCACCTAAGGTGGAGACAAAGCAACACAAAAGGAAAATACACCAGGTTGAGCCTCTGTGAGTGCTTCAGGCTCTCTCCAGGCAAGGCTTGGGAGATGGGGGGTGTCGTCTCTCTGTGTCTTCTGTCTCTCCCTCATTCTTCCTTCTTTTCTCTCCTTTCTGCTCTTCTGCAGTGGTTAAAATAAAACCCCTGCTATTTCATTTTCCAAGGGAATCATAAGAACATGAACACCAGAAAGGGAAGATTATGGGGTCACCCTAGGGTATGCCCACTGCCCATTCTGTTCTGTCATTTTTGTGATTAGAACCTGGTAATAAATACTTGTGTTCAGTTGTCTCTCTCCACTTTTGTATTGCACACACACACACGCACACACACACACACACACTTATGCACTTGACCTCTGTTGATCATCTGAATTCCACATCCTTAAAGAGATTAGTTGATTCAAAATTTATATTGTTAATCTCAACTTTCTGTTTAACATAAAGTTTTAAAAATTTGTTTCGTTATAAATGGCCTTAACCACGGAATAGTTGTCAAGGACTTTGTAGAAGTCAGTGAATTAAATATCATTCAGAGCACTTAAATTCTTTTTATAAATTGTTTACAGTGTCAACCTCGAAGGAAAGTTCTCATGCCTGTATATACCACCCCCAAAGTGCAAAATCATGCTCTTCACTGCATAAATTTTTTCTTATTTTAGTAGTGCATGTAGTTTGAAAAATTAAAATTAGACAACTCAGCTCATCACAAAGGATTCACAAATATGTTTTTTAATCCATGTTTTGAGTTATAGTCTTATTTCACAAATATATTTTAGGTAAATAATTCTTTCAGGGTTGATTATCCATCACCTTCTTATTTTTTATATCTTTATTATAAAACCAAAGGAAAAAGGTAGGTCTACTGAAAGTTGCCATGAGAAGATTCTCTTTGTGTAAGCTAGATTAAACAAAAACTCCTTTGGAAGACAAAAAGAAAAATTGAAAAAAATATTTTGAAGGATAGGCAAGTTAGCTGAGACTAGAATAGTACATGCCACGTGTCACTTTAACATGAAAGATATGGAGCCAATTCGTAGATCTGCATAATAAAAGATAGTCAAGTTTTGTTCTACTGATTTTTTTCTGCGTATATTCTATAAACTCTGTTCTATATAGTTACACTGATTTCTTAATTAAACTGCTTGAACTGATTGCTCTGATAATCAGGAGTGATTGTAATCAGTGAAATTAAGATAATCACATTAGCGCAAAATGCCAGATTTTTACACACACACACTCACACACACACTCACACACACACTCACACTCATGTAACCATGCTCTAAAATACTATGTCTATTTGGGCTTTTGTGCATGGGAGGTTTTATTTCCAGAGGGTTCCTTCGTTTCCGCCCATGGCCGCCGGTGTTCGGACGAGCTGTTGGGATGTCCAATTTGTCAACGTATCCGCAGGTCTAAGACGGGCTCAACTGCGCACCATTTTACACCCTCCCTATCTCTGTGTCTCATTGCTTCCCTGATGTCTGAGTCATTTAATTCTGTAGGGATGCCACTTGTCTGTTCTCTTTCAACTCCCTCTTTCACCCCTTAATCTTCTGGCTAGCTGCTTATCTTTACTGTCAGCTCTACTCTGGACTGTGGCTTCCAGGGCATTAAAGACTTCAAAGGGACTAAGTCTTTTTGATCCAACCAAAATAAAAATCTATTTTTTTCTTAGTTTGGGGCTTCAATATTTTTTATTACTCATATAGGAACCCTAGAGATATGTTTACTATAAATTTTCTCCTAACCTTAGGTATGTGATAATAATCTAAATTTTCTTTGATGCTTAGAAAATACAAGAGCCTAGTCTAGTACAAAAATGAAACCAGTCAAAACTTAAGCAGCTCAAGTGTGAATGTGGCAGACAAAAATTTGACATCACAATGAGTGATATATGGGCAAGGCCAAAAGTCTGAATATTGTTTAAATAATTGTTATAAAATGGTGCTAGAACTGATTATATATGATCAAGAACTTACAATGTAAGGAAAATGAGATCGGATTATTTAATAAATGGGCTGGATAATGGGTTAATTTGGATTCAATGAATCAATGCGTAACATTAGTTTTTGGATCCCTTGAGGCTGGGAAAGGGGGACAGGTCTTTTGCAAAGCATGTATTTCCTCCAGCTGTTGGATTTTGTGTGTGGTGACATATGAGGCATGGCACCAGCAGGAAGAGCTTGGAGGCCACAGGGAATTTCATTTCATGCCATGGGCTGCTGGATTCATAAGCTTAATGTAAAAACATACATTTGAATACAGTTAGGTGTTCAACTGATCTCTAGTCTTCCTAAACAGATCAAGTGCCATGTATTTACTTTATGTAATTTCTTATCTTGGAGTTGGTCATGGATCTCAGATTTCCATGACTGTTGTCTCCAGTCCTGTGTTGGGGAACACAACACCAGCGTGGCCAGATGTCAACTCATTGCACTTTTGTGTTAATAATAAATTAATGTTTGTGATATGTGGCATTTCTGAAAAGATTGGAAACTTCTCCTGGAATTCTTTTTTTTTTTTCTTTCAAGGAAATGCTATATAACAAATAATAGAATACCCAAAGACACATTCTCAGAAAGGTGTGACAGTAGGGCTGGGGCAGGGGTGGGGGTGAGGGGCATTTCAGTTCTAATACCTGCTCTTCATATCGCTGAGGATATGGTCTCTGCTCTACTCTAACACAATTCAACATTTTTCTATGTCTTCAGTCCCCATTCTCTCATTTGTCAATGATTCTTACTGTTCTTGTAGGTTTTTATTAATTATGTCCCCTAAATGAGTGTGAGAAAGTGTTTGACTCGACTTCATTTATTTCTTTCAGAAAGGGTCCATTTTGTATGTGGTCTGCCAATTTTTTGCCTATTAGGTTATGGTTTCAATAATGGAAGGAAAACCAGAAAACAAGCATGGTCTGGTTGGGTAGTATGGAAAAGTAGAGGGAGACAGACAGAGAGAGAGAGGAGAGGAGAGAGGGGGAGAGAGAGGGAGAGAGGGAGAGAGAAATCATTTGGGTTTTGCTGTTTGTTTTTTATAAGGATTATTTCATCTTGAGTCCTGAGTGATGAAGGATACACTTATTCAGGAATTCCTGTTCTTACTTCGTCGTTCCCATTTCTGGCTAAACTGAAGTCTTGTTGTGCTGGGGAGTCTGGTTGAAGACAGGTGAATTTTGTGGCCCACCCTAATAGTTGGTTTTATATTTGATGAAGATAAATAGGCTGGAAAAGGAGGCAAGGCAGGCACCACTGTCACACAGGTGAACTTTCAGGAAAGCATGGCCCTAGACCTGGGTTTAGAGGCTGACCAGGTGACCCTTCCAGGGCAAAAGCAGATTTATCTCTAGTGTCTCTCAACTGATTGAAAGGTGATGGAAAGGTACAAACTCCAGTGACAACATTTTGAAATATCCCTGAAACTTAACTCCTTTCACCCTTGCTCTGACTTTTTTGACCTTCTCTTCACATTTAATAATGACTTTTTAAAAAGATTTATTTATTTGAGAGAGAGAGTTGGGAGAAGGACAAGCAGACTCCCCACTGAGTGTAAAGCCCAACTTGGGGCTCTATTTTATGACCTAAGACCATGAGCCAAAATCAAGAGTTGGATGCTTAACAGACTGAACCATCCAGGCGCCCCGACATTGAATAATGAATTTTTAAACAAATAGCCCCTGAGACTCACCGAGGCATTTGCTATTCATCAATATAACTTAGTCGGTGTGCATGATATTGGATTTCTGAAAATGTTTAAGACACAGACTGAAAATTGGTTGATCAAGAATAACATACTCCGCATGTGGGGACATTAAATACCGATTTTGCATGGATGGGGCCGTTCTTCGGTGTGAAGACCTAACAGCGGTAGACACATTTGTCCAATGGCTTTTGTGGTTGTGGGCACCCTGGGAGGGGGCGGGCTCACTCAATTTTGTTGAACGCTGAAGCCTCTGGCAAGTCCTGAAATTGGAATTGATAATTTCCTAGGGGGCAGCATTAATCTCTCTTCCTTAATGTGTCACACTGCACATATTTTTCTACATGAGCTTCTCTGGGGACAACAGTTATAAATGCTTAATGGGGCATGTGTCTGAGTATAAAAAAGAAAAATGTATGATTAATGAGACTCAGAAAGAAAGTAAGCGGTTGAAGTAGGAACGTGGGAAATAGCACTGTGGGTCAAGGAACAGAGACGAGCTTGTGGTTTGAGGCTCCATTGAAGACCGTTAGAACCAGTGTCCATGGCGCTGACCAGACTTGAACTAGCTCTGTGTGACCAGAAACTAACCTGTGGGTCAAAACTATTCCCTAGTTGGTTATGAGGGCTAAACGTGCCCAAATTCAGCTCCTTGGAGAAAAAAAGTTCTAAGTGATTATTATGCAGACAAGAAGGCTTAATTCGTACCCCAAAGCTGTTCCTTCTCTACCTCAGAATTATTGAAAAACACAAACAGGATTTATATAAATAAAATCACTTGACATTAGGTTCTCTATAAATATAGTTTTATAAAATATAATCTTGCCTAAATATGTGTGGGGGCGCCTGGGTGCTCAGTTGTGTAAGCATCACACTATTGGCATTGGTGCAGGTCATGATCTCAGGGTCGTGAGATCGAGCCCTGCTGTCGGCTCCACACTCGGTACCGAGTCTGTTTGGGATTTCTCCCTCTGCCCCTCATCCCCCCCATCCTGGGCTCTCATGGCTCCTTCTCTCTTTCTCAAATAAATCAATTAATTAAATCTTTAAAAAGTATATGACTTAAGAAGTTTATAATGTTCAAGACATCATAATCGGGGGATTTTGGCTTTTAATTGTAGTAAAATACATCGAAAATAAAACATACCATTTTAAATATTTAAACTATATGGTTCAGTGGCAGTTAACACATTCACAACATGGTGCATCCATTACCAGCATAAGCAGGGGAGCAGAGGAGGGAGAGGGAGAAGCAGGCTCCCCACTGAGCAGGGAGCCCGATGTGGGGCTCGATCCCAGGACCCTGGGATCATGACCTGAGACTAAGGCAGATGCTGCACTGACTGAGTCCCCCAGATGCCCCTGTTTTGATTACTGAACCTTTGCAGTAAGGTTTGAAATCAGAAAGTGAGGCATCCAACTTTGTTTTCTTTCTTTCTTTTTCAAGATTGTCTTGGCTTTTCAGGGTCCCCTATAATGCCATACAAATTTTAGGATCAGCTTTTTCATTTTTGCAAAAAAGGGCATTGGGGTTTTGATAGGGCTATATTATAGCTTTTTTGATATGCAAAATGTCCTGAGAAATGAAGGAGCAGTTGGCCAACTCTTATCTCCTTTGCTCCCTTGGATAGGCATTTTTGTTCCTATTGGTGTTAGTTGTAGTAGGTTGATTTACCAAGGAATAGTTATTATATAACAACCAGGGGTTTGAAATATTAGTACTCATTATTTCTGTAATCATATAGCACATTTTTCATTTTGTTATCTTTTGGAATGAAATAAAAGACATAATAAAACTAGCAATAAATGTGCAATGATGATTTATTGAAAGTAAACTTCACGTAATCACCACTGAGCAAACAAAGTAGACCATTGCCTAAGCCCCTAGAATGCAGGGTTGCTGTATTATTTGAAAAGTACTGGGATTTTCTACCAAATAGTGGGAGACAGGAGCCATAAGCAATAGATAGAGAACTTCTGTAAACCAAGAAGAAAAAAATAATGAAATATACGATAAAATACTGGGTAAAAGACTGGGATTAGCACTACGGAAGAAAATATCCCAAAGACTAATAAGTTTACCTAAAGATTCTCAACGTTATAACTCATCAGGGTGCTGGAAATTAAAACCGCTCGCCCATAAGCATGGCTCCACTGAACAGCCAGTACTGGTGAGAAGGTGGACAGCCCAAATTCTAGTATGTTGCTGGTGGGAATACAAAATGGTACAGCCACCTTTGAAAACTCTGACAATTTCTAAGAAATTCAAATTTATGCATCCTCTGCGTTCCGGCAACCCCACTTCTAGGTACGTGCCTTATAAAAATGAATGTATTATTTTACAAAATGACTTGTGCAGGAATGTTGGTAACAGCTATATTCATAATTGACAAAAACTGGAAACCAATCCCGTGGTAGACATTTTGTTCTTTCATCTGTTGTCTGCTCTTGGACCCATGCTCCAGGGTTTTAGTTGTGATAGCTTTAATGTATCTGATACCTCTCCGTGTAACACTTCGCTCTATTTTTAGCTCACTGAAGAATTAAAGCATTAAAAATAGTTGTTCAGACTTTCTTTTATCTTCAGGGAGTGAGTTACTCCAAAATGTTTCGTCTGACAGAGCAAACTTTGCTCCTATGAAATTTCACCTCCCCCACCACCAGTTTTTTTTTTTTTTTTAATTGGGGCATGGAGCCCAATGTGGGGCTTGAATTCACAACCCTGAGACCAAGACCTGAGGTGAGATCAAGAGTTGGATACTTAACTGACTGAGCCACCCAGGATCCCCTGAAATTTCACTTTTAAAATGAGTTAAAGGTTGGGGCCCCTGGGTGGTTCAGATGTCTGCCTTCATCTCAGGTCATGATCCCAGGGTCCTGAGGATCGAGTCCCGCATCTGGCTCCCCGTTCAGCCGAGAACCTGCTTCTCCCCCTCCCTCTGCCTGCCACTCCCCCTGCTCCTGCTCTCCCACTGTCTCTGTCAGATTAATAAATAAAATCTTTTAAAAAACAAATAAAATGAGTTTAAAATAATGCGTATCTGTGATATCTTTGGAATTCATGAAATATCATGTCCTTCGTGTTCTGTCAGCGAGTTTACCTGCCTGGGGAAGACTGGAAGGGAAATATGAAAGGATGAGAGACCACATCCCCGTAACGACCGATGCATCAATAAGTATCCAATGATACTCTCCATTCCTGTCTTCTGAGTTTATCCTTAGGTACTGGTCAATGACAGAAATAGTTCTCTCCCCTAATTTTTTTTTTTTTTTTTGAGATGTAATTTTTTAACAACTGAGTTGGGTTACTTTTTTTTTTTAAATTTTTTAATTCATGTGAAATTAACATAAGTCACAATTCTATACATTACTCCGTGGTCATTGGTAAGGTTGTTGTAACCGATCTCACTCATTCCCCCATCCTGCTTTGCCTGACTTTTAGAAGAGGGTATATCGTTGTTTTACCTTTTATTTCAAATACATCATGTTTTAATAACTTTGAGGAATGTTTATATTATTCTGTTTCTGTTTTTGTTTTTACTGGGCTCAGACATAAACAGTATTTTGTATTAGCAATGTCAATGGTGTACTGCATTTTATTTATCATTTTTTGAAAGTGCATCAGTGTTTTGAAGCTAAGACCCCTTATAAAATTTGAAATACGAAAAATCATCTTGAAGTTCTCTAAGATGAATGGACAGTGGATTTTAGAGGGGGAGAGTGAATGGGCCACATGCGTTTATACTGTGTGCATTCTGGATTTACAGTTCCTACATCGAAGGCTGAAGAAATATGACGCAGTTAAATCTGTGTTGCTATAAAACTGTCACTTCGGCTCTGTTCTGGAATATTTAGAGAGTTAATGATTTAGATCTGGTTTAGGTACACAGGCCACTGCTGATTCCTGCCAGGCGTATACATCACGATAATATACGTTAGAAATTCTGTAGAATAGGTGATTGAGGGGCGCCTGGGTGGCTCAGTGGGTTAAAGCCTCTGCCTTTGGCTCAGGTCATGATCCTGGGGTCCTGGGATCAAGCCCTGTATTGGGTTATCGGGCTCTCTGCTCGGCAGGGAGCCTGTTTCCTCCTCTCTCTCTACCTGCCTCTCTGCCTCCTTGTGATCTGTCAAATAAATAAATAAAATATTTAAAAAAAAAAAAGAACAGGTGAATTTGATAGAAGTTCTTCTGTGAATATCTTGTTCAGTTCCCTGCCTGTGATGGCCTTGAAGGGAGAGGGAAGAAATGGGTTACAAGCAACATCGGAAGACAGAAATGACAGCTAATTTTCCAAAAAGATTCAGGATATCCAGGCACCGATTGGAGAAGATCTACAGATCGTTCTGCTATGTAATAACTTCTTGTCTGTCTTCTGTCTTCACCTGCTGGTGCCCATGGGATTATAAACTGTATGAAGGCAGGATTTTTTTTTTTTTTCCTATTTTTTTCTCTGCTGTAGTGCCAACTCCTAAAGCAGTGCTTAGCCCAGAAAAGGCACTTGCAGGATATCTGTTGCCTCCATCACAGCGGCCCAAGCAGGTTGGGTGGGGATCTGAGTTAGCTCGGTGACAGTCTTGGACCTCAGTCACAACAACTTCCAGACCTCAGGCAGAACCTCACTCGAGCTTCAAAACCTGTGAGACCTTCTTCAGGTCATCGCTGACCAGCCCTTTGGTTACTGATTTCCACTGCTTCCCACCTTCTCAGTATTATAATCAAGGTGCTTTGACCTGCAAACATATTGACAGTTGGGCACATTCTTGACTGATTTTAAGATCTGGTGACAGAACAGGTTATAAGTTTTAGTATTCCAAGCATAATGGGAGTTGAGAATTCTTGCCCAGCCCAGGCTCTGTCCCCACCTGAGGACACCCCAACCACACAGACCTTGACTCCCTCTTCTGAGATATCCCTGCTAAACCAAGATTCCGCTCAGGCAGGTTTGGCTAAGTATGTATTTACTGAGAATAAATTGTGTGTTCTGAGGGACGCTGTTGTTCATACAGCATTAGTGGTTGAATTCTCAATGGCAAATTCATGGGAAAGGGTGGGCCGTGAAGTCTTAAATTTGGAACTCTTTCTCTTACTCTAAATGAGACGTTGAAGGTAATTTTCTGAGATTGTAAAATCCTAGTAGATTTTCTCAAAATGAATTTAGGTGGCCATTTGCCCAAGAATCTCCTGGAATGTTTGTGTAAAATGCATGGTCTTAGATCCCATTCCGGAATGCTTGAATCACAGTATCTAGACGTGGGATTAGGGCTTGATTCTTAAGGGGGGAGGAATGGCCTCCCAAGGTGAGCAGTCTTTTTAGGGGGAGAAAAGTGTTACCCATGGTTTGCTGTCCTTCCTAGGGCCACCTAGGAGATGGACAGAACATCTGTGGTATTACAATTTTATGGCAGAGGTTGATGGGGAAGGAGTGATAATGAAAAATAGGTTGAGAATCACTGAACTAGAAAAACCTGTTTTGGGGTGCCTGGGTGGCTCAGTGCATTACGTGTCTGCCTTCAATTCAGGTCATGATCCTAGGGTCCTGGGATGGGGCCCCATGACCAGCTCCCTCCTCAGTGGGGGGGGTCTGCTTCTCTGCCTCTCCCTGTCCCTCTGCCCCTGCCCCTACTCCTGTTCTCTCTCTCTCTCTCTCTCAGTCTCAAGCAAATAAATAAAATCTTAAAAAGAAATCTATTAAAAAAAAAAAATCCTCATGTCCTTTTTAGGCATCCTAAAATTTGGGTTCAACCTAGGCAGGAAATCTGTGTTAAGCAGCATTGCTGGGCAGATAAACGGTTCTGTGGTGTTAATAACATAATCTCCACGTTCCTGCTTTCTGCCTCCATTCCTGATTAGCATATTGATAAGATAAGAACCTTTCAAAGTGGTTCTTAGAAGGCTATCAGTTGTTTTGGAAATTCCCACATCTGTGTTTTTTGGAAATCTTTCTATTGATGTTTCTATTACCCATTCAGGGAGAAAGGACTCTGCCTTGATTTTTTGTGGTTATTCATCTTTAACTTTTTTTTTTAATTTAATTTAATTTAATTTAATTTTTTTTAGAAAGTTTAATCTTTTTTTTTTAATTTTATTTTTTATAAACATATAATATATTTTTATCCCCAGGGGTACAGGTCTGTGAATCGCCAGGTTTACACACTTCACAGCACTCACCATAGCACATACCCTCCCCAATGTCCATAACCACACCCCCCTTCTCCCAACCCCCCTCCCCCCATCAACCCTCAGTTTGTTTTGTGAGATTAAAAGTCACTTATGGTTTGCCTCCCTCCCAATCCCATCTTGTTTCATTTACTCTTCTCCTACCCCCTTAACCCCCCATGTTGCATCTCCTCTCCCTCATATCAGGGAGAGCATATGAAAGTTGTCTTTCTCCGATTGACTACTATGCAGCCATCAAAAGAAATAAGTCATCTTTAACTTTTTATTGAGAAATTAAACCAAACCTACAGAAGAGGTGAGCCAACAAAACAAAGAACTTTGTACCTCCTTCAGCCAGCCTTACTGTTTGCTAACGTTTTACCACATACAAATTATCTTTTCCTCTATCTAAAAAGGCCTGTGCATAGCTTAAAATAGGGCCAAGATTGAGAAACCCTGTTTCAGTTGTGTTTCCCTTATCCTTCCCTCCGCTGTTTTTTTTTGTTTGTTTGTTTTTTTAGGATTCTTAAACTCATTAGATTTATTTATGATTGTTTGGCTTCAAAATGACTCTTTGAGAATTAAACAATTTTCGAACTTCATTTTTCACAATGAAAAGTAGAAATAGAATAAATTTTGATAAGAAGGAAAAAGGATTTAACATCCAAGGCAAATACTGGTTTAAATATTCCTTTAAAACTTGAAAACCATTTTTTTAAATTTCTTTTCAGCATAACAGAATTCATTGTTTTTGCACCACACCTAGTGCTCCATGCAATCCGTGCCCTCCTTCCCTCCTTAATACCCACCACCTGGCTCCCCCAACCTCCCACCCCCCGCCCCTTCAAAACCCTCAGGTTGTTTTTTAGAGTCCATAGTCTCTCATGGTTCACCTCCCCTTCCGAAGCCTCCGCTGATTTTTTAAATGTAAAATCCTTGTGAATAGGAACCCGCGGTCATCGTGAGAATCACGTGAGTATAATGGAACACCGTGTAGCCAGATACCCACACGGGTTCCTAGAATTCCCAGAGCAGTTATGGTCCCCAGGTTGCTGTCCAGGTCCTCTCCTCCGTGTGCTGCTGGCATGTCATCCACACAGATAAATCGTGGTACTATCTGGAGACTCGGAGTAAGTGCCGATTCCCAGCCGGACTCTTGGTTTTGGTTATGTTGGTGCTGGTAGGGACATTCCGTGGTGACAGCTGATTCTATTAGAGCTCCTTAGCACATTTTCTGATGTGTTTGCATCCACTTTTCTACCGCAATAGCTGAAGCTTTAGAGACTGAATGTTTCTTTTTAAATATCAAATCCTGCCCCCCACACAGACTTCTCAGTGGAGCTCTGAGCAGCTTGATGACAAAGCCACAAGTATCCAGGAGATGCTGAATCGGTTCCAAGCTGCCCCACTCTAAGAGGCAGCCTCGGCTCCATTATTCTGTTTGGTCCCAGATGGCTGTTTCTCCTCCGGCTGTTTGCCTGCGGATTTTATTGTCGCGGAAAGACCCGGAGTGGCCAGGCCATTTGACTTGACTGGCAATTCGCCCCTTGTTATTAAAGTGGATCTTGATTCCTGTTGTGATTTCTTTTTCCTATTGTGATTTTGAAATTTCTCTACCCCGATGCTGTTCTTGTTGAGAATCCTTGGAATCCTGCTGCCCACGCTGAGTGCTAGGTCCAGCAGGTTACCGTGTGGCTTGGGGACGTCACAAGATCGGAGTCCCTGTGTCCTTAGTGAAACAATTCTAGGATCTGCATCATGGACTCGAGAGAATTAAAGTAATTCTTATACTCATGTTCTTACAGCCAAAGTTCTTTAAAAAGTGCTCAGTGTGTGTTAGAATTGGAAAATGTACCTGGCATAGGAAGTGTTGGGATCTGGAGCCCACAGCCAAGAAAGAATTATTGAGACATCTTCAGTGCAGAAAGGTGGTTTTATTGAAGCAGGGGGACAGAACCCGTGAGCAGAAGAGGCTGCACTGGGGTTATGAGGGTGACTGATTATAGACTTTCAAGTTGGGAATGGTTTAGGGCTAACATAAGTCTCTAAGGAATTTTGGAAGCAAGGTTTCCAGGACCTTGATGGGACTAGCTATTGTTACAAAAAGGCCATTTATTACTGTCCACTAAAACCTTAGTCATGAGACCCTGCGGATGTGTAACGGTGAGCCATATGCTTGGGGGAAGACTGCTGACATGCATCGGGAGGGGTGTGTTAATGGATAAAGGAACTTTCCAAAGGAATTTTTATAATTAAAGTAGACTCACAGGGCCCTGGGTTGGGCTAAGATGGCCTTTGGCCCTTAGCAAAATGCCAACATCCAGGCAGCTGAGCTGGTCCCTAGAGGGACCTAGGGGAAGGTCCCTCTGTCTGTTTCAAGGACCTGTTGATGAGCTGTTAGTAAGGAAATTTAATGTTTCTTTTGCCTTTGTTTCCCCGTCATACCCTCTTCTTTTTCAGAATTCTCTGTTATGAATCAATTATTGTGCAAATGGCATTTTCTTCATTCCTTCTTTATATATGGGTACTTCACAGTGTCCAGTTTTAAGACTTAGCAGACATAGAATTTAGCTCACTCTACAACTTGTGTGCGTGTTTATATGAAAAACGTTTCTTTATTTTTTCAGTGGCTGATTTGCTCTGTTCTTTGGTCCCCACCATGGTACCCAGGGGCTACCCAGGCAGCATGTCTTCTGTGGTTCCAACTTAGTTCTGTCTGATCATGTAAACAGCCCTTTTGGAAAATAGCCCTTCCATTTGGGGAAAAGACAGGCTCAAATTGTCTCCACTTCTTTTCTCCTTAGGCTAAGATGTGGCCCAGTGAGAGGTGGGACTTACTCATCGGTCACTGTGGCAAGAAGTTCTGGAATTCCTGGGTGTATAGTCCTTGTCATCTGTGGACATTCTTGGGCCCATTTCTCAAGGACCTCAGGCTGTCCCCAGTAGCATGCTGAGCTTGCCCTTCTGGCCCCCGAGAACCAGTTGTTAAAATTTCAGGAATTCGTCAGTCGGTTGTGGAACAGTTAAAGCCTACAGTAAAAATTAAAGTAGATAAACTTACAATTAAGTTGATTGTAATAAAGAGTAGTTCTCCAGGGATGCCTGGGTGGCTCAGTCGGTCAAGCGTCTGCCTTTGACTTGGGTCATGAACTTGGGGTCCTGGGATGGACCCTGCACAACAAATTGTTTACAAATAATTAAATACATAGTACTCAGGGCTGACTGGAGGGCATTTGTTGCCCACAGAATGTTGTCTGAGTCCCGTAGCGTGATGTGCCGTGTCCTCACTGACCCCATCCTCTGAGCTTTCCGTGGTTTCCCCCTCCCCCTCAGGCTCGTTGCTCCTCACTGCCTCCTGCATAGTCCTCCTCACCAATTTTGTGCTGGATAAACTACACACTCGTCCTCCAGGAGACTCTTGCTAAATCCGCTTTGCTTATATTCTAGACTCCCATTCAGTGTTTAAAAGTCGGAAGGTTTTGAGAAAATTTAGAATAAACCTTAAGTTACAGATTCTAGATATGTTATTATGGGGTTTTGTGACATAGCATAATTATAAGAGTAGGAATCATTTGGAGATCGGTACCCAGTGCCAGGAGGCATGATATACTGGCCGCTCATTGGCTCATTCACTTGTGCCAGTGCCCCCAGGACGTGAGGTCAATGGACAGGAAACTGAGGCCCTGAGAATTCAGCAGCTCGCCCCAGTGGGGCCAGGCCTCACAGCCAGTCTGTGGAAGCCCAAGGTCAGTGTCTCACGGACTCCTGTTATGTGTCGTTCACTACACAGGTTCATGGTGGATTCTACTCAGAAATCGGATAGCAGGGGTGCTTGGGTGGCACAGTCGGTTGGGTATCGGCTCTTGGTTTCAGCTCAGGTCCTGGTTTTAGGGTCGTGAGATGGAGCCCTGCGTCGGGTTCCTTGCTCTGTGCAGAGGCTGCTTGGGACTCCCTCTCCCTCTGTCCTTCCCCCCCTGCTTTCTCTCCCTCTCTCAAACAAATAAATCTTTTTAAAAATATCTGACAACATTTTATGAACGTTTTTCTAATAAAATCTGCCTCATACTGTGTTTGTAGTGTATGTGCTTTGCTATGAAAACTTTAAAGCACTGTGTTAATATTAGTTAATTCAAGATGAACAATTTCATTTGCTAAAAAAATAAACATTTGGGGGAAAATGCTATTTATCTTCTGGGGAAGCCATTGGTAAGTGTATTTAATTAACCGTCTGCTGTTGTCAATGAACTTAAGGCTAGAAGGGTTCTGGGGGTGGGGGCGAGAAGTGAGTCCATTTATCCGTGTGCATAGGGAGAGCGGGGAACAGGAGGCAGAAAGGACACCTGCGGACCGTGCCACAGGGCTGCTCCCAGATATGCAGTGAGGACAAGAAAGGCCAAGGACTCACCTTCCTGGATGTTTTGATGGCTGAAGAGGGAGGTGCCCAAGGGAGCAAATGGTCTCCCCATGCCGTGTCAGGTTACACTTGATCCTGTAGGATTGCCGTCTTTGAGATTCTTTGGTCACAAACTACCACCATTAGGAGAATCTGTGTTGTGAAAAGAGTTCAATTCTTAACTGGAGAAAGAACATGTTCAAGGGGAAGCCCCTTGGCAGGTGTACAGATGTGGACAGACTCCTACTGAGGACAGCTTTCAGAGGGAGGATGGAAGTGAAGGCATGCCGGCCCTTGGGGCCAAGTGATGTCACTGTTGAGAGGGCACTGGGGTGTGTCTGACTTCGCTAGGGAGAGAGATTTGGACAAAAGGCCCTCTGACTTCAGGAAGGGCTGTCTGGAGGCCACACTGGGCTGGGTGTGGGTTGTCTCTGCTGTTACCATGTCACCCCCATTTTGGATGGGCTCTTCAGTCTCCATTTCTCACCCCCACTGCACATGACATCAACGCGATGGCCTTCCTCAAGAGAGGATGACAGGAGTAGCCATGTCTACCAGGACTGTTGGTGCCCCTCGTGACATGTGGTTAGCTCTGGGGAAGAGGGTGACATGCTAGATATTGGAACACATAAACGATTTGGGGCACCATAGAATAGAAGGGACATTTGAGTGACACTCCAAACTATAGAGAAGCTTCATGGAAAGACAGTATGTTCAGTGACATATGCATTTGAATCCAAGCCATTTAGTAACGGATTGTGGTATAATGGGGGAAAAAAAAGACTCACTGTTGCTTTAATTATAGTTTTTATGGAAAATACATTAATGGCTTTTTATCAAGACTGTGATACTGCTATTAACTGTGGAAACCATGATGGTGTTTTGGGGAACTGATGAGATTTCTGTGAGGCTGGTCCTAGAGCAGAGACCAGAACAGTCTCCCCATGCCTATGGCGTACTTTGTACTAACGAACTCACCTTTGCCGTTGAGATGAAAACAAGGTCACCTTCCAGCTGTGCATTTGTTCTGGTAATTGGCGTCTATCTTGACCTATTTGGCATTCTTAATCTGGATAGAAATGGCTTTGTCCCACAGTCCTTTTTGGGAATGGCGGACACACTCCCAAGAGGCCATCGTAGGAAGAGAAGTTTACTGTCCAGAGTATAAACTTTGTTTTAAGCCAATGGCCCTAATGAGATAAAAAAATAAAAGTTACATGAACCGGTGCCTCCATGAGCCTAGTGAAGTAATTTCTTTTTATTATCTTGCCCTGTAAAGGGTATACAAACTAGGCGCTCGGAAACAACAAACTGTAAGAACATGTTCCCCTTTCTGAATACTTTGGGCGGCTGTAATAAGAAATCACGTTGACAGACCAGGGAAGAAGCCTGAATGTGAAGACAAAGGCCACCGATCCTACCTATACCAAGGAAGGCCAGAGGGCAGTGGTTGTGTCTGCGTGGACTTTTATGGACGTTAGCTTTTGAGATACTAGTGCAACGCTCCAGTGTTGGTTCACGGTGTGGACGGAGCACGCACTCTAACTGCCTACTCTTTCCATTTTCCAGCACTCCGGCTCCTGAAGGAGGGCGCGGATCCACACACTGCCGTTTCCTCGGGAGGGTCCCTGCTGCATCTGGTGAGAACCCTTTGACCGGGACACGTGGGGGTCAACGCAGGGAGGAGAATCAGTTGTGGGTTCAAAATCCAATAGCCAAATGTACATCTTTTTTTTTTTTTTTTTTTAAAGACTGTTAATTTAAGAGAGGGTGCAGAGAGCATGAGCAGAGGGGAGGAAGAAGCAGATTCCTCACTGAGCAGGGAGCCCCATGCAGGGCTCGAACCCAGGACCCTGGGATCACGACCTGAGCCAAAGGCAGAGGCTTAATGATGGAGCCTGCAGGCCGTCCTCCAAATGTATGTCTGACAGATGATCCTCAAAACGTGACACTTTCAAATGACCAGGCGTGGATAATGAGCTGCAGTATTTCCTAATTACTACATTGGAGTTTGTAATTAATCTTTAACAAATGGGAGGTAGAACTTCTGTCCTAAAGAAGATACTTTGGAAAATAAAGCAGATACATTGTATCTACTCTAGACTGTTAGGCAATCATTGTACTGTATCCACTGCAGACTGTTAGGCAATCATTCTTTTGCCTCTACACTTTCTTTCTGGCTGCAGTGGATTTCCTCTATTGTCTGCTTGTGACCAGGCACATATAAACGTGAATAAAGCTCACCTACATTCTTTTGGAGACAAAGCCGTGGATGGCTAAGTGAATCAACTAATAAATGATTGCATAAACAAGAAAATATTATGTTAGGATCATGTGCCAGAAATTTTTACTGGTTCACTTAAAAATTCAATAGTAGGATCAATTAAGTCGTCTTAGGACTGATGTAATGAGTAAGACTTAATTTTGAAAAATATCAAAATTCACATCACATTAAAAACCTAACTCAGGGAAACCCAGGTCAGGGGTGAGCTATATTTCTTTGTGGTACATGGAACTCTGTTCGAGAAGGCCGGGCGCCAAACAGCCCCGAGCTCTGGAACGCGCCCCCAGTTCTCAGCCTTGTTTGCATGTTGGAATCACCCAGGAGCCGTAAAATGCGGACACCTGCCTCCCAACCCTAGCCGGGTTCCTGGAGATTCTGATATTTTTCTGGGATATGACAATTCAGAGCTCCCCCAGCTGACTCTGATTTGCAGCTGAGGCTGAAAACCACTGCAGACAGGAGAAACATGTGCCTACCAAAGGCGCAACAGATCCGGGGACACAGGTGATCACATTATGCGCTCAGCGGAATAGAAAAACAGCTCAGAATAGTGATGGGAGACAGTCTGTAGAGGAACTGTCAACTGTTTCTCTCCAGCTTTGATTGAGATGGAAAGAGAGATTTCTAGATGACTTTTTCCTTCTCTGGAGGGTTTTGGTTTTGAAACCTCTCCATTTTGGACTCCGATCATTACGTGGCTTATATGAAACTGCTAAGGATCTATGCCTCCTTAGTTCTGAGATCCCAGGTCTAACGGTGATAAGAAATGCTGGCTTGACTAGGGACGTGCTAACAGCTTCCCACAAGCAAACATTTTCCTCTTGGTTGACGTGGTTATCTCCCTACTGGGGGGTCCAGTGATCAGCATGTTCAGAAGGAGATGAGGCCAGGCCTTGCTTTCTTTTCTTGGGAGTGTCTACACCTGCTTCTGTGCCCCCTGTTAGAAGAGGATCAGGAGAGAATTCGATCCCATGCCAACGGCTTTTGATCTTTTCTTTTCATATGTAACTTCATGTACATTTACCCCTTTCATGAAGTTTGAGAAGATGCTTAAGCTCACTGAGGCTTATTTTTCCCACCTGTGAAATGGGCATATTATCTGGACCATTGTGTTCAGAGTATTTCTGGGACGAATATACATCACAGCTGCATTGTGATGGTCAGAGAGAAAGGAAAAGAACTGTTAAGCCATAAGGTGTCTTTGATATGTTAGATATTGATCAATAGGTACATTACAGTGTATTATTTAGGATGCATTTTCATATAAATTAATTTTTTATTCACTGTAGCTCTGTGTGCTTGGGAATATGCCTATGTGACTTTCCTCTGACAGAATATGCTTCTGACTGGAGACACAGACACACACAATGTTCTTGCCACATCTGTTCCCCAGTGATACCTAAAGGGCCTCATTTCAGTTTTCAGAGAGCACACGGTCCTTCTAATTCAACTACTGGAAGATAGACCTTCTCTGTAAACAAACGATGTGAATTCATTGTTAATATTGCCAACAGTGTTATTACTGAGCGTGTGTGTGTATGAGAGAGAGAGAGAGAGACAGCTGTATATACAAAATGCATTTGCCTGTAACGAACATATAAAATGCCTTCTGCCAGTAGTCAAGCCAGTGGTTGTTTTCTGGTCTTCTGACCTACAGCCAGATGCCACTCTGTCCCCTCCCCTGGACCACTGCCACCCTCTCTTAAAGCTTCATCCCTTTCTCAGGATAAGCAACAGCCTCTCTCATCTCCCTGTCCCATCTTTGCCTACCCTGCAGGGTATTGCCACACAGAAGTCAGATCAACCCCTCTGCTTCATTGGAATACCGCAGAAACTTCCCTTTCCACTCAAAGAAAAACCCAAAGTCCTGCATAGAGGCATATCATGACCTGCCTGGCCATGGCCCCACCTCGGTTCCTTCCCTCTTGTTCTCAGAGCTCCTTGCTGGGCCCGGCCACTGTACTCCCTCCAGGTGCATCCCCCCACACCCCATCTTTTCCACTTGGAACATTGCTCTGCACGTGTCCACACAGCTCATGTCCTCACTCGTTTTGGGTCTCTGCTCGGAAGTCATCTAACAGAGCAGCCTTCCCTGGCTTGCCCTATAGGAAAGAACAGCCTATGACCACCACTCTACAATCAACTTGACTTTCATCTGGCGTCTAGTTTCCCCATAGTGTGCAGGGGCCACCAAACAGATTATAGACCGATGTGATTACATCCTCGTTCCTAGACTGTCCTCCCCATGAGAGCAAGAACTGGGTATAGTCTCAGCCCGTTACATCCCCAGTGCCTGGGGGAGTGCCCAGCTCTTGGTACCTGCTCAGTAGACTTGTTGAGTAGGAAAGTTAATGCATTAACTACTTAATTAATTAATGTCTGAGGCCATGGTCACTCTCAGGGATGCAGAGATTCAGAACACATTCTCTGCCCATATGGAGTTTAGTTTTCCCAGGGAGGGAGAAGAGTAAAACACTGGTTATGGCAGACCTGGGAGGGGGTAAACAGGAGATCGTGGCAGAGGACCATGAAGAGGCCATCCTGCACCGGGAGAAGAGTCCTGACACTTTCTCTGACCCTCCTGATCAGACGCGATTACTCTTTCATCCAAGCTCTCCGAGCGCATGATCCTTGCTTCGCTGCAGTTCTTGTCATGATGGGCCATGATAAATGGGCGATGTGTCTTCTCTCTCTGCTAGACTGCATTGCCAAAAACTGTGACTGTCTTAGGTACTCTTATATCCTTGGCCTGTCATGTGCAGGAAATACTCACTAGGGTGTCCGTGAATGAACGGATGGGCCCCAGGACCTAAGGGCATCTTTGGCTAATGAGAGGTCGGTTATTTGAGGCCCAGATCACAGAGTAGACAGACTCAGAAATGGTGGAATCAGAAGGAAAACGAAATGAGAGGATTCAAGGGAGAAGGCAGAGGGAAACACGTTCTCAACCCTCCGTTCGGGGCAGCTATGTTGTATTTTCATACCATCAGGCATGGGCCGCGAGCCTCACACAAAAGGAAGGCAGGGCTGGGGTGCACGTGAGAAAGCCTGGGGACAGCCGAGGGACCCCAGGGTCAGCACTGAGTCTTCCTTTCCTGGGGTTCCTGAGTAAATAAAAGCAAATGAAAAATTACGAGTTGCCAGAGAGACAGAATTACAGGGCTTCAACATGCCTTAGGTGCTGAGAAAGGCACGTTAGCCATCTGAAACGTCAAGGGTGAGGGTCCGGGCTGTCAGCCCCACCTTTGGGGCACCCTACGTTAGGAATCCTAATGTGTTATCAGTGCTGAAGCTCTAATTAGAGATGCTTAGATCGACGCCTTTGAGAAAAAGGCACCATCTGTTTGTGTGGGCCATGGAGAAAAAGCGGTGGAAATTGTTGAGATTTCTAGAGTTTTATTGATTTTACTCAGTTCTTCTTCATTGAGTTCCTGATTCCAAGAGTAGATTTCAGTGCATTTCTCTTAGAAGTACCAGGAGAACTTTGATATTGGAGATTAACAATTCCCATCCCGTACAAGGATTTTATTTTCTTTCAAAATTTTCAACACATACTTCCAGATCAGCTTGTTTGCCCACCCTTCTGTAAATAATTCATGTATCAAACCTATGGGGGATATCAAGTCCTGTGATGGACAGAGGGAAACTAATGGCAGTAGGTGACAGTACACACAAACACTCAGATGTAAGTCTCGGGAAGACATTGTATTTGTGGATTTGGAAACAGAATCACACAGGTTTTGCTAAACCGCTGTGGGGGGTTTTATGGTAAGACTTCTAATAAATAAGCTCTTGAGAAGGAGCTTCCAGTAGTGACCAAACCCTCGCGAATGGAGCATGAAACGCAAATTCTTTTCGTGTTGTCTTGTGACAGCAGCAGAACAGTGAGGCTTAAATGGAATGTGTTAGAAATAGAAATTACTCTTTCTTTGACCTGGTGATGAGATGAGAGAGAAAGAGAAAAAGGGGAACATTCTTTGCAAAAGCAGAGAAAATCTCCAAGGCTAGACCAGAGATTTTTAACAATGACTCAGGCTGGCGAAAGGAGGCAAAGGTTTTTCATTTTTACATGTATGTTTCATGTAATAAAAGAAATTAGTAAACTTAGTTAAGACTGCATTTTTGTTAGAGGCTTAACGCTACCTCTTTTAATCACTTCCTGCTCTCCCAATAAGGTCTGGTGTCTGAATTGGCTGCTCATTAGGCTTCCCTCTCCACATCTTTCAAGCTTTAGGATCTGGAAGAAGCAGAGATAATTAGCAAAATACTACAGTGGCAGCTGTTCCACATCTTTGTATCTTTTTGATGGAGGAGAGAATATTATATTTTGAAAAGAGTCAGAATATTAGGACTGTGGAAGAAGTGTCTAAAGAAAGATCTAATTTAAAAACTGGTCTTAGAGACTAACTGGTGTTAGAGAGCAAAAGTGGTCAGTAGATATATGGACGTTGTCCAAAGCATCTGGGTATTGATCATGTAACTTCCCCTTCCTTTGTTCTCCCAGAAAGTAAGGGGGAAAGCTGTGAGGGTAAGTGCTGGTGAGAAGATGCATCATTGCACAAGAAAATGTGCCCTCTTCAGGGGCCGTTCCTGGGAATTTCTTGGGTGATGAGGACTGGGAGACATCCGTACAGGATGGGGCAACAGGAAGCGAGGAGGCAAGTGAAGGAGCAAGACGGACGCGAAAGGAGAATGTCCATGAGCAGGAGAGCCCAACCGTTCTGACGTCTGAGGTGATGCTGGAAAGGGCTGGGAAGCAAGAAGCAGTTTCCGTGGCCTGGAAATAGTGACTCTTTAAATTTTTTCCAAGGAAGTGATTAAGATTCAAATTTCTGGCTGGACTTTACTTTTTAACACCAGCATCTCTTTGGTCCATGAGAATCGTGGCATCCGTAACTGGAAAGCCCGAGTCCAGGATCTTTGATCATGAGTACAGCATCCATCGGAATCTTGAATGAAAACCCTGACCTTGTTCTGTGTGGTGGGCATATTTTTATCTGCACTGCCCTGGTGCATGACTTAGGGGTAAGGAGGCAACAAAAGTGCATTTCTCAGAATACCACCAGGGACTGAGGGGAGTGAATTTTCCATTTTTGAGTAAATACATCACACAGGACTGGTTCATTCAACAGCAAATTCTAAAAAATCCCTTAGTAAAGTTACCAGTGAGATTTGTGTTTTGTTTCACCTTGTCTCTGCAACCATAGAACCCCGTTTATAAAGAATTAGAATCCTTCATGACAGGGTGAAGGCAGATGGGCAAGGAATTTTTTACAGATGTCTTTGAACTGTGAGCTCTGAGAAAAATCCAGTCGACCACCATTGAGAGCACAGAGCCTTTCTTCAGGGAAACTGGATGTCTCAGCCAGAAAGGTTTTCCCTGAGGGCTCAGTCTGAAACTGACCCTCTCAGAAAGACCTTCCATGAAAATGACATAGAATTCCTCGAAGAGCCATTTCATTCCTCCTCCGGATTGTTTCGTTGTTTCCTACTTTGGGGTGCTCCTCTGAGATGGCCCCGTAGCTCACTGGACCTGTCCATCATACTTCTCTTTGACTGCATTGCCCTCTTGAATTTTGAGGCTAATGACTGGGGACAGTATCTAGTCCATGATACCAACTCTTTGGGTTGGTGCAGCACTAAGCACAAGGGTAGGGTTTCAGAATTCTTAATGGATTAGGAATGTCTCAACCCTTCCCTCCTCCACCGAGTCCTTCAAGACCTGTGTTGAGAGTGTCCCATACTGGGGTGTCCAATTCTATCAGGGTGTTAGGTACCCATCCACTGTGAATCTAGAATGCTCTGAACACCCTCAATCTCATTCAACTGGATTGTTTATTTCCCAAGGATATTACTATGTCCTTAAACTTGACCTGTATATTGCCAAGTGCAGTGCCTGGAAGAGAGCATTGCCTGATAAAATCTTGGTGATTCAAAGTAAGGCAAACCGACATTGCAGCTGAAGGTGCAGAGTTTGCAGTCACTTAAAAGGATAGAAGTTCTATTATGACTTAAAAGTTTCTGGATGGAAGTTCTATTAGGATTTTAAAATTTCTGGTACATCTGAATCTCTTTAGTAATAGCTGGTTTTATAATTTGAGTTTGGTTCAATCGATTGGAAGATATCTGTGCTTGGAATGCAGGTGGAAGTAAGAGCTATAACTCAGCTCAGAGGGTTCTGGGTAGGTTATGTATGGAGAGGTAATCTGTAGGACAAGTATTTGCCAGAGAGAATAAACACATCTTATTTGGCTTATGTCCGGATAAACCATGTAAGTTGAAAATATCATTAGGTCAAAAATGCATTTAGTACATCTAACCCATCAAACATTGTAGTTAGCCTGGCTAAGCCAACATTAGCCTACAGCTGGGCAAAATCATTGAGCACAAAGCCCATTTTCTAATGAAGTATTGAATATCTCATGTAATTTACTGCATTCTCTACTGAAAGTGATACCACAGAATGGTTGCATGGGTACAGAGTGGTTGGCAGGGTACCACTTGTCTTCGCTCACGACAACATGGCTGCCTGGGAGCCACGGCTGCTGTCCAGCCTCCTGAGAGGGGCTCGAACCACATGTCGCCAGCCCCGGACATGATCCAAATTCAGAATTCTTTCACACCTTCATAACGTCAAAAGCTCATAAGCTGAACCATTGTAAGTCGGAGACCATCTGTACATGAAAAGCAAAAATGATGAGAAGTATGTTCAAGATGACATTATAATGAGTGCGATCCTTCAGTGTGATATAACGGCAGAGAAGTGAAAGTGATTTTGTACAGATCTCGGCACTGGCTGAAAGAGGTGGCTGGTAGGGATTGATGTTCAGTACAAGGGGCCATATGGGAGTTCTAGAGAGATTTCAAAGATTTTTAAAAACTGCAGCAAATTCAAATTCATTTTCCTACTGAAACAAATCTCTGCGTGTGTGTGTCTCTCTCTCTTTGTGTATCTCTGTCTCTTCTCCATCTGTCTCTGCTTGTAGGACAATTTTTGAACCACTGGGAACCCGTAAATATAGGACAAGAAAAATGGACAATGATTAATCCAAATTCATGCATAAGTCATGTTGCTTCCCCTCTTCTCACCACTTCCGGAGAGTTCAGAGAGAATTTTTTTGTTTAATAATGGAACTGTGCTTAGCACGTGATACCCACTCGATAACTGATATCTGGATCAAACTGAATGTTGTCCTGGTAACTCTTTGCTAATCTCTCCCCCCCTGGTGGCTGTGAAGTCCGCGCAGAGGAGCAAAAAAGGGAAGTGTGCCCTGAAAATATATAGACAGTGAGAAAACAGTGACAGGTTTGACCCATGTTTTAAAAAAGAAAACCAAAAACTTGCAAAAGATAACTTCCATGTGTGAACAAGGAATTTAATATGAGAATTCAGCATTTGTAAAAAACGTTGAATTTTCTGAGTGATAGATTTCAGAGTTGTTCAGGATATGGTCATTAGCCAACCAAAAAACTAAAATACATAAAAGATCCCTTATGACAAGATGTAGGGAAAAGACAAAACATTTAAAGTTTAAAATTGTATCTGTTATTTGGTTTCTATGGTTTTTAGGGTCTTTTCAGCTGAATCAATAATATGCATTGTATTGAGTTTGTACATCGAGAGACATTAATTACCTTTGTTTACAAACGATTCCAAACAGTGAAAGAATGCATTCCCTGAGAAGCTGTGGACTGCTGGCTACTGTGGAGGGTGTTCATTCTCACTAATCCTAGGCAACTCAATAAACAGTGTTGGAGGAAGGAGTTGTTTGTGGTGTTGCTCCCTAAGTATGCGTTAGGAGGCAGAATGGAATGTTTTGATCACGATTGGGATATTGGGATTTAGTAATTTAGAATGGAGCCAGTCTTCAGGGTGGCAAGCCAGGGGGTGGTGACTAATGTATAATGTGGTGGAGGTTTCTGGGGGCCTAGAGGGAAGGCATTCTACACTTTCAGAGAGGGTGTGTAACCCAGCGTGGCTGATGTGCTCACTGTGGGACGACTGTGATTGTAGTCCCTAAATTTGATGAAAGGGGAGAGCGACCTTTTTGGGAGAAGAGGGCTAGGATGTAAGGATAGAGTGACTCTTCGAAATTAGCACATTAAGGTGAATGAATAGTGAGTCTATCAGAATCGGTAAGCTCAAGGGCATCCGACCAGCTCCGTTCATGGAGCACGGGGCTCTTGATCTCGCGGTCATGAGTTCAAGCCCCACGCTGAGGTGTAAAGCTTACTTAAAAAATAAAAATTTAAAAAAAAATCAATAAGCTCAGAAAGTGGCTAAGCTTTTTCAGGGCCAGATGGAAGAAATTTACCTGCTCCGTGGAGGAGGCTGCAGGAGAGATGGTGTTTCCACAGAAATAGATTTAGGTTCTATGGACATTTCTAGGTGAGGAGGGTTTATTTGAAACGCACTAGGTTCCAGGGGTTTGCTGGAAGGAAGCGCGGTGTGCGGACTTGAGGGACCCGGGGTGGGGGGGTGCATGAAGAGATCTGGCAGTTCAAGGACAGCTTCACGGGCACGGGGTCCACATGATCTCTTTAGGCTCCACTGAACCCATGCTTGGTTCCATGCTCTGCTGTCACCCTCTTAAAATTCCTAGTCATTTTTTAAAAAGATGTATTTATTTATTTGAGAGAGAGAGACAGAGAGAGCATGAGGGGAAGGGCCAGAGGAAGAGAAAAATCTTAACCAGACTCCATGCTCAGCTCAGAGCCCAACATGGGGCTCTATCTCATGACCCGAGATCATGACTTCAGCTAAAATCAAGAGTCAGATGCTCAACCAACGCAGCCACCCAGGTGCCCCCAAATTCTTGGTCATTTTTGAAAAAGGGGCCCCACTTTTTCATTTTGCACTGGGTCCCACTAGTTATGTAGCTTGTACTGCCTGTACCTTAGAGACACAGAGGATGGTGACAGGAGGATCGGGGGAGACGACTGCTGGTTTCAGAGCTCTCTGAAGGTGACGTAGTGGCAGTTCAGCCACCTTCCTGATGAAGTGAACTGTTGCCAGAAATTGGTTGAAATGATGAAGAACGGCCTAAATCAGGAGAAAGATTTGCTAGCTGGAAGAAAATTCTTTCCAGTCAGAATGAGGTTTACTATCTAACGATAATGTTGTAAGAACATTGTAACGGGAATGTTCAACTATCGTAATCTTTTCAGACAAGTGTGATTAGAAGGTATTTATTGCTGTCAAATTATTATTCATGATCCTCTGAAATGTGAGTCTAAAAATTACATTACTTGAGAGAGGCTGGTACCATTTTCCACACTGTATCTAATTAACTCTTTTTTGGTAAAAGACAGGAAAGAGCCAAACCTTAGGTAACTTTGAATTGTAAATGTGGATTCCTGAGGTGCGGGCTGAGGGGGTCTTGACAGACAGGGAAGGAGGAGGTCCCATCACTGTTGATTATGCAATGAGTTATCAAAAAGATAGAGACAGCAGAATACGTGTTACCGGCATGTGAATTTCCTGAAAGAAATTGGATCCAGGCCCTATTTCTAAAACCCATTTATTGAGCCTTTAGACTCATCTTATTAGTCGTTGGACCCAAACCTGCAGCTCCCATGGATGGGACTAGGGGTCTTAGCGTCTTCGTTACTGTTACACAGGACGCAGTACTTCACAAAGGCAAACGTCATGGTTCAAAACCGGAACTAATCCCTCCAAGTTCACGTGTGCCATTGCCCCAGGTGCTTCCATGCATCCCAATATAGATGCCTCCGCATCTTCCTTCATGTGGAACCTGAACCATGATTTTGCACCGTGCTCACCATATGGTTTTGAGACCACCAGGTACTGGAGGAAGATAGGAATGTTCTTCCATGACTGCATCATAATTGGGAAACACAATTCATGTGTCTTTTTTTTTCCTTTGGTGAAATACCAGTTCAATCCTTGTACCTAATTTTAAAACCTGGCTATCTTGTAATTACTGATTTTAATGCAAATTAAATAATATGAAAATATAAATCAATTTCTGTAAACCCGATTCCCGGCACTATCAGTCTATTTGGTTACTGTCTGGAGATTTCCCATGGTTCACCGATGCTCGGTTCACTTATTGAAAGTCATTGATTGCTCTGTCCTGCTTTGCGTAATCTACGTTACCATCTTCAGGTTCACTAGTCTTATCTTCTGCAATAGCCAGTCTGTTGTTGATCCCATCCACTGGTGTATTTTTCATCCCCGCCCTGGTAGTTCTCATCACCAGGAATTAAATTTGAGTCTCTTTGCTGTCTCCCATATCTCTGCTTACCATGTTCAACAGTTTCCCAGTTTTTTGAACACATGGAATGTAGTTATTGTAACAGTTTTAACATGCAGATTTGCTCATTCTAACAAGTGTATTGCTTCTGAGTTGGCTCCCGTTGGTCCCTCTCTTTCCTCTTTGTGGGTCCTGTTTGCTTGTTGTCTTGTATATCTGGTCATTTTTTTCCTGGATGCTGCCATAGTGAACTTTGCCTTGTTGGGTACTGAATATTTTTATATTTCTATAAATAACCTTGAGCTCTCTTTGGGGGGTGTTGAATTATTTGGAAGCAGTTTGAGCCCTTCAGAACTTGAGTTTAGTATTTCTAGGTGGGGGTAGAAGACCTTTGAAGTCCCCTTTCTCTCTGTAGCCCTGTTCTTTCTGTGACTCTGTCCTGTATCCTGGCCAGCTCAGTCTCTGGACTTTCAGTTCAATCTCCTCTTCAGTGGCCCTGGGCGACTGGGTTTCTCCTCACTGTGCTGCAGCTTGGAAAGTCCTTCAAGCCAGGGAGCTGGAATAACAGTAGCAGTAGGACTGCATTGTTTCTTCCCAGCTCTTGGAAGTAATATTTTGTCTGAGAGTTTTTCTTTCGTTGCAGTTAATTTGGGCAGGAATGCCAGTCTGGGCCCTGTTACTTGAAAGGGAAAGCCCTCCCGTGATTTGTTTTTAATTGTCTGGTCCAGGAATAGTTGATACATTGACGATGCTATTTCCAATGATGGCATTGATTACTACTTCTCTGTGGGAGGGGAACCTGTTGGATGCATCCAAATCCTATGGGAAATATGTATCTATCAACCCAGAAATTTTGCTGATCTGTAGTTAGCTTATTTAGCTTAGGTCTTTTTTAAAAAAATACTAATTTAGCTAATATGCATTGGAACTGATGTAGCTTATAGATATAAAATATCAGACTTATACTAGGACAGGATAATTTTTAAGGTCCAGGGCAAGTGAATATGTGGGACTCTTCAATAATTATTGAAAATTCTTGATGACAACAGCGGAGCCTTAAACCAAATGCAGGAACCGCCTAAGCACAACTATGGGGATTGTGTACCCTTGGAGCCAGCCCGACTTTGAATTTTTTATAAATTTTACATATAAATAATAAATAGAGAATAAGAGCAAAACAAGTTCCTGGAGAGTTTGATTTAGTAGACTATGAAATTTCTATAAAACACAATAATTAAAATTCATGTTAGAAGATTCTGAAATTACTAATACTTAACTGTTCCAAGATGGCACCATGGAGTACTGACTTGTCTTTTGCAGCTAGGCTGAAGGCTGCATTTGGATGATGGGGGATGAGTTTGGAAGGATCATGACAGGTCTTATCTGTCTTGGATGCAATAAAGGGGTAAAACTTTATTCATCAACAAAATTGAATGACAAAATATGTATATTTTAGAGCAGAAGGCTCATATGATCAGATCTGTATTTCAGAAAGATAATTCTGGCAAGTGGTCCGAGATTTTCTGGTAATCTTTTGTACAAATGACGAGGACCCGAAGACTGAAATTTTTTCCTCCTTCTTAATGTCTGTCCCTATGTTCTCATTTTTATTTCTACTGTCTATGGATGCCATTTCCCTTTGAATCCTCCAACCCCCATATGCCCCTTAGCTTGTAGGTTAGCTGGAGCATCGTTAGTCCCATCTCTCAACCTCTAAATTGGCATTGAAGTCTTTATCTATGGACATTTGCAATGAACCTTATCATCGTTTGAAATACATTTCTTTCTTTTTTTTTTTCTCTCTTTTTCAGTGCGCTCGGTATGACAATGCCTTCATTGCAGAGATCCTGATTGACAGAGGGGTCAATGTCAACCACCAGGATGAAGACTTTTGGACACCAATGCACATCGCCTGCGCTTGTGATAACCCTGATATTGTCCTGCTGCTTGTATTAGTAAGTAAAGCAATTTAGTTTTTTACCATTTGAAGATTTGACAGCATATCAAAGGCTATATGTTTAACTATTAATATTTCACAATATGTAATACTTTGATTGATAAAAAAATATGTATGTATGTTATCCTTTATTTTCCTGGAGTTACAAGATAATTAGAGACTAAGGTTGTGGGTCACAGAGTTCATAAAACAGATTGTGTAGATGTCGTGTGGAGCTCTACTCCGCTGGGTTTTTTTCCGGGAAATTATATGCCTTAATACTTTGCAAGTGAATCCTAACTAAAATGGTTTCATAAGTGGTGTTTCTTTCAATCCGTTCTCTTAATTCTTAGCCAACTAGGCATACAGTAAAGAGAAATGGCACCTGCTGAATCTTATTGTCTTGCTCACATCTAGTAAACCAGTGTCTATAGCATTTCTTTATAAGAAAATGAAAACTTTAAGTATAAAACTTTACTAGAGTTATTTGTTGCTGTTGTTTTCGATTATAGCTTAGATCCTAGCATTGATCCTCACAATATACTTTAATTATTTCAGAAATGAGAGTTGGGATTTTTTTTTTCTGGTGAATTTACCTTAACAAAGATTCTTAAGAAATTATGCAGGAGTTTTAGAAAACATGCACATCTCAATGTCTGATTATGTTGCTTTTCTTTGGAAGACAGAATTAAGAAATAGAAGCTAGTTTTATTTCATGTGTGATCATAGAGTTAAATCTATAGTATCCAAATTAACATGTTCATGGTTCTGCAGTGACTCTTTTCTCACATCAGGTACAAAGTTGTATTTCTGACAGTTATATTCTGCAGTGACCTTCACTTACTGATCATTGAATTAATATTTATTGATTACTATTTTTAACATAATTCCTGCCCTTGAAGAACTTACAGCTTATTCATCATTCAAATATTTATTGAATGACCCCTATGTTCTAGATGCTACCCAGTGAATAAAAAGACAGTTTACCTTAGAGAGAATGGCAAGAACAAACAAGAGCACGTCAAGTAAGGGCACCATTGAGAGATTTGATTAGTGGATTAAGCAAGTCTGAGTGGTCTCCTTGCCACCGTGGAATAGCCAGCCCAGCCATCTATCCACAGGAATAATTCACTTTCAAATAAATATGGATGAAACCCATTGACACAAAAATTGTAGCAGGAATGTATTCCTGTTTACAACCTCAAAAGAGAGATTTATTTTACTTCCAGGATTAAGTGCCACTGTACTTGGTGTTAGTGCTGCATGTCCAATATTCTTCCCATTTTCCAAAGATTCCGGTTGAGTAAGAGGCTGTATAAGTATTTGAGTGTGTTCTGGTCTTTATGAAGAGGGTCAGCCATGAACATAAAAACCACAAATCCCTGCCTCTTGGAGCTTACATTCTCCTGGGGAGAAGCCGGAAAGAACAAATATGCACATGAGTGAAATACACAGTTATGTCAACTACAGAGAACTGTGGGAAGGACAGGAGTAGAGGAGTGGAGGGTATTAAGGGGTGGCCTCATGGAGAAGGGGACATGTGAGTGAGTCATGACTGGATTTCCCCGTGTTCTTTCAGCCCAGGTGAATCAGGGATCCTCTGGAGAGTTTTGGGTGGAGAAGTGACACAATCGGACTTCTGTTGGAGGAGATCCCTCTGGCTGCTCTGTTGAGAGCGGACAAGGAGGGGCAGGATGGGGGAGCCATCTGTTGTCACTCCCCAGGCTAGACGCTATGGTGGTGGTGGCGGTGGTGGGAGGTGACCCGCATCTAGATGTTTGAAGGTCAAGTTGTCCGTATTTGGTGTGGGGTTGTTTGTAGGGCTTGAGAGAAAGAACACAGATCACAGATGACTCCCACTTGTTGGCCTGAGGAGTAGAGGCTTGGCATTTGTGTTAAAAGCACTGGAATCATCTTTTTCAAGTCTCTTAGAAAATCATAATAAGAACAATTTCAGTGAGGTGAGAGATAGTTATGTGTTATGAGCTTTTGTGGAGTAGAGATGTGTGTGGTTGTGTGTGTTGCTATCAAATACTGTGCAACACTGGAACATTGCTATTTTAATTGGATCGCAGAAGGTTCGTGTTCATGGAGTAGGCTCAGGTACTGTGAACGTTGTCAGTAATCTTGCCAAATGATCTACGAAACTCCAAGAGATACTAATAATTGACTTTGGCACAACCTTCCTATGTGTCCGATACGTTTCTACATTTGCTTTATAATGATAAATTGACTTAGCCCTCCTGAAACCCTACTGCATAGATGCTAGCTTTCTCTGCCTTTTAGAGGTGAGAGACAGAGGCCCAGAGAGGCCAGGCCCTGTGCTGAAGGCCCCAGAGTAGGGGCAGGGACAGATTTGGTGTCATAACCTGAGCCCCCGGTCTGCTGTCCTCTTGCGAATGACAGACTTCCTACAGAATGGCAAGTCCCCAGAGCGGACAGATGACACCCTGATTCTCACCGTGATATCATACATTCGTTCCCCTTTAAAAACAATGATTTCAAACTGATATTTAGAATTTGGGAAGATAGTTAAGAAACATACACTCGATTCTTGTTATTTGTGGTAGTTATGTTCTCTAAGGTCACCACAAACACCGCATTAGTGAATGCTGAACCACGGCTCCTGAGGAAGTGCAGCCTTCGGTTCCCGTGAGCCTCTGGTCACAACATAGTCGTCAGCTGGTCTGTGCGAACTTTGTTTTATCTGTCTTTCTCCTTAAAGGGAAATCCGTGCATCTATATGTTGAAGAACGGATACACTCAGAATCTGCGCAACCCCGTGTCTGTGGAGGGAGGGATGGTAGGCTTGTCTTGCTGTCTTGTGCCTCGGGACTGCGCTGGGAACCATTTCTGAGGAGACTTGCTCAGTTCTCCCATCTTTTCTCATATGACTTTGGGTAAAAGAAACATTTATTGCAGGGTTCTGAATTTTCACATCTGATTTTGCAACGTGGTCACAGGTGCTACATTACTCTGCCCCATGACCAGTTCCCAAGCTGGGGCAAATCTGCACGTTTCAACAGTCCGGTGTGTTTGGAACCATCGGAAACATATCCCTTGAATTTGGTATTAATTATTTTAGGAAAATAATTTAATTGAATAAAGGACTGTAGGTTGCTTCTACTCGAGAAAATAATATACCTGTGTTACTGATAAATCATCTCAGACTTCTTGTCTTTCCTTGGGAGGGTACAACTTGATATTCCATGTCCTAGAGTTATTTAATAAACCTTACTCCACAAAGGGCATCTATTAAACGTGTTTACAAAAAATGAGTAGTGGACAACAGAAGGCTAAAATGTCATTTTAATTAGTTTTATTTACAAAACGGTGAATTAATTCTGTTACCTAGTACTAGGAGACCTTTCAAGGTATTTTTACTCTTTGAAATCAGAAGGCACAGGGAAAATATTAGCAGGTGCGTAGTCACTGACTAAGCGAGGCTCAGCAAAAGCTTTATCATTGTTTCACTTCAGTAACAAGGGGATGATTACTGGAAATTGTACTGAATGTTTTCTCAGTCCTTGGCCTTTTGCGTTTGAACATCTGACGTTCATCATTTTTGTGCCTGTTGGATACAGTGTGTCACGGGCCGTGTCTAATGGGTACTGTGGGACTGGGTCATTTTAACGGGTGGGGCCAGTAAATGTGAGAAACCAACAGTTCTGTCATAACTGAGGTAGGAAATGATTTCAAAAACATACTGCTTAATTTGTGCTAGGGGCTTAAACTGGTAGATCAAAATTAACTCATTCCCAAACGTTGCTCATTCGTTGCTTAGACTGTTGTGTGGTTAAATACTGCCATACAACTTTCATATTGTTTAGTTATCATTCATCCTTCCCGTCTCTGTGATCTGTTAAATAGTAAGACATGGGGTACCCTGCTATTTAAGAAGAGGGTCTTCCTTCCTAGAAAATGAGCTGTAAATCCAGAGGGTTCAAGGTAGGTCTGATTTTCCAAAAAGAGCTATGGCAGAGGGCCTGGCATCATTATCAACTTTTTACGTAAATGACCCCACACTCCATATTGAATCTCTCTCTTAGTGGTTCTTTTGCCGTCAGTTTCACTGACAAAGTAAGTTTCCGGGCTTGAATGCCTTCAGCCTCCACCTAACAGAGAAAATCAACAACAAACCGTTTTTTCCTATCTATGCACAGCTTTTGTTACATCCGGAAAATGCGTCTGTTTCCCTCCCGAAGCTAAATTCTCCTCCATCCTCTCTATACTCTACTGACTGCCACCTGTCAAAGGATTTCTGCCTCACGTTTCCATCTCCCATTTCCACGGTCTTTCTGTTGGGTTCCTCCTTTAGATTCATAGTTATGTCGCAGGATCTTCCAGTAATTAAAAACTAAGGAAAAGCCCAATTAAATGTTTTTCCTGTCATTGTCGCCATGGCATCCCTCTCATTTTTATAGTAAGGCTTCCCTGAAGAGCAGCCTGCTTTTGTGGACCCACTTGCCACCTCCGGCCGTGCCTCAGTGCAGTCAGGCTGCCTGCTGTCCACGTAGGAACCCCAGCGTGGCCTTGCCCAGAACGCTTTCGACATCGCTGTGATGGCTTTCATTGTTTCTCCTAGTTCATTTGTCTCACGAGATCTAAAGGCAAGTGGGTCAAAGAAGGAAATCTGGCAGACATCCAGGTTTTTTTACTCAAGGTTCTATTTTTTGGGTTAATCAGAGTAAGAATTTGAAAGGAGCTACGTTGGCTTCTCAGCCCTGTTCGTGGCCATTTAGCGATTCTTGGCAAGTAAGATGGTCTATTAAGTGTACAACATGATGAGTTGATGTAAGCGCTTTGTGAAATGATGACGGTAGGTGGGTTATTGACACACCAGGATTTCACATGGTGACCAGTAATTCTTACTCTGTTGTGGTAAGAATGCTTCTGATTCACTGTCTTGGCGAAACTCCAGTGGACAAAGCAGTGTCGATACTTAGAGTTGCCATGCTGTGTGTCCGGTCCTCAGAACCGATTCTTCTAGAACCGGAAGCTTGTGCTCTGACCAGCAGCTCCCGTCTCCCCGACCCCAGCTCTTGGGAACCACCTTTCTACTGTCCGTTTCTGTGAGTCTGACTTTTGGTGTTGTTCTTATGTTGTGTTTTTGTAGACCTATCATTACCTAACCCTTCCCATCTCTAAAATCTATGGTGAAAATTCCTCGTGACCTACGGTGAAAATTCTCACTCAATATTCATAGTGATTAAGACCATAAGAGTGATTTCAGAAAACAAGTACTGATATGTGCTTCATGATAAATCTATAACTTGACATAAAATTTTTTGAAGAACGGAGAAATACATTATACACCTTTCATGGGAATCTGACAGAACGTGAGCACCTGAGGTTTTCCCCAGGCGTGGCAAGTTTGAGAAGCACACATTTCCACGTCTAAGGTCTAAGGGAAACTTCCTTAGGTTTCCCTGTTCACTTATTTAAGCTCCCATTTTAAGTAAATTATTTTGCCTCTTCAAAAGTGGCTTTAATAATAAACAACATTTTCCTCTATATTTAAGACAACTGAAATTTTAATAATTTGCATTAATATTGTAAAACATTTAGATTTAACTTCTGAATATCCTTTTAGTAAGACGTTTTATTTTTCTAATTACAGAAGCAATTCACATTTATTTTAGAAACACTGGAAAATATAGAAGAACCAAAAGAACATAAAAGTCACCCACAATCCTGCTGGTCAGAGAAAGTCAGTGTTAACATTTAATACATGTCCTCCTGGTTCTAATTGTGTGGGTGAGTGTAATGCACATGTAATACTTGAATTTGTGTTATGTATATATTGTCTCTTTTATTTTATCTTAAGATTTTGTTTATTTGACAGATAGAGATCACAAGCAGGCAGAGAGGCAGGCAGAGAGAGAGGATGAAGTAGGCTCCCTGCTGAGCAGAGAGCCTGATGCTGGGCTCGATTCCAGGACCCTGGGATCATGACCTGAGCTGAAGCAGAGGCCTTAACCCACTGAGCCACCCAGGCACCCCTAGGGTCTCAGTTTTAATCAAACCATTTAAACCAATATAACTGGGTTTCTATCTGAGGGACTCAACATGATTTCCAGATTTTACTTATTTATTTTTAAAGATTTATTTATTTATTTGACAGACAGAGATCACAAGTGGGCAGAGAGGCAGAGAGAGAGGGGAAAGCAGGCTCCCCGCTGAGCAGAGAGCCCCATGTGGGGCTTGATCCCAGGACCCTGAGATCATGACCTGAGCCGAAGGCAGAGGCTTTAACCCACTGAGCCACCCAGGTGCGCCCACCTTTTTTTGTTTGTTTTTAAAGATTTTATTTGTTTGGTGGGGGAGCAGAGAGAGCAAGCAGAGGGAGAAGGAGAGACAGAATCTCAAGCAGACTCTGCACCAAGAGTGGAGCCCACCGTGGGGCTCGATCCCTGGACCCCGAGATTATGACCTGAGCCAAAATCAAGATTCAGACCTTCAACCCACTGAGCCACCCAGGCGCCCCCCATATTGTCTCTTAAAGTCACAGAATTATTCCGTGTTTCTAAATATTTCGTCCGAACATCTATTTAGTGGCTGCATAGTGTTCCAGAGTTTAGAGGCTGCGATACTTTGGGGTAACTCAAGCTGTTTCCAGTTCTCACACGCAACAACCATGAGTAGTTCTGTAGTTTAAGAGAGCAGTTATTTATAGTGGAACGTGGCTTGTCAGTTGCATTTCCTCCGGGAGTGGGGTGGAATGAGCTGAACTACAGACAGCTCTGAGGGTCTGTGTGGATGTCTGAGTCTTTCTAAACTAGATGCGTTCAGCTGAGAGGTTTTCTAGCTACTACTGACCGCGTTTCAGCAAAGGAGTGATGATGGGATGCTCTGCTCTAAGATGTTTCTCAAATGAAATGACTGGCCTATACCTCTGGAATATTCCTAATAATGCAGGCCTTGGAACTGAGGAACAGTTACGGCCAGAGCCCCTGTTGAGAAAGACTGGGCCATTGTGGCCCCTCAGCCACTTCACGCGGGGCCTGGGCTCCTGCTGTCGGGTCAGAGACACCTGGCCATGTTTACTGACTGAGCTTCCTTCTCCCCCGACCTTGCCTTCACTGTGAGGGCTCAAGAACAGCTTTGGAATGATGAAGTATCACCTCTTCGTGGGTATCGCAGCGTAGGAGTCCTTAAACAGTATGACTGACTTCCAGTCTGGACCAGGCCGTCTGTGTCGAGGGCACCAGGCTGGGTGCAGGGCTGTGAAAGAGACCTGAAGAGACCAGAAAAGGGACCTCTGAGTTGGAGGCTGTCAGTGGAGGTGAAGGCCCTGTATGTGAGAGAGAACATGGCACGGGGTGAGAAGATGTAATGAGAAGGGAGAAGGAGATGGACAGAGCCTCCAACTCTCATGGAAACAAGAGTTTCCATGTAGACAGAGCTGACCGTTTTAAATGCAAGAGTCAGTCTGTCGGTCAAATGTGGAGCTCAGAGGAGGAGGATTCTGACTGGAACCTGGGACGACCCAGTTGGGACTAGTGGCGCAGGTAGAAAGTAAATTCATGGGACGCCTGGGTGGCTCAGTTGGTTAAGCAGCTGCCTTCGGCTCAGGTCATGATCCCAGCATCCTGGGATCAAGTCCCACATCAGGCTCCTTGCTCATCAGGGAGCCTGCTTCTCCCTCTGCCTCTGCCTGCCATTCTGTCTGCCTGAGCTTGCTCTCTCTCCCTCTCTCTCTCTGACAAATAAATAAATAAAATCTTAAAAAAAAAAAAAAGTAAATTCATGATACTGATGGGAGGACCCACGTCCTCTGCATTTGGCGATGGCCCGCATAAGGCTTATGGTTCAGGATGGTGAGTTGTAGATGGTGTTCTAGGTCTTTCCTGGCTGAGTGGCTGTTGTGGAATCCCAGCAAAAGAGCGATTAGCCTCTAAATTGGTAGTATCTTGAATGGCGGGAAATAATGACACTGGTATCTGTTAGATGGTCTCTATCAAATGTAGGCTAAAGTGGGAGAAGAGGGACGAGCTTAACCCAGTCCCTGGTGTGGGGAGACAAGGGCATGTGCTAGACAGAGGTATTAGGAAGACGCCCCCCAGGAGCTGGTCACCAAGCCGAGATCTGGGAAGGGGGAGCCAAGTGTGTCCATCACACGGAGGGGGAGGACAGAACATCACAGAACCTTGAGCAGCTTGTGGACAGACTCCTTGATGAGATGAGAAAGGGCAGGCCGTAGAGTCTTTTTAGCGAAGGGGAAGAGAAAAGGATCAAGTCACTTCCACTAGCATGAGCAGATGGAGAGACGCTGCTCTTTTGCCTCCAGTCATTAGGACTCCCTCTTGGACTCGGCCATTGGAAGAGCAGAGTTGCCGGTCACAGTAGCTGTTCGGTGTGGGTGACAGAGTATTTTGTACTTAATTCAGAACTCATCCCGGGGACTTGGGTGCAGTGTTTATTACTAAATAAAGCTCCACAAAATCAGAAATTCCTTCACAGTCAAATACAAAGAAACATACAATCTTTAAACTATGTTTAGAAAAGTACATTATTATACCAGGATAGTGCAAGCTACTCCCTTATTTTGGGGTGATTCATAAGACCCAGAACAGTGTATATTTCTGACCGCTGCTTTAATGTAATATCTGTGCTGTCCTTCCTGATTCTTGACACCCTTATTTCTTTTTCAATATTATATCTGTTGCAGCAACCCGATCTGGGTATTTTAATATTAATAAAAATATGATGATAGGTAACTTATACTTTAATTTTTTTCATAGTCAGTGATGATTTTATGAGATCTATACTTCTATGTGTATATTATAATTCAATTCAGAAAGTCTGAGCCAGGACTTGCCAAATGAAAGTCACTCTTTGACAGGTTTTGTAGGCTATGTTCTCTTAGCGATTGAGTCTGTTTTTAAAAAAAATAACATCTCAGCCTTCTGAAGATTTTTAGTTTAAGAACTGTGTAATTTGCAGGTAATACAGCAGAATTTCAAGATTCTCTGTTGAAGTATGAATAGCCATTAGTGTTTGTTAGATGGGGCAGAAACGACAGTGTCACGGAACACACACCTCGTCTCCCTGTGTCTACGCCCACTCGCGTATTTTTGCCATTTTGTCTGGTGGGAAGCTGTTACCTCGCGCTGTTGATCAAATCACCGGCCATTTGGGACTCAGGAGAAACGGAGTGATCCGCATGCCCTGGTTGCTGGGGAGGAAGTTGAGGGAGTGTCCTGTGAAAGACATGACAAGGGAAAGGTGACGTCAAACTAAGATACATTTGAGCTTAGCTCCTTCTGACCCCCCGGGGGGTTGTAGCGAATACAGGGAAACCCGGTACGGGAACCATCTGGCCAACCCTTCCCGTCGTAATTGAAGTTGGGAGGTAATTAAAAACTTTGGGTTAGAACCTCTGAAAACCAGAAATGAGGTGGACGCGTAGATGGGAGTAAAGAATATATGTAGTGAAAGATAAGATGACTTTTTTGGCTTGAGAAAGTAGATTAAAAAAAAATAAAACATCGAGCCAAAATGATGCCAATGGAAAACCAGTTACTATTCCGTATTTTCACTTCGCCTAGAAGAAGCGGAATGGACTAAATCTGAAAGTTTAATTTCTTGGTAGAAGCAAGAGAGGCATTTGATGGTGGCATGTGCCTGACGCCACGGCTGGGGACAGAAAGAAGGGGACTCTAGCAGGAAGGACAAGGCAGGCTGAGACAGCTGGGGGTTGTGCAGTGCGGGGCTTCCTCTCAGGGGCTGTGCGCCGTAGGTCCAGTGGCACCTGCTGCTTTCCTCTCGCTGGTTCTCAGAGTCTGCAAACATGGGTTCTAGAATTGCATTGTTGGTCCTGCCGCTTGCCTGTCCTGCTGCCCTCAGCCATGGGGACGCTCTTACGACCTGCCTCCATTCTCAAATCATGAAAGTGGCAAAGACAGGGTGACCCTAGGAAAAGTTTTGGGCGTCCCCAGGCCAGGGGCATCCTGAGGAGGCTTTTACAAGCCTGGAACTGAATCGTCTAGCTCAGCAGGGCCCAGAGCAGAGCCCTTGGATCCTGGGGTCTCCGTCTCACTTGGATCCTTCTAGCTTACGGGGGCTTCACACTGCTTTCAGCCAGCGTGGGGTTCTAAGAGGAACAGAGAGTCACCAGGGACCCTAGACAGCTTAGAAAATCTCTCTAACAAGACCGGGCCGTGAAACACAAGTAAAAGCTGAGGAAGCTTTTCAGAGTGGCAGGAGGAGAGAAAGGACACTCTGCCCGCCCTCTGGGGAGTTGGCCCCACCCAGGATCCAGGGTCTCCCCTCTCTGTGACTCCTCTGAGTGGAGTTTAGTTGGCAGCGTAAACACTGGAGATCGTAAACACAGCAGAACGTTGGAGATCAGGGAGAGTTCATTGGAAGGTCACGGATGATGAGAAAATCTCAACAACGGAATATTTTGAGACTTCACTTCTTCTTTTTCTAAATTCAGTTAGCCAGCATATTCACACCTCGTCAGGTTCAGATGTAGAGGTCAGTGATTTACCAGTTGTGTAGAACAGCCAGTGCCCATCACATCCCGCGTCCTCCCTCCTGCCCATCACCAGTTCCGTCTCACCTGCAAGTGAGGTGACACTGGGTCTCAGTGATGTCACTGCCTGGGTTTGCAGTCAGCAACACTGCCCAGCAGGGACTCACCGGGGTTTGTCTGTTTCCAAAGCTCACATCCATCCCCATCTCTGCCACCTCTCTGTATCTACTGTCTTCCTTGCGCTTTGATGCCATTGGGGATTATTTGGTACATTTAACTGGACTCCTTAAATTGTAAACACCTCGAAGGTAGAATTTTTGCCTTAGAGTTTTTCTACCACTTCTCCGGCCTCCTCTGAGAACGGCAGTTATTAAAATGCAAAGGGAGACCTCAGAACCTGGGACAGAATCATGGGATTTCACAGTTTGGCAGGGACGCTGGCCCTCATCAAAAATACCTCATCAAAAGAGGTTCTTAAAACCATCGCAGGTGTAACGATGGTCTGGGGCTGGGTTTAGAGAAGGAGCCACCTCTCTACCTTGCAGAACACCATTGGCAGATCTGCTCTGTGGCCCTTGAGTCCAGATGCGTGTCACCTTTTCCTCCAGCCGTCAGACTTACCTGCTTCTCACAGGAACTATTCTCTGAATTAGTGTAAATTCGAATGACTATTTTAGAACAAGAAAGCCCTCTTCAATAAGCTGTAAGCTATCATTCTTCCTCTCTAACTCAGGATGAAAATGGAAACACTATATTCAGAAATATCTCTGGTTAACTTACGATGTGAATTCACCTGTTCATTCGTTCATCAAGTACATTTTTTACTGAGAATCTGCCCTGTGCCTAGGGCTATGCTTGCTCCTGAGGATACATGAGCAACAAGAAAAACAGGCTCTTTGGCCATAACCATTGATACTCTGGTATAGGAGAGAAAGTAAAAGGTGAGCATAAATGCTAATTTGTTTCTTAGTGTATAATCATTAACATATTTACATCAATGATTTTATGCACGCCATGTGTCAAATCTCAGCTTCGGGTGACAGCTGTAACGGGAAAAATAGAACTTTGTCCTCAGGGCTCTGGGTACACGTGGACTGAGACTAAGGGCTCCTCACTGAAGGCAGAGCAGATCACCTGAAACGCTGGCAAGCCGCTATGGGTGTAGGGTATAGTGATGAGAGTGAAGGAAATATCGATGATATATGTGAAGGTGAAATCAACAGTAATGCAGGGGTTTTGTGGTTTTTGTTTTTTGTTTTTTGTGTTTTTTTAATGTTAAAGAAGGAGAGAGAATTTAAACGTGACTTCAGGCTTTCTGTGTTTGGGAAATTGGAAGGGACGGTGCAGACACCGGTGGAGAAGTACTTTTCTGTGGGACGGCCATGCTTCCCGGTCGAATGTGTCAAGGTCAGGATCCATGGAAGGTGTACATGGAGAAATCCAGGAGGCAGTTGGTCCTGGGAGTTGAGAGAGAGAGAGAGAGAGAATCTTATTTGCACCCACAGAAACAGAAGCCCTGGAGTAAATCAGATCAGCCTGTCAAAATGTGAAGTCCAAAAAAAGAAACATTTAAAAGAGGGTCCGGAGTAAGCCAATTAGAGGATGGTTAGAGAAACAGGAATCTGCAGAGAAGACTGGAAAAGAGAAGCCAGATTTGGAAGGCAAACCAGAAATGGGTGCTGTTGTGAAGTGCAGGGAAACGTGCCGGCAGCATTTCCTTGTGGAGGGGGGACCTGAAATTAACCCAAGAAGCTGGTCCCTCGAACATGGAAACGGACAGGCTAGGAAGGTGGCCGACTACATCCCTAGTTCAAACGCAAGGACACATAAACCCTGTGAGGTCTCCCTCCTTATGTGTGTAGACCTTGTGGTGTGGAACAGTACAACTGTGATAGAATATTCTAGAAGAAAAAAAGAAAGAAGAAAAAAAAAGAGGAGCTGATACTACGAGGCAACTGTGATAGAATATTCTAGAAGAAAGAAAGAAGAAAAAAAAGAGGAGCTGATACTATGAGGCATCAGAGATAAATCACACAAAGACCATTGGCTCAAGGTGTGTAGGGACTGAAAATATCAACTGTATTCACAGTTTGCTGGTCAACAGACCTGGAAAAGATTGTATTTTCTCAGAACAAAGTATGGAGTGTTCAGATGAACAAAATATGATTTTTTTTTTCTAAAGATTTATTTGTTTATTTGAGAGAGCATGCCCAGCAGTGGGAGGAGGGGCAGAAGGAAAGACTCTTCATGCAGACGCCCTAATGAGCACCGAGCCTGGCTGGGCTGGAGCCGGATCTCAGGATCCAGGAGATCATAACCTGAGCTGAAACCAAGAGTGAGACACTTAGCCAAGTGAGCCACTCAGGCGCCCCCAAAATATGATTTTTGAGAAAGCTGAGTACCCTGACTGGCATTGGAGAAAAATTACATGAGCAATCAATGCGGTGGGAAGACGCTGGCTCATTTCATGCAGGTCTTAGTGAATGAATATTGTGTGGTTCACACAAAACCTTAATACGAAGGCGAATGTGCCGCTTAGCAGGACATGTAATATAAGCGACTTGCCCAATACCTTGAAATTATGTTCCATTTACCCTAACCACAGAGGGGCTCTTTACTAACGTGGAACCCATGATTTCTTGTCTTAGCTTTTTCTCGGAAACACTTATTCAATATGCTTGCTTACGAAATTGTATCTTTTAATTGGATGGTTGACTGTTATTTATATGGTAGCCATTCACTGATTGAAAAGTCACTCAGGCTCGCTCACCAGACAATCGCCGACTTGTCTCACGTTTCCCTCCTCACCTTCGACTTCAGTATCTTGGAAACTTTCCGTGAACCCAAGAGAATGGTCCTGTGTTTTCATCTCCTTTCATAGTTTTGTTCATTGTTTATTCTGCAAAAGATTTTTCTCAGTATAAATATCACACATTTATTGTAGAAAATTGAAAGAAACCCATAAATGTAAAGAAGAAAATTAATAATCACTAATAATTCGATCACATAGAGATAATCAGTGAATATGTTTTGATGTGTTTTGTAATCTGTCTTTCCTCTTCCCCACATTTTAGAATTTATACGGAATTTATCTGATACTGTGTGTATGTATTGGTAGCCTTTTTTTTTTTTTTTTGGTGCAAAATAGTGGTTTTATTAAAGCATTGGGACAGGACCTTTGGGAAGAAAGAGCTGCTGCAGGGGGTTTCTGAGGGGAGGCTGATTATACACGTGAGAGTTGGGGAGGTAAGGAAGAGGGAGGTTTTCAAAAGAACCTTCATATGCTAATGAGGACCTATAAGGTCTGGAGGCCTTGCCATTATCAAGTTCAGGTTGTTTTTCCCTCTAGTAACAATGCTGGAGAAAGTCATTTAAGAAAAGCCAAAGAATAGAAAGGAGAACTGGGTGGGGTTAGGCCAACATTTCCTTCCTTTGAGGAAAGGGGGATTGACCACAGCTTTCTCCAGAAGCCTGTCACCTGGACTTCAGACCAGCGGCTGAGAGTTTTGTCTTTAAGTGGCCAACAGGTGCCTGGTTTTACTGCTTATGAGAAGAGTTGATTTAAGAGGGACATCTCCCAGGAAGGAGAAGAAGAGTCTCCTTTTACTTACCCTTTGGAGGAAGTGTTCCCGGGTTTTGGCACCTAAATGGTGCCAGAGAGCGAAGTTCTTGTCTCACAGAGTCGGAGAATGAGTCTCGAGAACAAAGGAGAGTGAGTGAAGACATCAGGGTTTGAAGCCAAAGGCCAAGAAGGAATTCTTGGGGGACGTGTTTGCTGCAAAATGGTGGTTTATTAAAGCACAGGGACAGGACCCCTGGGCAGAAAGAGCTGCTGTCCCAGGGTCAGGAGGGGTGGCTCATTATACACTTGGGAGGTAAGGAAAGTGAAGGTTTCAAAAGGATTTTCTTATGTTAAAGAAGACTCACAGGATACCTGAGGACTTGCCATTGTCAAGTTAAGGTTGTTTTTCCCTCTACCAAGGCATTACCAGATCGTTGGGAGCCTCCTGGTGGAGCATTACATTCTGCATCTGTCTGGGGGGGGCGGTGTTTAAAAGGACATTTAATGGTATCTACATTTCCTTCTGGAAGCTAGTTGGTTATTGATGAAATGCTTTGTTCTTATAGATTGCTAAGACATTTGTAAATGAGGGAGACTCCTGTCTTGCAGGACTGTGATCTCTATGAATTAATTACTTGTTTTTCCTATCCTCAGCTTTAGAGCAACTCAGAGCACAGGAGGAACGTCACTTGTATCTCATGGTGGGGGGTGGGGGTGGGGGGTTGTGGGGTGTCAGCTTCTGCTTTGTCCTAAGCTTGGCTTCTGTTCCTCATTAAAGGGATATTTCCATTAAATGAAGGTACAGAAAAAGCTCTCAAGACTGAGAGGGGTCCCAACAAGGTTGCCACTGATGGCTTTTAGGGGTGGTCTTTTACAGAAAGCTAACCAGGGAACTTAAATCCTTGTAACATCTCTATTGATATCACCATAGAGCAAGGACTAGTAATGATGCCTTCGGTGGCTTACTTCCTTCATAGGGTCAGGTAATTCTCTTGGTCGGAAGCAGCTATTACAAAACCCGGGTGTCTGACACCTAGGACCAATGGTCTGGTTTGTTACCTTTTCTCTGGTTTTTGAATTTTGCAAGCCTGATCCCTTAGCCCCCTACCTCTCTCTCTCTCCCTAGCCCCGCCCGCCCCTTACTGAGTAAGGCCCTAACATTAAGACAATTGGGAGCTTCCACGAGGAAAGTCACACGTATCTCACACTGGGGTGGGGGGCTTAGGGGGGTGTTGTAGGGTGTCCTCTTATGCTTTGTCCTCAGCTTACCTTCTGCTCCCTTATCATTTCCCTCCTGAACAATTGTGACCCGTAAATCTTTAAGGCTGTTGAAGGTGGACGGTCCCATTTTCTGTAACGTCTTCCTGCTAGATAGGGGCATGGAGATATCCCTACCTATGGGTCAAACTGGTTAGTTGGGGAAAGTATAGCGGAGTTACTAAAGGGGGAGGCAGCTGACTCCAACACAGACGACACGGATGAACCTCCTTGAGTAGAAAGGATCATGTGTCAGCTGGAAGTTATGGCTGTGAAGGAGTCGTGGCACTAGGTGGGGAGACACAGGAAATAATAAGGTTAGAGTTGTAATGAGAAAGAGATACCAGAATAAAAGACCTCTGATAGTTGACCTTCGATAATGTTCCTCCTGTCTAGGAGTTTAAGGCAGTCACTAAAGGAAAGAGAGATTTTTAAAAGGACCAATTTGTGTATTCATGTCAATTAGAAGTGGGACGCCTGGGTGGCTCAGTCGGTTGTGTCTGCCTTTAGCGCAGGTCATGATGCCAGGGGATGGAGTCCTACGTCCAGCTTCTTGCTCAGCAGGGAGCCTGCTTCCCCCTCTACTTGCTGCTCCCCTGGCTTGTCCTCTCTCTCTCTAGCAAATAAATAAATAAAGTCTTAAAAAAAAGAAAAGAAAAGAGGAGAGGAGAGGAGAAGAGAAGAGAAACCCAGAACTATTTTGGTGGTAATCTGGAGCGCATACCCAGCATTCTGTTTTTGTGATCGTGCAAGTTCTACCTTGTGCAACACTTAGGGTATCGAGTGCCATTCTATTATGTAGAACCGCTTCACGTATTTACTTTGGTATTTAATAGAGAAATGTTACTTGTATTAGTTTAGTAGTTAACAGAGAAATGGTACTTTGAGTGTCAGCTAGGGCTCGGACCGTGTGCCTGTGAAGAGCTGCCCACACGCTAAACAGCATCGTTCAGTCTCAAAGAGGGAAAACAGGTGGTGCTGGGTGGTCACCCCAGTGTAACACAAAACGAGTCCACCATCGCTTTCAACTTGGAAGGCTGGCCGGGTTGGCAGTGGTTTAATAATACGTCCGTCTTTTTATATACACATGCTTACATCTCCAGGTCTTAGAAGTTTCTTCTACGACATGCTTTAGTGAAATGTGGTTGGATTATACAAATGGCCTTAGTTAAGTGTTCTCCTATTTTAGACATTTTTTACAAATTTTCATTACTTTTTCTATGCTTGTGACACTGTTATTGCATCATTTCGTGATCCTGACAATACACATTTCATGACATAAATTATTTCATGTATGCCATTGTTTTCACTTCCGGTTTGTATCTGTCATACAACCGGTATCTAGGAAGCCAGATAGTTCTACGGGACTTGTTGGAAGACTTGTCATATTAGCTGTGTCCTTCCCTGCACATTTTTCTTCCCGGATACAATCCCTTTGGATTCTTCTAGATGGCTCCTCTGGTTTTTATATCTATTTCGTGTTAAATAACTATGTTTATGTCCCTACACGTTGACTTTTCATCTTTGGTCTGGAAGATGAGGATTGAGGCTGTGGTCCCACGAACCCAGGCGCCGTCACATCTGCCCCCTGCTATGCTCCCATGAAGCTCTGGTCATTTGTAGAAACACGTCCGGGCTTCTTTAGTACGGCTGTCAGTGCTGTCCACACCCGTTCACTTGGAATTCTCCGATTATCCTTTCTTTCTGACATATTTTGTTTTCTTGACGTGGTTTGTTACGTAGCATGGCAGCAGGGCCGCCAATAAATATTTACATGCTCCCAAAGTAGTAATTACTGACCTCAGGATGTTTACAGACTGAGCTGTAAAAATCTCCTCCAATGTAATTTCAACTGTTATAAAATTTAAATGGTGGTCCTACAGGTTTTAAAACTTTTATTACCAGAAAACTTCATAATCATTAATCTCAAAGTACATTTTAATTATAATAAGGGGCTTAATGCATAGTTCTTAATGAATGAAAGGATTCCCTGGTGGCATTGCTTCCTACATTATCTGCTAACAGCGTAGAAGCAGGAGGAAAGTTGCATGCTTTTAGTTTTCCCTCTGTGCTCCAACCGTGCAAACCCACGGGAAGGTCTCAGCTTGAGACCACGGATGAATGGATCTTCTGCCTCTGTTCCCTGAGTTTCCGTGACTGTGGGCAGATGGGAGCTCAGGAATCCTCTGGGTGTTCTGACTCAAGTACAAGAGAGGCGGCCTGTGGCAGGAAGATGGTTTCTTCCCTCTCAGCACCATTCACTGGTGCTCATCAGGAGTAATTCACTCTTACAGGTATCTGCTGGTGCATACCCTACCTGACACCCTCCCTTCCTCACGGCCATAGTGCTTTCAACTGGAATGTCTCAGTAGAGCCTTGGGGAAAGAGGTGGCAATTCAGTGTTCCAGGTTTTAAGGTTTAACACTTTCTTCACCTGTTCCTTTTGGTGGCATGAATATTTCAGAATGAGAAAGGTTGCTTTCTGGATGTAACTGGTAAAATAGCATTTCTGCCAATCACCCAATTCAACGGCAATAAGTGAAAAGTGATGCAGGGTACAGAGAATAGATAGTTCCCAGAACATGAGCCTCTGTCTTTCCTGATGGCATTTGGTGGCCCTTTGGGTCAGAACCTATTACTTTTTTTGTTCAGTGATTTTAGGTTTCATTTTTGGGGGAGTCTTAGGCGTTTTGCTTGTCTTTGTATAAAAGGAGTTTGCTGTCTTTGTTCTGATTTATTTGAAGATTTTGTGGCTTTTTGGAGTTCGTTCTTGAAGACAGGGTTGCTAGAAAGTTTTATTTTCATTCTCAAATAATTGGTTGTAAGCAGCAGTGGAGGGTCTACACAGTTTCCCTGGGTCACTGGCTGGAAGACACACGTTCAAAACCGAAGTAGTAAATTACCAGGAAATAAATGGGTTGAATAGATTTTTGGGAGATCTCTTCCAGAAGTACCTGTATGTTTCTATTCAATCTTTCATAAAAGTGTTTTGTTGCATGTGGGTTCTTTTTAAGGAACAGATTTACAAAGAGTTCCCTCATACGTCTCAGAGCACAGTGCATTTTTGTCAATAGCAGAGTAGAAGGCATTCAGATTTTTTTTTTCTGGTTTGCATTAGATGCGGCACTTGAAACTTTTAACATCGCTGGCCCTGTGTATTCTGGGCGTGACATTGTATAAGTATTTCTCGCCTTTGACTGAAATCATCTTGCTTCCCCATTGCTGGATTTGTGAAATACACTGTCCAGTAAGCGTGAGGGGAAGAAGGGAAGCAACCAAACCGAATACACCACCTCAGCATTCAAGGAGCTTGGGCTGAACTTCTCTCTCTCTCGCTGTTTCCTTCTGCCCACGCTTTTTGGAACTTGAATTCAGGACCCAGCTAACACCTGTGTGCAGGGAAGGATGGATGATTTCATACAGCATAGCTCATGCTCGTCTTTACAAAGACCACATTTAATAAGGTATTATTTCTTTGCTGATTGCTTTTATTAGGAGAGCTGTAGTGCCTACTGTACATCAGCACTGTGCTGGTCTTAGACTGAGGAGAACTGGCATCTCCATTAACTAGTAATAGTTGCTTGTAGTTTGCAAACTAAGGGGCTGAATTAGGTGTATTGCCCTCGGTCATGAAACTGGCAAACAGCAACCCGACACTTGGCACGGAGTCTCTGATGCCACGCCTCATTACATGGTGCCAGGAGAACTTCCATCCCCCTTTCCTGCTTTCTGTAAGCTCTAAGTTAAACACCCTTGTTGGTCATGTCCGTGTTTTGCAGCTCCCTGAGTTCTGATGTCCCACTTTCTATCTCTGAACAGCCTGGTCTAACTTACCTCCTCAATGAATGTAAGATACCGGAAACACACAATTAAACTTGCATGGATTTCTAACCCAGAAGCTCCGTGCAGATTTCTTCTTCTCATCAAAATATGTTTCTTTCTCTTGAATGTGCATTTCTTGTAGGATAGCAACTTTTATTGTTTAGTTAATATGAGATGCCATGAAGAGTTCAGAAGTGAATATTGTCGTGCTTCCCAAACACTCTATTTTTGCTCAAGTGAATTAAAAAAATCTGGAGGTGATCTTTAACAGGTTGGGGTCCAGAGGATGTGGACACCTGAAGCCTTGGGAAAGAGTGGAGGTGACCCCTCTGATCCCACAGTGCAGTTCCCAGTATCCTTAAACTAAAAGCTTGCAGAATGCTATTAGCATGTGTTCCGAACCAAAATAATTGCCCGTGCATTATACATTCATTTGGGACAACCTCGTTTTTTCCTGCTAGCACATAATGCAAAATTTTCTACAGAAAGAAGGGAAACCATCTGCAATTCAAAAGCACGAAACATCCGCTCCCAGAATTTTCTATTTTCCCTATCATGTTAGACGCCAACATTTTTATATTTAAGTGGAATATTTTGCGGCAGGATATTTGAGGACTGTGTAAATATTCTATTCCTCATCAAAGTTTTCTTCAAACTTCCACCTTTCCGGCACCCAGGAACAGTGTTAACATCCCTCGATTCATCTGAATCCATTATGACTAGAGCGAGTGCCAGGTTCTAACCTTGTCACGCTTCCTGCATGTGTGAGCTGGGATTCTGTTGTAAGGAGGAGGCTTTTCTTCTCCCCTCTGTTTGGGTATTCATGTGTTTGTTGATATCAGCGTGCACTCATGGGTTCCTAGCTGTGGTTCCTCAGTGCAGAAACCTGGCTAACCTCAGCTCTGCCAGCGACCAAGGTTAACGTCTTCAGTGATGGGGCCAAGGGACATCACACACCCATCGGATGGGGTACGATGGGACAAACGTGCTGCCCCCTCTGTGATTTGCCTGCCAAAAACCTTCTTGTAAGGTCATGTGAAGAAGGCCTTGAAAAGACAGGGCTGGGTGTCCGGGTGGCTCAGTGGGTTAAGCGACTGCCTTCAGCTCGGGTCATGATCCTGGAGTCCCAGGATCGAGTCCCGTATCGGGCTCCCTGCTCTGCAGGGAGTCTGCTTCTCCCTCTGAGCTCTCCCCTTTCATGCTCTCTTGCTCTCATTCTCTCTCTCTCTTAAAAAAATAAATAAAATATTGTTTTAAATGAAAAGACAGGGGCTGTTCCAAATTGGAGAGGATTAAAAAGAAAGGACAACTACATGCACTGGGGGACCGTGGGTTACCTCCTGAGCTGGGGAGACAGCTATCAGTAATATGCTTGGAAAAATTAATGACATTTGGATGTGCATGGTGGTTTCTATAATAGTGTTTAGTAATGCTGAATGTTGTGATGCAATAACTTTTATGCACAAGAATTACCATTATTCTTTTGAAATACGTACTAAAATATTAGGAGTAAAGGGAGGTGGTACCTGTGATTCACTTTCAAGAGATTCAGGAGGGGCACCTGGGTGGCTCAGGCAGTTAAGCTTCTGACTCTTGGTTTTGGTTCCTGATCTCAAGGCTGTGGGATCGAACCCCTCATCAGGCTCTGTGCTCAGTTCAGAGTCTAAGCGGGATTCTCTCGCTCCCTCTGCCCCTCCCCGTGCTCTTGTGCCTACATGTGCTCCCTCTCCCTCTCGTTCTCTCTCTCACAAATCAATCGATCTTTAAAAAGAGAGACTCGGGAAAAATAGAGAGAGAGTGCAAAAATAAGGGTAAAGTATAAATTGGTGAATTTGGGTAAAGGGCCGAGTATAAGTTTCCTAAGGTTGCTATAATAAAATACCACAAACTAAAGGGCTTAAAGCAACAGAAATTTACGGCCTCATAGTTCTGGAGGCCAGGAGTCTGAACAAGGTGTCAGCAAGGCCGTGCCCCCTCTGTAGCTTCTAGAAGAGGCTCCTACCTTATCTGGCCCAGCTCTCGGGGCCACCCGGTGTTCCTCGGCCGTTGGCTGCGTGGTCCCCATCTCTGCCTCTGTCTTCACGTGGCCACCTTCCCTCTGCGTGTGTGTCCCCGGGGCTCCTCATCTTAACTCAGCTAGTTAAGTCTGCACCCATCCCGTTTCCAAGTAAGTCCACCTTCACGGCTACTAGGGATTACGGTTTCGGTGTTTCTGCAGGTGGGGGGCAAGAGGGGATGCCATTCAACCCCCAGCAGGTACACAGGACCTCTTTGTACTGTTCTTGCAACTTTAATTAAACGTGAAACTGCATCAAAATAGAGTTACCAGAAAATGTTAGCCTATGAAAAGTGGCATTTGCTTACTTAATTAAGATGCCATCATGTGCCTCTCATTAAAATTCCAGTATTAATGTGTTAGAGAATTATTACTGAATGAAAGACGTGGTGAGTATATTCACTGACATTAAATTGTAACATAAAGCAACCGATACAGTGTTTATTTACAGGAAAGGTGCCCTTATGGGTTCATATGTCATCGGATAGGCAGTAAATAAGGTTCCTATCTGGCGGGCGGGGGAGTGGTATATTTGAGTTCCATTTCCAATACCAAGGACCATAGGTTAGGACAGGCCGGAGGTTGGGTGGCCTTCCTTAGAGAAAATGTGCCCGGGGCTTCCTGTAGGAAACGTCCAGTCCTCAACTGACGGAAGTATTTGAGGAGCGGGATTTTGCATAGAGAACATCGAATACTTTCATTTCCCTCCTGAATATCCATCACGATGTGATTGATTGTCTTGAGGCCAAACTGAAGGGCATGCCTCACGGTCTGCGCTGCACAAGGATAACATTCTGGTTGAGCTGTTCTCACAATGCAAGTTTTTCTTAACATGAGCATTCTTTGAGGAAGACAAAGGACAGTGACGACAATTAGTATAGGAAATGGGGCCGCCTGGTGATCAGGCTTAGGAAAGTAGAGCTAGGAAGAGGCTTTGCACACACGTGCCCGCGTGCACACACTAACACGTGCCTGAGTTCACACACATGCTTCCCAGGGCTCGGGGTGCTCCGGGCCCTGGATATAAATGAGAAGGAATGTGTGCCTACCATCTCTCCTCATTCTGGCTATCCCTTTACACAGCCAGTTCCTAAACCATCTGTTTTGATAAAGTACAGCATCCAGTTATTTTAAAATATTGTTTGAGCTTTGGAAAGCACGTCGTGATGGCTTAGACAGTTGTTCTTATATCACAGAGTAGGTACAACCTTGGACATCTTTGTCCTGTGTTTAAAAGTCTAGCCTAAAACCCTGGCCTTGTCCTGCTTCTCTTGCCCCGGCATGAAACCGCGGTGTGCGCTGTGAAAAGCACACACCGGCACACACGGGGAAATGGAAGTTCATGTTTGCTGTCGGCGCCCACATTCTGTACTGAAAATAGTGAGCCCCGTATCCACGGAAACACTGTAATTAATATGTGGCCCAGTTCAGGAGCCCTTCTCTCTGGCTTTGATATTCGGTGCTGAGAAACTGTTTAGTGGACTCTTAGCACCCGTGGAATGAAATTTGAAATGTAATAAGAATTTTTTTTTTTTAAAGAAGTATTTAAGAATATCATGTCTGGAAGGGAAAGATATTTTAGAACATATATACTTTTATAATTTTTCAAATTTCATATTAAAGAGGGACAATGCAAAGGGGGTATTTTTAGCAAATGACTTATTGGCTCTCACTTTGCAAAACTGAGAAAATTCATCTTACTGGGTGGCTCAAAATATTTAAAAAAACAAGTACTGGCACAATGCGTTATAAATGTTACTAATTCCCAACCCCATGGGCGTTTTCCTTTCTGTATGCTGGAAATCGGACCATCCTGATGGTCTTGAGGCAGATCTCTGACATTTTGAGAAGAAGTCTTACTCTGCAAGCCCTCAGCCCTCCGTTCCAGTGGGATCCATTAACAACTAAAAGTGCATATTAATGCTTGAGCCAGTCATGCTAAGAATGGTAACCAGTCGCGAAACTTATCAATGGTGGTTTTTTCCATTTTTGTTTTCTTTAATAGGTGTACAATTCCAGATACACAACTTCTCAGGGGATCCATGGGGACCAATGTTCTTACTGCACATAGCTCAGCCTGTCTGGGGCCCTTTCCCAAGACCAGATGGTCAGTGGGGAGGGGGCCCAGCACCAGGACCCCCCTGCACTTGGGGCACTCTCACCCTGTCCAGTGGTGGAAGAAAGAAGAGGGGGAGAAAGAGGGAGAGAGGGAAGAGGGAGATGGAGAGAGGGAAGGATGGAAGGAAGAAAGGGAAGAAGGAAGGGAGGAAGGAAGGAAGAAACAGCAGGAGAGAGGAAGGAAGGCAAGAGGGAAGGGAGGGTCACAAATATCCACCCAAAAGAGCAAAGGCAGGAAATGTACAAATGCATGTAGTGATTTTGTAATTTTATTCAAGAACCCATAAAATAAAGGTCAGGAAATTTAGTTCAAAATGATGAAAATTATAGTTCTCTGCCTTAATTTTTAATAATTAGTCTAAGTTCACTTTTGCCTCCCCCCTCCCCCCAGTAAACCTTTTTTAGTGTCTAACATGGGCCAGGCACAATAGTAAGTGGGAGACATAACGGGGACTAAGCTGTGGTCTTTGATGAGGGAAGTTTCCCACCCCAGGGAGGACTCCCTTCACTACAGGGGGACACCAGGTGACTGCGCAGCACGGACTGGTGAGTGATGAATGGGCTGGAATTGCCATGAACAGCCCAGCTGAAATAGTGAGCAGCAGGTGTCTGTTTCAGACTTGCTTTGAAGGAGCCTCACTACTTCTGAGAAGAGTAGGAAGCCTTCTCTCCAAGTGCACCAACCTCCTCAACACCAGGCTGTCCTCCTACTTCTTTTTGTTGTTACTGATGATACATGACTCTTGTGTTCAACAGGTATAGTCACTGTTGCCTTGTATGCAGATGTTTGGCAGAGATAAGATTCTAGCTGGAACATCAATGCACTGGGGAAAAAGGGAATGATTGACATCTGCTTGTGAGGGCTGAAGGCGACAAGGACACCCTGCAGTTCCCTCTCTCCTAATTGGTTCATTAACAAGTGACACTTGAGTAGTTATGCAAAATCTTCCTCTCCTGCGTGGACAGTAAAGGAGAAGACTCATTAGCAGAGTCTGCTTCACGGTATTGCCTCAAGTGACTACTTTTCAAACTCTGAATAACTTCAAAAAATTAAATGCACCAAGAAGATTGTTTGAAGTCTTAAGGACGTTAAACTTACTTGCTTCCTTAGCCAAGTGAAAACCTGCATTATAGAACCTAATATGTTCAAATACAGGAGTAGCTTTATATGATTACAGAAAATAGAATGCGGTGTACTCTGGGTGGGGAGGTGAATGGCATAGTTCTCTGCAGGCAAGACAGCGAGATAGACATGGTTTTGCCACTGGAATCTACTTTTAGCTTTGTCCTCACAGGATACTTAGAGCAGTCCTTTGCAAACGTTGTGTGGACTCGGTAAGGTATAGGAAAGCTGTTTTTTTAATACAGGTCTCGAATAACAGAAGGCGAAAAGCCCCCATTTCGGTGTATAAGATTATGAATGTCACACACCTTTTCATGTCACGTTAGGAATTCAGAGAGTATGTGAACTTCAGTAACATCACAGCATAGAATTGTATTCGGTGAAGGGAATAGGGGAAGACTTCCATTTCCCTGACCTGAGTTCCGTGACTCGTGAGGTGAACGGGGAGCCTTGGTCAGTGGGGACGTGGTCACGCCATGCCCTTGAAGAAAAGATGCAAAGCAGGCCTGGTAAATTTTATGGAGCTCATTAAAGATTTACGTGAGCAACTTTTTTTCAAAGGGCAAGTACATCTGTCATTGTATTCAGCTGGGATGGGTGGTGGGGGTGGGGGCCGGGGGGGACAGGCATCCTCCAAGGTGCCTGACGAAGGCTGCTTTGGAGCTGAATGAACTGTCATGGCCATATTTAATACACTTCATCCATTGATATCTACAGATGGTGCTTTTTTCAGAAAATAGTTTCTGGAAGGAGGAAAAAAAGAAAGAAAAAAAAGAAAAAGACAAACAGCCAGAAGCCATTAGTCGAAGCCTTTATTAAAACATGGTAGGGGAGAAAAGCTCTCAGATGACTTTCCACAGAGAGCAAGGGCCTTGAGGGGCTTATATGATCGTCTGGGGAAGATGGGTTGAAGTTCATAGAAAAGTTCTCCACATGACTCTGCAGGCACGGGGAGTTTCTGCTGTGTCAGAAACAAGGCAAATGACAAGGTGGGGTTGGCTTCGTGGTCATGGGCTGGAAATCGGGGTTTAGCGAGAGGGGCTGGGGGAAGTAGTCAGGACTAAGGCCTTTGCAAAAGTCAGTTGAACGGTTTTAGCCTTATTGGAGTTTCTCAGAAAGTAACTGCTATACTTTTCTTGCAATGTAATCACGGTTTCCTGCGATTCTCCAGGGTCGTATCTGCCACAGACTTCCTGTGCCTGTGTCCCGCCTAGCCTAGAAGTGAGAGTTTTGATCTGCTTCCTCTGCTAACAGTATCCGTCACGTTCTGTTTGTTCTTCTGCACTCACAGGCTGGAGCTGACGTCCTTCTCCAGGATGTCAATGGAAATATCCCGTTGGATTACGCCGTAGAGGGGACGGAATCCAGCTTCATCCTGCTGACCTATCTGGATGAACATGGTAGGCGGGTGTTTGAGAAGCCGAAGAAAGATCGAAGGGCCGCGTGGTAGAATTACCAGTGCGTGTTTAATCTTTAGGCGAGCTTACGTGACTGCAGACGGACGAGCTTTCCCCAGACTGCGTGACGTGAAGTCCTTCTTTCCATGGAACCTTTCGCTGTTCCCACCGTGATCGTTGTTGGTTTAGTCAGTGCCATTTTGCAAGGTTGCAGACATCTGGAGGCCAGCAGTGAAGGGACATTTTAACAAGTGTCTGAAGCCTGTACTGAGTGGGACTGGGTTTGTGATTATAACCTGTTCTCCACTGGGAGGGGCAAAAGTGAACCCACACAACTGAATGTTGAGTTCATGAGAGGCTGGTCATCTGAAGTCTGTCGTCGCAGGAGCCCGTGGTCCTTGCAAGAAGGACACGCCCGTGAGCAAGGGCTTAAGTCGAGGGCAGCCCGCACAGCCTCCCAGCGCCACTGTTGGGGGCTTGGGAGTACCGTATTGGAAGCAGGTGCCTCGGTGGCGGTGCTAGCCTGAAGAGATGAGCCCAAGCTCCCAGCCATGTCCCCTGACAAAGAATGTTTAATTGCACAGACTAAACGTATAATTTCATGAGTAAGTTCAGCATGGGCAAAGTGGGAGGTATCGGAAATCCTGAACCCAATATGGCATCAAGCTGGAGAAGTCTGCCACTTTCTGTTTTCTTTTTCCCCCTTTCTGTTTAGGTATAAATAACAATAAAGAAACTCCAGTCCTTTCAAGGATGATCTTTTGTCAGCAAAAAAGTTTAAAAATGTTAAGAGCCACACAGCGCTTCTGACTCTGCCCTTGCTTCTAAGAAAAGCCCTCACATCTGCCTCTTTGTTCCCTGCCCTCTCTGCCTCCTCCAGATCGCTTGTATCAAAAGGTTTATTCTGAGAATGGCTTAGAATAATAATAATAATTAGTACGGAGAAGCCAGCGAGTTCTTAAAAAAAATTATTTCATTAATTCTGAAAGCGGCATGCGTACCATTATCTTCATTAGGGACAACGTGAGCCAGGCTGTCCTACTGAAGGTCACAGAGTCTCTGGGCTGGGGTGACAGAGGCAGCGTGGGGGGAGGGGTGCCGCTCCCTGATCTTGTCCTCACTCCTCACCCGCTCCTTACTGGAGGGTCACAGTCAGGTCTTTCATCCTCTTGTCAGTGGTGACTCGTTGGGGACAGCTTCCGTCACTGCTAAGGGGAGGGAAGCTTGACGTCCTGCACATCCCACGGCTGCTAAGTTTATTTTTGGACCTTTGCACACCCCGGGCTGGTGGTGCCCATTTCTGAATGCATGCAGAGCTCGGCTGTGCGTTACCTGTGGGGCCGGTGCCTTTCCACCTTTCAGCTGTTCTTCTGAGGCTCTGATAGCCGCCGCAGCCCACATTTCTCTTTGAAAACTAAAATCAAGCATTTTTCTTTGCAAAAGAACTCACCTGACTGATAAGCCTTTCCAGCTCCTCCAAGGATTTTGTTTGATAAAAAATTTTAGTATTTGCTGGGTGCCTGGGTGGCTCAGTGGGTTAAAGCCTCTGCCTTCGGCTCAGGTCATGATCCCAGCGTCCTGGGATCGAGTCCCGCATCGGGCTCCCAGCTCCACAGGGAGTCTGCTTCTCCCTCTGACCTTCTCTCCTCTCATGCTGTCTCTCTCTCTCTCTCTCAAATAAATAAAATCTTAAAAAAACTAAAAAAAGAAATTTTAGTATTTGCAAAAGCAGTATTATCTATCCTCTATAAAGAAAAATAAGTGTATTCCTTTGGGAAGTTGATTTTATTTTTTATTTTTCATTTCTTTAGTGAGAGAAAGAGAGCATGAGCACGGGGTGGGGGAACAGAGGCAGAGGATGAGAGAGAGAGAAAGAGAGAGAGAACCCTTAAGCAGACTTCCCACTGAGCACAGAGCCTGACACGGGGCTCGATCCCACAACCCCAAGACCACGACACCCGCTGAAACCAAGAACCAGATGCCCGACCAGCTGAGCCACCCAGGTGCCCCACGAGGTTGATTTTAAATGTGATGAAGGGAGAAGGAAGAGGGGGGAGGCATTGACTCCGAATGGTTAGGAGAAAATCCATCACGACGTGGGCTGTCACAATCGGTTTGTAACACACACGTTTGCTGGAACAAATTCCATTTAATGTCGCCTCCGTTTTAAATTCTGTGTTCCATTTGCGCCTGCCGTGGTGCTGGCATGAGCCTCCCGTCCATCTGCCCTCCCTCGGGTCATTCATTCCGCTCCCCATTCCTGCCGGGGTCCCTCCTACATGTCTCTATCGGCTGCCACCCTTGCCGGGAATACTGTCTCATTCGATTTATTCCCGGGCCCCCTTGTCAGTGTGCTTTTAGAGTTATCTGCTATGACAGCGTGGGCCGATAGGCTCGGACACTTCGAGTATCCCACGATGAGATGGTCCTTATTGCTCGGTTCTCGGTGTTTCCACACTGCATTCTTAATAGCCGGGTGGCTGCAAGTCCTTGAATTTTTGCTGCATGTCGCCTGGTTTCCAGGCTGAAACCTGAAACCCAGGAAACCCAGACTGAAACCCCCGGTTTTGGTGTGTGTCCCCCGGTTTCGATCCCATTGGGATGCGTGTGGCTGAAGGCAGGTGAGGTTGGGAGCGAGCTGATTTCATGGAAGACCACTCACTGGTCACAAGTTCTGACTGTACAGTGGCCGCCGACCCCACTGTCCCCTCCAGGGCACAGCAGCTAATCGCTGCTCAGGGCCTGAGCTCCCCGGGCTGGAAAACGAGAGGCAGCACGCTGCTTGAAGGCATGATGAGGCCAACCCGCTGGGTTTCGCAGAAGGCAAAGGATTATAAAATGCTCCCGCAAGGGAAGAAAGCCCTGCGGGGGTTGGGGGAGCCACAGGGTGGCCCTCGATGGCTGCAAGGCACAGAAGACTGTCTGCTTTCCACCCTGTTTGCCCGTTTCATCAGCCAGCTCCCTCTCTCCTTCCCGGGAAATCCATCCTTTCAGAGAAGGTCGCTCCCCTTGGTTCCTTGAGCTCCTGGTCTCCTCTCCGGAGCCACCGCAGCGCAGCTTCTGCCGCTGCTGGCAGTGTCCCTGCAGAGACGCCGCTGCCTCCTTGACAGGTCTCCCTTCTGCGCTGTGCTCCCCGTGCCATTGGGTGACCTGCGCGCCACTGCTCCCTGCAGCCGCGCTCCCCTGCGGTGGCGGTGACCGTTCGTACTCTTCTCCACCTTCCCGGAGTTTTCCCTTCGTGTCTTTTGGATGTGCCGCTTGTACACGCAGACGCCAGAATGTGGATGCTGCCAGAGCTATTGTCTCTGAGTCTCTTCTCACATCCCGCTGCCTGCTATGTCGGGCTTATGTCACCCTGTTCCTTGTGTTGTGCCCACCTGCCTGCCTGCTCCCAGGAATACCCACCCCGACCCCAGCTCAGAGATCACAGCAGACCTTCTGCTTGGCACTGTGCAATGTTTAATAACACTAGAATATCAGACGACTTGAAATAACACATGCCCGATGTGGGAGTTACCACTCTCCTTGTGTGCCCTGTCCATATTCTATGCTGCCCTTTAGCCAGGAATCCAACCATCTGAACATCACTTTTCTTTTCTAAATCTCTCACATGGAATTGTCACCAAATAGATTCTGCTTCCCTGATGTCCCTCTGGTATGTCCACGTCCCTTACCGGTTACACTGTTTCTGCCTTTGTTAAAACCCTGGGCCTTCTCGTTTTGGAACAACCTCAGAAACTCCTTACCCCCGTGAGGGTTCTTCAGAGGACTCCCAGCTTGACCAGCGCACAGCGACCTTGTGTAATTTCTCCTGCCCGATAGAGTTCATTCAGAATGCTGTCCCCACACCGCCGTCCTGGGAATCACCCATTGCTGGGGTGGCAGTGTGCTCCAGGGGGCCCGGGACCATCTCACGTGATGCCTCTAGTCAGGATCGAGGAAAAGGGATCAGGTGCAGGGTTCAAACACCTTTTGGGCTTGAACGTGTTTCTTTCTCTTTGCCAGAACCAGCTTCCTTTAGTCGCCTGCCCAGCGCGTCCTTCAACTCTTGGATTTAGCGAGCTTAGGAAGCTAACAGTGGAGATAAAGCTAGAGTTAGGAATTCTAGGAGCTGGGAGAAGCCAGGCCTCCATCACCGGGCAGTGGTTCAATAGTTACGTGGGCTCGCACGGTACCCCAGGGAAGAAGGGATAGCGGAGAAAGGGAGAAGTGGAATTGTTACAAAAACAATGTTATTGTAGGGAGGACAGTTAGGGAGGTGAGTTAGCACGGGGTTTGGACTAACCTGAGGTGTCAGTGTGATTTCAGTTCTGGGCAAACGCCTTCTGATAGTATCAAGGGTGGTCAGGGTGACAGTACTTAGTATCACGTGGAATCACTTGTGAATTTCAGACAAATGATGTTTTTCTTATTTCCTGAAAGAGAAGATTTTACACGATTCCTGTCAAAATGAAAAATCTAATCAGGACTTCTATTAATGTTTTTCAGAAAACAGGGTGGAAGTGAAACTTGATTTCTTTGGAAAAGAGGCAGGCTTGGCTCATTGCCCATTACAGAATAGACTTATTGTGCCCGTAATAAGTCTTGGTTGTTTTTCTCATAGAGCAGCTTGAGAACTTTGCTTGACCAGAGAAGAGGGAATTTCTATTCTGTTTTTTACTGAAAATGACTTCTGCATGTTTCATAACGAAAATACGAAATGACATTTTATTTGGTATCATATTTGAAGCAAAATTAAGTTGTAAATAATAAGACACAAGGTCATAATATTCCCCTCTGATTCCTTCACAACCACTGCTAGAATAGATGGCTTTCTCGTGACACATCGTAAGTCAGCTGAAGTGAGGTCTCTACTCTGTTTCTAATTGTCTTTTATCTTTGAGCCTTGTTCTTCTATCATTCAGTTTTAACCCCGTGTTTCAGTAATCCTCTGAAAGATACATACTGCTCCCATAAACAGGGCCACGTTATAAAAGTTAGAATAATGTAACCATCAGACTCTCCTGCTGCTCCAACTGTGCAGAATTGAACACTGACATTTGAGGAATAATATTTTCCAAAATTAACTCACATGTTCACTTTCATCATCCTAAAAATAAGAAGAGAGTGATTGTTTTAGTTGGTTCTTAACAAACCTCAAAGCAGCTCTTAGGGGAAATCTGTTCATGCTTCTAGCATGGCACGTGGAGATTCCAAAGCTGGTCATTGGTGGTCCTTCCTGTCTCTGCTTTGGACGCAGGATTTGAAACAACCCACATTACTCAAAGAATACATTTTGTTTTATTTTGTTTATTTTGTTTGGTCCTCGCCTGACTCTTTATGACGAAGAAAAACACCACAAAATGTATGGCCCATAATCCCTGCATCGGAAAGCTGAGTAGGAATGACCCCTCTGGCGTATTGAATGCTGCCCACCAGCCAAATATGGGGCGTGGTGCTTTCCGTGTTGTTGGTAACTCATCCTCATGATAACCAGTGAAACCAGAATTATCAGCCCCATTTTGCAGGTGGAGAAAGTGAGGCTTAGGGTAACTCGCCTCTCCCATTGGCACTAGAAGTAGGTACAAGACAGCACTAAAGCCTAGGCAGCCTGACCTCTGAGGCCAGGCTCTGGGTGAGAGTTGTGCCACGAGGTGGAGCTGCTGGGTTCTGAGGGGAAAAGGACGGCAGGTGTGCTGCAGGCTGGATGCTCTCTGCCCTGTGGACAGATCCCGTAAATAGTGCCGGTAGCTTTGCTCCCTTGGGACATATGTTATGATCCGAAGGACTGCGGATGTGGACAGTCAGGCGGGTTAAACTCTTTTCCCAGAGTTGCCCAGGGAGATGTTGGCCACAGAGGAGCATGACCAAGGGGACCGCTCCAGTGGCATTGGTGCCCTGGTCTCCAGTGTCTTGCCCACCTCTACGTTTGCCATGAGGACTCAGTCAGGTGGAAGAGAGAGAGAGAGAGAGAGAGTGAGTGAGCTCAGAAGAGCGGCTGCTTCATAGCTACCACTGGCTGACTAATTATCATGACCATCGGGATTACCTTCCCTAAGAAGAAGGTGGATCCTTTCCCCTTAGTAAACACCTGTTACGTCCAGGAACCAGTACTGGGAACAGGAGGTGTAAACGCAAAGGTAGGAGCTACCATGGAGATTCAGGATCCTGAAATCTCAGGTTAAAAATAAAGGCTGCGCCGAGGTAGGGACCAACGGTGAGCGGGCCTGAGCTCTCGGTGGCCCCATCGCCCCCTCGGTCAAGCTGGACGGACCGCTCTTCACTCTGCTTTACTAGCTTCCTCTGTGTTAACACGAAGGGTCATGACATGCTTGAGTGGAGCATCTCTTGAAATCCGTTTGGAAAGCTTTTGAGATAGATGGGGACATTGTGGAAATAGCTAAGGGGGACCCCATATCCCCTTCACCCGGGTCCCCACATCCGCAGTCCACACAGCCGCGCTGTGTTGATCCAACTACAGCGTTAGCGTGGGTACAATACTATTCACCAAACCATAGATTTATGTAGATGTTCCCATTTTTCCCAGCAAAGGCAGTTTTCTGCTCCAGGAGACCCGCCTCTCTTTTGGAAGCAACTCTTTTGGCCAGGAAATGATACAGAATAAAAAACTGTATTTTTTAACTCCAGTTCAATTCAAACAGTTTAAAATACTCTGGGCAATGCCCCTTGGGGATTTACATACTGAAACAGAGAGCCTGCCGTGGATAAGGCAGCATGTCCCATCTTTGGAGTATAATAAGAGGAAAATTATTCAAGACTGTCTTCTAGCTGAGAATAGAAGGCGCGCAGAGCAAAACAATTATACAGACTCTGAGTGAGAATTCAGAGGGGAAGAGAGGCTTCAAAGGGGAACCGTTGAAAGAACAGGAAGTTAAATTCAGAGTTGACCCCCAGAGGCTGAGAAGCGTCTTTGCCTTTGGTTTGAAAGGCTGTTTCCCCCCCAGGAGTGGACCTGACGTCGCTGAGACAGATGAAGCTTCAGAGACCACTGGCCATGCTGACAGATGTCAAACACTTCTTATCAGGCGGTGGAAATGTTGACGAGAAGAACGATGAAGGAGTGACTCTGGTAAGTTTGTATAAGCGACTCAGAAATCCTGCTTAAATAGAGAATTTCAGCTGATTTCTACGGTGTAGAATTAGGTACTATTAACTTGTAAAAATGGCTTTTTTTTCTGATCGTGAAAAAACTACCTATTTATTGTAAAAATCTTGAAAACACCTACGTATGCAAAGAGGAGAACAGAAATCACATATGCCACTGCTCCTCGAAAGCCAGGGGTTCTAGGTGGACCTGTTTTGTTCAAGCCTTCCTTCCATGTATTTTTAGAAATTGAGAATGATTCGTATGTGTTACTTTGTCAGTGTGATATTTGAACTGGAACTTATAGGAGTATGTTTTCATTTTAACCTTAACAAACACAAATTATGGGTCACTCTGGTGAATGAATTTCTAAATCCAAGCAAAATCATGCCATTACTTTTTTTTTTTTTTTTAATAGCTGTTGGGCATAGTTGCAGTAATGTGAAAACAGTACAATTAAATTTGGGTTAATTCTAATATAAGCATAATGTTTAATCATGAGAATAAGAAACATCTGAGTTATTGACCCACAAAATGTACTTGAACTAGGCATGCTAGTGTTGAAGTTAATCGCGGTTGGAACTAAATGTATTGAGGATCAGGGAAAAAATTGAGAGGAATCAAGCTAACAGACAAGACTATGATGCTTGAAGCATGGGTTGTGTAGAAGTGTCTGGAACAAGTGATTCAGTTTCTGCCACGGAAAAAACAAGGTGTGAGGTTGAATACTGTGATGAGAGAAGTGATTTGTCTAAATGGATAAAGTGGTGTGAGACCGGATACAATTTTAGATTTATTAAATGCAGATCAAGCACCTTGAGACCTCTACATAGAATAATCTTCCTTGATACTGATCTTGAACTTTGGAATATAAATTTCAAAAGACTATCCAAAAAAACCCACCAAGTTACAAGCAAAGAACACAAAGCATGTTTAGAATTTATTGAAAAATCACACATTCAAATGGAAAAATATTGTGATTAATCTATAGGGATATTAACCACCTCCTGTGAACAAAATAATAATGATTAAAACCACAAAAGTCCTTTTTTTGTGGGCTTCATTTCATTGGGGAAGATACATAATATACAATATAAATGAGCTAAATACATAACATATTAACAATGGCAGATGCAAAGGAGAAAATAATAAAATGAGACAGGGAGGAGCTGGGTGTGTGTTGACATTTTGGAGGCACACGGGTAAGGTCTCACTGATGAGGAATTTTGAGTAATGACCTGAGAGAGGTCTGCACACACTGCAGGTGTGCATAGGAGCATTCAAGACTGAACGGTGGTAGGTGCAAAGGCCCTGAGGCAGGGGTGGGTGTGTTGTGATTTAGAAACAGCACAGGGGCCTGTGAGGCTAAGTAGAGTAAAGGGAAGGAGGGAGGCAACTGGCGCAGATCACACAGGGTCTGTGCACCTGTGTGAGGACCGTGGAGTTACTCTGAGTGTGATGGGAGCACATTGGAGGGCTCTGAGGAGAGCAAGACATGGTCCTACTTTAGTTCTAAAAGCATCACTTGCTCTGACTGCTGTTAAGGATGGACGGTCAAAGGGCAAGGCTGATGCTGAGAGTTCAGGTAAGAGAGTAACCCAGTGGTTGGTGGTGTGGCTCAGACCAAGCTGCAGGAAGCTGAGGGGGTGGGAAGTGGCTAACTTTCATCTGCATGGGAAGACGATCCATTGGGACTTCCTGAAGGCCAAGTGGTGGGAGAGAAAGGATGACTATGGAGTGACTTCAAGTACTTTTATCTTGGACACCTGGAGTGATGGGGTTGACATCCAATGAGATGGAAGGTGGAGGAGAAAATGAGCTTAGGGCAGGGACAGTTTGGGGAACAGAGAGCTATGGCTGCCCCTGAGCCATCTTCATGGAGGTGTTGGGTTTGTGGTTGCTTGCTAGAATCTGGAATTCAGGAGCTGTCTGGACTGCAGACTCAATTTGGGGAACACTAGCATAGAAACATGACACTGAAAGCCTTGACCATGGGTGAAATCAAATATTTGATACAGAAGGAAAGAGAATTTGGGACTGAGCCATGGATCTTAGGAAGAAGAGAAAGATCCAGAAATGAGAACTAGGGCGAGGGGCATGGAGGGTGGGGGAGCAAGGAGGAGCTCCCAAGGTAGGAGGAAAACCAAAAGAATGAGACGTCACAGGAGCCAAAGAAAGGAAGTATGATGAGGAGGGGGAGGAAGCTGTGAACTGTTCGATACCACCGAGAGACCAAGTGACTGGAGATGGTGACTTGGCCATTGGACTTAGTAGCATGGAGGTCACTGGTCTTCTCAGCTAGGGCACTTTCATTGGAGTGCAAGCCTCGAGATCCAGACTGGAGCGGGTAATGGTTCTTTGAAAACATGGCATGCACTGATGCCTAACTCAGAAACCCAATAGATCTTTGCTTCTCTGTATGGCACAAGACATTACAGCTTTAGATTTCTTTAAAAAAAAAAAAAAATCTCTGCTAAATTAAAATGGCATTTGTGTTTCAAATACCACTGAACAGAAGGACCCACCTACTTCAGTAGTAAAGCTGTTGCAAGAATCAATATAGAGCAATACATTGCTGTCCTGTTCAGCCATCTTCAATTTTGACATTCTTTGTGACTTTTTTTAATTGAGCAGAGAGCATAAATGTTGCAAACAATTTGTTGTGTAATAACTAAACAATCATCTCTGAGCTTTTCATGAGGGAAGTAATGGTGGCTGGGAGGCTAGGAAGTTGTCCCTCGAAGATGGCTCGCAGCATTGAGCAAGTGGAGGGTGAGATTGATTTCTTATGTCTGAATTGGTTAGTAGATTGATTCTTATGTCTGAATTGGTTAGTCTATCATGTTAATGACTGCCACCCCATGCTGGCCTCTGGACCCTGCGTTCCTCTCTGTTGTTGGTGGGAACCGTGAGAAGGCACTCGTCCACAGATTTCTGTATCCTGAGTAAGGATGCCTGTTGTGGCTTAAAATTAGGCATCATTTCCCACATTTACGTTGTGCATAAAAGGTAAAACTATCAAGAAAAGATGCAATGCTGCTACACTTCTAGTATGGTGCCTTTTTCTCCTCTGTTAGAATATGCAATAAAGTAACCAAACATAATGTTGCTCTTTGAAAAAAATCTCTTAGTTTACACAGATAATTCTTCTTAGAAGAAAACAAAGCCTCCAAAAAGGACACAATTCCAAAAAAAAAAAAAAAATCATTACAAGCATATGGAAATGCATTCCTGAGTTCAAGTGCATAGATGCTCTTTGAAAATTTGACTATAATGACTTTCAGATCCATTAGGAAGATGCCGGTTCTTTTCTCTTTTGTCACAGATTTTGATATATAACATCTGGCCTTGGGACATATTCACTGGGTTTGTTGGAAAAGAATTATTCATGAGATGCAAACATCAAGCAATTTTATTTTTGTCTTCCTTTGTCTTTTCAGTAGCGCTGGTTTACCCTTACTTCTGGATGAAGACTTAGCCATTGCCATCAGCTTTCTGGCCATTTTTAGGGAATAGAATTTTTGTGGTTACTTTATATTACAAACCATAGCCTCAGTTTAGAGATTAGAGTGCCTGGTCCTATATAACCACGAAAAGTCCCAGCTTGTGTGAAATCAGGGTTCACTGATCTTTTTTATGCCATGTTATCCTCTAAACCTCAGTGTAGCTGTGGATTCCTTGTCAGAATTGTGTTTAATGTAATAAAGATGGTGCCTATACTACAGAGAATGCCAGTTACATGGAAACATCATAATCCTACTATCAAAATTAAATTTGTGATATGTTACGCATGTGCTTCTTTATGAAGGCACTGAGTGATGGATAATCATTGCCAGGATGTTAGGGTAGATTTGAATATGGGGGATACTTGGAGATGTCTGCTGGGACAGCAATGTGTAGGGACATATCGCTTTCAATGATAGCATCATAGGTGTGTAGCCTAGACTCACCATTCAAGAAGTTGCTAAATTTCATTTGGGGTTAGAAAAAAAAAAGTAAAACAAACCATTTTCCCATCCAAGTTTGCAAAGCCCCTGAATCTCCCTGAGATCCTGTGGGGTCCGGTGGGCACAAGTGTTGAGAACCCTGATCTCAGTGAAATCTTGAACCCACTGCTGGTGTCGTGTTGCATCAGATTAGGGAGTCCATGGAAGGGAGGGTGGCCATGGTCATCTGTTTCCCCTCTCATCACCGTCTCCTCTTCCGTGTCAGTGACGTGGAGGGAGAGGATGGGAGTGGACAGATGAGCAGGAGGAGATACACTGGGAGCTGGAAGGTTTTGGCTTGAGGTTCCCTGATAGGGTGTCCTGCTCTCTGGGCAAGAAGCTGACCCCTTCCCTTGTGAGGATGTGGGGGTTCTTCAGATACGTCACCCCCATCACTGGGATCTCCAGAGGGTCCTTCACACCTGCCTCCGCTCTGGGGAGTCAGGGGTACCCCAGCCTGTCTCTACTGGTCCGCACATGCTCTTCCAGGCATCTCCCTGAAACAGAACGGAAAACAAACATGGCTGTCCTCCCTGTGTTTGTCTTTGCCGGTGTGACCTCATGAGTGTGGGCAGACGCCACCATATCTGTGACTCCCCTTCGCTGCCCACGAAAGCAGAGAGCCAGCCTGTCTCTTGCCCTTTACTTTTTCTAGTCAGGAATCGAAACCAGTAACTGTGTCTCCGCCAGACTCCCGAGGACACATGGCCTCTGTCGGTGACCACTGAAGCCAAGCTCTGCCGACATGATTTAAGGAGGGACCCAGGCCCTGCCACCACACAAAAATTTCTCATGTGTCCTGTCTCCATTTTTCTCTCATTTAGACCTACTATACCCTCTGTCTAGAGGTAGAGGTCAAAGGAAATCTAGGCCGGGGCACCTGGCTGGCTCAGTCAGTAGAGTGTGTGGCTTTGATCTTGGGGTTGTGAGTTCGAACCCCACACTGGGTGCAGGTGTAGAGATAAAACATTAAAAATGTAATTGGGCAGTTTTTTGTCAACTATTTTCAGATGTCCATATTTGGTCTCACTTTGAGATGTGATACATATTATTTTCTTACGCAGTCAAAACTACAGTAGGAAAAAACCCTCTGTTAATATTTTTTTAGAGATTTTATTTATTTGACAGAGAAAGAGCGAGAGAGGAAGCACAAGCAGGGAGAGTGGGAGAGGGAGAAGCAGGCTTCCCACCAAACAGGGAGCACAATGTGGGGCTCCATCCCAGGACCCTGGGGATCGTGACCTGAGCTGAAGGCAGATGCTTAATGACTGAGCCACCCAGTCTCCCCCTTCTGTTAATATTCTGATAGAAAGCTAGAACTGGAGAAAATTTGCCATTATTCATTCAAAATCTGGACTAATTCCTTCAGCTGCTTGAATAGCTATCCCTCAAGATTAATTTTCATTTATTTCTAAGGTAATTTTCATCAAAATTTTACATTAGCCTCCTAGTGGCCTGCCTGCTCTAGAGTGGGAAGAGTCACAGACCTCGAATAAGAGGACATTCAATGGGAATATATTTTAAATTTCACACACAGATTTCCTTTTTTAAATGAGATTCACAAATAGAAGACTGAGTAAATAACAATGAACCCCCAGTTTCCATGTTACACAGTAAAAAGGAGTTATGTCTGGGTGGTGAAAGCCCTTCCAATATCGAAATGGGAGAGAAAGCACAGGGGGAAATGCTGAGATCATTGACTATGACAAAATTAAAATGAACACTTGTGCATTAAATAATGAGCAAAATTAAGAGGCAGATAATAAACTAGGAATATAATACTTGGGACAGGTCTTTCAAAATGTTGATAGTTTTAAAATATGCAGCATTCATAGAAATGAAGGAAAAGATCATCTCTCAGTAGGAAAACAAATAGCAGTGAGAGTCAGTACCCAAAAGAAAATACAACTACCCTACAGATATATCAAAAGAGACCCATTTTTAGGAATGCAGTACATTGAATTTATTTATAGTCATTTTAGAAATACATAATAGTGAAGCCCTAAAGGCCAAGGGTCTATGAGAAAGAGCCCCTCCACACACCACTGGAGGGGATGGGGATTGCACCAACATTGTGGAACTCAGCGTAGGCAAATATATTGAAAAAATGTTCATTATTTTAGGATTGCAATTCTATATCTGGGAATGTGTCAGAAACACATAATCAGACACAAATACAGTGATTACCAACAAAGTGATCTTCTATAAAATAAAAAATACGGCACATGTGTAAAAGCCCAGTAATGAGGAGTTGGTCAGGGGGATGATAATGCAGGGCTGTGCGCTGTGCTGTCCTGGAGAACAATCAGTCGAGAGAAGCACATCGCGCTGAGGAGACAGCACAGTCCTCAGGCAGAGCGCCCTCACTGCCCAGGGTGGCTCTTGTTGGTTGGTCATTCTCTCAGTCTTGACCCCAGCCCCACACACCACCTGCACGAGGAGGAGGCTGTTTCAGAGACGACTGCACTCCTGCGGACTTCTAAGTGGGGTCTCAGTCTCCTGTGTCTTCATTGCTGAGCGGCACAGGACCTGGCGTTGGTTTTGATCAGTGTGAGGAGGCTACATGCCACGCTTAATGCACATCTGTGCCTGCACAGGTGGTGGGCTGGGGGAGAGCTGAGGCAAGTGTGTAAATGGTGGGCATCTTTCAGAGACAAACATTTTAATACAAGATAAGGATGTTGGGGAAGGGGGTGTACGGGAAGAAGAAAAATGCCATTTTTAGACCAATACATTATGGGACGCACACAAGGATTGTTAGGAGCACTGACGAATTGTGGTTGTTAGGAGCACTGTGAATCGTGGCTGTTACCCTGGTGGCCTGGCCGACTCGGGTGCTCATGCCCCTTTGTCTTTTCAGAGCGCCCATGCTGCAGAACACAGAAAAACGTGGCTTCAGCTTACAGGGGCTGTGCTCCCCTGGGCTGGTCGCCTAAATTAACTCATCCCCAGCTTTGCCTCTGCAATACCAGGACAAAGATCATTGCCTCACGGGTCTTACAGAGGAGAAGGAATAACTGATAACTTTTATGAGCAGCGTTTGTGAAGCGGCTCTGAAACCTTGTCCTGCGTTGTAACTGCGTGGGTGATTTCCAACCTGCCATAATTTCCCAGGACTGTCCTTTTGCAATTGTCCTTCCAAGCAGCTGCTGCTCATCATTTACAGAAAAAACAGCTGTCTCTGTCTTTCTCCCAAGACCCCATAACGTAGCAGGAGAGGAGTATTCTGAGATGCTATAGGGATAGACACATTCACATTTTGGCACCTGACATCTTCCAGCAATTGTCAGGACAAGGGAGGGAGGCAACGTCCATTTCAGAAAATAGACATTTTAATGTCTACTAAATAGACAAGGTCTATAAAATAGACATTTAACTTAGTGATGAGAATTGTCCCCTTGGTGGGGAGGTCTGGAGGCTCGCTTATGGATTCAGAATTTGATTGCCGGTAGAATCAGGGTAGAGCCTCTAAGCTCTTACTGATTTACTATGATGAATTTTTAAAACTCTGTTGTCTCTTGTAAGGAAATAGAAATACTCAAAGTCAGGAGTTTTTGCCTTCATTTTGAAATGGTCTTGGATTAAATTTGTCTGCCTTCAGAGATGTCACTGGGAGCTCGTGCTTTTGATAGCTTTTCTCCCAAGTGAGCCAAGACTTTCCTTCCGGTCTTTTCCTCGAAAGCAGTGCCTGAGATGGTCGGCTAGCAGCTGGGCTGAGTTTGGAATGGGAGAACCCAATTTTTGCCCCGTGGAAAGCAAATCTTCTCATTAAGGAGTTCATCCTTAATGACAAGTGAACTTGACTTCGTTAGGCTCAGGTGCTAACCAACAAACGGACAGTGAAAACCTTCTCAGATCCCGATGTTCGTGCTCATACTTCACAGGAAACTTTGAGTCAACTGATTATTAGTGTGATGTAGACTCAATTGCGGAGCAGGTGTAAGACTGGTTTTCCAGGAGAACGAGTATATAAAATCCTTCTCTGAAATACTTGTGGATAGTTTGTTCTTGGGACTGTTTGCTAAAATATTGATGAGGTAAATTCTATGTATAACCAAGTATGGGAAGAGTGATGTGAAACTTAATCTCTTCCTGTTTATACCTTAAATTGGTTAAATATATTTGTTCTTTTGTTGCAATTAACTAGGAGAAATAAGCATGTACGTACACGGTGTACATGAAAGAGCACAATGAAGTCCAAGGGTAGAAAAGCAAATATTTTTGCTGGATTTTATTAATATATATGTACACACATTTAATAAGTCTTTTGACTTTATTGTAATTTTATCTTTTTAATAAAAACAGACGGAAAGGTACAAAACTCCATGCTACAAGACCAAGAAGAAATCATTGGTCTTACTACTTTTATATTGTTTTTCTTTCTGCTTCCATATAGTTTCATATTATTATGCTCATGAAATCAAGCACGTAGTTACTTAAGAACCCAGTTTAAATAGGGCATGATGACAGTTCACCTACAAATCAAGGCTGCTGTGCTGGAAGCGGGAATTACCCCACCCGAAAAGTCTGAATCGTTCTCTAAACCCGACCTCCTGGTTGTAGCCTGAGTCCTCCTTCCTGAGCTAAGTTTGCATTCATAAGCTAACCTGGGAGCATGCTCAAAGGAGAACTACATAATCATTTTAAGGTCTGTTGGGATTAACCCGTCCTTTCCAGTGTGTCGGCCCCTTTTTCCTGTTCCTAAGCACCAAGATGATCACATTTCCTGTTGTCATATATGTCCTCAAATCTCCTCTGGTTGCACAATTACAGGGCTAGAATTTCAGGGCCGGTCACTGCGTGTTTGACTTTTTGGGTGAGAAGAGGGAAAAGCGTTCAATTATTGGATTTTGTATACAAAAGTGCTCAGATTATGGTACAGAGGACACTAAAGAGGGAAATGGGAATTGCATGAAAAATCGCACGTTGTCTGGGTCAGAAGGGAAATAATAATTAAGCCATAAGCCTTTGTTCCAAGAAGGATACTGTCCACTTATATCAAATAAGTAAAACTGCAGCTATGTTCTTATTTTTAAAGGTATTTTATATTTGATAATTTATTAGCTCTCTTTAAACCACTAAATAAACAGTTTTGATGTCACTACTTATTTTTTAAAGTTCTATAACAAAATATTTCCTCACTGCAGTTACATATGGCATGTGCCAGTGGCTATAAGGAGGTGGTGGCCCTTCTCCTGGAGCATGGCGGGGACCTGAATATCGCAGATAATCAGTACTGGACCCCACTCCATTTGGCAGCAAAGTATGGCCAGGTAAAGTGATCTCCTAAATTATTTTTTTTAATCATTCTATAATGAATACATCATTTAAATTTTTAAATTTTTAAATTGTGTACAGTCAGGATGAAACTGGGTTTTCAATGGCATCCCATGTTGCCATCATTTTTATGGTTGAAAGAAAGCATCATCTTTTGGAAGGATGCATAAAACATACCGTCCTTGGGATTCTGCATTATGTCATCAAAATTGTTGGAGAGATAAGACAAAATCAAAAACATTTTCATAGGATGGGCTTATTATTTTCTTAACATTACATAGTCCTTATGTAGTTCATATTTTCGTGAATTGTTAGTAATTCCATTTGTTCTCTATAGTTTGTAGAAGTAAAGCAGAATTCCATTTCATGTTTTAATTTTTCACTATAAATTATATTTCATCTTAAAGAATGAAGAATGAAGAGCAGATTTTTTTTCTGTGAATAGATTTTTGGTCATAGCTGATACAACTTGAGTTACTATTGTACAAATTACTTTCTCACCAGCTACCATGACATCATCCGGAAGAAACAAAATGACTTTTAAATGATTTTATGTGGGTGAATGTGACTATAGTGTTCATAATAATTAATTTTGAAATCTATTTATACAATACACAATATTTTGTGTTGGAGAAAGCCTGAGTAGTTCTGTTTTGGAAGAGAATTCATTGTTAAATAAATATGGAGATTTAGGTTAAACTTGTTGATTCTCAAACATTGGTCTAAGGTAACAGGTCATGCCCCTTAGGTTCTAGTAAGACTTGACTTGCTATGAGTAAGTCAAGAGACTTGTCAAGAGTCAAGAGACTTGACTTACCTAAGAGACTTAGTCAAGTCCCTTAGGTACTAATGGGTATGCAAAATATCCATCATAAAATCTGAGCATGGCTGTTGTTAAAATAATGGATGCCATTTGCATTTCACGCAATGTAGAGAAAGCACATTGCTTAGGGGATGTCTTTCAAAATAATCAAAACATTATCTGCTTTGGCAACATTTCCTTTATGAAAAGTATCATTTGTTAATAAATATTTCCAACAGGCTCTTTATTAAGTACACCAAACTCTGTGTTTAGCAAATGAATGTTTGTGTAAGTAAATGGATGGTTCAAGGGGAGGAGACTGCAGATAGCTGGAGTCACTTGTCCTAGGGGTTAGGGGTCCCAGGTCCCCCCAGTAGATCATGGGAGTAGTGGGGGGTCAATAATCCCCGTGCACCATGAACACATCAGTGCTGCATTTCTAGTACCATAGCACACTGGAAGACACTGGGTGTCAGGTTTTGTCTTTAGTAAAAAGTACAGAAGCAAACACAGAAGCAAGTTTGGCTTCCTTGAATACAACCTGTTGGCCCATGCAGAAGAAATGGTAACTAGTGAGTTATCAGAACGTGCTCCTCGTAGTCAGGGATCCCTCTGGAAGGAGCTACATCTGCAAGTGAGTGAGAGCTTGGTAAAATGTGACAGAATGCTGCTTACTACAGTTAAATTAATTAAGGCTTTCATTTTACCCATTTTTTTCCATTTTTCTGATTGGACTTTTAGAGTTAAGATTGGGTTCATTTCAAAGAATACCAAATTGGTTCCCTTTAACCACTTTCATAAGCTAATGGGAGAATAGGACTATTTTTAACAAGTTTTTTTAAAGACATTCCTTGGGGGGGTGCCTGGATGGTTCAGTGGGTTAAGTTTCTGCCTTTGGCTCAGGTCATGATCCTTGTTCCTGGGATGGAGCCCCACATCAGTCTCCTGCTCAGCAGGGAGTCTGCTTCTCCCTCTCCCTCTGCCCTGTCTCCTGCTTGTGCTCATTCTCTCTCTATCAAATACATAAATAAAGTATTTAAAAAAAAAAAAACAGACATGCCTTGGACTGAATACGTCACTACAGCTGTTATTAGACATTTAAATAATTTTTTTTTCAGAAGGCAGTGTGTGGTTTTTGTTTGATTTGGTTGCAGGTCAAATGAAATATATTTGGTAGGACTTGGTGTATTTTACTTGTTATTGTATTTTTTGGTTCTATGATTTCCATTTGGTTTGTATTGTACCTTCTATGCCTTTGATGGAATCTCCTCTTTTTTCATTTGTTTCAAGAGGATTTGTAGTTGCTTGTTGAAGCATTCTCATGAGATCTGCTTACCTTCATCATCAGATGATTGTGGCATGATTCATCTTGCTGTCAGTTCTTCATCTTTTCTCATTCAAGTTGTGATTTCCTGATCTTGGTATGACAAGTGATTTTTAATTTTATTTTTGGACACTTCAGCTATTTTGTTCAGAGATTCTCAGTTCTGAATAAATATTCTAGTTTAGTCCTCCTGTTTACGTTTGATATGCAGACCTGGTCTTCTTCAGTAGGTTGTAGTTCCAGTAGTAGTTTAATTTTCAGACGCTTCGTGGGATTGTTTTGGTCTACGTGGCCCATCTGGTGCTCCTGGGGTCCTCAGTGCTTCTTCCAGTGTCCCCAAAGGGGTGGAAGAAGAGGTTTTCCCAAGCCAGACTACCCTGTGTCTTAAGATAAGGTAGGGGGGTCTCTGCAGGGACAAAAGACTTTTGGGGCTAGGGGCCCATTGAGGTATGCTCCCTCTTACAGGGGCCCCCCTCCCAGCTACCCTTGACTCTCATCAGGGAGGGGATCTCAGCTCAGTGGGAAAAGAGTGCTTGCCTTGGCACTTTGTGTTAGTGGATCGTGGTGCTGGACTCACCTGATCTTGTCTGAGGGACACGTCTGGAATGTGGGAGGGATGCCTCAAAACAAGCCATCTTCTGTCCTTAAGATGGGCTGGGAAACCCTGGGTCTGGGCTAAACTTCAGAGTTCTTCTTGGGTTTATTGTAATTAGCAGGGAAGATAGGAAAGAACCAGTCTAGGTTGGAATGTTTTAAAACACTGCTCTGTTTCAAAAGAATTAGTGACTTCTGAAAGCCTCCTGAAGCTTAATAGAGAGGAATGAAAGGAAGTTAATTTATGATTATTTTCACATGAAACCCATCTGTGGCAGAAGAGAAACAAAGATGCTTTTATATGACTTTCTTGTAACATGTCTACTGGGATCTTTGATTCTGCATATTGAACGTGTCTCGATGTGACCGATTCTTCCTGACCCATATTTTGCTGGGTTTGTTCTGAGGAACACGCCTGCTCACAAGCTCTGAACAGGGTTTGAGCGGACCCAACAAACCTCCCTAATCCTCCTTCCGGGGAGTCTGGCTCAGGATCTTCTATCAATGTGAACCGTCCACCTCTGTTAAAAGGGGGATTTTTACATAGCTCGGGGGTTCTGGGGAGTGATGATGGCAAATGTGGGAGACACGTGTTGAGCACCACTTGGTGTGTGTCCTGGTCATTGATCCCGTTGTGAGATTTGTACAGATGATATCCGATGCAGGGTTTCCGGCAATGGCCATGTATAGTGTTCAAATGAGGCAGCTTTAAAAACCAATGTCACTTTATCCTCTGCTTCTTTCAAAAATGACTAGCCATCAGCTCAGTATTTTCTAATTCCTTATACATTTATGTACCAGGGAGAGATGAAGATCTCGTGTGTCTTCTCCATTCTGCTCCATCAGCCCTGTTCAGCAGGGTTACCAGAATGTAAGCTCCCAGCCACGAGGACAGTTTGCTTGCCCTCTTGCCCTCTGTGCTTGGTGCCCCACAGGGTACCAAAGGGACTGAGGGGGCAGATCCATCAACCAAGAACTCGAAGCAAAGCACTAACATACAGAAGCAGAAGGGGCTTTTCTGGTGGAATATACGACACCAAAACCAAACTATGGTTCTTCAATTCAGACTAAGAAGACAACTAACAGATTTATATTAATAGATTTTGAATCAATTATATCTCAATTATTTTGTCAGGAAAATACCATATGATATATAGAATCATATTTAAAAATTATTCACCTGTAAAAATGCTATTTAGTATTCATTTTGGAAATAATTTAGAAATAGCTTTTATCTGAATTTCAAGTTATATGCATGGGAGATTTATAACTCTCTGAAGAAATTTCCTGTAAATAAGTATATCTCAGTTTAGAAAAAAAGTTTTAGAAATGCTAACATTGTAAAAGACTAATGGCATTTTTGGAGACATTCATAGCAATTTCACTTTCTTATAAATATCTTCCAAATACAAATACCTTTACGGGGAAGGTAGTTCATAATTTTTAGCGGTTTTCCTTATTGACACTTATACTGGGATGGCATATATATTTTAACATTCCCCTTTATAAATATGTTAACTTTCCAGCGAGGAAAAGGAGATGCTTGTTCTTGTGTAAAACTGGGGACTGAATAATTTATGTGACTGATGTCTTTTGGTCTCATAGTACTTTCATGAGTCGTACATAAGATTTGATTCTAGCCTTCTACATATTTTTAGCATTTCTGATAGGATTGGTCACGCTACAACAGAAGATAGCAAAGTAACTATAGATGCCGAAGCCTAAACACTGTCCCCTTCAAAAGCATTTTCTGTCACACAGCCTGCATATCTTGATGTTCAAAGGAGTCATTTGCATTCATTCTCAAAAACATTTTTGCCCAAGTTAATAAGAATTGAGAAATCTTAAGGGGTTTTGTTTGTTCTTTTTTTTTCTTCTTCTCTTTGGGAGAACATGAAGACACTCTCTGGTTTTCCAGCCATCCCTCTGAGCACACGCTGTTGATGGGCTCAGCACTCTGGAGGGTTCCCTCTTTTCTCAGTGTTTACTTGTCTTTAGGGAATCCCCACCCTGCAGCCTCCAGTCCCCTCCATGCTCATGGCTCCCCAAAGCTGCCTCTTGTTTCCCTCTCAAGTTGCAGACCCCTGAGGACCACTGCCAGGTGGGTGATCTCTGTCCGCCTGCCCTCCAGCTGCTCTCATGGACAAAGGGAATGGTCAGCTCATTTCCCAGCACCCCCGGGTGCTGCCCTTTCCATGTGTCATTTACTCACCACAGCACTGGACATCACCCTTCCTCCTAGCTCTCCCCCATCTTCCAGCACGCAACAACTCCCGGAATCTACAAGCTTCCACATAGGAATTGCCTGGGGCTCTGTGAGATGAAACCATGGCCCTATCCGGTCCAGCAGCCTCCCTCCCTGGGGAGCCACCCACCTGCCAGCCCTGTCCCCACTCCTGCACACCTAAGCTTTGTCATCCCAGGTGTCACCACAGTGTCTCCACACAACATCCTTCGCACTGCTGAGACAGGAAACATGCACTCTGTGACACAGTGTGCCAGTGCTCTGTGGCGGGGCTTCTGCTTCCTTCTCCAGCTGCCTTCCCCGGCCTCCCCCATCAGACTGGCGCCTGTAGCTGAACTCAACCACTTCCATTTTCTGGACGATGCCACCATGTGCCTCCTATTGTGTTCTTTGCTCTTCCTGAAATTGTTCGGTGGTTCAGTCTTAACGTGGAGGACCACACGGAGATGCCACTTAAGTGGCCCCTCTCCCAGTTGCTCAAATTCCAGGGAGGATGCTCCCCCGTGCATCTGGTGTGGTCCCGTGTGTTCGTACCTGTCACTTGTCACCGTCGGCTGCGCCTGCTTCATTTGCCTGCACTGCCCTCTGGTCTGCAAGGACCCAGTCTGCAGACAGCGCCCTTTCTTATCAGCGTGGGGTCCCACCCAGGACCCACAGCTCTGTTCTCACAAGGGAGCCTGCACTGCCCTAGAGCTGCAGGTGCCCATCGGTCCAGCCGACTGAGGCTGCTCCTGTGCAGTGGGCTGTGAGCCCACAAGCTCACAGGCGCGGGCTGCCCAGTGGGAGGGACGGTCCCCAGGTGCACAGGTCTGTCCCTGACGCCCCAGAAAAAAGGCATGTGGGCCAAGGGACTCCAGCCAAGGGTGAGCAGCACAGGCAACACCTGCTGGGTAGCGTGAGAAGTCATCAAGGAGGCTGACCAGGAGGGGATGCAGGAGGAGGAGGCTGCCACCTGGGCGAGGGGAGGGACAGGCTCTGGAAGGACCGGCAGGTACTGGCGGGATTGGAGAGCCTGTGCTCTCAGCAATGGAGGCAGAACTCTTGGGTCTAATGTACAATCACAGTTGGGCCACAAATAGGGATAATAGTAATTTATTAGGTGGTTTTGTATTTTACATCTGAAATCCTTCAGGGGCAGGAAGCACACACTGGGAGTTCTGGGACCTTTAACGCTTCAGTTTCTTGTTACTAGATGAAGGGAACAGTCTCCTCTAGCGTCTGAGCTAGAAACTAGCTTCGTCCAGATGCTCATCGTAGTGGTTCAACTCTTTAAAGGGGCCATTTAAATGACCATCAAGGAATTAATTTTGCTAAATTCATCCACACTGAAGGACAACTCTCCAAAGAATGAACAAGTCCATGTCCAGTGAAACTTGTGTGGATTTAAATTTCAGCTTAAGTGCATTTTCATTCATCCTGCAGGGTCTCCCTTTCCACGCTCACCACCCCCAGCACACACACACACAGTGACCTTATCCTCCGGAGCCTTTGGTGAGTGTAGCGGTCTTGTACTGGTGGTGACGAATTCTTGCTGGGTTACACACCTGACCTATTCACAATTGAAGCAATTTACCTAATGGTCTTTTGAGAGGGTAAAGCAATTGTTCCGGAGGAGAGTAATTGAAATTAGCACAGGCCTGTTTAATTTAGTTCTGTGACGGGCCTCCCCGATTTCTGATCGGAAGCACATGGGGAAAACTGGCTCTAAAAAAAGAAAGGAATTCCCCAAATGAGAGGGCTTCCTCCTTCCACACATGAATGCCTCTTTTTATGGGCCTGAAATAAAATGGAGTTGCTTTTATTGCTAGAGATTTTCCTGGAGGAAACATTTTGCCTTTGTTACTGAATTGCTTTCTGGGGTTCCAGGAGAGGCTGTGGAGAGAAGTGGTTTTCTGAGAGATGGCACATTTCTCTTTGGAGGCCTGGACACACTGAATTGCATTTACAATTGCCAAGTAATTGTTAGGTGTGTGTCTGACATTTTTGCAGAGATATAAAAGCATTTAGATTTATTACTGTTCTTTCAAATTTGGGAAAGCCAAAGGTAATCTTAGCTCACTTTTGGCTTTTTTGTTTTGTTTTGTTTTCTTCTTCCTTTCCCTCTTTTATCCTTCCCTCCTTCTACCTGTCCATCTTTCTTTTCCTTCTTTCCTTTCATGTGGTTTAAATGCAAACACATCACTCTCATCTTTAATATAAAACAAAGCTCTTTCCTGTACCTATTTCAATGTCCTGGGAAACTGCTCTCTATATTTTATCTTTCATATTTCAAGAGAATATCTCCCGTTAATAAACTCTATATTTGGAAATAAAAACAAACTTCTATATATAAGCACTGTAATATAATTTAAATGTTACTGATATAATCCATGTTCTGCAAAATCAAACACCGATTTTTGAATGGGCTTTGGGAAAGCTAACAAGGAGCGACTGTTTGAAATCTAATCAATTTTTTAATGAGAATACCAACCAGAACAATCATCGGTGGGTAGGGAGATGTCTCATGTGCCTGGATGCGAAGCTCTGTGTGTGGGGAGAGCCACAGCATGTGTTACAATAGCAAAACCCAAGATTGGAAAACCCAGTCTCGTTCTTATCAATATAATAAAGCAAGAAATAGAAACAAAGGACAAAGTTGGGAAAGGAGAAAGGAGAAAGGAGGATGAAATGCCAAAGGAATCCACAAAAAATGGAAAGACTAGACCCATTAAGTGCATTTATCAAGTTGTTTACAGTAGCATTAAAAACATAAAACATATAACAATATACTTAACAGAATATTTTAACAGAAAATTTCTACAGTGAAAACTATGGAACACTGTGGTGAGGAATTAAAGAAGACCCCAAAAAATGGAGGAGTAAGCCATAATCATGTGCTTTGACAGTGAATATTTTTAAGATCTCTGTGGAAGGCTGAAAAGAGGCCCCCAGAGATGTCCACACCTTGAAGCTCAAAGCCTGTTAATTTGTTTGTTCCCTGAAAAAACAAAAGAACTTTGCAGTTTTGATTGGTTATGGATTTTGAGATGGGAAGATTTTCCTGGATTACCCAGATGGGCCCAATCTCATCACTCGGGTCCTTAAAAGCAGAGAACAATTCCTGGCTCAGGGTCCCTGGGTGGTGTGGCTATGCAAAAATGGGGGGTGTTGTTATTCCAAATTGGGCCGTGGTCGTGTAAATGAAGGCCATTGCATGCGAATAGGGAGGGTGTTTATGAAAAAAGGGCAGACACCTGCAACATTGTTGGCTTGAAATTGAGGGAAGGGGCTACAAGCCAAGGAACATGAGTTGCCTCTAGAAGCAGGAAAAGGCAAGAAACAGATTTTTCTTGAGAGCCAGAGGGAACAAAGTGCTGCTAACACCCCAACTTTAACCCAGTGAGACCTGTGTCAGACTGCTGACCTACAGAATTGTAAGATAATTTTCCTTATTTAAACTACTAAATTTGTGATATTTTTAAAAGCCATATAAAATTAATATGGTATTCACTTAAAGCAATTCCAATAAAAATCCTAAGCCTTTTCTTTTAGAAATTGAAAAGCTCATTCTAAAATTTATATGGAGCTACCAAGTACCTAAATAGACAAAATTATCTTAAAAAATAAGAAAATTACAGACTTTTTTCAAGACTTACTCTAAGTCTTTCACTTATAAGATTTCAATACTGGCTCCAAGCTGCACTAATCAAAGTGGTGAGGAAGTGCAGTAAGGACAGACAGACAGATCAATGAAACAGGCACGGACATGTATTGTCCATTAATTTTCAACAAAGGTACCAAAGCAATTCAGTGAGAGGAAAAAAAGTATTTTCAAGAAATAATGCAGAAAAACGAATGGTCCTGGACCAAAATAAATTTGAGATTTTCTCTGTCATTTGCAAAAACTCACTTGAGATGGACCATACGTATAAAAGTTAAATTATACAGCCTTTAGGAAAAAATATAGTATCATATTGTCACGGCCTCTGAGCGGACAGTTATTTTGAAAATAGAGTGTTGACCACTTGAGAAAACAATACAGATGTTACACTTTCACAAAAGCAGAGCAAAGTTAAAATATTCTTCTGTTTTTTAAAAAAAAGCATTTTCAAGAATATGAATGGGGACGCCACAGAATGGGAAGAAATATTTGTGATACACGTATCTGACAAACATATCTAGAACACATGAAGAACACAGGTCACTAAAGCAAACATAAACACTCAGTAATAAACAGGCGAAGAAGTCTTGAGTAGACACTTCCAAAGAAAGCTGAGGAGGGCCACTCAACACGTGGAAAGGTGTTCAGTATCATTTGTCATCACAGAAGCAAGCTAAACCAGACTGAAATATTACTTCATTCCTGGTATGAGAGCGAAATTTCTAAAAATGACCATATTAAGTGTTGGAGAGAATGTGAATCTAGCAATAGGCAAATGCATAGTAGCAAAGTTATTAAGTAGAGTGCAGAGCAGCAGGACGTCTTGTTGGGGATGGGGCAGGCATTTGAGCTCTTTGGAAAACAGCTAGAGCTATCTAAGCCACGTTGACGGTGTCCAGACCTTTATCCCAGCAATTTCAGTCCTACATGCTTGCGTCCTGAAGAGACCTTGGCACGCGTGCACCAAGATAAATAAGAACAGTTGTAGCAACGTTACTTGTAAAAATAAATGACTACAAACGGCTTGAAAGTCCAGGCAGGAAGGCACGTAAATTACGATATATTTGTACGGTGCAGTTATACTGTAGCTGACAAAATGAATGAATCTTGTTTCTGTCCATCACCTTTGATGACTCTCAGAATGCAGGGTTAAGTCACGAAAGCAAGGCGTAGATGAGTATACGCGTGTGGATTTCACTTCTCTAAGTGTCACGCACAGACTGAGGTATGTGTTGTTTGGGAGGTGCTTCTGTACATAAGGGAGAAATGTATAAAGAAATCATAATGATAGCCCGAAATTCATGACAGTGGCCACAAGTGGCCAACTCTGAGGGATAATTTTGGGAAGAAACACCGAAAGATGCCATGAATGACCTATTTTAAAAAGTTGGGGGTGCCTGGGCAGCTCAGTCGATTGAGCGTCTGACTCTTGATTTCTGCTCAGGTCATGATCTCAGGGTGGTGAGACTGAGCCCCACATTGGGCTCTGCCCTTAAGTGGGGAGTCTGCTTGGGATTCTGTCTCTCCCCTTCCTTCTGCTCTTCCCCTCCATGCTCTCCCTCTCTAAAATAAATAAATCTTAAAAAAAAAAAAGTTGGATACCCTGGAAATCATTTCATACTTCTCTTTCAGGGCTCATGTACACATATATACTCATTGAATTTATATTTTATAATAAGATTTAAAGAATATATTAACCTCTCATCAGGTTGCTTTCTTCCTTTCTTACAGTGTAAGATTTAAGTTTTCCTAACTCCCCCTGTGACTTTAGTTCATGTTGTCTGTGGGGTTCCAGTGATGGGACAGGACCAGTGAGACGTTAATGAGTCGCTCAATTAAAACAAAACACATATAAGGTGTAATTCCTCCCACCAGATGCCCTAAAATAAACCAGGAAGGTGTTAAGTGAGCATTTTCAAATCCCCAGCAATTTATCCCTCCTTTGATAAGTAATTTTTGGTTTGAATGTCTTTCACTTTTTTTAAAAAGGAGCTGGGAAAACTAGAAGTGGAGAGAGTGAGAAACGCTTAGGGTGGGATGTGTTCATGCCTTCTCCCTCCAGCAGGCTGGATGAAGCCCCCTAGAGACCACGCTTCTGTAGCTCTCTCTGGGGATTCTTATTTCAGTGAACTTTACTGTTTCAGACAAACCTGGTGAAGCTTCTTCTGATGCATCAGGCAAACCCAAACCTTCTGAACTGCAATGAAGAGAAGCCCTCAGGTAGGTTATGAGTGTCCTGGGACCAGTGAGCGGTTCCTGACTCCTTCCTGCCCTACCAGAACTTGTTCGTCCATCCCAAGCATGGCTGCCAAGTGAGGCCGCCTCCCCTGGAAGCTCTGTGCACACGCTCCATCCAAGCCCTGTTCCAGAAGCAACTTGCCCAGCTCCTTTGCAAAAGGGCCTTACAGGCTGGTTCCCATCATTGGGACCCTTGTACTTCCCTGCAATTTGCTTCTGGGGCTTTCAACTTCCCACACAGTGATTCCTTCAATGGCAATTACTGTTGAATATATTTTTGCTGTTATTTAACTGGTTTTTTATCATTTCAAATACACACCTATTCATCAGGGTAATTTTAAATAATATTTTTTTTTTTCTGCACAGACAGGTCTAATGCAAGGAATTGAGACTGATACCCTCCAGCTAATTTAAAACTCTCACAATCTTAATTGAATATTACCATTTTTGATAAGTATCTCTTGAACATTTCTAGAGTTCTTTTTACCACTGTTCTTTCATAATGTTCATCTACTAATTTAAAAACAGGGATGCTGCATTCATTTTCTAGCTTTTACAATTTGACAACAAATGTATTCGTAAGTTTTTTGTTCATTAAAAATAAGAATTCTAAGTAACAGAGAAAAGTGTAGCACAGGTCATACATTACTATAAAAATCTTGAAGGTAATAAGTGAGCACTTTATGACTGAGATTTCTCATTGGATATATTTGTAGGAGTATGATGACATGATAAACCTCCAGCTTAAGACAGGGTGAGAGATTTGCTCTATTTCTTGCTTTTTGAAGTTAGTGTTTAATGTTTATTCATCTTACCTGCTAAAACAAACTGAAGATGTAACAAATGAAACTCTAAGATACTCGGACAGTTTCAACCTTTGGGCGCGGGCTGATGTTAATGAGAGCGCGGTAATCTTGGTATCAATGACAAAGGCATGGCTCATGGTAAGTATTAAAAGAGCAAGGAGACATTTCTGGATTTTTCTATTTGTTTAATGTATTTATGGTGAAACATGTCACATTTAACATTTGTCACATTCCTCAAAGTCACATCCCGGGCTTCTTTCCCAGAGAAGAGAATATACGATTGACCCTTGACCACATGGACTCCCCCTTTAGGTCTAGTGTAGTTGGCCTAAATGTGCCAAAATGGACACCCAAGGCAACCCACAGTCCTAGAGGCCAGGGTGGGACTAAATGTTTGGTCTAACCTCAGCCCTGGCCACCTCAGGATAGGATGGCTGTCTTAGACAGGTTGCCTGTGTTGGCCATACCTAGTCTACCCTCAGTGTAATCCATTTTCCATGCCTTGTTGGTCAAGAGAGACACAGTGATGGGCTGGTAGAAGACTCTCAACAATCATTTGTTGATTGAAGGAAAATACTTCTTCCACACACAAGGACAAAGAGCTATAATACAGCGAGGGTTCTGAGTAAATGCAGGAGGGACCAACATCTAATCCAGCAGCACGAATAATGAACCAGATACAATAATAGCACAGAGAACAGGAAAGTAGACACCCAGATTATGACTAAGCAGAAGAAAATCATCACAGTATTATATTCGAATCTTGCCATTTTGTGTTTCTTGAATTTGGAGTGGATACAGAAAAAATTATCTGGGGGACAAAAGCAGTTTGGGGTGTAGTCATTAGGTAGGACAGACATAATCACCCAAGGTGAGGAAGCCGGGCTACTTCCTCTTTGTTACTGGATATGATCTAACCTAGAGCAGATGGTGGTAAAATCTTGGCATAAACATCTCGTGGTGGCTGAATTAACTCATCCAGCCCATCAAGCCACATAACTCAAATCTGTAGACACAAGTGGTCACGCACTTCAGTCACAAGGATTGAAAAGGAGCAGTTGTGTCCATTAAGTTCCCAATTGTTACTAAGGTGAATTTTTCTTCAAGATTTTTTGACTTCCAGTTTCAGTTGTTAGTCAGTGTTAATCTGAGTAATGCACGTCTAGGTTGCTGCCCGGGTATATTCAGATGTCACTGTTGACATGTGGTATGTCATACATAAGGAAGTACAACTATCTTTCAGATTGAAACAACAGATCACAGAGTCTAGACTCACTGTTTTCAGAATTCAACTATTTATTGGTCCGTCTACAAATGGATGCGTAAAGAATACCTACTCTAAGTTTTCCAGTAAGCCAGTCCTGGGGAATGTGTAACCGTTTTCATCATTTTGATTGTTATTCGTCAAGATGAAGAGGAGTTGCACTGAGAATGAAAATGACATCACGTTCTTCAAGCTTAGCTTCTCTGTGATTTTACATTTTAACTTCACCACTCAGTGAATATTATTTCTACATTCTTGCATTTCATTTGTAATTAAACATGCCACCGATATAGAACAAGAACGCTTTTTAAAATGGTGGTACTGCAGCTTCATACCTACCATAAACTCTTCATGTTTTTTGTTTTGCTCTGATCAATTTTCACGTTTTGAGCATGCCCGAATTATGGAAAGGGAACCATTTTCTGTGATCTCAGCACCCACTTTTCCTGATGTTCCTCTTGCTTCTTGTAGATATCGCCGCATCTGAGTTTATTGAGGAAATGCTGTTGAAAGCCGAAGTTGCCTGGGAAGAAAGGGTAAAAGAGCGTTTATCTGTTCCTGCCTTGGCCTCCGAGGAGCCCTATGAAGAGATCCTCCACGATCTCCCCGCTCTCTCGAGCAAGCTGTAAGTGCCTTCCCTGTAGAGTGCCGACTTCAAAGCCCTTGCTCGCAGAGATTATTTTCTCTGCCATCCCTGCCAACCATTTTATAGTCAGTATGAAGACAGAGTTCATAGCTGAATTGAAGCTGAATGTTACTGTCTTTACCAACAAGTACTTGTTGACAATGATGAGTTTAGCTTCATTTTCTGAAAAATCCTCTGATTCTTTTTTTTTTAAAGATTTTATTTATTTATATTGACAGACAGAGATCACAAGTAGGCAGAGCAGCAGGCAGAGAGAGAGTAGGAAACGGGCTCCCACTGAGCAGAGAGCCCTATGTGGGGCTCGATCCCAGGACCCTGAGATTATGATCTGAGCCAAAGGCAAAGGCTTAACCCACTGAGCCACCCAGGCACCCCTCCTCTGATTCTTTTAAACATTATTATTTTAGTTATAGATCAGGTGTGTCACCATGAGACCAAAGATGATACTTTAAATGTATTCCACGTTTTTAAGTCACCGGATTTGGAAGATTTCCTGTGACCCTATAGTAATGGCTAAATTTCTAAAGTAGGAAATACAAATATCCACTTTTTTCTCTCTGAAGTATAAAACTTAATGACTTCTGGTTGCCTAAAACATCTCCTTAGTACTGATACGTACGACAACAAACATGAACCTCAACTTTATGCTGAGTGAGTGAAGGCAGACACCAAAGGCCATATGTTGTGTGATTCCCATTGCATGAGGTGTCCAGAATGGGCAAATCCACAGAAACAGAAGTGTATTAGTGGTTGCCAGGAGTGGGGCAATGGGGAATGACTCTGACTGGATAGGGAGCTTCTTTTGGGGATGATGGCAATGTCCTAGAAGTAAATGTGATGCATACACAAATTTGTGAATATGCTTTTTTAAAAGAGCACTGAATTATACACTTTAAAAGTGTGAATTTTGTGCTATGGGGATCCTATCTCAACAAAAGAAGAAAATACGTAAGGAAAAAATATTTCAGGTTGAAAAGAACATTTTTAACACACTGTTCTCTTTTTCTAAGACCTATTTATTTATTTCTTTGAGAGAGAGAGAGCAGAACAGGAGGGAGAGGGAGTAGGAGAGAATCTCAAGGAGACTCCACGATGAGCTGGGAGCCTGAGGAGGGGCTTGATCTCAGGACTCTGAGATCATGACCTGAGCCAAAACCAAGAGCTGGACGTTCAACTGACTGAGCCACCCAGGCACCCCTAACACATTGTCCTTTCGATAGAGAACATAGATGAAATGAATCGGAGCTTTGGCAGGATTAACATAAAACATGCGTGTATTTCTTCCACAGATCTCTTGCGGGTAATTTACCAAACAGCATTTTTTTTTTTTTTTTTTTTTTTTTTTTGCTGTAGTCCGCGGTTTAGCCCTGGTGTTCAGGAAGGTTTTGTCTTTTGCCACTCTCCTCACCTCAGCGTTGCTGAACTTTCCCCAAACCATTTCTATCCTTTGTGTCTGTCAGAATAAACAAATGCTCTTGTTCTGTGAAAATACAAGTTGCCCTCCTTAAACCAAGTGCCTTCTTGAATGGTTTGATAACCTGGATTTTTTAATGCAAATCCTGCCCTTCAGCTCTTTCTAGAAGTTACTCTGCTTGAAGGAATTGGAAGAAAATAGAACTCCAGGAAGAAGGGGAAAGAGCAAGTGGGTCTCGCCTCATTGGCCAGTTTCCCTGCTCCAGGCAGGGCCAGGCATTCCCATGAAGCTCGCTGTTTGTTCCATCTCATTACTTTGCCCAAGAAAGAATAGTGCATATTCATCGGTATGAGTCGTGTATGATTAGGAAGAACTTACTCAGCCTTCTCTTCTTCTCGTGCAGTCTGTGCTTATCTCCAGAAAGTCTCTTTTCCCACCTTTCATCAGCAACCCTCTTTCTGAGCACGTAACCTGCATTACCTCATCTGAATTATCATTGCCTTTCACTTTTCAATCCAACTTCCTATCCCTTCCCTTCTACAGTTAACTCGCTCCTTTTACATTTTCCTAGGATATATTTTGTTAAAATTTTAAGGAACAGTTGAGTGGTTTCTGGTACCTCAACATACAAGTCAAACTCCCTTTCCAGTATCAACTTGTGTTGATCGTCCTGTGAGGATTTGTGCGCTAAATCTCGGTGAGTTAGGACAAGAGCATGACTCCTGCTATGCTCCACCACCAGCAGCCATCCTGTCTTTGGTTAAACATTTAATCAGGAGGAAATTCCTGCGTTATTGAACTATTTCATATTCCATGTTTTAAGGTATCTTCTATTGAGTGAACATCATTAAGCAGTCTATGTGTTGCCTCACTTTCTTGGTTCATGTTTCCAAATGAGCAGGTTAAACAACTCCAGAGCCCTCCCAGAGACAGTCTTCCACATCTATAAAGCTTTCAGGCTTCTTGCCATACTTGCCTGCGATTCCCCGCTCTGTGCTTTCTTGCCTTCTTGCCTCCTCCCCACACTCTCTCTCGTGTCCTCATGTAGAGGACCTCAGTGTCAGGGGTGTGGTGATGGCCGCTAACAAGACAGCTGTCGTGGCACGTGCCCTGTGGTGTTGGAACATGGAAATGCTCTCCCAGGGTCTGTCACCCCTGAAAAGTTTGATGTGGGTCATGTTTGCTGCGAGTACTCTATTTCATGGGTCCTGGAGTTGGAAGCCACAGCAGTTCCACGTACCTGGTGGGGTGGAGTCATTGGCCAAACACTTGTGCGTGCTCAGTGATTCACCGCAAGAGCTGACGGATCCCATCCCCTGACCAGACACCAGGATTGGTGCAGTGTTTACGGGGCTCATTGCCTTGAATCTGCAGAACAACACAAGTACGCTCCCTCTTTCATTTTTGTTGTTGTTGTTGTTAATGTTTTTAATTTGAGTATCATTGATGCACAATGGTGTATTAGTTCCAGGAATACAATGTCACTATCTGCCGTGCTCGCCACGAGGGCAGCTACCGTGCATCACCAGATGCCATTACAGTACTCCCACTATATTTCCTATGCTGTATCTTTTATTCATATGATGTTTTTTGTCTTATAATTTTTTTCAGTTTTGATATATCGATACACACAACACAAGGACTTCTTAAAAATTTTTTAAATTTACAGCCAATTTAATTGACGTACAGTGTATTATTAGATTTGGGGGTAACACAAATGCTTTCTGTTCTATCCCATGTTCTGCATCCCCCCCACCAAGACTCAGAACTCGAGTAACTCGACTCCTGTCACGCACATGTACCCACTCCCCTGTTGTTTCAGTGAGGAGGTAATTTTTATTTGCAATTCGAAAACTTCTAATTTGGCTTGAAAGAGGAAATGGGTGATCTGAGTTTCCCTGCTATGCTCAGGCAGCTTCAGGCATGGAATATTGTCAGTTTAGCCTAAGTGTTTCTTCATATAACAACTTAAGAAGATACTCTGTAATCAGGAAGACATTTCCCTTCTGCAGAAATGAGGAGCATGAAGGCTCCTTGCAGTACAGTCGAGCACTGATCTGCTTTTAAGCGGAAGCTCAAGTCAAAGGGAACAACATGGGGCTGTTATTTCCCCTGTGGCTGCCATGTTATTTTTCACACCCTTGTCTGGTTTGCTCTGAGTGTCTACACTCACTTCCTGAGGTGCCTTGTGAGGCCATGTACTGTGGTCCTTATGGACGGAGACCCAACGCCACACATTCCAGTTCAGATCCTGGCTCTGACTGGTGGCCTCTGTGACTTCGACAGAGTCGTTGCCATATGTCGCCTCCAGTGTAGACTATGGGTGCCGTCTAGTAAAGAATTTTCCCAGGCCTTTGTCACTGCTTCCTGGGAGGGGAGAAGCTCAGTCTTTGGAATCCCCAACCCATAGGTCTGCCTCTGCTGTTCAGGATCCCTGGGATCACACTTGGATTTAGGCTAACAAGGTGCCTCAGGGTAGGGGGCTGATCATGCCAGAAAACCCAGTGCTGGAATGGAAGGACTGAGCAGTGAGCCAGCCTGGCCTCAGGAGGAGAGGAGGACTGGAGGCTGAGATCAGTGACAGAATCCATCATATCTACGGAACCAAACCTCCAGAAGACTCTGCGTAAGCCCAGTGGAGGGTCCTGGTGGGTGGCCACCTCTGTGTGCGTTGGGGGGAGTCAATGTGCCCTGATTCCCACACTTGACCCTGAGGGTCTCTGTGCAGGGATGATCCCAATTCATACCCTCCCTAAGAAAGCTGTGAGTATAGTGCCTTCCTGAGCTCTGCGAGTTGTTCTAGTGGGTTATCAAGCCGGAGGGAGTTGTGGGAGCCCCTGGGCTGGTAGCTCGTGGGTCAGAAGTGTGGGTGAGCATGAGACTCCCAAACTTGTGACTGTGTCTGAAGTGGGGGGCTGCCTTTCCCTTAACTTGTAGGCTCCGTGCTATAGGTAGTCAGTGTCAGAGTCGAGCTACAGTACCACGGGTGATGACGATGGTCAGCAGTGTCTCATGAGGTGGTTCTTGATGGCTCCGTGACTTAGTATTTTTGAAACACAGCAGTCTCTGGCTCAATGTGAGACCATGTCAGCTCTCAAGAAATGACAAAAAGGCAGGCAGACGCTCTTCACGTGTCTGTGAATTGTCGGCCTAATCATCTGACGAATGAAGGACTTCTAGCTCTAAGCTAAGACAAGAGAATGAAGCTTCCAGTTTGCTGTTTTCAAACTGAAAATGACCATATAGAGAAAAGCTTATTTTCTAAGTAGCTGATAGGAAAAATCCAGTGTCAGAGACGACCAGCTTTGAGTGACTGGTGTGGGGCTGGTTCTCCAGGGCTTCTGAGTCACATAGCACCTGGGATGGAGAGACAATGTGACTGGGAGAAGTCTGGAAAGAGGCAGATCTGAGCGGGTCTGAGGACACAAGGATAAGGGGCTTGGGGTGGGTGGGTCCCAGGACGCGTAGGCCAAGTGGCCGTTGATGAGGAGAAATACCTTGTGGGAATCTGTAAGAGGCAGAGTGTGAGTTTTGCAGTGTGTCCTTGTGGACCTTAGTGAAACCTGAGACTCCCGGCAGGCCTGGAGTCGATGTTATGGAAAGCCTTCCAGGGGCCACATTTTATGAAACAAGCCCAACATGCATTTACTTAAAAGCAAGCCAACTGTCTGTGGCTTCACAAGGATTTCTTCTATGGCCTTTGTTGCACAATGAAAAGAACTATGATTCACATAGCACTGTGGATTCAGTCATCATTTCCACCGATCTTCATTTAAACTCCATGACTTAGAGGGGATACACATGATGATCTACATTTTTCTTACGGAGAAACAGAAACCCAGGGGTGTGACAGACCTATGGATAGTGAGTGAGTAGCAGCCATGATCAGAACCACAGTCTTTGGATTCTTTGGAAATGCTCTCCAACCTGAGGTGGCAACAGGTTCAGGAAGATTATCTTAAGTCTCTCCCCAGGCTCACAACGTGCACAATCTTGTCATACAAATTAAATAAATAAATAAATAAATAAATAAAATGAAAAAATATATATATATATATGACGTTGCAAATGAGGGACATAGCCTTTAACCCATGCCTCAACGCCACAGCTAGGGACTTTCTTGACAGAAATTGTCTCCTAATAATTTAGTCCAGGGCGCTTGGATAAGCAATCCGGGAAAGTGCATTTTTACTCATAGAGCCTGAGGCACAGTTGTGCTTTGGCATTAATTTCCTGGCTCATGGTGGTTGAACACCACCTCTCTGGTTATTCCTGTGAGGCGTTGTTCTGGTGCATTTACTCCTGACGCCGAGGGACCTGACCAATTTCAAAATCAGTGCGGCTTCCGTGACCATTTCACAGTAAAATGACATCACCTGAGGTAAAGTCGGACCAGACTCCCAGCCCAGGATTCATCAGAGTCTTTGGAAGGAGCTTTGTGTTACAAACTGACCATAAAGCTATCTGTTGGTTCCATATGAATTTAGGAATGAATCCTGTGGCCCAGAGGGGGACAGAGAGAAATGTCACATGATACAGGGAGATCAGGAAACCCTGAGAATTATCTCATCTGGTTTTTAATTTTTATTTTTTTAATTTTTTAATTTTTTATTTCTTTTCAGCGTAACAGTATTCATTGTTTTTGCACCGCACCCAGTGCTCCATGCAATCCGTGCCCTCTCTACTACCCACCGCCTGGTTCCCCCAACCTCCCACCCCCCCGCCCCTTCAAAACCCTCAGATTGTTTTTCAGAGTCCATAGTCTCTCATGGTTCACATCCCTTTCCAATTTCCCTCAACTCCCTTCTCCTCTCCATCTCCCCTTGTCCTCCATGCTATTTGTTATGCTCCACAAATAAGTGAAACCATATGATGATTGACTCTCTCTGCTTGACTTATTTCACTCAGCATCATCTCTTCCAGTCCCGTCCATGTTGCTACAAAAGTTGGGTATTCATCCTTTCTGATGGAGGCATAATACTCCATAGTGTATATGGACCACATCTTCCTTACCCATTCGTCCGTTGAAGGGCATCTTTGTTTTTTCCACAGTTTGGCGACCGTGGCCATTGCTGCTATAAACATTGGGGTACAGATGGCCCTTCTTTTCACTACATCTGTATCTTTGGGATAAATACCCAGTAGTGCAATTGCAGGGTCATAGGGAAGCTCTATTTTTAATTTCTTGAGGAATCTCCACACTGTTTTCCAAAGTGGCTGCACCAACTTGCATTCCCACCAACAGTATAAGAGGGTTCCGCTTTCTCCACATCTTCTCCAACACATGTTGTTTCCTGTCTTGCAAATCAATCAATGTGATAGAACAAACTAATAAGAGAAGAGAGAAGAACCACATGGTCCTCTCAATTGATGCAGAAAAATCAGCAGAAAAAGCATTTGACAAAATCCAGCATCTGTTCCTGATTAAAATGCTTCAAAGTATAGGGATAGAGGAAACATTCCTGAACTTCATAAAATCTATCTATGAAAGACCCACAGCAAATATCATCCTCAATGGGAAAAAGCTTTCAGCCTTCCCATTGAGATCAGGAACACGACAAGGATGCCCACTCTCACCACTCTTGTTCAACATAGTGTTAGAAGTCCTAGCAACAGCAATCAGACAACAAAGAGAAATAAAAGGTATCCAGATTGGCAATGAAGAAGTCAAACTCTCTCTCTTCGCAGATGACATGATTCTTTATATGGAAAACCCAAAAGACTCCACCCCCAAACTACTAGAACTCATACAGCAATTCAGCAATGTGGCAGGATACAAAGTCAATGTACAGAAATCAGTGGCTTTCTTATACACTAACAATGAAAATATAGAAAGGGAAATTAGAGAATCGATTCCATTTACTATAGCACCAAGAACCATAAGATACCTGGGAATAAACCTAAACAAAGAGGTAAAGGAACTGTACTCAAGGAACTACAGAACACTCATGAAAGAAATAGAAGAAGACACAAAAAGATGGAAGACCATTCCATGTTCTTGGATCGGAAGAATAAACATTGTTAAACTGTCTATACTGCCTAGAGCAATCTATACTTTTAATGTCATTCTGATCAAAATACCACTGGTATTTTTCAAAGAGCTGGAGCAAATAATCCAAAAATTTGTATGGAACCAGAAGAGACCCCGAATCACTAAGGAAATGTTGAAAAACAAAAATAAAACTGGGGGCATCACGTTACCTGATTTCAAGCTTTACTACAAAGCTGTGATCACCAAGACAGCATGGTACAGGCATAAAAACAGACACATAGACCAGTGGAACAGAACAGAGAGCCCAGATATGGACCCTCAACTCTATGGTCAAATAATCTTCGACAAAACAGGAAAAAATATACAGTGGAAAAAAGACAGTCTCTTCAATAAATGGTGCTGGGAAAACTGGGCAGCTATATGTGGAAGAATGAAACTTGACCATTCTCTTACACTGTACACAAAGATAAACTCGAAATGGTTTCTAGTTTTAAACCATTTACACTGTCCCTCAAGCATGGTTGAATAACTAGTTGGTCTTCCAAAGTTGGTTGAGAACTAGACTTGGCTTAAGAGGAAGGTAGAATCTGATAATGAAGATTATTAAAGATTTCCTTGACTGAAATGAATGATGATAATGTTGTTTTATATAAATATCATTCATTAAATACCTATTCAGCAACACCACCGTATACTAGATAGTCACTTCTCACAGTATAACCTACCATATGCAGAAACTCTCTTCATGTACTCACAGAGCTGTTGCACTCAACTTATTTTAATTTAGATTTTTAAAATTTCTTTGCAGATACCTGTTGAGTAGATGAGTATAAAATGTCTTAAAAACAGGGTCATTTCCAATTCAACTGTAAGAAACACATTGACTTTTTTTTTAAGATTTTATTTATTTATTTGACAGACAGGGATCACAAGTAGGCAGAGAGGCAGGCAGAGAGAGAGGAGGAAGCAGGCTCCCCGCTGAGCAGAGAGCCCAATGCGGGGCTCGATCCCAGGACCCTGAGATCATGACCTGAGCCAAAGGCAGAGGCTTTAACCCACTGAGCCACCCAGGCGCCCCCCTCCCCCGTTTTTTTGTTTTTTAAAGTAGGAGCCATACCTAGCATGGGGCCCAACATGGGGCTTTTGAACTCAGGACCCTGAGATCAAGACTTAAATCGAAATCAAGAGTCATAGGCTTAACCGACTGAGCCTCCCAGGCACCTGACATTTTTGTTTTTTTAAACACAGTTATATTTTTTCAAAGTGTTTTTTTTTTTAAATATATTTTTTATTACAAAAACTAAAGTCATTTGGTGGGGGGGCAAAGATATCAATTAACTCAAAGCTCTCCAAGAGCTGTTTCATTCAGAAGTGAGCTTTGGATCATGATTTTGTAGATGCAGAAAAACCCAAATGCCTTATAGTGTGTAATTTATGCAGCTGTGTTCTTAGGATTAAAATTGAGAACTATCCATTCAGTTCATGACTTCACCACCAAAATAATGGAGTTTCATATGCCATTTCTACACAATTGTTTCGGTTTCAGTTTTTTCTTTGTTGGCCTAATGTAGCCCAATATAGTCAATTTTGCTTGTTTTCTGTAGTTTTCTAAATTTGCTAGAGTCCTAATGGGCAATAATTATCGCTTTTTTTAGTTTTATTTTATTACATTCCTGTTTCCATTTTCAGAAATAAAATCTCAGTTACTACAGGCACATTTGCTCTGCATGAAATGCCTTTTATGTTTATTGAAATCAGTAAGTCTTAAATAAATCCAGCAGAGTTCAGAAATTGATTGTCTACTGGTATAGTCCCATGCAGTTTTGTCCACAGTCGGGTTAAAACGATCTATCCCCAGTTTGATCTGAACTGTCCTTGGATGGTTCGTTTTCATTTTATTTATGTTTAGGGAATCTGTCTACCAAAACCTTTCTTTAGAAAGTATACTCTTTCCGATCCTATTTTTTTCTGTTTCTCAAAGATAAATTTCTATTTCTAATACTTCTTTTTTAATGTAATCAAAATAAAATTTTCTCATGGAGGAAAATTTGGAAAATACAGAAAAACATAGAAGCATGAAAAAACTCACTCATTAATGTCAAAGAAAAGTTATACCAGAGACATTAAAGGTGAAAGGAAGACTTTATTCAAGATTATTGCAATACCAAGAGAGAGAGTGAACTTGACTCAGAGAGCTTTCAAATGCTGGGATGAGCTTGTGGTAAAGCCCCAGGGCTGTTAGCAGGAAGGGGGGGTCCTTGCGAGTTGGTGTTTATGGAAGTGAGGCTCCTTCCCTCCCACAGAGACCAGGAGATTGGGGCTCCTGCTATCAATCCAGATGGTTACATCCCAACAGAAAGTCTCTGGGGTCCTTGAGAAAGACACTGTGGGATTGTGGAATATTTGCATCTCAGAAGGACAAAGGAAGAATTTACAATGGCAGTTCTCTAAAGTAAGTGCTCGAAGAAAAGAGAGGGCGGCCCTCTCAAGCTGGGGAGAAGACTGTCCAGAGTTTAGCTAAGATGAGGGGACTGTGAAGTCCATTTATAGCAGTAGTCTATGTTTTTGATGAAACTACTATTAATTTGGTCTATTTCTTCTTATCCTTTATGGGTTTCTTTTTCTTTATTGAGTTCTTTTTCTTGCGATATATCTTATTTTTCTTTTTAAATCTCATATCAAATATTTTGTCATGGTTGGTAAACATTTAATGAGTGTTGAAATAAATAGCAATGATTACTTAAAAATTATTGTTTTTTCTAGAAAAATGACATTTTAATACATGTTCATATTGTACAAATGGATAATTGGTGAAAATTTAAATACGTAGAAGTTATCTTGAGTGAATGCTGTTGATCACAATGATTATGGATAAAATGTATTTCATTTTGAAAGTGGGAAGAAACGTAAAGAAGAGCTTTCCATAAACCTTTAAAACAGTATCACATGCCATCAGCCAAAGTACCTGTTTTGTATTTTCGATCCAACTGTATTATTTAGAGTCATTTTTTCTTATATGAATGAGAGTATTTTTAACTGGTTACTCGCAGTTATTTTTAGTAAAAGATTTATCATATTATATATGATATTATTGAATGTGTAAGTGATCTTCAAAGATGTGGATGAGATAACACATAACGAGGTATTAGGTAGTAACAGCATAGATCTGTAGGGCTTGGCATACACTAAGATACTGCCTCATCTAACCCCCGCATTTGCAAAGCCAAAATGTGGCCCAAAGATTTTGAAGGCTTATAGGGTCAGGTGATTTCCATCTTGAGGTAAAAACTGACTTAGGGGCACCTGAGTGGCTCAGTGGGGTAAGTGTCTAACTCATGATTTTGGCTCAGATTATGATCTCAGAGTCCTGAGATCAAGCCTGGCGTTGGGCTCCATGCTGGGCATAGAGCCTGCCCAAGATTCTTTCTGCCTCTCCCTCTGCCCTTCCTCACCCTCTCTCTCTCCTCTTAAATACCTCTTAAAACAAAACAAAGCAAAGCAAAGCAAAGCAAAACCTGACTTAGTGTGAGGTCCCTGTATTCCTGGATCTATCTTCTTTCCAAGTGCACCTCTCAGTTGGAAATAGAATTGATCCTGCTGTTAATGCCGTGATTAGGTTTGAGATAGGAAAGGAGCATTTTAGCTATTTTCATAAACTCACCGTTTCTTCCTTTTGGAAATCCTTTTTAATTGGTGACATTATGTAGTTTCTACCTGACTGGTCAAACCACTGCTTTCTTCATTGCTTTATACTCAAAACACTGGGATGGTATATGCCAAGCCTCTCTAGTTTTTCTTTGAAGACTTTCTGACAAAGCAGAAAAAAAGAGGTGATTGACGTTCAGGGGGATAAGTAAGAAGATAATTTGGTGGGTGTGAGGGTGGATTTTGGATGCGGGCAGCATGACTGGTGGTTAAGAATACAAATTCTGGGGGCTCCTGGGTGACTCAGATCATGATCCCAGGGTCCTAGGATCGAGCCCCACATAGGGCTCCCTGCTCCCACCCCCTCCTTGTGTTCTTTCTGTGTCTGTCTCTCTTTCTCTGTCAAAAAAAAAAAAAAAAAAGTACAAGCTTTGGATCTCAAGTCCCACCTCCACTCCTGCCGCGCTGTGTGTCCCCAGCCCATTCTTCTCTTTCTTTCCCAGTGTACTCACCTAAAAAACAAGCAGAAAAGTAGATATTCCTTATACTGCTGTTAATATGAGTTAATATGTCTGAGTACTTAGAATGGAGATTATCATGCATTAAATTCCATCTAATTATTACAATGTGTTAATGGTGGTCTGCTCACAGTCTAGAAAATAGAGAGAAAGTACAGTGGTCTTCAGATATTTGGAGGGTTCTCATGTCAGCGAAGCAGGGGACACACCCTGGGAGCTCCGGGAACGGTGACTGCTAGTTAGGACAGCAAGCACTGTTTCCGTTGTTCGTGGAAGAAATACGGCGTCTCTGAAGTTGTGAATACCTTATCATTAGTGGGATTCCCGCAGATCTGGATGTGAAATTTTTATAAGCATTTAAAGCATTCTCATTTTATAGTGAATTTTTAAAAATTAATAATCACACTATTGGGAGGGATAAGTCCGCCAGGCCCCTCTCCATTGTCGCCCAGCGCGTCAGGCCGCAAAGCACATACGCTTAGTCGCGCAGGCCGTCAGGCAGCTCAGAGGGACCACGGAGCAAACACCCAAGGAAAAGCACTGGCTTTTCTGCTGCTTGGGGCAGCGTTTGCTTCTTGCTGGAAAGAACACTCGACTCCTGGCCAGGTTTCTCTCCTGCAACACAACCCATGGCACGTGTACGCATCCGCGTAGATTCCCCCGAGCTGGCTCTTCTGACCTACCACCGTGGGACACTGTCAAACATGAACCTCTGGGTACCATGTGTGCCATGAGTCACAAACTCTTTGATCTCATATCCAGGCATCTCTTGTCTTCCACGCCTCTCCATGAAATGGTGACTCCTAACCTGTTAGTCTGTAAACACAGCAAAATCCTTGAAGCTTCACAGTGCTAAGCCCTTCATGTGTCTCACGCTAGAAATCCCTCAGTAGAGCCTTTCTCACAGATTGGTTTCAGAGAATGCATCTATAATGCGCTCTGTCTCTCATCAGCAGGCCTCTTCTCACCTACTTCAAAATCTCCCATTGGGTAAAACTTCATCATCCAGACCTCAAGACTTCACATTTCTGTAAATATGTCCTTTAGCTATTCCTCAGGCCTTTCCCTCAACCCCAGCACTCACATAGCCCATTCACTGGTCTGATTTTATCCACGCATTTCTAGACTCAGTGGTACGGCTGGAAGATAAGGCCCAGAGATGGCCACAAACAGTGAGACCTTGTGGTTACTGGAAGAAGCCCTTCATTCCTCTCTTCCTCCCCTATGAATGTTAGTCTACCCAATCATTTACATTTCTATAGACAGCAACAGGAGGTTGAAATAAAAAATTCATTTGTCATGACATAAAAACATCAAAATAAATCTAACAAATTATTTGCAGGACTTTAATGCCAAAAGTTACAAAATACTGAGAGAAATTAGTGATCAAAATAAATGGAGAGAGGTGCTGTGCTTCTGGATGACAGAATTCAACATTGTTCATGTGTAAATTCTCCCCACATTGATTTATCAGCTGAGCAGAACGCTAATCAAAGCCCCAGTAGGCATGTTTATAAACACTGACAAGTAGATTTTAAAATCTATATGAAAATGCTAATGATCCTGAATAGCTAAAACTAAAGAAAACCAAGCTGGAGGTGTCAGAGTACTTGGTTTCAAGCCTTAACTGTGCAGGTACGTTAATCAAGACTATGTGATATTGGTGTAGACTAGACCGTTGTATCAACGGAACACAATGGAACATCCCCAAATAGACCCACACTTATATCACTGGTTGAATCTTAACAAAGATTTATCCTAGATAAATGGCTGGGGAAAGATGTTCTTTTCAAAAATGATGCTGAAACATTGGGATAGCCATATGAAAACAGAACAGACCCCAACTTGTACATAGCACCATATGCAAAAACCACTCACAGTGTATCGTAGACCCAAATGTAAAGCACACAACTATAAAATTTCTGGAATAAAACCTAGGAGAAAACCTTTTTGACCTTGGGTTAGGAAAAGAATTTTTAGATAAGACACAAGAAGCCTAAGGCATAGGCGCAAAAAAAAAAAAAAAAAAAAAAAAGTCTTTGAAACACACTGTAAAGAAGATAAAAAGGTAAGACACAGACTGGGAGAAGATATTTACCACATATGTACCTGACAAAGGACTTGAAACCAGAATATATGAAGTCAGTATTCTGGCAATGAAGGTTTGAACTCACAGTTTACCAGAGAAGAGATTCTCATGTCGGATAAGCACATTAAAATGCAAGTTTGAAACCATAGTGAGAAGCCACTAACATCCCTACTAGAACGGCTGTAAGAAGAGAGAGAGAGGTGTTGGCAAGAACGGGAAGCCAGGAGAATGCCCACGCGCTGCTGGTGGGAACGCCACTTTGGAGACAGCTTGGAGTTTCTTCTAGGTTTCTAACCAAGATGAAGGCAAGCACGTGTCTGCTCAAACACCTGCATGCAAATGTGGACAGACGCTTCACTCATGCTTGACGACAACTGGATGAGCCCAAACATTCCTTGAATGGAGAGCCCAAGTGTAGTGTGCCCCCAGGAGACCACCACTCAACGCTGAAAAGCAAACCGTTGTGTATAAAGCAGCGTGAATGCGCTCGAAAGCACGTATTAAGTCAGCGAAGGCAGATGCAAACAGCGGCTCGCTCTATCATCCTCTAAACGACAGTTTGGAAAAGGCAAAACTACAGTGAACAAAGTAATAATCAGTGTTTGCAAGGAACAGGAGGCAGGGGGAGACGGTGGGTTCCCCCGAGCAGGCAAGAGGAGATGGTCGGGAGTGATAGAAATCCTGTATATTCCTGGTGACGTGGGTTACACGCGCCCATATTTAACCGCGTGTAACTCTATGTGTATCTGACATAGACACGTACAGCATGGCCATCCCCACATGGTGGATAATACCTTAATACACCTGAATTTTTTTTAAACCTAAAAGTACATTTAAGCATTAATTAGAATCACAAGTGCTATTATAGAATACATGAAATAATTCGTTTATGCGTATTTCGCTTGATTAAATATGTATGTATTTCTGCTCGTAGGGTAACATTTAGGGAAATGCTTTTTTAAATCTTACTATTACAAACTGTTACAATGCAAATTAAACTTTTAGATTGTGCCTATTTTTTTATGGACGTTACATAATAGTGGCTTTCTTTTGGCAATGATGTCTACAGAATGACAACAAAAAATGAAGTAGCTTTTATTTTTTTTTTGCCCAGTTTGAGCTGTAATGAATGAAGTAATGAGTTATCGTCTGCAATATTGGAATCCTTGAGCACATCATTCCTCTCTAATGCCCCTGTTATTATTTTGTTACAAACTCTAAATATTGCCCATGATTCCATAACATATTTTAAGTTGTATATGAGCAATATTTTAATTAATTGTGTAATTTGTGCCTTCGCTTGTTTGCACTCACTTTCACATCTAAATGTCCTGCTTAGCTCAGTCATGCGTTCAAGCTTAGCTCATAAATTGCTTATTGATTCGTTCCCTACAGTCCTATCTACATTTGTAAACATTTTCTTTTCAAGTTGAAGTGAATATATTTTTCTTTTAAAGTTGAGATTGAATGGAAGTTAGAACGAATAGAAAAGTTGACAGATTCCCTATTGATTGTTTATTCCCCCTCTGTGTTGAGAAATGGTTTCTTATCTGAATAAAACAACATCCCATAACCAAACTGTCCTGTTGTGGTCCTTCTTGATTAATATGGCAATGTTAGCGGAGGACTAACTATAGTATTGATTATTTTCTGTAGCAGTCCCCTGGCGTTGCCGATTGCCAAGCAAGACAGTATGTTGGAGAAAGACATTATGTTCAAAGATGCCACGAAATGTCTATGCAAGAGACAGTCTCAAGACAGCATCCCTGAAAATGCTGCTGTGAATGGCCCCACACAACCTGAACCAGTAAGTATACCTTTACTTCATGCCTGTTTATTACATCATGCTTTAAAATCCAACATTTCGAAACCAAACACCCCACAATTTCCATTCAAAGAAAGATTCATGAATGCAAAGGTTAATAGTTTTTTAAATTCCCATATATAAGCTGTTACATTTTACCGACCATGAGCAAACGTAGCTGCTGTTGCGCTGTACAAGGGTTTGAATTGTACATTTATCTTGACTTACATATCAGGAACGTAAGCTTGGCCGGTACGCTAATTCCCCAGTATTTCCGATTATGTCTTTAGTCCTCCTTTTGATTATTATGTAGAGTATGGTTTTTGGAAGTATCTCTCGATGTGTACTGTGTGTGTGTGTTGGGGAGGGGGTAATGTGTGTGCCACAGTGCCCAGGTTATGGGAGATCAGTCTGATGAGCTTGGGGCTATAGAAAATAGTACATTTCCCTAGAGAAATAAATGATCTTTAAATGCTTCATGTTTTATAAATGGCAGAGTAATTTTATAAATGGCAGAGTAATCCTTGAAACTGGTTTGTTTCACGGTATCTAATTTTGAATATATTAAAGACGTTTTAGCTAGGTTTTTCTAAGACCATCTTTTCAAGATTTAGTTTCATTAATTTTGTTATTTCAACATAACGAATAAACATGTTTTGTAATTTTGAGATACTTTAAAATTTCAGCGGGTGTATTTGTCATCTTAGGCGACTGTAGCAAACGCCACACACTGGGTAGCTTAGACGGCAGACGCTTATTCTTCACAGTTCTGGAGACTTGAAGTACAAGGTCAAGGTGCCAGCTGGTGAGGTTTCTGATGAACGTCCCCTTCCTGGCTGCTTTCTCCCTGTGTCCTCACATGGGGGTTGAGCGGGGGAGGAAACAGAGGAAGGAACTGTCCTGTGTCTCTTAGAAGTGTGCCAATCTGATGGGACCAGGGCCCCACCCCTGTGACCTCCTCTAACCTTCATTGCCTCCTTAAGACCCCATCTCCAAAGAGTCACATTGAGAGCCTCCACACATGAATTTGGAGGAAAGCAGCTTAGTCTGCTGCAGTAGGCCAATTAAATGTTAGGTAAGATGGAAAGCAAAGTTCTTTCTTAACTTTCTCAAGGGTCCTATGAACTTCCTATAACCTTAAATGCATATTACTGAGGGAAAGAAGCTGGTCTGAAAAGGGTGTACAGCATATGATTCTAGTAATTGACATTCTGGAAAAGGCCAAACCATGGAGACCGTACAAGGATCACAGGTTGCCTGGGCTGGTGTGGGGAGGGGTGGAGAGGTGGAGTCCAGGGGGGTTTTAGGGCATTGAAACTGCTCTGTATGATTTTACAGAGGTGGGTCTATGTCATTCCACATGTGTCTAAAACCCCAGAATGTACAACACCCAGAGTGAGCCCCGATGTACCCCATGGACTTGGGGTGATGGTGACGTGTCCATGGAGGTTCAGCTGTAACAAATGTCGTCATTCTGGTGGGGAGTGTTGATGCTGGAGAAGGCTGTGCACGCGTGGGGTCAGGGGTGCGTGGGAAATCTCTGTCCCTTCCTCTCAGCTGTGCTGTGAATCTAAAACTGCTCTGAAAACTCAAGATCTTAGGGGCGCCTGGGTGGCTCAGTCAGTTAAGCGTTCAACTCTTGGTTTCAGTTCAGGTCATGACCCCCGGGTCCTGAGACGGAGCCCTTCATGGGGCTCTGTGCTCAGTGGGGAGTTTGCTTGAGATTCTCTCTCTCCCTCTGCCCCTCCCCCCAATCACACCACATGCTCTCTCTCTCACCTTCCCAAATAAATAAAATCTTTAATTAATTAATTAATTAATTAATGGTCTTTCTGATTTTAATGTAAGCTCTTTGTAATTATACAATTTATAGCTGCGTCCTAGACCTTAAAGGCAGTTGCGGTCATGTTCAGTTTGGTTGGCACTAAAGAGGGAGCGGCTGTTTTTCAGGTTTTGTGTTCGTACGTTATCGATGGAACATTCGTTGGTTCTCATTGCCCTCTGTGGGCACCGCGGGCCTCTCTCCTTGGCCGTGAGGTGCGTTGGTGATTCTCTCCCAAGGAAGACCACATTATCCACTGACTGAGTTATACTTTAAAAGTGTTTTAGAAAAGTCTCGTCAAAACAAGAACATTCTGGAAAAAACAAAAACAAAAACAAGAACATTCTGATGAACATCTTAGGGAGGCGCACATAATGGAGACATTTTTAAAAAAATTGAAACAAAACCCGCAGAATCTCTCCTTCCAGATTTTTATAAAATGTAGGTTTTATCAAATGGTTACTGTGTGAGTGAATATTTCAAGGCTTGATTTAAACTTTTTTGGGTTTTGATAATCACCAAAATGAACACATAGTATCTCTGAGAAGACAGAATTTTTCTTCAGTTGTCTAAAAGTGTGCAAGACATTCTTCCTTTGATTTCCTTTCCACTCTCCCTTTCCCTCCTTTTCTCCTCCCCCTGCATTCTTCCTTCATTCTAATTGTCTGACTTCTTTCCCCCCTCCCTTCCTTCACTTCCTTCCTTTGTGAATATATTTCTTTAAATTTTGTTCACGCTTGAAATTCCAATTTTTATGCCACTGAGTGAAGGCACATTAGCCTGGGAGTTCAGAGAAAGGCAGATGCTTTGGTTACGTCTGCTGCTGAAAGTCTATGACTCAGAAGTTCATTGACCTCATCAGCTCCATCTATGAAATGGGTACGTGGTATAGGTCTCACAGAGTTGCTAGGAAGCTGACAGAAATGAGGGCTTGAGGTTATCACACATTTACCAAGAACAGTAAAAATGCAGTAAGATGGGGGCGCCTGGGTGGCTCAGTGGGTTAAGCCGCTGCCTTCGGCTCAGGTCATGATCTTGGAGTCCTGGGATCGAATCCCGCATCGGGCTCTCTGCTCAGCAGGGAGCCTGCTTCCTCCTGTCTCTCTGTCTGCCTCTCTGCCTGCTTGTGATCTCTGTCTGTCAAATAAATAAATAAAAAAAAATCTAAAAAAAAAAAAAAGTGCAGTAAGATGTATTTATATTTTCATTGTTATTGATATAGACTGACTGTACGGTAGCTTTTGCCAGAACGGCTGAATTTATCTGCTCTTGATGTAATTCCAGTCAACGCATCCACAGAGTTTATTTTTATCAATGCAAGTGTAGGTGACTTCAAACACTAATAATACAGACTTATACTTTATGTGAACACTGCAATGCTTAAACGTGCATTCACCTGCATTGTCTTAATCCTCAAAATACCACTGTGGGCAAGTTATTATCCCTCTTCATCACTTATATTCAATTTACAGATTAATTTTTTTAAAGATTTATTTATTCATCTGGGAGAGAGGGTGCATATGCATGTGTGCAAGCACGGGAGGGGCAGAAGAGGGGGGAGAGCAGCTCCCCGCTGAGTGCAGAGTCCCCGGTACAGGGCTCTGTCCCACGACCCTGAGATCATGACCTGAGCCGAAACCAAGAGTGGGATGCCTAGCAGACTGAGCCATCTGGAGGCCCCACAAATTACAAAATGACCAAACTTCAGAACTCTAAGCAAATGGCTGAGAATCACAAGTGTTTCTTTTACTCTGAATCCTGTTCCGTGTTGGGGGCACAGCAGGAGAGCCCGTGGACCTGTGATGGTTGTATGAACAGGAGAGGGAGTTCCTGACTGCATGTGTGGTACAGGGGTTTGGAAGATTGGCGAGAATTCTCTTTCTGTGGTCCACAGACACACCCATCTCCGTGCACACGAAAGTATAAATCCTTGGCCGGTCAAAGCACTAGTAAGTGAAAGGACCTGGCAGGTTTTACTGTGGTCTTAGAAACATCTAACAGGATAACAAGAGCAGGAGGAAATAGCTAAAATGCTGTCTGGCCATGGTGATGAGCTTAAGTTTGGGAAAACTTAGTATTTGTCAGATTATTACCCTATTCTCTGCTAGGACCACCCAGGTCAGCTAGTTTTTTCCCTGACTTCCTCTTTCCTCTTAATTCATGAATATTAGGTTCTTTCCTCTCCTCAAGATACTCTTGCTTTTCTCCCATTTGTCAGGCCACTGCTTTTATCTGCCAGACGCGTCGTCTCTGCGCACAGACTGCTCATCTCCCAGAGGGCAAAGCCCCAAACAAACAAAACAGTAAAGGGGACGGCTCTCCGTGCGGTGTGGACAAGGGGAGACCAGGAATTGGGGAAGTCAGAATATTCCCAAACGTTAAGCTCCCTTTGGATCTCGAAACATTTCTCCAAGTGTTTCTCTGAAGTTTGTCCCGACCTTCTGTCCTGAACTATATCTAGTTTATGTTCTAGATATCTCCTCTTACAGAGATAGACAGAGATACATATCTCCATAGAAGTCATAGTGGTCAGTCCTAGAGGGGGGATGTTAATCCTTTTTACATATTTATCCCATCTCTGTTTTGCCTTGTGTTGTCTTGTTAGGTGGACGTGGGCAGTAGACATTACGGAGTCTACAACTGGAACATAGAGACACTCATAAGTGTCTTTTTCTTTTCCTCTCCACTTGCTAGCAGGTGTCCCCGGGCTTCTGAATCTTTATATGCGGATGGTTTTTGCGGATGGTGCTATGTACGAGTTGGGGTGTGCACGAGTCGGGGTCTGTTCTGTTTTCACAGGGCTCTCACACTACATGTCACATTTCCTTAGTGCACACAGACTAGGGTGTCTTCGCATGTTGGCTGTCAGCTTCACGGTTTCCCTAACCCAGGGAACAGCTGTGACCCTGTGGTGGAGATCCTTAAGAACCCCAACGAGACGTCTGCAAGCACTCTTTCGGGCTTGTCGGAACGACTGCCAGACTTCTGTTAGTACTCCTCATGCTTTTTCTAAACAGAACCCCAGAAATTTGCACTGAGCTTGTTAGAACTATGGTTATAAAAGGAAGTTTATTATCGAAGAAATGTAAACCATTTCTAGAGAAAAAAATCTTGCTCTTGATTTGTCTCCTTTTTATGATGCTTTGGGAGGTGAATATGTATGCTATCTTGATGAAGCCTCTTGTCTTATTTTTGCATTGTTCAAAGCTGTTGCAACCCACTTGCCTTGTACCATATCATGAACATGCATGAACGTGTATATATATGTGTACTAACGTGTGTGTATAATATGCATAGATATACATATGCACATCCGTATCTGTTTTCTGGGGTGCATATCTGTGTGCAAGGAGATGTATACATTTTTGTATGTTCAGGAAATGCTTGCAAAGACACTGGAAAAAAAGACATTTGCATCCGTCTCTAAATTGATAATGAAAATTTCCTTTTATGTCTCTCTCTCTCTATAAAGACTTCTGCCAGTAGATTTTTTTTATTTCTTAGAAATACATCCTTACCCATTGGTACTTATTTTCTGAATTCCTTTCCTGTCTAAGGACACACACTTGTGTCTGTGATCCCAGGTACGGTGCAATCGCATCAATATAAGTAAAGCTTCGACCTCCTCTGCCGGTCTGAGTTGTAAACGCAGCGTAATCCCCGTCCACGTGAGCCTGGCAGCTCCTCCTCTTGCTGCTCCAGCAGCTGCCCTGTCTGTCCTCCCTCGTGTCTCTCTCCCCATCCGCCGCCACTTGCCCTATTTCCTCCAGCTCTGCAGCTCATAGGACCTCATGGCCCTTACCGCTTTCTCCCCTCTCCCTGCGCGCCTTCTCCTAGAGCCCACAGGCTGGCCTCGCAGCATTAAGCCCAGGTGCAGCTTTGCTGTGATCTCATGGGAGACGACTTCTCAGACCCCCCCAGTGAGAGGGCACTCTCACTTTTCAGAGCGCCCTCCTGTTTTCCCTCCCTACACTTTTCATGACTGTAGTTTCTTACTTACGTCCTTACTTCTCCCCCAGCAGACTGTAAACGGGTGTAAGACCTCAGCCCTTTGCTCCCTCTCTGGTCTCAACTCTAACATGTGCCTGGCAAAGAGCCCGTGAGCGAGAAGCGGACATGCGAAGGACAGAATAGGTTGTTGGATTATCCGTTATCTGCTAGACTTTCTCCACTGTTACCTGACGGGGATTGTCCCAGCTTCTCCTTCTGACCTAGCCTCTGTGTGACCCAGGGAAACTGTCCAGCCTCTCTGGGCTTTAAGTTCTGTATCTCCTGGTTAAGGAGGTTGGAACTATATCCATGAATTTCAAAATTTTTAAAATTACTACTTCACAGCACATCCTTTCCCAAAAAAGGGGACTGTGAACATGAATTCTGGGTTTTAGAGCAGATGAGAGCTGAGGATGTCCACTGAGAGCTGCAGACCCTGGCCGGGATCGTCAGCAGATGCCTACCTCCTCCTTTCTCCAAAGACAGTTTTCAGGGAAGTTGGCAGCAAGTTTCCCTCTGGTGCTCACGACCCTCTGCATCTGTCTGTCTAGGTAACGACACACCCATCACTGCACACTTATCTACAGAGCAGACACCTTGCCAGGCCTCCACGCAAACTCACCCTCATGGCCTCCCACGAGGGACACACCATCGTCTTTTATATCATAAGCGATGATGGAAAGTGACTTAGTAACATTAGGGAAGAAGAAGGCTCAGGGCCCCCCAGCCGGGGAGATACACCACTGAGATTTAAACACATTCACCCCTATTAGTACAAAAAGAATCGGTGCCTGAGACGCACTTCTGTTTCCAGCATTTTTTAAGTGAGAAAGCTCGGTTTGGTGTGTAAGTTTTTTTACCCAGATCAGCGTGACTGATAGAAAACGCAGCACAGAACGCTGCCTGGGTGGAGGGGACTGCTGGTCACTCCCCGCAAGGCGTCCTGGGCCTACCAGACTCTTTTTTTTTTTTTTTAATTTATTTATTTTTAAAGATTTTATTTATTTTTAAAGATTTTATTTATTTTTTTGATAGAGATCACAAGTAGGCAGAAAGGCAGGCAGAGAGAGAGGGGGAAGCAGGCTCCCTGCTGAGCAGAGAGCCCGATGATGCGGGGCTCGATCCCAGGACCCTGGGACCATGACCGGAGCCGAAGGCAGAGGCTTAACCCACTGAGCCACCGAGGCACCCCTATGAGACTCTTAAGTAGAGCTAAGTGTTTAGTGTGGAAAAAAGAACAACACATACCCATGATCCCAGGACTGATTCTGACCAGCCGGGAGAGTATCAGGAGAGGCGGGACATTCTGACTTCCATTTTTATCAGCCCCAAGTACCAACTTTCAGATTCTACTCTTGACTAGTTAAGTAAATATTTCTGACAGTATTGAAGTCTTCCAGCTATGCCTGTGGCTAATTAAAATGCCCTAGTTAGCTAATGTTAATGAGACGATGTGCTATGCTCCATACAGGTTAATTCTGAACCATATGTTGAGGCCTATTTCTTTAAAATGTGCAAAAGCAAAGAAAATGGACTCAGGGTGTTGGCTGAGTGTGTGCATGGCATGGGGAGAAGAGAGGCTTTTTCTTGACCTTTATGCAGTCTGCAGTACTTTACAAATTGATTTTTTATATGTTTATTTTACTTCTGCCATAGTCTTTTATTATTTTTATATTTAAATTTTATTTTATTTTTTCAGTGTTCCCAGATACATTGTTTATGCACCACACCCAGTACTCCATGAAATCTGTGCCCTCCTTAGCACCCACCACCAGGCTCACCCAACGCCCGGCCCCCCTCCCCTCCAAACCCCTCAGTTTGTTTCTCAGAGTCCAAAGTCTCTCATGGTTCATCTCCCCCTCCAACTTCCCCCAACTCACTTCTCCTTTCCATCTCCCCATGTCCTCTGTGTTATTCCTTGTGCTCCACAAATAAGTGAAACCACATGATAATTGACTCTCTCTGCTTGACTTATTTCACTCAGCATAATCTCTTCCAGTCCCATCCATATTGTTACAAAAGTTGGGTATTCATCCTTTCTGATGGAGGCATCATACTCCATTGCATATATGGACCACATCTTCCTTACCCATTCGTCTGTTGAAGGGCATCTTGGCTCTTTCTACAGTTTGGTAACTGTGGCCATTGCTCTATGAACATTGGGGTACAAACTGATTTTTAATACACAAACAACTTTCTCTTGGAATATGGTGTTTGCCACTTACCCAAATGGTGATATTTCCCATACCGGAGCCCACTGGGTGATACCCTTCTAACTGGGAGACATGACAAACCACTCTTCTGACCACTTGAGATTCCCAGGAAAGAATCTGAGGTTCCATTATGAGTACATTAGGATTAGAGGAAGCCTGGGAGCGCACTGACTTGAATTTATGAACTCCTGAGAAAGATTCCATTTTGCGAATCCATCACTCACAGCAGAGAGATCACCCTACACTTCGATTTTTTTTAATGTGCCGTATCTGTCAATGCTATAAACACTTAGCTGATAAACAGTAATATTTAAGTCCAAATTCTTTAACAGTGATACATACGAGGATAAGATATGTAGTGCAAATATAAGTACCAAAGGGGAATGTTGATACAGAATACAGACATGAACGTAAATGATACAAAATAAGCTTGCTGTTGCTAAAAATTCACCATGGGCACCGATCAACTAACTCAACTGAGGTGTGGATAAGAGTATTCTTCGTCTTTGGCTCCTCTGTGTTTGACAAAAGAAAACCAAGGCTGTCCTCACAGATCAAGGGTCTGCTTTGCACAACCTACCTTGTGAAGGTAAAATTAAACATGGTCCATTCCAAACTTGCAAATGATAGGTTTTCGCCCAATTTAATCATCCAAATTCATCTTTTTTAGTTGAAATTTTTGGCATTTTTATAACTCTGTCACAGGGAATCATGATTTTCTTTATGACAGAATTATCTGAATCTCACAGCTACTTTCATTGTAGGAGTCATGTAGAGAAGAATAAAAATCCCGAGCCAAAATTCTAGAGTCTTTCAAAATCTGGCCTCCTCCCCCATGTGTGTGGAAGCTGCATTCCAGGCACACTGGCTCCTTCAGCATGCCAACAACAGTAATAGGAGAAGTTCTGCTTCAGCTTTGGAAACATTGCAGACACGTGAGCTCTTCAGCTGCCGGCCGTAGAGGACGCAGAGCAGCTCAGAGCTGTCTACGTTTTGAGTGGGGACTAGGAAAGTCAACGTGCCAGAATGATTCTGGCAGACCGGTGCCTTTGCAGGACGGAAGGTGGCACTGGGGGTTTTGGGGTTAGCATGTGTGCGAGCTCCTGTGCACGGTGGTGGGCACAGGAAAGAAGTTGTCATCTGAAGACATTTCTCTGTGGCTTTGGAATTTTTTTGTTCCTTCTAAGTGAACCATCTCATTTTTTTTTTTTTTAAGATTTTATCTATTCATTCGACAGAGAGAGATCAGAAGTAGGCAGAGAGGCAGACAGAGAGAGAGAGAGGAGGAAGCAGGCTCCCCACCAAGGAGAGAGCCCGATGCGGGGCTCGATCCCAGGACCCTGGGATCATGACCCGAGCCGAAGGCGGAGGCTTTAACCCTCTGAGCCACTTAGGCACCCCGAACCATCTCATTTTTTAATAATGGTTTCAAACTCACATGGTCTTTACGCGTTTGACATGTAATTGGAAATGGGACATCCAACTGTGAAGAGAGTTGATTGGAAAGCAATTAGAATTGATCTTTTTGTTTGTCTTCCCCAGGTCAAGCTGATGCCTCCCGCTCCCAGCGATGACCTGGCGACGCTCAGTGAGCTGAACGACGGCACCCTGCTTTACGAGATTCAGAAGCGCTTTGGGAACAATCAGATATATGTAAGTGCCCTTGAGCCTGCCCCGTGTGTTGCTTTGTCTTGCTGCCGATGTCTGCCCTCCGAGCTGCAGATGTCACAGGAGAGGGCTTACAGTTGTTTCTGGTCTTGCTGATAGCGTGAGGTCGATTTCTCAGCGTTCAGCTTCATTCTGATTCAGTTCTAAAGCAAGCTCAGCAAAGATCCAAATTTCAGAGCTGTTAAGTGAAAGTTAATACCCTGTGGGCTGGCGGCTTTCCTGTTGTTGAGGTTGCTGTGGAAGACCTTGCTAGAAACCGGAGGATCTGCACGTCCCTTCGAAAACTGCTGTTTGTTTCCTGTGCTTGACTTAGCCTGCTAGATCTGGAAGAGGAAGCTGAAGGGGGAGACTTCCCTGGGCTTGGAGGGTGTCGTCTCTATCTGCATGAAAGGAGTCTGTCGTCCCTTTAAATTATCAGGAAATGCTTTGTCAAGTAAATAATTTATGCACCGATCTCTGATAGCAGGATACAAATGTATGACTCAGATGACAAATAACACAGAGAATCAATCTGCTGTGCTTCCGGCCCCAGTTTATATGTGTTATTTCATCCAACATGCAGAACGATTTAGACACCGTGTCGTCTCAGTCCCCATCTCTGTCGGTCGGTCTGTCTGTCTCCCTCTGCTTGATTTTGTGATATTCAGCTGAGAGCAATTCAATCAGAACGTCTGTAGAAAAATCTGATGATGCCCATATGTGCTATTTCTTTTTGATAACACTCTTTTCCCCTAGTCTACTGAGAAATTGATTAAGTAATTTTCATGTAAATGCTAAGTCTGAGATTTGCTTATAAGAAATAAATCATCAGGTGCTGATTAGCCTATGAAAATTCAGTGCAGCATCTTAATCCTTGGATAAATTGCCTGCCACCGTAAATACACTTAAAATTAAATGCTTCTATCAAAATGAATGGGATTGAGTCGTTGGCGTAAAGTGGTGAGAGCTGATGACTCCACTCTCTGGGACGGCCCCGTTATTTGTGTGTTAGTTTTATTCCGTCTTCTCACCTTTGCCAACGTGGTGCTGATTCTTCTTCTCCTCTACGTCCTCCTCCTCCTCCCTGCCTTCTTACCGAGTTACCAGAAGGCCATTGCTTGAATTGTGTTGCGTTTCTTTATTTCCTTCATGCTTCTCCAGTGCCTCTGTCTCCACAACATCCACTTGACCTACCCTCACCCCGGTGGTCGCCGTCCTCATCCAGGCCTTTGCCATCTCTTCTCAAAAGCCTCCTAACCCTGCCGAGGGGACCTTGTTCCCTTTCAGTCTGATCTCACCAGGAGCTAGAGTCATTCTTATCATGAACAAATGTGATCTTGACACTCCCAGTCTTAGAGCATCTCTGTGGCGTGTCACTTCTCATGGGATGATGGCCGCAATCTTCATACACGATCTGGGCCCCAGATACAAGCTGATGCTCTTAACCCCCGGGCGACAGCCCTTCTGCCTGTGTCAGGATTTTCCTTGGGCTGTTTTTCTTTCCCCTAAGCTTTTCTTTCTACCCCATGGAATAAACACTTAGCTTTATAAACTCCCACTGGGAGTTCTTCAGTCTTTAAGTAAACCTCCCCAGCCCTTTCTGATGAAGTCACAATGGATCTTCTCACGGCTCGTGATGGTCTCTCTCACTGGTGATTTGATGGTGTCCGGTGCTGTGCTAGACTCTGGCTCAGTGATGATGGGATCCATCCATACTGGGTTTGCTCACTGGGAGGCCTGGTCAAGCACTTTCCAATCTCAAGGGACAAGTACTTCCTATCTGTTTATCAGAATCACAGCTCCAACTCCTCCCCACACTGGGCCATCTTCTTAGGTCGTTTCTGCCCACTGGGTTTCTCTTTCTTTCCAGATCATGCTTTGCTAAAGTTCACATCAAATGCACATTTGCCACTGCAGGAGACATGCTTTTCCTCTCTCCCACACCTGAAATATGGAAGAGCTTAATCGTCTCGGATCAATTTTGTGATGAGTGCTCTAAGCCAGGTTATTTGAACTCGCCTTTAATGGATAGACAAGTCACTTAAACATTATTGATTGAATAATAACAAGTGATTCTAAAAGTGTAACCCGTGGACCATTGGAAATATGAACTTTTTATTACCATTCTGCTGTGAGGGTAAACATTTAGAACCTCTTAGGACAAGTTGACAGTTTCATTGCTGTCTATTGAGTCTAATAAGAATCCAGGTTTGCATTTTGTAGGTCTTTGTCTTCTTCAATGCCATGTTTACAGGAATCCACTTTTATCACATTTTACAAAAGTATCAGTTCATGATGCATTGGAAACAGAAGTGTTCCGTCCCACAAATACGAAAGCACTGGTTTCAGTGGCTGTTGTGTTCAGAGATGGTCTGCTGACCTCCGCACCCACTCCCCTTACACGCCCATCCCTGACCCTCTTCCTCTTCTCCCAGGTTCAGGCTGAAGTGCCCCGTTTGAGTGTCGGGACTGATCCCTCTTTGGTGTCCCACATTTGACTCTCCTGCAAATCTTAGCAGCCCTCCTTTCAGAATGTACACAGAATGGCCCTCCACTGCTGCCATCAACCCATCAGGGCCAACATAACACTTGTCTGCTAAAGTAATGTCTAACCGGCATTTTCATCTCTTTTTGCTGTAATCTGACTAGTTAATAAGATGATCTTTCGAAAAAGTCTGTAAGTTGCCCTTTCCTTTCCTCCCCTTTTCCTTTTCTTTCCTTTCCTTCCCTTCCCTTCCCTTTCCCTTTCCTTGCCAAAACCCAGGAGCAAACATAACTTGCCCTTTTCTCTAAGTATATATATATTATTTCATTTGGATATCAGATTGTAAAGGTTCCACGTAGCCCGTAGCAGAAGGATGAGCCCAAACCATCAAACAAAATGAATTGTAAGAATTGAGACGTTTGCTTGTTAAATAATGCAGGGAATAAAGGCATTTCTTTCTCTGAATAATCACTGTCACATAGGACAGCGGAAATAGAATATGCAATCAAATTTCTTTTGGATGGCAGGTAAACGTGAGGGTAATATTCTCTTCATAACCACAACTGGTAGGACTCAACACTCGTAAAGAAAGAAACCTCCCCAAATAAACACAGGCTCCTGTTATGTCTGGTTTGCTAGGTAGGCATCTTGGCTCGGCTGAGCCACTTACTAACTGAACATTCCCCTCCAGGGGCCCCACTGGGGTATAGTAGGCCTTTTTTGTAGGGGCAGCTCAGGAGGCTAAAGTTGACCAGCTTGTGTCAGGAGCTGAAGTCTCTCTCACTTGGAGGCTATCTGAAATTAGGAGGACAGACGCATTTCCCCCCAGATGACGCTGCCCCCTAGCCTGGAATCCGAAGACACACCTGCCATATACACTACCTATCGTGCCATTCCCTGTCATTCCGCTCAAGCTTATAGACCCTTGGGAGCTCTTAACATGTGTGAGCTATTAACAGTAAAACTGTGATAGTTTAGAAAGATGAGGAAAAGGAAATCTGTAGATTCCTAAAGTAGAAAAAAAATTCTTTCTCTGCAAAACATTTACAGCATTACCTTTCATCAAAGCAACCTCTTGAGAATATGGCATAAACCTGTATTAACTCATATGTTAGGAGTCCATTGTTAACACACAGATCACATTTTTCTAGACTAATTTTTGTTGTTGCTCATCACAAAATACATTTGCAAAGACAGTCTCAGATTCCTTCAGTAATTAGATCAAAATAGAAATTATATCTCAATAGAAAAGTTCAACTTAGAAGCATATTTGGATGCGTATTTGGAAGCTCCTCATTTTTCCTTCCTTAGCAGATTTCTCCTTTCTCCCTAAGTCTACTTTTTTTCTTCATTTTTCTGAATAATTTTCAGATACTTCACTACAAAGGTTCCCATTTGGTTCAATCATTTTACTTTTCTTTTCTCCTTTCCTTGGCTACAGAATCCTGGCCAGTACTTCCATTGAAGTCAATGTTGTCTTGAATCACAACATGAAAAGAGAGTCACATACCACTCACGGGTGTGTGGTTTCATGAATTTTCATTTGGTGAACATGCCTAGGTAACCAGCAGCTTCATAAAGAAATGGAAGAGTAAGAAGCCCCTTCCTCAGTTTACCCTACCCATCACAAAAGATTTTGGCATATATAGGTACAGATTTGTTTTTTGTTTTTTTTTTTTCTGGACTTCATATAAAAGGACTCACCCAGTGTGTTCTCTTTTGTGTCTGCCCACTTTCTTTCTTTCTTTTTTTTAAGATTTTATTCATTTATTTGAGAGAGAGCACAAGCGAGAGAGCAGGAGAGGGAGAAGCAGATTCCCCACTGAGCAGGGAACCCAATGCGGGGCTCGATCCCAGGACCCTGAGATTATGACCTGAGCCGAAGGCAGTCGTTTAACCAACTGAGACACCCAGGCACCCTTGCCCGCTTTGATTCGTTGTTGTGTTTCTGATAACCATCTATCCTGTTCCTTGCAGCAACAGCTGATTTTTTACTCCTCTAAAATCAGCTGCTGTGTGGATATATCCTCATTTATTTATTTACTCTCTAGTGGAAGAACACTGGAGTTGTCTCCACTGTTCGGTGATTGAATTCTGCTGTTACAATTATGTGAATTATGTGGGTGATACTGTTATAAACCATCTTGGGCCCTTTTCCGCAACATGTGTACGCAAGTATTTCCATGAGACAGCGTACAGCTATTTCCGTGGGGCGTGAACTGAGTCTTGGAACGCCAGCGTTGCAGGTACCTCCAGCCTGAGTAAATACAATGAAACACTTTCTCATAGTGGATACACTCCCCCACAGACCTTGGTCTTAATGTTTTCCCGTGTAGACTCCCACCGCTGCATTGCCGTGGCGTCTCTGTGGTTGGAACCCAGATGACCCTGGCAAGTGTGTCTGTTACTAGAACCTGTCTTCTGTTGTATGGATTCGCCTGTGCCTAAACCAGTGCTGAGCTATCTTAATCACTAAAGCAGCGTAATAAATCTTGATCTAGAGAAGTCCTCTATATATCATGGAGGGTTAATATCCCTCCTTTCTCTGGAACATTTTAAAATTTTCAGTGTAGAAGTCTTGACCATTTGTATTAGATCTGTTTCTAGGCCTCTTTCAAACTCCGATGCTATAAGAAATGTTATCTTCTTACTGAAAATAACAAGCAAATTTCATTTTTTATGGTGTATTGCAAATATAGGGATATAATGTCATTGGGAAATTCATGTTTTATCTGCCCAACTAAGTTCATATGTAAATATTAATTTAAATGGGGATTCTTTTGGATGCTCTGCATATACTGCATATAGTATGTAATGACTTTTATTTTTCTCTTAAATCTTGACAGTTTCCTTACTCTTGTTTTATTTCACGGGATGGCCCTCTTAATAAAAAGATGATGGGAGGTAACAATAAGCTAAGATAGGCATCCCTATCTCATTTTGGATCTCAGGGAAGAGCTTTCGATGTTTCATCATTAAGCAAATTGTTTGCCATAGCTCTGCCATAGGTAGTTAAATTTCATTGGATTGAGGGAGTTCCTTATATTTATGGTTTTCAAAGTTATTATTTTTAATCAAAAGTATGCACTGAATGCTATGAAAAGTTTTTTGACTGTGGAGTCTATTTTGAGATGATCATATGACTTTTTTTCTTCACTTTTTAGTATTATAAATTACAAGAGTTGACTTACTAATATGAAGCCAACCTTATGTTACTAGAACAAATCCTAGTTGGTTGAAGCAGATTATCTGTTGAATGTATTACTGGATTTAATTTGCCAATAGTTTGTCAGGATTTTTGCATGTACTTTATGGAAGAGAAGTGCCTGTAATCTTCCTTTCTTTCGATATACTATTTAGGTGTTTTCTCTACTGTTATTTTCTGGAGCAATGTATATTTGCTCATTTTGCTTTTTTTGTTCATGAATGTTGGGAAGAATTCACCAGTGAAGTTTAAATTTTCTTTGTGGAAAGGTTTTTAGACATAGATTCAAATTTCTTTTACAGAAAAAAAAAAATAACTAGTGAGATGTTCTGTATCTTATTGTGTTGGTTTGGTAAGATGATGGTTGTCATCCACATTATCTAAATATCCATCGTGGCTAAAATGTGATTCCCAGTATCTCTTCAGCTGTTTTCATGTCTGTGTTGTCTGTAGCAATGTCATATTTAGGATACCAGTAGTTTGTGCATTTTGTCCTGTTTTCTCAATCTCGTTAGGGTACTCACCATTTTATTACACTGTTCAAAAGACCATCTTTTGACTTTCATTTCTACTCCATTAATTTCTACTGTTATACTGATTTTATTTCTTTATATTTTGATGTAATTTGATGAGCTCTTCAAAAAGTAAACTTAGATCATAATTACCAGCCTTCCTTCTTTTTTAACATTAAAAATAGCATATCAGATAATAATTTCTATAATAAGTATATCTTTGGTTGCATCTCACAAATTATATGTTATAATCAAAATATCTTCTTAAATGCATTGTAGCACCTTTTTTGGCTCATATGTTATTTGCAGATGCATTGTATAATTCCCAAACATTTGATGATTTTCTAGATATCCATTATTATAATTCTGGCATGATCAGAGTACCTACCCTATGTGGTTCATGTCCTCGAAATGTAACGAAACTGACCTGTGTTCAATTTCAAAGAATGTATATTCTGCAATTGTTTGGTAACAGTGTTGTATATGAGTCAATGAGTCACTTCGTAATTATTTATTTCAAAATTTTATCTTATTCCATGAGTTACTAAGAAAAAAATTGTTTAAAATCCCCACTGTCATTGTGAATTAATCTTTCTCCTTACAGCTGTTTTTGCTTCATATATTTTGTGCTTGATTTTAGTCTCACAGAAATTTTAAATGCTATATCTTCCTGGTTGATTTAATATTTTATCATTGTGAAATGTCCATTTATATCCCTTTTATCTTGTGTGTGTGTGAATTGAGTGTTGCTAAACCACATTTTTTCCTGTTCTTATTGTTTGCAGGTATATCCTGCTTTATCTTTCACTTGCAAATTTTCTTAATCTATAGAGATCTTTAATCTAGTGCGTAATATTCATCCTTAAGAACATTTAGTAGCTTTACATTTGATATAATTTCTGATTTGGGGGGATTTAAATCTATTATTTTATTACTTGATTTCTATTTATTCCATCTGTTTTTGGTGCTTTTATATCTCATTACTTGTCCTTTTTTAAATTAGAAAGTATTTTTATTTGCTTCCTGTGCTTTATTCATTTTTCAATTGTGCATTTTATTTTTATTCTGTAGCAGCATAGAACTCATTACCACATTTATTTCCTTCAGTATATTTTGCCACATGTTTTGATTTTATATTTTTTATTCAGTCTGATTCTCACAAAACCCCTTTAAGAAAAGCAATTCTTAGAATCCTGTCATTTCACTTGTTACATGTTTAATGGAACAAGCATATATGTTTTATTTTATTTGAATTTGACTTTTCTATTTCCTTATTTATAAACTTTATTTACAAACTTTTAAAATAGCTCACAAAATGTTAAAGTATGGCCCTTATTTATTTTCTATATTATGTACAGTGATTTTAAAGTTATATCACTTTTAATTTTAATGTTCTCTTTATACAGTCCCCCAACTATTTCTATCCTTTTCTTTTAACAGACTTTTATTGGAGATATCCTCTTGCTTGTTAACCCGTTCAAAGAGCTTCCAATTTATTCCACGATGGTGAGTATGAAATTTAAAATATCATTTAAAAATGTGGAGTGATGCTCACCAGACATACCTATTCGCATCAAATGATCAGTTAAGAAGAAACCCCAAAACAATAAGTCAAACTTCTCAGAAAATTCTAAATTGATATTTGCATAATAATGACTTTCATTTGTTCTGAGACAAAAATGGAAAAGAATGTAATCTTATCAAAAATGCCTTTGCACTTATAATGTGTCATTTTACTCCAATTGTAGTTACTAGACAAACTTCTTAAAATTAAATAATACATTACTCTACTTTCCATACCTTCTTGACTAATTCAAGATTGGTTGGCTTACAGTCCTTATTTCAATATCATCACCTCTTTCAGAAAAGTTTTATGAAGTTAAAACAATGAAAATGAGAAAGGACAATATAGAATTTTATGCATTTTTCCAAATGACTTTCCACTTTCAATTATGAGACTTCCAAAATTAAAAGAGAAATTTCTTTTGGAAAATTATTCCAGATAACTGAAAACATGACATAATTTTCGAGTAGTAATAGATCAAGAACATCATTGTGTAGCTCTCTACTTGTGTGTGTGTGTGTGTGTGTGTGTGTGTGTGTGTGTGTGAGCACAAGCTGGTTCCACTGAAAGCGGAATCCGTAGTAGGGAGCAGGAGCATGACAAAGAGGCAAGGGGAGCAGACATGTGTTTCTGAAGCAGGGACATGCTCTTAAGTACTGTGGGGGAAGGTGGCAGGAGAGAGGTTGGAGGGGAAGGGAGAGAGAACACCTTCTTTAAGCTCCCAAGGAATCAATGAAGAATTCTGAAGAAACCTCCCCTGAGACAGAGTGCCCACTCACTGTCCTAGCCGCAGTCCTTCTTGCCAAAGTCCCTTGAACTGTTGCTTTAAAACTGCTGCACTGGGGCATCTGGGTGGCTCAGTGGGTTAAAGCCTCTGCCTTTGGTTCAGGTCAGGGTCCTGGGATCGAGCCCCCCCCCCCATCCGCATGCGGTGCTCTGCTCAGCGGGGAGCCTGCTTCCCCCTCTCTCTCTGCCTGCCTCTCTGCCTACTTGTGATCTGTCTCTGTCAAAGAAATAAATGAAATCTTTAAACAAACAAACAAACAAACAAAACAACTGCTGCACTTTGCCAGGTGTCCTCACTCCACTCAGGCCCATCCCAATCTTAGTCTTGGGCCACCTGAGTGTGTGGTTACCTATTGGGGCAGTGCAAGAGCAGTCACCAGTGGTCATCTCAGGAGTTCTATCAGAGGAGTTCAGCCTGAACTGTGATGATGAAATAGGCATGCACTTTTTGTATTTTTATTTTTTTTTATGTCAGTTCTTTTTTTTTTATTTCTTTTTTTTTTTTTTAAGATTTTATTTATTCATTTGACAGACAGAGATCACAAGTAGGCAGAGAGTCGGGCAGAGAGAGAGGTGGGGAGAAGCAGGCTCCCCATTGAGCAGAAAGCCCGATGCGGGGCTCGATCCCAGGACCTGAGCCGAAGGCAGAGGCTTTAACCCACTGAACCACCCAGGCGCCCCTTTATGACAGTTCTTAATAGTTTTGTTTTACAAGGATTCTGTTCATTATATTTAATCTTCCAAAGTTTGGAGCATATAATTATTCATGAGTCCTATTTATTTTTTTAATGTTTGTAGAATTTTGAGTGATTTCTTTCTATTCCCAATGTTGGTCATGTATGCCTTCTCTGACTTTTTAAAATCAACTTGCTAGGAATTTCTTGATTGTATTAATTTTTTCCAAGAAAACATTTCATTACTTAATTTTTTTCTACTATATATTTATTCTCTGTGTGTTTGATCTCTGCTTTTTCTTTTTATTGTCTCCTTCTTTCTAAGCTCTTCGAGTTTCATTTGATAATCATTTAAGTTATATAGTTATATTGCCAATTTTCTGCCTTGTATAAATAAATATTTGGGACTTTTAATTTTGCTTTAACCACAGTTTTCTACATTTTTTTAAAGATTTTATTTATTTATTTGAGAGAGAGAGTGATAGCAAGAGAAAGCATGAGCAGAGGGGAGAGGCAGAGGGAGGGGAAGAAGCAGGGTCCTTGATGAGCAGGGACCCTGATGCAGTACTCCATCCCAGGACCCTGAGATCGTGACCTGAGCTGAAGGCAGACACTTAACTGACTGAGCCACCCAGGTGCCTGAGCTTTCTGCATCTTTGATGCTTTCCAAGTTCATTATTCTTCAGTTTAAGAGAGACAGCTATAGAAAGAGAGAGAACCCCTGCTATTTCAAACTGCCTATTAATGTGTTGTTTTTGGCTTCTATCTATGGTATTACATTGGGTCATAGAGTCAAAAAGAATCTTATGTTGAGACAAAAGGCAATTTTAGATATTGCATAAAATATGTACATATATAGCTATTATATAAATGCTTCTATAGATCTAGTGGTCAAATTCTGAGGATTAAGGAAAATGTAACATAATGAATTCTTTTAGTACAATATTATTTCTCATGTTATATTCTATTTCAAATGGAAAAGACTGATTTTCTGGTTTCTTCATTTTTAGGGTATCAATAATGTAACAGTTTTCTGGCTTCAAGTAACGTGTTGTATTTGCAGGTCTTTCAGGAATACTTGTTAATAGAGAAAAGGAGAGACATTAAGAGACATATTTCTTTATTAATGTAGGAATAAAACATGATGCAATGAGATTTTTGCATGAATGGTTCATTAAAACTTAAAATAGTGAATACGACATATAACTTACATGTATCATCCTTTATACCCATCAATTCCAGTGGAGGCATAGAATGTAGGAGGCAAGATAAATATATTTGAGTAAAATAATGCACTGATAAAAAGCTTACAACAAAACTGCTCACTTTTAATAGGTCATAATGAGATTTTACTGTGTTTGGTGCTTTTGGAATTCACTTCCATTTTGCAGAATCAAATAGTTTGCACTTTCCTGGTCTACAAGTAGTAACTCGTAATATAATCATAGATATTGGGCCGCTACACGGACTTCATTCTTAGGCCGAATTGTGAGCATCCTGTGTAGCATCCTTAGTACCTTGTGATTTTATGTCTGTTCCTCGCGTACTGAACCACATCAAGTTGTCTCGCTGTCCTGTGGACATACAAAAGAAATTTTCACTTATTTTTATGCTCAGAAATTATGTAGTCAAGTGTATGCTTATTATCTTAAATAACAAATTCTGTTCAGATAGTTTATTTTCTTCCCTCATTAGTTAAATAAAAGAAGAAACTGAAACACTGAATATGATTATATCTGTAAAGATTACATAGACCAGGAGAATGACTTCTGTGTTTCATGTTGAAAAACAAATCCATGAGCATCATCTGTAGCTCACTTTAATTTTGTTACCATTAACTGTGTTATGTTAAGCTTTGCATAACATTCATTCCATAGGAGGCCATTAATCATGGATGCAGAGCCTCTGCGTTGAACTGCATTTTGAGACTAATACAAACACATGTCAGGAAGCAGCCCTCTCCCAGAGGTGGTTTATAGCTGTAAGCAATGTTGATGTGATGCGAACAGTCACTGAGGGGAGTGGCACCCAGGGGGCCAGGAGGCAGACAGTTGTAAATGAAGTATACCCAGCAGGGAGGGGTTCACTTTTGTGCTCCCCATTTATGTTGAAGGTGAGCGACTTTGCTTATTTTAAATATGTAAGGGGAAGGGGAGAAGGAGAAAAGAGAAAAGTAGCCAGATCTTTCTGAATAGGCTTTGCGAAAGAAGCAGTGTTATGATCAGGAGCAAGAATGCTTCAACAAACCAAGAAACATTTATTGAGTCCATTAAACACAGTATGTTATGTTAGATATTTGGGGATGCTAAGTAAGCTTCTCCTCATCCTTAAAAACTGCACTGATATTCTAGAGATCATGCATAATCAGATTTCCCTTGTAGATGAGGACAGTAAGATAGCTGTATTGAGAATGTACACTATCAATTGACAAGTCAGAATGTTGGAGGGAAGGAGGTCTTCCCAAGTTGAGACAAGCATTATTTGGAAAAGCAATGGGATTGTTGCAAATCCTAAGGAATGAGTAAGATTATGGTAAGGGGAGAGGAAGTATACTTTGAAGAATTGTCTAGAGTCACATTATGGGGACCAAAAATATAGGATCATTAGAAGATGGCACAGACTAATCTTATAAGAACAAGAAGTTCAAAAAAGTTGAAGAATTGAAAATCTGGTTTGGATCTAGACTATAAAGCTAAGTTAGAGAGTTTGAGTTTTAATTTTAGAAAATAAAAGCTCACTGGGAACAAACAAGTTCAATACAAATAGTGTTTATAAGTCTTTTGCCATCAGTTTGAGAACAAGAGGCATTTAGACAGGAAGAATAATTAGTAGGCACTGAGATAATTCAAGAGCAAGCTTAGTATGGGGACTCTGGTGGTAGTGGGCAGAAGTTGAGGGAGTTTCTGAAAAGACACTAAGAACCTGCAGAGAATTTCATTTGAGGAACAAATAAGAGAAAAGGCATCCCTTGAAGATACAGATTTTGAATCTGTGAGTCTAGGAGAATCTATAACAAAAAAAAAAAAAAAAAAGAAAAGAAAAGAAAAATTGATGAGGAAAAACCAGGTTCAGGTGAATGTACAGTGTTTGGAGGTTAAATTGAAATGTAGAAGTTCTCCCTTAGATGCAAGATTAGGAGTAATTCACATAGATATTTCATTTTAGGAGATTTCTAGGAGTCACAGCAAGTTTAAGAATGAGGTAGAAAAATAAAAGAAAGCAATGAAGGAGGAGGAGGAAGAGGATAGGGAAAGAGGCAGGGGGAGAGGAAGGGAAGAGAGATGGGGAGACCACAATGACAGGGTAGATGGCTGCCATTAAAGAACCAGGTCTGGGGCGCCTGGGTGGCTCAGCTGGTTGAGTGGACTTCGGCACAGGTCTTGATCCCAGGATCCTGGAATGGAGCCTCGCACTCTGGGTCCCTTTCCTCCACCTTACCCCCCAGGTAAAGGTGCACACTCTCTCTCTGTCAAATAGGTAAAATCCTTAAAAAACAAACAAACAAAAAACAAACAAAAACAGGTCTAATGCATTGTTGAGGTAGTAATTAAAAAGGACAAACATCTTGGTGTTTGTGCCATTGTGGAAACCAGTGAACATGTGAATGTCTTGAGAGTGGACACATCAGCCATAGGTATGCATGGGCCCTCAAACATCCATGTCAGACTGGTCTCAGATATTTCTCACTGTTCCCTTTACTATGGATTTCACAAACCAAAGATATATCACTTGGAAATCTCAATGTACAAAATAATGACGCCATTCCAGATAAAAGACATGGAGATAATTTCTCAAGATCATATTTATGAGTACACAAGGACACAGAAATGCTCAGAACCCATGTCCTCTATTGGTGGTGAGATTAAGCTCTCCCACTGTGTGAAATGGCATCTAGTGTAGGGTGTCAGGCTTAGGGCTTCATTAAATTTCAGATCCCGCTTGCTCTTGGTCTCCTAATATTCCCACTGCATGTCTGAGTGTGGCACACAGCTGGAAGGCTGAGTGGAGCGTGTTACCTCTGGACAAGTGGAGCTGCAAGGAGGACCTGGCATTGTCTAGGGCTCATCACGTGGTAGGTCTGCTGCAACAAGTTCCGCGTATGTCATCACATTTACTTACAAAAGGCAATGCAATCAGTATAAGAATTATTATTTCCACTTTGGAGGTGAAAACACCAAGCCTTCAGTAGAATTAACAAATTTTCTAAAGTCTTCTGTGAGCGGGAGGGATAGAATTTAAAACAAGGTCATATAACCTCAGAGCAAATGTGTGATGAGCTCCTCTCAGCATCACAAACGTAGAGCCAGAGGCAATTTTGTTTATTATTATACGTGATTCTTTGTAAAAAACCAACCAAACAAACAAAAACACAAGTATTTTTTTCCAGAATATGTCCTCTATATGGATAGTTATATAGATAATGAGTAGGTAATCCAATCAGGCAAGTAGAGGGACGTATTTTTACCATAGCGTGAAGCCAACGATCTCTTAATGTCAGGGAGGTTCCACAGGTTAGGGGACCTGGACGGCTGGGGAGCCCCTTCGTCCATTGTGGAACTGCATGGTTGGCTTCAGAATTCAGAACAAGGTAGGATTCTGCCACCTCCCAGCAGTTTACTGACAGGTGTCATGCATGAAAGTAGGAGAGAGGGGATTCATAAAAACAAAACAAACAAACAAAAACAATGAAAAACAAACCCTTATTCATTAGAAGCAGAGAGTCCAGCCAAGGGGGCAAAGGAGGCACCCATGAATGAGGCTGATGTGATGTCCTCTCGCCCATGAGTTCCAATCAAGCACTTAAAATTACCAGTGACCAGAATCTTATTCCCAGATGATGCAGATGGGGAGAGAATAAGGTGAAGGGGAGAGAGAAGGCGTGTGGGATCGGAATGGCCTGTTGCTGACGGTAGTTGCTGGACCCAGTGAGAACGTGCAGTAATATTAATAATGAAGATGATGGTGGTAATGATAGCCAATCTGAAGGTTACACGGCTTGTCAGAAGACTGTGAAAATCTTCAAGCTTCGATAGAAATAATTAAGTAGAATTGATTATTATCTTAATTAAATGCACTGTTATATTAAAATGATTGTTTTGTATTTATACCCCTTATGAAGCCAAGTATTGGCCTTTGGCAGAATTACCAACGATTACCAGGTATTACCTGGTAATCGAGTTAAGAATTACCAGGATATAGCAATGGAATATTCTACAACAGAAAGTCTGACGCCATGTGGAAAGGAGAGGGCTGTTAAGAGAAGGGATCTGAGAAGTGTTAGTTTGATTATCATGAAAAAACATCGATACCCAAGATCCCTTACATGTTTAATGTCCAGTAAAACTTGGCCTTAAAAGTAGATGTGACCCTGAGGATGTGAAGAAACGGAGTAGGAGTCACACATGCTCCTGGCTCTCTTCTATCTCGCCTTGTTTGTAACATCTAGTGAAATTCTCTGCAGGATTTTACAGATGGATCTTAAAAGCATTCTGTTAAAATTTGATTAGGCCCATATTGGGCTTGGGACATGAGAGAGCGTTAGTGCAAGTATTCAAAAGGAACAGAACTTTGTCCTGCAAGAAAATAGAGCGGGTCTAGAACTTCCTGGTTGGTTTATGAGTTACAATGTATACATCATTATTATGCATTATTTTGATATACATTTTAAATTCTGGAATAATTAAAAAATACAAAAATCTGAGAACTCTTTCAAATAAGGAAGTCCTATTTGCTCGCATATACTCCTGAGATTAGGACACAGCTATAATGATGTGCTAAGAATACTTCATGTCCTACTTCAATTATAACATTTGTTTCCTGCGTAGAACAGAAAATAAAGCTTTGTTTTAATTATATGGTGTCTTAGATTAGTTTGTGTGGTATGCTATGAACACAGGCAGATTCCTTTTCATAAGCAATGACAACCACTCTCCCAAAACTATCACCCTTTCGTCCAGTCACTTTTTTTAAAAAAAGATTTTATTTTTTTAATTATTTGAGAGAGAGAGCATGCATGTGCAGGGAAAGAGGCAGAGGGAGGGGAGAAGACACCCTGCTGAGCAGGGAGCCCAGTGTGGGACTCGATCCCAGGACCTGGAGATCATGAGCTGAGCCGACGGCAGGCGCTTAACTGACTGAGCCCCCCAGGGGCCACTCATCCAGCCTTTTATACATTCACTATACATAGGCACATACGGTCGTCCCACTTAACTGGGGTTTTGCTCTCCGTGGTCTCAGTTACGTGCGGTCAGGTTCACCGAGGGACTGATCCTACTTCTGACATAGCATCAGAAGGTCAGCAGTAGCCTAACTCTCACTCACTGCACATGATCATCTTCCGTCATCCCAAGAAGAGGGTATATACAGAACAAAGAGGTATTTTGAGCCTGGGTGGCTCAGTCAGTTAAATGCCTGCCTTTGGCTCAGGTCATGATATAATAAATAAAATCTTTTAAATAAGTAAATAAATAAATAAATAAGGTATTTTGAGAAAGACAGAGAGACCACACCTGTAAAACTTACTACAGTATATTGTTGTAAGTGTTCTATTTCATTATTAGTTATCATTGGTAATCTCTTACCATGCCCAACTTATAAATTAAACTTTATCATAGTTAGGTATATATAGGAAAATACAATATATATAGGGTTTGGCACTCTCTGTGGTTTGTGGCACCCCCTGGGGGTCCTGGAACATAGACCATATGGGTTAAGGCAGAGGAGGGACAACTGTACACGTGCAGAAAAACCCCTGCAAATACTATTATATTTCCATTTTAATTCACTCAGATATATTGCTGATACATTCAGATTTATTAACTATGTCCTTTTACAAAACAAATCTTCATTAGCCTTTGTGCTTTTTTATGTTGATAGTTTCAGTTCTCAAAAATATATTCTAGGGCGCCTGGGTGGCTCAGTGGGTTAAGCCTCTGTCTTCAGCTCAGGTCATGATCTCAGGGTCCTGGGATCGAGTCCCACATTGGGCTCTCTGCTCATCAGGGAGCCTGCTTCCCCATCCCTCTCTGCCTGCCTCTCTGCCTACTTGTGATCTCTCTGTGTCAAATAAATAAATAAAATCTTTAAAAAAATGTATTCTAAATGTCCTATAGTATTTTATCGTATTAAAACACAATCCATTATATTCATTCATTAAACCCTATATTGGCATGTTTTCTGCTCTTACAAAGAGTGCTAAGAACCATTTCATGTGTGCTTTTTGTGAATGTCCGACAGTTTCTTCAGAGAGATTCCTGGTCAAGCCCCCCTTACGTTTAGAAGTTGTTACCAAATCTCTGTCGCGATTGAACAACTAACTCTCCACAGTGCGGTGCGTGTTTCTAGTGCTGGAGAAAACTGCCTTTTGAAACCAAGCATCACCACTAATGAGCTATGTGACCTTTGACTGGTTACTAACTTTGCTTTAATTTCCTCACTCTTAAAAAGGAAGATATTCTCATACCCAAGTCATAGATTTCTAAGAGAATTGGATGGATACCAAGTGCTTAGAACAGCAGCAAGCACATAGCCAGTGTAAGCCATGACTATTATTATGAGGCCATTGATAAAGTTATCAGAATTTTATATCTGTCACCTTCCTGTTTGAAATGGCATTTCCCAGTTACCAGAGAGTTTCTGCTTCTTTTCTCTTATTTATTGGTTATCCTTTTCTGTTTGTATTCTTTGTCTAATTTTCTATTTTATTTCCAGTCTTATTTATTTGTAGAAGTTGTTTATAAGACACAGCTTAATCTCCTCTCTGTTTTTGGTTTTTATTGTATTACTGTGTGTATGATGTTTGTGGTCGAACAGCAATTGTCAAATATACGATTTTGATATAGCTTCATCCTTCCCATTAGAATTCATGTTTGGGAACCCTAGTTCCTTATTCCAAAATCATGAAAGTATTATTCTGTTTCCTTGTGTAAATGTTTTATGCTTTGCTGTTTATAGTAAGACTTAAGTTCATCTGGAATTCATTTTCACACCTAGCATGAGATAGAGGTCAGCGTTCGTTTCCTTTACTAATCAGCCCATTCTTAATGCCTAATGCACGCAACAGCCCCCTTACATACCCCAACTCCACACCCATGTGTGGGCGTGGGTTGAGTTCTCTAGTCTGTCCAGGTGATCCCTTCTTCTGGCGTCTGCGCCAGAACCACGGTATTTGTGGATTTGGGCTTTCTGGAGTTTTTACTGAGCTACAGTGAACATGGGTTTCTAAGTGCCCTGATGGGTAGATTTTCACGAGCCCTCAGATCCAGAGCATTTCCCGCACTCCAGAAGCCCTGCTCTTGCCCCTCTGTGATCACCAGCACCTTGGCCAAGAAACCACCAACCCAACTTCTACGGTGTAGCTTCATTTTACCTGGTTTTGTACTTTATCTTACAGAATGTTCTCTCGTGTCCCGACAGACGCCACCCAATATTATGTTTGTGAGAGTCACCTAATCATTTTTTATAGCTGCAGGTCATTTATTCTATTTTTAAAAAGCTATTTGCCCTGTGATTATAAATGACTTCAAACATATGAACAATTTGCAGATAAATAGCACAAACAAATTTTTTTCCAACCATTTCCAAATGATTTGCTGGCATGCTGTCCCATCAACCTTGAATACATGGGTTGTGCATTTCCTGCAAACAAAGACTTTCATTCCCTGTGAAACCTCTGTACCACCCCTGGAATCAGGAAATTCCTCCTGATGCACTGTGGCCATCCGGTCAAAACATCCCATTCAAGTCTTTCCCGTTTTCCCGGTAATGCCCACAGAGCCAAAGACCCAGGCTGCCATGACAGGGTGGGCAGACTTTGATCTTGTCTGGACACTTCCCTCCATCTTCTGATGAGATTCCCACTCTCAAGAGCCTTGAAGCGACAGGCCAGTTACTATGTAAAAGAAAAATTAAGTTTGTCTGATACTTTTTCATGACTCAGACACCTCCGTTTCATTCTGTGTTTCTTCTAAAATAACAGAATTTACTGGTACTCAAAAGGACTAAACATACTGGCACCATGGCAATCCTCATAAGTCACTATGTCCCTGAAATTAAGTTCTTTTTTGTTTTTCTGAGAAGTTTGTAAGTCCTTCCATGTTTTGGTGGCAAGTGCTTTCTACTCGGGTTAAAAACCCTTTCTAGCTCACGTTACTGAGAAGAAATGTTGCAGAGAGACGTTGTGTGTGATGCCAGTTCCCGCAGGTTCAGCTTACTTCACAGGTTCCCATCAAACTGGATGTGCGTGAGTTGGTCTGCTTAAGGACAGCAAAAGAATTTCAAGCCCGCGAACCAAGTCATGAAGGATCAGACACCCGCCTCTCTTTTATCATTGTAAATGCTTAAAACTTGCTGAAAAGGGCATAATTTCCCAGACTTTTGTAGTTATAGACGAGTTTCAGATATAGAGCTTCCCTGGCATTTGAATCTTGGGAGTGAGTCAGCTGTGTCCTGAGGTTGAGAAGCCCGTACCTTCTCATGATGTCTGTCTCCCACTCTGCCCGGCAGGTGTCTCAGCTCTACCTCAGCAGCACGGGGCAGCCCTGCTCCTCCTTGCCTCCCCACATCTTCTCCTGTGCCGAGAGAGCCTTTCACCAGCTTTTCCAGGAGCAGCGGCCCCAGTGCTTCATTCTCAGGTGAGCTCACCCCTCGCCCACCCTCCCATGGTGCACTGACGCGCTGGGGGCTTTGCTGTGAGTTTCTCCTCCTTTCCTCTGGTTCACATTCATTGACTTCCTCAGCAGCTGGTGGTCCCATGTGTCTTTCCAATAAGTAATTTGACTCATTACCAAGGAGAAACATCTCTGTTCTTAGAAATAGCCCCAAGTGTGGTAGAATCAATATCAACACACTTAACCTGAAACTCAATTCATTTTGAAGATTTACTACTTGGGACCAGAGCGCTTTCAAACCTCAGGAATCACAGGGAAAGAAAAGCACCTGCGATCAGCTGCCATGATGTGGTACGGACCAAAATACAAATGATTACCCTGCAATTGTGGGTTTTCTCACCCACTTCTCGCTATTTACCTATGTTCATCTTTTACCAAGTATACACTGGAAGTGTTTTATACTGAAATATCATGGTAACATTAGTTCCTTAATACAAGATGCCCAGGATGATGATTTACATGGAAGTGAAAATAAACACACACACAAGAACCGCAGGACGTGGAGGTGACATGAGATTATGTATTGATAAAGGATTAAAGTACTATTTAGGTATTAAAATAAGATGTGCATTGAGAATTACATTTCATATTAGGAGCAGCCTCTACCAGAGGGGACTTCTGTAAATCCTCAGGTTTTGCCCAAGTTACAATAAGTAGTGTCGGCTGGGGGCTGAATGTGTGAATAAACCTTTGCCCAACTCATCAAAGTGAAATGAGAGATAGGAAATGTGGACACCTGCATAGAACCAAAAAGACATTTAAATATTTAAGTTAGCACTTATTTATACACTTTTAACTTACTAACTTGATCAGAAGTTCCAGAGAGGGTCAGATGGATGGCTTGCAAACACCCGTGCTCTGGTTTTCAAAATAGCACACAAGTGGTTGTGTTCACCCTTGTTCTGAAGTGCCCCCAGCCCCAAAGGAGAGGCCCTGGGGGCATGGTGGCCCCGGCCATTCTTGAATCAAGCAACTGTGTTCTCATCTGCTTTATCTATCTGATTGTCTAGTCTAACTTTGACCAAAATGGGGAGCATTTTTTAAAAATCGTGAGATTGTGGGGTGTATATATATACTAGTGTGGTCATTAATAACAACTGATGTTTATTGAGAACTTAGTAAGTGCCAGACCCTTCACAAGGAGCTTCCATGTGTTCCCTTATCCATTGCTTTAGCAGTCTTCCAAGATATGTATTATGTGTGTGTGTGTGTGTGTGTGTTCCAAAATTCATTGTTTATGCACCATACCCAGTGCTTCATGCCAGACGTGCCCTCCTTAGTACCCACCACCAGGCTCACCCAATCCCCCACCCCCCCCTCTCCAAAACCCTCAGTTTGTCTCTCAGAGTCCATAGTCTCTCATGTTTCACCTCCTTCCAATTTCCCTCAACTCCCTTCTCCTCTCCATCTCCCCTTGTCCTCCATGCTATTTGTTATGCTCCACAAATAAGTGAAACCATATGATAATTGACTCTCTCTACTTGACTTATTTGACTCAGCATGATCTCTTCCAGTCCCATCCATGTTGATACAAAAGTTGGGTATTCATCCTTTCTGATGGAGGCATAGTATTCCATAGTTTATATGGACCACATTTTCCTTATCCATTCGTCCATTGAAGGGCATCTTGGTTCTTTCCACAGTTTGACGACTGTGACCATTGCTGCTATGAACATTGGGGTACAGATGGCCCTTCTTTTCACTACATCTGTATCTTTGGGGTAAATACCCAGTAGTGCAATTGCAGGGTCATAGGGAAGCTCTATTTTTAATTTCTTAAGGAATCTCCACACTGTTCTCCAAAGTGGCTGCACCAACTTGCATTCCCACCAACAGCGTAAGAGGATTCCCCTTTCTCCACATCCTCCAACACATGTCGTTTCCTGTCTTGTAAATTTTGGCCATTGTAACTGGTGTAAGGTGGTATCTCAATGTGGTTTTGATTTGAATATCCCTGATGGCTAATAATGATGAACAATTTTTCATGTGTCTGTTAGTGATTTGTATGTCTTCTTTGGAGAAGTATCTGTTCATGTCTTCTGCGCACTTTTTGACATGATTATCTGTTTTGTGTGTGTTGAGTTTAAGGAGTTCTTTATAGATCCTGGATATCAGCCCTTTGTAGTGTTATTTACGCATATCTTCTCCCATTCCATCGGTTGCCTCTTTGTTTTGTTGACTGTTTCCTTTGCTGTGCAGAACCAAGATATGAATTATTATTAACATCATGATTTTAACTGTCAGGTGACTGCATATTAGGAGGAGTAACTCATTAGTCTAGGGTGTCCAATTAGTAAATAGTGAATCTGGGTTGTGAGCCCAATAGTGTAAATTGGTGAATGGTGATTAATTAGTGTAGGGCATAGTGGATACCGTATGTGGGATGGGAACCCCATCGTCTGGCTTCTGGGCCTGAGTGAAGCTTACCCACTAGTGCATAGCCAGACCCCTGTGGTCACCCCAGCAAGGTTTCCAGCAGCCCACCCCGTGCTTCCCTAAAATGAGGGCCACATATCCGTGGATTCTCCTAAATTCTAACTGAATCCACTGAATTCTTTTGAAAGACATTGGTCCATAGCGAAGTTCTGAGTTACCAATGAATTGTATCCTTTGGGAATCTTCCTGTTAGAGATTTCACAGTATCTAGCAAGTGCTTTCAGTAAATAAAGCTGTTGATCTCTAACCCAGTGCTTTCTACATGAATTTACTCATGGAATTATTTTTCCAGTAGGACCTGTTAGTATTCTACAGAAGCATTATTTCTTTGGGACATTTTTAAAGGCTAATAATGCCATGTATCAACCAGTTTCTCTTAAAAAAAAAAAAAAAAAGATTTCTTCGTTCAGGTTTCAAGAAATCAAGAGCCAACCTGTGATCACAAGGACTTGCTATTTTAGTCATTCTCTGTCTTCTTTCAGGATTGATGTTTTCATGTGGCTTCTCTATCTCCTTGATTGTCTTGCCTAAGATAAAGGTTTTCTGTACTTATTATACTAATTCATTAAAATTAGAAAATTTAGAAGTCAGCTAAATACATGATTTAAAGATCATTTTTTTGAGAGTCTCTTGTGTCTTTAAAAGATTCATTTATTTGAGAGAGAGAGTGGGAGGGAGAGAGACTTGGGGAGAGGGAAAGACAGTCTTTCTTGAGCAGACTCCTCAGGGAGCACAGAGACCTACGTGAGGCTCGATCTCACGACCCTGAGATCATAACCTGAGCCAGAACCAAAAGCTGGATGCTTAACTGACTGAGCCACCCAGGTGGCCCAAGAGAGTCTATTACATCTTACAAAAAGCATTTACAAAGGATAATTTCAGATTTGTGGCTCAAAACACAAATATTCCTGGAATAACCATCCTATAACTTAGGACTAGGGTGGGACTTTTTAAGTCTTATTTTCAAAAATTCAGTTTGATTTTTCAATCAATTTGTTGATAATTGTAGGTACCAACTAGCACACTCGGCTTCATCTTGAGGAATAGTTTTTCATGATGTTCAGATCTTGATCCTGGGTTATAACTGAGAGTTTGGAGTTTACCATCATCTATCTTATCTTTAATTTTCTGAAGGCCCTGATGGATGGTTTTAATTAATTGTCAGAGCACAAGTGACAAAAATCCATTATCCGAAGAGTGTGTGGAGCAAATCTAAATTAATGTTATATGCTGTACACACAAGTGACTTGTGAAATACACGGTATAGGGTCTGCCTCTATCACGTGCAGATTTAGCAAACAAGGCTATTCAAGTAAGCCTTAAAATTCTTATGGGCTCCTGATTGGCACCACCCACAATCTCTGGTCAATTCTAATGAAATCACAGACTGGATTTGCAGATCAAGGAATGTTTCTTGAACACATAAGGGTAGGACTTTTAGTTTTAATTTGATCACCTATAGAGTCAACCCTATCCTATCCCATATTATATTTTTCTTTTATTTCCTTGTATTTTACTCAGTTTAAATGGAATATGGCTATTTTTGGGATTTTATGAGATGGTTAAAATCCATGGGATTTTAGCCAGCTAAGAGAACTGATGATCATTTTCTCTACTCCTACTTGTTGTGATAGAGTAAGCCCAGTGGTGGCGGAAGGGGAGGCAGCTCAGCCACATTCCCTCATAGGTGTCTGCGGTCTTCATGTCTGCAGACTCTGCAGTACTGGTTGAGAATCTCTTGTTGAATAATGGCTGCCTTCCACACTACCCCTTCTCCGAGAATCAGTCCACCCCCCACCTCATGAGGAAGTCTTCCCCGGTTTCTTCCACTTCTGGGCACACTGCTCCTTCTTCACCTGTGGGAACCTTGTTCCCTGTGAACAGAATCTCTACAACAACAAGATTTGTGAAACAGCCAATTATTTTGCTAAGTAAAAGAATATTTATAACAGTGAATACAAATGTAGAAGTTAAATTTCCATCAAGAAAGAGCTAAATTGTTTCATCTCTGAAATGAGAAGGTTAAAAGCAAATGTCTTTGAACCCAGAAAAGGAGCTCCTTCTCCTGTGCAGGTCTCTGTCACCTGTGCCCCGAGGTGGTTGTTCCAAAACGTCGTTCAACTATGTGGATGAGGGGAATAGAAGTGTTTGTTAACAAGGGGAGGCTGTAATAAAAGTAGTAAATTTCAGCTTCTTCTTTTCCGGCAAACATCCTTTAAGCAAATTCATTAGTATGAGAGACGCAGGGAGAAGCTTGAGAAATCAGCACTAGTAAAGAGCTTTATACAGATTTTTAATTTTTAAGCTCTCAGTTGAATAAAGACTCTTTTCCTAAATAAAGACTGTTTTCATGAGCATTCTATCTGGAAACAGTAAGTACTTCATTTTAAATCATTAATTACTGTATTGGATTTTTATGTTAATCTTCTATTGCCTCGTGTCCAAAATGTAATATAGTTCATTTATAGAAATTAGATGAGTTATGGGGGCCTGGGGGCCTCGGTGGGTTAAGCATCTGACTCTTGGTTTTGGCTTAGGTCACGACCTCCAGCTCCTGAGGTTGATCCCCAGGTCAGGTCCACACTCGGCAAGGAGCCTGCTTGAGATTCTCTCTCTCCCTCTGCCCTGCCCCGGCTTGCACACGCATGCACATTCTCTCTCTCTCTCAAATAGATAAATGAAAATCTTTTAAAAAAGAAATTTGATGAGTTATGAAGCATGCCTGAGAAATAGGAAAAGTATTGTCTTATTAATCACAAGTTTGGCGAGGGTCCGTTTGTTCTGGACACACAGAGCATCAGGCTAACAGCAGCCTCACGGGGCAGCTGGCCATCGGAGGATCCACCTTACTCCCCTGGTCATATCTGACCATCTTAACAACTTAGTTTCAGGAGCTGCTTGCTTTATGTTCATTTTGGAGGGAAGACAAGGGAAGCGTAGAAAGATCCCATGGGTCTCCGGAGGAAGACGGAATGTCTTTCCTGGAAGGCTCAGAAAGATTCGGCAAGGTCATGTGGTGGAGCTCTAGGACATGCATCCCCACTGTAGAGACTGTCCCCTGGGGCCACCTCACTTACCTTCATTTACAAAGCTGAGGACAAGTCGTCATTGTCTTTCTTTTCAGCTTGACCTCTGTCTGCTGTAATTCACCTACACGTGTGGTTCTACCCTGTGAGACAGTGGATGGCAGACTTGCCTCCCACTGATAGGAGGCTCCAGCATCTAGAGACTTTGGGGTGAAATTCATATGGCGTCCCAGCATCTAGAACACCACAGGGCATGTGACGTAGCTCGTGTGTACTAACTATTTTGGATGAACAAATCAAAAGGAAGAGTTAGATGATACCATACATGCATCAAAGGGCCAGTCATTCCCTTACCATCTTTGTATCTGAGGATCCTGTCTGCCCATTGGATCGTTTACTACATTCTCCAAAACAGTAAACTTGGGTTTTCTCTCTCTGCTTTCTTTTAGTGGAGAAAGAGGATCGGGCAAGTCCGAAGCCAGCAAGCAAATAACGAGACACCTCACCCGCAGATCTGGCTCCCGCAGGCCCGTGTTGGACTCCAAATTTAAACATGTAAGTTTCTTGTTTGGGTTGGAGAATACGTTGAGCCGAAAAATCTGCAGTTTACCAATAAATGGGAACATCATGATAAGACCATAATTTGGCCATAAATTGGCCCAAGTTTGCAGAAATAAAGGAAAAAAGAAGATTGCAGCAAATTAATGCTGCTCAAGTGAAGGTTCATTTTCTTGTACCTGTTTTCAAATATTTTGAACATACTCTCCTTATATTTGCTCAGAACAGTTGGATTGAAAACGTGTAATAGACTTAGAGACTGCTGTTGCTTGCTGGAAAGTGCCACTTTGGTGTGTCACTACCTCTGAGGGGTTTGGCCTGATAAACACCGTTTTGGGGGGGAATCACGGAGAGCTGATAATAAAGTGTCAGTGTATATAAAAGAATTGATAACAGGAAATGTTAATGACATTGTTGGGCAGGTAATACACCTTCACCCCCAATATTGATTTTTTGGATGTACAATGTTGTGTTAGTCTTAGGTGTGCAACACAGTGATTGGATGTGTGTGTGGATTGCAAAATGATCACCATAGTAAGTTTAATTAACATACATCACTACACATCATTAAATTCTTGTGTGTGTGTGTGTGTGTGTGTGTGTGTGTGTGCGTGTGTTGAGAACTTTCAAGTTTTGCTAACTCAGCAGATTTCAAACATCTGGAGCGGTGCTGCTCGCCATGGTCGTCACGTGTGCATGAGATCTGCAGGACTTTCCTGTCTTGTAACTGGGACTTTGTGCGTTTTGACTCCCACCACCCCATTTAGAACTGATTTTAAGTTATATTCAGTAACACCTGCTTTTATATGGAGACCCCTCATCAACCTCCTTCATCCAGTAAAGTATTAGCAAGATTCAAGGAGGAACCAGAAAGGCCTCCGAGCAGCTCTGGTAAAGGTCAGAGAAACTCAGAGATTTTACCCAAGGACACACCTGCATGTGCTTGGCTCTTGTTCTCATGCAGTTCTGGTTGGTTCTGTTAGCAGTAGACTGGAGGAACGAGCACGGGAGCTGCTAGAAGGATCCTGCAATGAGCGTGCGTGGGAGTGGGAGCCCCTAGGGAGTGGGAGCACAGAGACGATCAATAACCGATCAGGAAAATGATCAGAACTCAAAAGTGTGTTGCTCCGGGAGTCTCCACCTGCAGGGCTAAACCTCCATTTTCATCCTTTTCTAGGAAATAACTCTAGTATAACCTGTGATGATTATTCTCTTACATGTCCCCCATCACTTAAGGGGCTGTGGGGTCCTACAGTCTGCCCTCCCGTGTGCTCAGTGGTCCCAGGACTTGGTCCCTTCTGTGTGTTGACACCCTGTCCTAACCTCCTGATCAGCTTCTTACCGTGTAGACACCTGCCCAACAGCCTTCCTGGACATCCCATAATGTGCCCCTAAGCCATGACCAGAGTGGAATGCACAGACTCCCACATTTCTCCTGCATTTCCTCCCAGGTCACCCATCAAATAAATGGCACAATCACTTTCTCATTTCCACACTGGAAACTGGCTGTCGCTTTGATGCCAGCCCCTCCCTGCCTCCCCCACGATCACAGTCTCCCATCCGTCATACCTACTAGTGTTTTCTTCTCCAGCCTCCTGGAGGTTCCTGTTCTCTTACTCTTGCTGAAGCCCCCTTTGAACACACATCCCTCCAGACCGGGTCATGGTGCCTCTGTCACGTAGTCATTTATCCAGCAACCCAAGAGGCTGCCATGTGCATTTCCCTTGAATTCAGAGATGCCTGCCGCATAGTAGCGGCTCAGTTTCTATATAGCATATGAATGAGAGCAGGCAGAAGATATCTGTAAGTATTTCTGGTACACCTAAGGTACAGTTAATTATTCAGAGTTACATTAATCAATTTCCTTTAACAATATCAAATGAATTTAATGTGGATACACCATTTGTAGGTCATTAGGACCCTGCAAATTTCACTGTGTGTGTGTGAGGTTACACACCACCGGCAGTATTGCACCGGCCCCTCTCTCTCAGTGTGCGTGTCACTGGGAGGCTAGGCAGGTGCACGCCTTGCCCCCCTAGAATCTCTCCTACATAAAACTTGCTGCGCACACATCTGCAGAAAGACACCTGCATTTCATTCACCAACTTGATACTTGAAAGTGTCTGATGACATTGGAGTAGAAACAGTTGCTGTTAGCTCAGATTATTCCCTCAAATGGTGCTCCCTGAACGTTCAGACGTTGAGGATCTAGAAACCCATCGCCCTGAGAGAATTGTGCTATTTGTGTTTGGTTTTCTGTCCCTGCCCTTTGGACCTGCAGCTGCAGGCCAGAGTTATTTCTGCCACAGTGATGTTCACAAGGGACGCTTCCGGATATTTTAGTGTGTGATTCCTCATTTAGGAATGAGAGGGACTTCTATTTAATCGACAGATCAATCTAATGTCCTCATATTTTCTACTTTTGAAAAAGAAGTCCTTAAAAATTTTAATCTGCTCTTCTAGATTCCCAAACTTATGCCTGATTCTGGAGATTCTTCTCTTTGTGAAGAATGTTCCATAAATCAGTTCTGCAGCGCATCTCGGGTGACATATGTGATCATTAATGACTCTAATTCATAGCCATTTATTAAGTTCAAACTATATACTGAGAATCCACATGATTCTACCACCACACAGCTTAAAATAATTTAACATTTTCATCGAGTTGGGTGGAATAGCATAAATTATCTTTGTTCAGATATTGTCAGCTACTGACTACTGACACATAAGAATTAGGGAATTTATAGAACAACATGGCTATAAAATAGACTTAGGTTAACTAATAGAATGATGGGATCTGTTGGCCTAATCATACTGACAAGGCACCGCGGGCTCCAATGTAAATTATAGACTAAAGCAATCATTTATTAACATCATCCTTTGTGAAAGAGCAGGCTGTGTAATTTCTAAGCCGCATTCTAGATGACTTTATGTAAGTTGGCTTTGCAGTTCAGCGTAAGTGAGCACAGACTAAGTGGCGTTTCCTTAGACAGCTATAACTCTTCCAAATCAGTTAGCACCTGGGAATCAATACTATGATATCCATGCAAATTTCATGTACAACTATTTCCAATTCATGTGTTTGTTTTATTCATAAATCATACAATAAGTGATTTTCTGGTCTTGTGAAATAATATTGCCCAGGGTTGACTACGGCTTCAATTCACGTCAGCTATGCTTTTTTTTTTTTCATCTGTTACTCTCTCATTTACAATCCACATGAATATCATTTGGTGTCCAAAGTGTTCCTGAAAATTACCCAGTCCAGTGCTCGCTTCAGCAGCACATATACTGAAAATTACCCAGTCCATCTTGGCGCAACGCCCAAGTGCACGTGGGGGAATTAAATACGAATGTTGGCCAAACTTCTGAATTGCCTGGAGATCTTTGTAACATCATAGGGGTTTAGTGAAATTCTGCACATTCCGGAGATGCACCTGTACTTCCTGCACGAAAGAAAAGTCTAATTAAGGAGATGAGTGTGTAAGAGCATCCTTGATGGTGAAGTTCAATGCCCAGGGGCGGGAGGAAGCTTTGTCAGGTGACCCCCAAAAGGAGAGAAGCGGGTGAGCTGACTAGGAAAGCTGTTCAGCCAGACCCGATGGTGCCACATCGCTGAGACTCCACGCCAGCAGCCGCGGTGTGCGATGCTGCCCCGTGGCGCCACGTGCGTGACAGACACGCACAGGACATTTCCACTGGGGATGCTGGCTGTGTCTAGCCCATGCAGTTTTGCCCTGGGTCTTAGGATACTGCAAGAGAAAAGCAGTCATTGAAGGTTATTCTGATCAGCAGTTTCTGAAGAAGAGTGAAGGAAAGGTGGGGCGTCTTGGTGTGGCCGTCAGCAGACAATAATGCACGTTGAGGAGCAGAGAGAATTTTCCTTGTGGTTTCCTCCAGTGACTTAATTAAAGATTATTACCTGGAGTGTGGGGAGCATGAGAACAAGGTGAAGGGAGTTGGGGTAAAGTTGGCCATTGCTAATCCCTGCTGAACCATAAGCGGGCACTCTCCACGAGGGCAGCGGGGGAAGAGCCAGATCTGGGTGGGGTCTGGACGGCCAGAGGGAGCCAGGCTCCAAGCCCCAGACATGACCTTCGGTACTTTCATGCAGGCCACACACGTGTTGTCAAGAGACACTCAGCCGTCACGTCCCTGAATCTTGATCTTGTACTCAGTTGTCTTGCCCTAAAAGTCTACAGAGGTTCACACTCTGCCCTTGCAGTGGGCTTCCGAGTTGAGTGCGTTTGAACTCCATCACCCTGGAGACGGCTTTTGCTCCTTTGTACAGTTTCCAAACAGCTAAGATCAGTGAAGAAGGCTGTTGTTTTCAATCCCCAAATTTGAATTTCAAGGTGGAGAAGCAAGGGACTTTGCGTGGTGATAGGTTTATTGGGACATAAAAACCAGTTGTTGGGGGAAGAGACAACTGCCTGGGACTTTTCACTCATTCTGGCCCAGATGACTTTCAGCTTTCAGGACCATTCAGATCCATTTAAATTGCTTAACTAAACATTTATTGAGAAACTGCTTTTACAGAGTGGAGTGATGGGGTCCGCTTGGTTAAGCCACAGTTTTTTATTGAGGAAGCCACAGATTTTTGCTCTTAGAAAATACCGTGCGTTAACTACCACCAAAATAGGAGTGCATAGCTTTTAGAGGCACAGCTATGAAAATTTTAGAGGAAAAAACCATACAGTTGCAAATAGAAAAAAAGCTTACCAATAAAATTTGAATACTTGGGAAATATTTACTTACTTCCCCTTGCTACATTTTTTGCTCTTGTACAACATTCTCATTATTTTCTTTCGAAGTTAAGGTGGGCAATGGACCAATACCAGTTTTGCATCTTCTTCCTCTTTTTTCTCCCCCAGTATTTCTCTTAACACATTTGTTTAGCGCCACCTATTGATCAAGCAGATAATTAAAGATGAAAAACATTACTTCGGTGTAACCCGGATCTGAAGCTTGAATTCTTCAATCATGGAACAAAGCCCAGGGGAAGACTGCCCTGTGAGCTCTTGCATTTTGCTCAATAGGTTTAGCTTCCTACAGCTGGAAGCCCTCTATGTCCTTATTGTGGTTCTAGCAGTCCCCGCCCATGACACACACACCCTAACTCACAGAGAGATGGCCTGGGTTCAAACCCCAGCTCCACTATTAACAAGCTCTGAACCTTGGGGGAGTTACGTAATCTCTCAATTTCCTTTTCTACAAAATGGAGATACTAGAAAGAAAAGAAATATGTAATTACGAAATATATAATTAATATAATAAAAGAAATAAAACAAATATATGTATAAATGTACTTACCCATGTATATCTACATGTATGTAGAGTATACATAATTTTATATGCAACTTTATTTATTTTATGTGTTATATATATATATATAGAAAAACTTTAGAGTAATGCTTGACACAAAATATATTTTGCTACTATTCTTTTCAAAAATACAATGAATCCTTGTTATTTGTTGGGTGCTTACCATGGGCCATGCACCAGGCTGAGAGCTTTGCACAGCTGACACTGAGGAAGGAGCTATTCCTGTGTTAACGTAAAAGAGAAGGTGGTTCGGGGACTCATGAACATGGCTTAGTGTCATATAATTTGTTACTAGCACAGCTGGAATGTGGGGGAGGCTGCTTCTCCCTCCACAGCACACGCTTTGAAATATTGCCCTATATTTCCTGTTTGGGCATGTTATTCATTATCTTTTATGTCTCTTTTCTATAATAACAAGTCAGTTTATTTTCAGATACAGCACCAAAATAGCTAGAAGCCAGAATATTTTAAAAAATCCATTCTCATCCTTGTTATGAATTTTTAAATGATTATTAAATGTAATATACATGTTGAAAGTGTGATTTACTTACACTGTTAATTCCACAATATACTTATGTAATATTGAAGTATTGGAGAAGAAGCAAAAATCACGACCTTTAAAAATACTATTTCAAATTATTTTTCAGTATATATTTCTGCTATCACTACCATCAATTCACTGTTATGATCTTTAAAGCTAGGTTATTACAAAGAGATCTAAATTCTGGGCTTTCTGTAAAAACTCAACATGTTTCCTCCAAAATTTCAAAAGTTCAAAAACCAGTCTTTTGGTATATTTTGCAAATACCACAAGTTTTAGCACTGGGGATTGTGCTTAGAATCGAAATATTATTTTGTCATCTTTCAAGATACAAAATACTTCCAGGTGAACCAAATGCTTTCATGGATCAGTATCCAGAAGGTTAAAAAGAAGCAGCAAAGTCTTTTTTTTCTTTTAACTTAGAATAAAATTCTCAAAATCTACTATCACCAGAAATTAAAAAGAACCCCTTGTATCAAGAAGGTAATGGGTTAGCGTCCTCTCCCTTGTGGCGGATGCAGGAACTGCATTTCGCTGCGGTGACTTGAAAAAGGCTGAAAAATACCTTTGAACCTTCCAGGTTTTCGTACTTTCTGGAGAGCTGCTTGGTCATCATCATCATCACAGACACCATCGATTGTGATAAGAAATGGTGTTTTCTCTGTAGTCAGCGTTTAAGGAAACATGTCAGGAAAGAATTTCAGATGCCAGGGTTGATATGAAGATCTTCGTTAACGACGTCGTGAAGCCCTAGTTCCCCGGCTCTGGAAGAGAGCACTGGTGATGAGGCACACCAAGTAAAACAGCCTCAACTAGAACTCTCATTCCTGTTTCTGTGGGAGAGAACATCAGGGTTGAAAGTGTGTGTGTCTGTCCCGGTTCAAAGGAAGGTTAGAAGCAAATGTTTAAGTTCATTTGTTTGTTTCAAAAGAAATTCTCACTGTTGCCTCTATGAAATCCAGTTCCTTCCCTCCAAAACCACAAAAGCATTTCTTCTGTCCTATTAAGTTTAAAAGCCTAAATAATGTGTTGAGTTATGTTTGTGTAAAGAGAGAGCAAAGCCAAGTGAAGCCCTCTGTGTGTCATCGTCTTACTATGTTTGAGGCAGAGGCTGCTAGTAGTTTGCCGTTGAAGAAAGAGCGACCGTGCAAATTCCACACGGAATCATACAAACAACGAGGACCCTCCTGCCTAAGGGGATAGTTCTGTATCTTTGCTATGATTCCCACTTTTGTTTTTAAAAATGAGGAGCTCAGGGAATGTTTCCATCTTGCTACAGGTCATGAGCATCTTGGAGGCCTTTGGACATGCCAAGACAACGCTTAATGACCTGTCCAGTTGCTTCATAAAGTATTTCGAACTACAGTTCTGCGAGAGGAAGAAACACTTAACTGGAGGTAAGTATAAAATGAACAAAGGCACATCTCAAGAGCTACCAGGAGAGGGCAGAAGAACCCCAAACGTGGCGCCAACAGTGACCATGGGCCTGTGCTCGTGTGTGTGTGTGTGTGTGTGTGTGTGTGTGTGTGTGTGTGTGTGTGTGAGAGATCGCATGTGCGCACCCCTGAGATGCCAGGTCAGGGCTTCTAAAATTATTGTGAATTGAAAAATACTCAGAAATGTGGGGTGAACCTTTTCAAGATGATTATTGTATGAACTATATGATATGGAACCAAACCAAACATAGCTGAAATGAATCCTAGTTATTGAACGAAGAAATGACTCACATACTCAGTTAAAATAAATGAGAACTTGAGTACCTAGTGCCTTCATGCAACAGACATTGAAATCTATTTTAAATAGAGCTGAATCTATGTTTTTAAAATGATTGAATTAATAAAATAAAATAAAATAAAAATGATTGAATTAGAACAAATCGAAGCAACAAATAACCACCCAACTAAAGCCAAACAGAACTTTTTTGTTGTTGTTTAAGTAGTTAATGTGCACTTTATGAAAAGCCCTTATTTAAAATTCAACTAATTTAAGGGTTCCTGGGTGGCTCAGTTCGTTGAGCCTCCGCCTCTTGATTCCGGCTCAGGTCGCGATCTCAAGAATCATGAGTTCAAGCCCCGCTTCAGGCTCTGCTCCATGGGGAGTTTGCTGGAGATTCCTCCCTCCCTCTCCCTCTGCCTCTCCCCCTGCCTCTCCCCCTGCTCATGCTCTCTCCCTCCCTTTCTCCCTTTCTCTCTCTAAACTAAGAAAATACGTCTTTAAATTTTTTTTAAATTAAAATTCAGCTACTTTAGAATTCACTTGGGATTTTACATCTTTCTAATCAAAGCAGATTATCCAGGCGAATGAATCGTCTGGACAGCACTGCAGGTGGGTGCCTCCTACGCTTGGAAGAATCAAGTGTTGTAGAAATGGTAGTGACAGCTGTCAGCGCACCAACAACCGCTCAGTGCAGTGACTGTAGAAAGAGATCAATCTTAGATGGGGTTTTTGAGTGCTCTTCGGGAAACAGAAGTTAGCTCTGACCGTGATCGAGAAACGAAAAGCCTGTATTTTGCAGTAAGTGTTTGTCAAAATCCATTATTACGCGGTGAAACTGGGTAAGAAAACACAGGAAAGGAGTCAGAGGAGACAATTGTCGACCTTGGGGAAGCAGCTTGAATTCTGCAACAGGACAGTCGTGTTTTAAAGATCGCGACTGCAGGCCGGGCAGGGAGACTCGCGCTGTCAGGGAGACCCAGAGCGCAGAGGTCTTGAGCCTCTGACTCTGGTTTCTGGGTCTCGGTTTTCTAACCTGCCCTGGGAATGTCCCCCGCGGGAGCACCACAGCCTGACCTCCTCAGCTCCGGCACAATTCCCCTTGCGCTTTCGGGGAGTGGCAGTCCGAGCCCCAAGGCTGCTGCTCCCCTGCGTGGCGATGAGCCCTCGCTGCACCCTGGGGAGCTTGTTGGAGATGCAGCCCTGAGGAGTGGGACTCTCTTCCCCAGGACTCCCGGTACCTCCTGGGGCCATCAGGGCTGCGGGGGCACCGGCCAGCCCACGCAGAGCCCGCCACCATGCTTTGCACACGTGGCTCAGGGAAGAACCCCGTCCAGACTCTGCTCATGTGACTTCGTGCGCGGGGGATTCTGTGTTCCCTTTTCCAAGATGAAGACACAATCACGGTCTTCTGCAGGCCTTGCCCGTTACCGACTTTGTGGACTTTCCTCCTGGACAGAATTTAGCATGTTGGTCTCGAAAGTCACGGTTGGCAAGTCGTCGGCAGAGCTGGAGCATACGGCCACGAGCTGCTCCTCCTGCTCCCGGGACGTCCTGGTGGGTGCGCGGCCGCCCACAGGCTTTTCCAGCTCGTCCCCTCTGGGTTAGCGCCCTTGATTCCCTTCCTAGCGACCAGGCTCGCTGGTTTGGCATTCTCCTGCTGCGTTCTTTTAAAAATCCAGCAGTGATTCTGTGGTGGTTCTGCGCAACTCCCCCCCCGCCCAAAAAAAAAAAACTTTAAGAGCAAAACCCATATTACCAAGCCAGCCAGTGCTGGTTGAGACTCTCTTGCTGGGAGCAGGAAAGCCCAAAGGGTCCCGGGGGCTCTGCTTTCCATGGGGAAGGGGACCGGTGAGCGTGTGTGCAGGGAAAGTGCACAGGAGCGGGAGCCTGCTGTGGATGCGCCTGCAAGGACACAGAATGAAGGACGCAGAATGAAGGACACAGAATGAAGGACGCGGAAAAGCAGCATGTCAAGGGACACACTGCACGTGCCTTCACATACTCGCAACCGTGTGGAAAGGGCTTGAGAACAAAGATCTGTGTGTGAGCTCTGCCCAGATGTTCCAGAGAGAAACCATCCTCCCTGATCTCAAGGCCTTCCCAGCGACTTCCTGGGGAGGCCCCCACCGTGCCCTCTCCCCAGGCCCTGGCCACCCCAGCGGGGCCAAGGCGTGGACCCCTCATGCAGGACTTCTGCTGCACAGTTCTGGAGAAGCGGCGGGGAGGCCCCAAGTTCCCCAAGTCCACCCAGGAAGCCCCTGGTAACTGGTGACCGGAGTTCCTATGCCCAGCAGAGGACCGGATGGCACGGATTGTCCCCTAGAAGAAAGACCCCACATGGGAATCCTGTAGAGTGTGGGAGCATGCGAGACCCACTCTGACAAAATGCTATAAGCTCGCTGGCTTGGAGCAGAAGTCCGGATCAGCAGGACGGTGCTGTCCTGGATGTCCCCAGGGGACCATCCTTGCTGGCCTCGTGCAGCCTCGAATGGGTGTTGCCATGTTTGGGGTTCGTTGGCTGGTGACTGTAATGCTCAGGTCTCAGCCTCACTTGTCACGGGGTCTGTCCCTGTGTCTCCCTCCGGACAAATACTGGTCACATCGGACCTGTCCGGCTCCAGCATAACTACTTCTTTTCTGAAAAAGCCCATTTTGTGTTTCACCGGACACTTACACGCCCATCCTGTTGTGTGAAGGGTTAACTCAACCGTGCATTGGACAGGGTCCTGCCCTTAAAGGCTTGCCAGATAGTCGGGGAGCTGGACCTCACCTGTCTGCATCCACTTGTCTGTCTGCATCCACTTGTCTGTCTGCATCCACTTGTCTGTCTGCATCTACTTGTCTGTCTGCATCTCTTCATCACCAAAGGGCAGATGAGGGTCTTGCACAAGGTCGGGCAGAGTCAACGTTCAGTGTCCAGTGAGTAAGTGAGTAAAGGGCCAGTTGAGCTTGCGGGAGTTGCTCTAACAGAGGGTAAGAAGTGGGCAGGACCATAGAGGAGCCTCAGATTCTGCACAGAGCTCAGACTCCAGAAGTCCTGGGTCCAAGGCCCAACCCATGCACCCATGACCTTGATCAAACCACGTGACTAAGGTCGATTTGTAAAATGGAAAGGGGAAACCACAGAGAGCAGGTGGACCGGGTGAATGAGTGAAGTAGGATGTGTGGGGTGGGGCGACTGTGCTGATCTAGAAGCTCTTGCCCTATGGCATGGCCTCATCCTACCGTGAGTCCATCTGCTGCTTCCCTGCTCCGTCACGGTCACATCCCTGGGCCCTCAGGTTGGCACTTAGGCATGTCATTTGTGGGACACAAATGTGGGATGCCACAGAGAATAAGGGGGATCTGTTGCATTATCCTGACCTCTCAAACTAATTTTCAGTTTGGAACTTCTTTGTTACCCCCCCAAAAGAGGTACCGAACACTAGAGGAGGCCTCAGGTTGGTGGATACCTTTGATAATCTCCGCTGATCTCCACGCTCCTTTTGTGAAGGAAAAACAAAAGAGATAATCATTTAAACTACTTCACACGAATTTTCAGGAGAGCTGAGTTATCCGAATGGATCCCCTGGAAGAGGCTTCTGAATTTTAAGTGTTCCCTAAAATAGTAAACCAAACTTGAGTAAGATTTTTACACCTCAAACTAGGTCAAGTGAATGTAGGTTACAGGTTGATTTTGTACTTCGTGGTGGTCTAGAGTTTCCCTTAAATTATCCACTTTTCTAAAACAGTGGCGATGGGTGTCTTGGACAGAGTATTCTCTTACTAATTTTAAGGTTGAGAGAGGTTGCATGTTCCCTTTATAGATACTGTTGCTCCTACGGTTATAACTTAATGCCAGCTCCCTAATCAGGGCTGTAGCCATGAATTATGATAGAAAATATGAGGCTCAGTTTTATGCAATAGCGGCTATAGAAAAGTGGGGACTGTTTATTTTGAAGAAAATTTAATTAATAAAGAACATTCCGGTCTGGCTTTCAGCCCAACATTTCCCCCATCTGATCACTTATTAACAATGTCATTGTTCTGAGTTCCCCGGGGTCTGTGCCAGCACACTCAGGACGGACCGACGTCTAGAACCTCTCACCACAGCCCCGTAGGTGAGTTTGTAGTAGGAAACCTCTGCTAACGTGATGTGCTCTCATTCAGCCAGTGCCTTTGGCTCGGGACTCTGAGGTTGAATCCCTAGTGACTTATACTTTTCATCTAAGAGTGTAGAGGGGTTTTCAGGGCTTAGGTGCACTTATGAAATTAATGGTGGGGATCAAGATCATATCTGGTCTTTTTAAGGTCCTTTAATGTATTAAGGTTATGAGTATGTGCAATGTTTTTTTTTTTTTAAGATTTTATTTATTTATCAGAGAGAGAGAGGGAGAGCGAGTGAACACAGGCAGACAGAGAGGCAGGCAGAGGCAGAGGGAGAAGCAGGCTCCCCGCCAAGCAAGGAGCCCGATGTGGGACTCGATCCCAGGACGCCGGGATCATGACCTGAGCATTATTGTGAATTGAAAAATACTCAGAAATGTGGGGTGAACCTTTTCAAGATGATTATTGTATGAACTATATGATATGGAACCAAACCAAACATAGCTGAAATGAATCCTAGTTATTGAACGAAGAAATGACTCACATACTCAGTTAAAATAAATGAGAACTTGAGTACCTAGTGCCTTCATGCAACAGACATTGAAATCTATTTTAAATAGAGCTGAATCTATGTTTTTAAAATGATTGAATTAATAAAATAAAATAAAATAAAAATGATTGAATTAGAACAAATCGAAGCAACAAATAACCACCCAACTAAAGCCAAACAGAACTTTTTTGTTGTTGTTTAAGTAGTTAATGTGCACTTTATGAAAAGCCCTTATTTAAAATTCAACTAATTTAAGGGTTCCTGGGTGGCTCAGTTCGTTGAGCCTCCGCCTCTTGATTCCGGCTCAGGTCGCGATCTCAAGAATCATGAGTTCAAGCCCCGCTTCAGGCTCTGCTCCATGGGGAGTTTGCTGGAGATTCCTCCCTCCCTCTCCCTCTGCCTCTCCCCCTGCCTCTCCCCCTGCTCATGCTCTCTCCCTCCCTTTCTCCCTTTCTCTCTCTAAACTAAGAAAATACGTCTTTAAATTTTTTTTAAATTAAAATTCAGCTACTTTAGAATTCACTTGGGATTTTACATCTTTCTAATCAAAGCAGATTATCCAGGCGAATGAATCGTCTGGACAGCACTGCAGGTGGGTGCCTCCTACGCTTGGAAGAATCAAGTGTTGTAGAAATGGTAGTGACAGCTGTCAGCGCACCAACAACCGCTCAGTGCAGTGACTGTAGAAAGAGATCAATCTTAGATGGGGTTTTTGAGTGCTCTTCGGGAAACAGAAGTTAGCTCTGACCGTGATCGAGAAACGAAAAGCCTGTATTTTGCAGTAAGTGTTTGTCAAAATCCATTATTACGCGGTGAAACTGGGTAAGAAAACACAGGAAAGGAGTCAGAGGAGACAATTGTCGACCTTGGGGAAGCAGCTTGAATTCTGCAACAGGACAGTCGTGTTTTAAAGATCGCGACTGCAGGCCGGGCAGGGAGACTCGCGCTGTCAGGGAGACCCAGAGCGCAGAGGTCTTGAGCCTCTGACTCTGGTTTCTGGGTCTCGGTTTTCTAACCTGCCCTGGGAATGTCCCCCGCGGGAGCACCACAGCCTGACCTCCCCAGCTCCGGCACAATTCCCCTTGCGCTTTCGGGGAGTGGCAGTCCGAGCCCCAAGGCTGCTGCTCCCCTGCGTGGCGATGAGCCCTCGCTGCACCCTGGGGAGCTTGTTGGAGATGCAGCCCTGAGGAGTGGGACTCTCTTCCCCAGGACTCCCGGTACCTCCTGGGGCCATCAGGGCTGCGGGGGCACCGGCCAGCCCACGCAGAGCCCGCCACCATGCTTTGCACACGTGGCTCAGGGAAGAACCCCGTCCAGACTCTGCTCATGTGACTTCGTGCGCGGGGGATTCTGTGTTCCCTTTTCCAAGATGAAGACACAATCACGGTCTTCTGCAGGCCTTGCCCGTTACCGACTTTGTGGACTTTCCTCCTGGACAGAATTTAGCATGTTGGTCTCGAAAGTCACGGTTGGCAAGTCGTCGGCAGAGCTGGAGCATACGGCCACGAGCTGCTCCTCCTGCTCCCGGGACGTCCTGGTGGGTGCGCGGCCGCCCACAGGCTTTTCCAGCTCGTCCCCTCTGGGTTAGCGCCCTTGATTCCCTTCCTAGCGACCAGGCTCGCTGGTTTGGCATTCTCCTGCTGCGTTCTTTTAAAAATCCAGCAGTGATTCTGTGGTGGTTCTGCGCAACTCCCCCCCCGCCCAAAAAAAAAAAACTTTAAGAGCAAAACCCATATTACCAAGCCAGCCAGTGCTGGTTGAGACTCTCTTGCTGGGAGCAGGAAAGCCCAAAGGGTCCCGGGGGCTCTGCTTTCCATGGGGAAGGGGACCGGTGAGCGTGTGTGCAGGGAAAGTGCACAGGAGCGGGAGCCTGCTGTGGATGCGCCTGCAAGGACACAGAATGAAGGACGCAGAATGAAGGACACAGAATGAAGGACGCGGAAAAGCAGCATGTCAAGGGACACACTGCACGTGCCTTCACATACTCGCAACCGTGTGGAAAGGGCTTGAGAACAAAGATCTGTGTGTGAGCTCTGCCCAGATGTTCCAGAGAGAAACCATCCTCCCTGATCTCAAGGCCTTCCCAGCGACTTCCTGGGGAGGCCCCCACCGTGCCCTCTCCCCAGGCCCTGGCCACCCCAGCGGGGCCAAGGCGTGGACCCCTCATGCAGGACTTCTGCTGCACAGTTCTGGAGAAGCGGCGGGGAGGCCCCAAGTTCCCCAAGTCCACCCAGGAAGCCCCTGGTAACTGGTGACCGGAGTTCCTATGCCCAGCAGAGGACCGGATGGCACGGATTGTCCCCTAGAAGAAAGACCCCACATGGGAATCCTGTAGAGTGTGGGAGCATGCGAGACCCACTCTGACAAAATGCTATAAGCTCGCTGGCTTGGAGCAGAAGTCCGGATCAGCAGGACGGTGCTGTCCTGGATGTCCCCAGGGGACCATCCTTGCTGGCCTCGTGCAGCCTCGAATGGGTGTTGCCATGTTTGGGGTTCGTTGGCTGGTGACTGTAATGCTCAGGTCTCAGCCTCACTTGTCACGGGGTCTGTCCCTGTGTCTCCCTCCGGACAAATACTGGTCACATCGGACCTGTCCGGCTCCAGCATAACTACTTCTTTTCTGAAAAAGCCCATTTTGTGTTTCACCGGACACTTACACGCCCATCCTGTTGTGTGAAGGGTTAACTCAACCGTGCATTGGACAGGGTCCTGCCCTTAAAGGCTTGCCAGATAGTCGGGGAGCTGGACCTCACCTGTCTGCATCCACTTGTCTGTCTGCATCCACTTGTCTGTCTGCATCCACTTGTCTGTCTGCATCTACTTGTCTGTCTGCATCTCTTCATCACCAAAGGGCAGATGAGGGTCTTGCACAAGGTCGGGCAGAGTCAACGTTCAGTGTCCAGTGAGTAAGTGAGTAAAGGGCCAGTTGAGCTTGCGGGAGTTGCTCTAACAGAGGGTAAGAAGTGGGCAGGACCATAGAGGAGCCTCAGATTCTGCACAGAGCTCAGACTCCAGAAGTCCTGGGTCCAAGGCCCAACCCATGCACCCATGACCTTGATCAAACCACGTGACTAAGGTCGATTTGTAAAATGGAAAGGGGAAACCACAGAGAGCAGGTGGACCGGGTGAATGAGTGAAGTAGGATGTGTGGGGTGGGGCGACTGTGCTGATCTAGAAGCTCTTGCCCTATGGCATGGCCTCATCCTACCGTGAGTCCATCTGCTGCTTCCCTGCTCCGTCACGGTCACATCCCTGGGCCCTCAGGTTGGCACTTAGGCATGTCATTTGTGGGACACAAATGTGGGATGCCACAGAGAATAAGGGGGATCTGTTGCATTATCCTGACCTCTCAAACTAATTTTCAGTTTGGAACTTCTTTGTTACCCCCCCAAAAGAGGTACCGAACACTAGAGGAGGCCTCAGGTTGGTGGATACCTTTGATAATCTCCGCTGATCTCCACGCTCCTTTTGAGAAGGAAAAACAAAAGAGATAATCATTTAAACTACTTCACACGAATTTTCAGGAGAGCTGAGTTATCCGAATGGATCCCCTGGAAGAGGCTTCTGAATTTTAAGTGTTCCCTAAAATAGTAAACCAAACTTGAGTAAGATTTTTACACCTCAAACTAGGTCAAGTGAATGTAGGTTACAGGTTGATTTTGTACTTCGTGGTGGTCTAGAGTTTCCCTTAAATTATCCACTTTTCTAAAACAGTGGCGATGGGTGTCTTGGACAGAGTATTCTCTTACTAATTTTAAGGTTGAGAGAGGTTGCATGTTCCCTTTATAGATACTGTTGCTCCTACGGTTATAACTTAATGCCAGCTCCCTAATCAGGGCTGTAGCCATGAATTATGATAGAAAATATGAGGCTCAGTTTTATGCAATAGCGGCTATAGAAAAGTGGGGACTGTTTATTTTGAAGAAAATTTAATTAATAAAGAACATTCCGGTCTGGCTTTCAGCCCAACATTTCCCCCATCTGATCACTTATTAACAATGTCATTGTTCTGAGTTCCCCGGGGTCTGTGCCAGCACACTCAGGACGGACCGACGTCTAGAACCTCTCACCACAGCCCCGTAGGTGAGTTTGTAGTAGGAAACCTCTGCTAACGTGATGTGCTCTCATTCAGCCAGTGCCTTTGGCTCGGGACTCTGAGGTTGAATCCCTAGTGACTTATACTTTTCATCTAAGAGTGTAGAGGGGTTTTCAGGGCTTAGGTGCACTTATGAAATTAATGGTGGGGATCAAGATCATATCTGGTCTTTTTAAGGTCCTTTAATGTATTAAGGTTATGAGTATGTGCAATGTTTTTTTTTTTTTAAGATTTTATTTATTTATCAGAGAGAGAGAGGGAGAGCGAGTGAACACAGGCAGACAGAGAGGCAGGCAGAGGCAGAGGGAGAAGCAGGCTCCCCGCCAAGCAAGGAGCCCGATGTGGGACTCGATCCCAGGACGCCGGGATCATGACCTGAGCCGAAGGCAGCTGCTTAACCAACTGAGCCACCCAGGCGTCCCTATGTGCAATGTTTTGACATAAGATAGAGCAGTATCCTTTCAGTCTTTTCCCCAGGGGACCATTTTGTTGTTTCTAAATATTCAGATCTATGTGGTAGATACCTCTGCAGTGTTTGGAACCCCAGGTCCCCCATCACAAAGCATCCTTCCGCAAGGACACTTGGCGCAGCACAGAGGGGCTCCCAGGCTGGATCTCTGCGTGGATGTTGGGCGAATGTCCCTTACCCTCTTCTCCCAACAAGAAAATTTGACACCAGACCATGCTCTCGCATATTCCTTTCAGCCTTGTTTCACTTAATTGGGGAGAAACTACTTTTGAAGACCTACAGTGGAGGCTGCGAAGGGCTTTCTGTAGCGCCCCTCACCGTGGAGAGGGCGGGCAGAACTGTGACGACGGTGGTTGGGAACCCCTGGTGTGTATGCCACCCCTCACCCCTGTGCTCAGCTCAGCGAGCAGGCTGGGCAGGTGGCCCTTTGCAGGTGGCGCAGCGAGGCACAGACCTCCTGTGGCAATGAGACATTCAAAACCAGAACGTTCCCCCAATCCGGGATAAACCCAGCTCCCCACCAGATACTTTGTTGGGTCATAATGTTGTCTCCTCTTCTGGGACGTTGATGGAACTTTCCTAACAGCCTGACTGTGGGATTGTACGCTCATAACAATAACAAAATGAGCTGTGGTTTTGGAAGTATTGGCTGTCTGATATGAGAACTATGAGCTAAAACTTCAAAACCTTGGAAGCTGCTGTCCTGAAGTCTTTGCAGACTGAGGCGACTTTTTTCTTTTTTTAAATTCTTTAATATTTATTATACAGGCATGAAGTCAAATTATTTTCCTGTTATGATTTCTTCAGAAATAAGCTTTTATGTATTTCTAATGCTTTCTTCTGCAGGGTCCGTATAAATATGTTCTTTACAATGTACTGTTTGGTTTCACGTTGACATATTTCAGTTCCCCTTAAAGTCAACTTCTTCTCATTTTGCCAATAGTCCCAACTGTCTTCCCTGACCAGTCGTTGGTCACTTATATCCCTGCATAAACCAACATGACTGTTTGCATGTTGGCTTTCGTCCAGGCTCTCCCAGGGCTCACCAGCCTGGGGGTTCAGGTGGTCACTGTAAGACAAGTCGGATATGCCGGCCAATTCCTGCCTCACCCCATTTCTTTTCTTTTCTCTCTTTTTTAAAAGGTTCAGTTAGCTAGCATGGAGTGCATCATAAGTTTTTGTTGTAATTGTGTGTAACACCCAGTGCTCAACCCAACACGTGTCCTCCTTAATACCCATCACCAGGTCACCCTATCCTTCTACCCCCCTCCTTTTGTAACCCTCAGTTTTGTTCCCAGAGTCCAGAGTCTCTCATGGTTTATCTCCCTTTCTGATTTCTTCCCGTTCAGTCTTCCCTCCCTTCCCTGTGGTCCTCCACACTATTCCGTATGTTCCACGTATGAGAGAAACCACATGATACTTGTCTTTCTCTTCTTAACTTGCTGCTCTCAGCATCATCCCCTCCAGTGCCATCCACATCGATGCAAATGCTGGATACTCCTCTCTTCTGATGGCTGAATCATCCTCCATTGTACGGATGCACCACATCTCCTTTATCCATTCATCTGTTGAAGGGCATCTCGGCTCCTTCCACAGTTGGGCGATTGTGGACATTGTGGACATTCACCCTATTTCTGACACCCCCCTTGGGATTCCTGGCTGTGTCTCTGGACCCGGCGCTACTGCCCAGTTTTCCTGCATTGGAGCCCTTGGCCGGCTCACCAGTCAGAATGTCCTCTGGTTCAGTGAGCTGAGGAGAAGCCCTTCTGCTCTGGCTCCTGTGGCCTTGAAGGCCCTCCTGAGGTCCTGTGTTCCCATGTTTTGTGAATTTAGCCTTGTTTGGAACACCCTTCCCTCCAAACTGAGCCCATTTTGTGGTGTTCAGACTAGTTCTTTTTCCTAAGTCACTGCCTCATTTACATTCATGAATGTTAATTAAGAAGATAGCATGCTTTGTAGCTCTGTAGAAATGGAAATCAGCCACTGCTGTCAGGCTATGATTATGCCTCAACTATTCCCCCTCTCAATCCACAGAGCCCTTCGCCACCTTCATCAATATGTCAAGCCCAGGACCAGTTCCCTGTTCTTTCACACTGCAGCCCTCACAGCCCCCTGTGCCTGTGTCCTCCCCGACCTCCCCTGTCCCCCCGCTCCACCTGGTCCATGTTCTCCAGCCTCACCAGACTTAAGTTCCTTGCTTACATGAGGCCAAGGCTTGGTTTTCTCTCTCCGCTGCCTGGAGGAGGCTTATGTCTTCTCCTGGAAAGGACAGGCAACTCTCACTGTCCTGGGTTCAGTGCAGGTCACTTCTTCAGAGAAACCTCTCATTCTTCCCCAAACTCATTCGAAGGTGACCCTGGATCCCCAGATCTGTCTCCTTACTTATTTCTTCTATAGCACTTGTCAAAATCCAGAAGTGTCCTTCTCATGATTTGTTGGGTCAGTTGCTGTCTGTGTCTCCTATTGGGGTATAAGCCCGTTGGTGGTGCAGATCCGGTCTGCCCCGTGCAGAGTAGAGCGAGGCCTTGCTAAGTATTTGTAGGATCAATAAGGCTAAGGAATGCATGTGAAGCGTCAGTATGATGAGGCCACCATTCTTCACGTCAGGGAGGAAATTGTGTAAAGCCATCATGGAATCACTCATGTCCATAAAGAACACAAATTATTGAGAGTGTAAATAGATCAGGAAAGCTATCATTATTGAACTCTGGGCTTTTTTTTTTTTTTTAATTAGAGCCAATTCCTCTTCGTAATAACAGACTGTATATGGCAAGAATAGAACCATATTATGCATCCTTAGTGCCCCTCTGTTCCGTGGGGATTGGTAAAGTGGCCGTGTGTGGAAGGTCTGCGGAGGGAGGCGGGCGCAGAGCCCGCATGTGGGAAGGGAGGGTACTGGGCTTCTGACTCACCTGTGCCTGAGGATGCCCCATCTGTTTAAGCGGAAACTGAAATTTACTAACAATCAGAAATGCCTCCCAGTGCATATGCCAGGGCTATGTTATCTACTTAGGAAACTTAAGCTTACGGTTACAGCACATGGGATGGAAAATCTATTAGGGCTTTTGCTTGTGGGTATTTTTAGATAATCGTCTTCATCTCCATTATTAGCATCATCAGTTATCCTTAGTTTTGTACTCTCAATTGGACATTTTTTAGAAGTTCCACAGTGCTTTCATTCATCTCATCTCCTTTGAGGAGCATCATCTTTTAGTGGCGATAAGCCAGTTGGGTTTCAACATGAAAAGGCTGATGACAGAATTTAAAGGAGGCCAACATCCGAACACCCCAGCTCAGGGCCTGGTCACGCGAGTGCATTGAATGGTGGTCCCTTCCTCTTGGAGGCCAGAAGAAGCCTGGGCCCTTTCTGTCTCTCCATCCCCACATTAGTGAGGGGACATCGAAGTTCAGGGAAGGTGGAGATTGGCAATGTCAGATTCAGGACCAGGAGTCACCGTTGGGATTCTCCTTGAGGCACCTTCCTTCATACGACCCCTTGTGTTAGTCTGGGATAATGAAGTCAAAAGAAATATATAAGAGTGAAAGAGAGAATATTTGGATATATTAATTAAGCAACAGTGTGCTTTTGGGTGACTTCTAATTGAAGACATGATGGGGCTCTGGGAAGAGATCCCAACTGGTCATGATTTATAAGTAGAAGAGTGAGGCAGTGACAGTGAGTGCTGGAAATTTCTGGAAGGCAAAGGGAAGGGCCATAAGGGTAGGTATTTGTCTTTCTTGAAGGAGAAGAGATTTATTTCTTCCATTTTCTTTTATAATTGAAGAAAAATTAATATGTCTATAAGATACTTTTACTGCATATTATGTCCTATATAATCTGCAAACATGTACGTCTTTACAGTGCCAGAACTTTCTGAGCAGCATACTCATCTGTAGATTTCCAGAAAGATAGAGGATCACAGATCGATTTCTAGTCAGGAATATTCCTGAAATAAGACATCTTTTAAGGCATACAGGAGGTCTTGAGAAGTAAAAAAAAAAAACAAAAAAAAACAAAACCAGTTAGCCTTTTCCTTCTGTGTGGACATTTACATGAACGAATCAAACGTCCTTAACTCCGTACCTATCATTTTCCTTCCTTTATTTCAGTGTCATTTCAGATACAGCAGAAAGGCTGGCATTTTCTCCATTTGGAAGAATATTAGAGTCTCACAGAAATTTGAATTTTTGGTTGTTTTGTGTTTTCTTCTAGCTAAAAGCTCCTTTAAGTTTTTTTTTTTTTTTCAAAATCCTACTGATCAGAATCCCGCTAACCCACAGCAATTTTATTCACTGCAGGAGATGAGCTGACTGGGATGATTACTAATTACACTGCTTTTGAATTTAGATTAAAGGTATTGAAGTCACTCTATGATGTGGAATTTGATTAGTTTTGAACGCTGTTCTAAAGGAAGCTTGGATTTTGGCTGGGACAAATGGGCGTGGGATCAGCCTTTTCTCTGAATACAGAGCATGATGGTCAGGAGACAACTGTTCAGCTCTCCATTCCCTCTCAGTACTTCCGTGGATGAGGGCTGAAAAATAGTGTGTAGGAACAACCATTGCAGTTTATTTCCAATGTGATTTTAGAAAACATTCCCTTGAACAGGGTTTATGTTATTAATGCTACATGGAAAATGTTTTCAGCAAATAATTTGCTTAAGAAAGAAAAAAAGAGAGGAAAAAAAGTGTAGTAATTAAGACCTCTCCTTGAAATTCTCACCTGATTTCATACTCAAGGAGAGATGGGAAAGAAACTATAATACCCCCTTCTAATTTTAGCATCACCTTTGGGCAACTAATTAAAGGGATTATTTTGAAAGAGACTTTGTTTATGCACTTACAACAACTTTTCTAAAAGGTTTTTAGTAAGACAACTTTTCTTAATACTATTAATTTTGAGGTTTTGGGTTTTTTGGGTTCTTTTGGCACTGATAATCATTATGACGGGCTGAACTGATCACTTAATGAATTTTATCAGAGGGAAGCACATAATAGTGGTTCCATTTTTTCCAGTAGATTTGCTATATAAAACCAACACTGGGAGACCTCACATTTTTGCTTTTGAAGGCAGGACTCTAGAATAATTATTGGCAGACTCATTATACAAGGTGACGTTTCTAGTTCAAATGTAGGGTATAATTTTGTCCATTTGACTTCCAAGGAACTGCCACCTTTTGATCAAAAATTATTTATTTATTGACCATGGATCCTTACTTCAGAGTGGGAAACTACAGTAATTCACAGTTGCATTTGAAATTGGAATGCTTAATCATTTACTGTTTTACAAGTTAAAAAAATACTCCAGAAAAACTAGAATTTTCAGCCTGTCAAACATTTAACCATAAGTGTTGATTGACAGTAATTTCTGTCTTGCTAGTCTATCTTGGAAGCAAAATCAGGCTTGTGATTCCCATCCTTTATCCTTTTGTCATTGTTCAGCTTCTATGAAATAAAAGGTCAACAACATGTTCTCATGACATGGGTTATTTTTGTTTGTATTTTTGTAATGTTTAAAGATGAAAACCTCAAATAATGAATTTAGGTGTTCTGCTACAGGGTATGTGAGTTCACAAAAACCACAAGATGGCTAGACACTGTTGACCCTGAGCATGTGATACTTTACAAACATGTCACCAGGCACCTGGGGGACTCAGTTGGTTAAGTGACAGCCTTTGGATCAGGTCATGATTCTGGAGTCCCAGGATTGAGTCCTTCACTGGGCTCTGTACTTACCAGGGAGTCTGCTTCTCCTTCTAACCCTCTCCCCCTTCTCATGCTCTCCTTCTCTCTCATTATCTCTCTCTTAAATAAATAAATAAAATCTTTTAAAAACTAAATAAACACATCATCTGTCTTATTCCTTAGTTGGGATACAAACCTTATTATCAAAGCATCTGTTTCATTATCTACCATCAGGCTAGAAGCCATAACTTGGCTCCTTTATATGATTTCAGTATAGGTCTTGAAATTTTCCTAATATACCTTCTATATATTAAATTGCGTCTGCATAGATTCAAGTCATGTTTGCCTTTCCTGCAGTGGGTTGCTTCCAGTGTTTGCAACAGTGAGAAACTATTGTCTATGTTTTGGTCCTTCTATAATGTGGCCCTATACACTTCTGATCTGGTCAACAGTAATACTTGCTGGGGTCTACAGCAGAATATTTTATAAATATATATATGTATATCATATATATATTCCATTATCTGTATGACTTTGTGCTTTCAAATTACACAAAACGAAGAAAATTCTAAAACTTTTTTGGGTGCCTTTGTTGTTATACCCAAGGACATGTTTTGTGTCAGATTATGTTTGCACACAAAAGTTCCATGTTGGGTCAAGAACAAGGTAAGACTGTCCCTCTCACCACTTGTTTTCAGCATTGTACTAGAAGTCCTAGCTAATGCAGTAAGACAAGAAAAATATATGTATATATACAGATTGGGAAGAAAGAAATAAAACTGTCTTTGTTCAAAGATGACATGATTATCTCTGTAGAAATTTGGAAAGAATCACAACAACAAAAATGTCCTAGAACTAGTAAGCCAGCAATTCAGGATACATGATTAATATGCAAAAGTCAATTTCTTTCCTATATATCAGCAATGAATGATTAGAATTTGACATTAAAAACGTATTATTTCCACCACCACCAAAAAATGAACTATTTAGGTACAAATCTAACAAAATATTTATAAGATCTTTATAAGGAAAACTATAAAACTCTTGTTAAAAAAAATCAAAGAAGATCTAAACAGAGGGAGAAATATTCAATGTTCATGGATAGGAAAGCTCCATATTGTTAAGATATCCATTTTTCTCAATTTGATCTATAAGTTCAACAAGATCCTAATAGAAATCCCAGCAGATTACTTTGTGGATATTGATATAACGTTTATATGGAGAATTAAAAGATCCAGAATAGGCAACACAACTTCAATTTAAAGAGGAGAACAAAGTTGAAGGGCTGGTGCTACCCAGCTTCAAGATTTACTCTAAAATTGTCGGGATCAGGACAGTGCGGAGCTGGTGAAAGAACAGACGTTAGAACAATGGGACAGAACAGAGAGCCCAGAAACAGACCCACATAATGTAGTTAACTGGTCTTTAACAAAGGAACAAAGGTAATTCAATGGAGAAATGATGATCATTTCAACAGTTTATGCGAGAACCGCACAACATTCACATGCCAAAAAAAAAAAAAAAGAAGAAGAAGATGACTCGAAATGGATCATAAATCTAACTGCAAAAACAAAACTGTAAAACTTCTTAAAAGATAATATAAGATAAATTTTTGTTAGGGGACCTTGTGTTTGGCAATCACTTTTCAATATACACTAAAAACACAACCCATGAAAGGAATGATTGGTAAGCTGGACTTTATTAAAGTTAAAAACAACTGTTCTGTGCAGGACACTGTGAAGAGAATGAAATGATGAACCACAGGTAAGAAGAAAATATTGGCAAAAACACAACAGATAAGGGACTGTTAGCCCAAAGTTGCGATGAGCTCTTAGTACTCAGCAACAGGAAAACAAACAGCCCACTTTAAAAAAAATGGTCAAAATGTCTAGACGCCTCACCAAAGAAGATACACAAACGGAACATAAATAAGCGTGTGAAAAGCTGGTCCCCATTATAAGCAATCTAGGAAATGAGAGTTAGAACAAAAAGGAAATACCACTGCAAAAATATTAGAGTATTTGAAATATTTCGTACGAATATTTGAAATATCACATACGACACTAATTACTGGCCAGAGGACGTGGAGCAACAGGAACCCTGGTTAATTGCTGGTGGGGATGCAAAATGGTGCGGCTACTTCGGAAGACAGTTGGGTGGTATTTACAAAGCTAAACATAGTCTTCCCATACGATCCAGGAATCACATGCCGTGGTATTTACCCAACTGAGTGGAAAACTTATGTCCACACATCATGTGGACACAAATGTTTATAGCAGCTTTATTCATAATTGCAAAAACTGTAAGCAACCAGGATGTCCTTTAATAGGTGAGGAGATAAATGAGCCATAGTGTGCGCATATGATGGACTACAGACGTAAACGATCAAGCTGTGAAAAGACAAAGAAGACCTTAAATACATATTCTTGAGTGAAAGAAACAGAAATGATGACAACCTGCACAGTTCACATGCTGCATGATTCTAAATGCACGACGTTCTGGGAAAGGCAAATTGACGGAGACATGGAAGAGGAGCAGTGGGCGTCCGGAGTTAGGGAGGGAGGGAGGGAGAATAGTGGAGCCTGGGATTTCTAGGGCAACGAAATAAGTCTGTATTGGACATGTGGTATTACGGATTTCTTAAAACCCATGGAGTGTACAACGCAAAGAGGGAGCACCAACATACTTTTACAGACTCTGGTTAATAATGACATAACAGTGTTGGGTCCTCAGTTTTCACAAATTTACTGCACTCATGCAAGATGTCGCTAAAGGGGAAACCGTGCATTGGCAAGGAGAGACCGGGTACATTGGAGCCTCTCAGGATTCTCTGCTAAATTTTTCTGCAACCCTAAAAACTGCTCTAAAAAATAGAGCCTAAAGATATTTTTCAAAAGTCCTATGTTTGAAAATGGCTGTTTTATTATCTCTTGCAATTAATTAGTTTGTGTAAATGTATGGAAATGGAACTAGTAATGCCATTTAATGGGATCACTTTTTATTTTTTCTTTAACCAGCCAGAATTTATACATACATGCTCGAGAAATCCAGATTGGTTTCACAGCCGCTTGGCCAGAGCAATTTCCTCATTTTCTACTTGTTGATGGATGGGCTATCTGCTGAAGAAAAATACGGACTTCACCTGAGTAATTTACGTGCACACCGGTAAGTGACTGCATGTTTTCTATGTAGTAATTCTGTCTTCAGGTTGTGATGTCATTTTAGCAGTCTTAAATTTTCTTCTTATTTTTTGGAGAAGAAGTGGTGAGTCAAAGGAAATAATTGGGTACTGTTAGGTTACAACCTTTGGTGTAACAAGATCGTAACAGTGTATTACTGAATGCTGGGGCTTGAGTAGGTGTCTGTGTGGGTGTATGAAGTTACATTTCTGTTTTCCTAGTTGTCAAATCAGATTTAAATGATTAGTGCATTATAAACTTTTATATTCCTTCGGGTATTTTGGATAGAATGTGAGTTATGCATTCCTAACCTTTGGTAGTCTTGAAATAATGGGAAGTATTATTTGGCAATCGTTATTCATTAGTAACCGATGAAATTGCATGAAGGATGAAGACACACCACACGCATAAACTGGAGAGCTCATTTTCTGCTCCGGAGGCAGAAAGCATTGGCTCAGATGCAGGTGCATTGGTCATGGGATGGGATTGGGGGGGAGGAAGTCGTGAAGGGGGTGAGCTGTGGAATGCCTTTGCGTCCTGTGTGTTTCTGCCACCTGCCCTACCCGATGCATCTCCCCAAGAAGATGGGTCCAGATTTGGATCAGAAGGAGAAGGACACAGTGAGGAGAGTCAGCCCCATTTAGGAGAAAAGTAGGTGCGAGACTGGAGCTAGAGGGAGCTGGGCGCACTGACCTGAGCTCCCTGGTAGATCTGTGGCTGGGTGGAGAATGGGTCTTGCTGGTTAAGACGTCAAGGTAGAGAAGTTTATGGGGCTGCAGAGTAGAGATGCCAATGTGAGAGGTGAGGGGTTTTGAGGGGCAATGGGATCTCAAGGGTGCTGAGCTCCTGGAACGGGGTGGAGGGGCAACGGGGAGGCCTGCATGGTGGCCACTGCTGTGATGTGGGACTGCCGGTGGGGCACAGGGCCAGGCAAAAGGATGAATTTGCCATTTCCTAACTCACCATGACATTCTAAACTACTCCCATCCCATTTCTCTGAAGGTATTATATCCAGGAGTGTAGGTACAGTGTATCATGTTGAATGGGGAAGAGTAGTCAAGAGGTTAAGACCTTATCAAATTTGTGTCTTATTTAAAGCGAAGGACTTCGGGGGTCTATTCTGCTCCCAAACAACAGAAATTCAGAAGAAAAAACACCAGTACTGGAGCATGGGAGCTCAGTTAAAAGTCATTTAAAAAAAAAGAAAACAAAAAAAGAAATGAAAGTCATTTTAAAAAAAAAGAAAACAAAGAAAAAAAGAAATGGAAATTTGAAGTTCCTAGGGCACCAGAAATTTTTTTTTTTAAATCAAATCCTCTCGTCTCATAAAGGAGGAAATCAAACCCAGAACTATAAAGAAGCTTGTGCCAAAGGAATATGGCCTCTAACAGCTGCGCTACAAACCCAGTCCCTGGAATTGGCCCTTGTTTCACTACACAGAGCATCTCCAGTGGGAGACGTTCTCCCTGGGAGGAAAAGCATCAGATCGGAACCCCTGGGTCAGGGGTTCAAGAGGAGGCTCGAGGGAGAAACATCTGGTGGATTTCTGTGTTCTGAATCTTGCTTCCAAGCAAGAACTCCATGTCGATAGCAGATAATTGGTTTAGGGAGTGTGTCTGTGTGTATTTGCACACGTGCACTTAGTATTTCGACGCAGACCCCTGAAGAGTAAAGGACCAGAGTCTAATCTTCCAGGCAAAGAACAGTTGAACTTCTGGTTCTGAGGTTTGGACCCATCACTCCAAGTGTGTGAGCGTGGGGGAGAAAACAAGCTTTTCTTTCTTAAGGTCCAGTTCTAGCATTCATCTCTCTTTGCTAAAGAGAGTTTGGAATCACTCGGGCTGTTTAGAAAGTCAAACAGTCAGGGGTTGCTTTGTGAGAAGCTCCAACAGGAAAGAGCTCAGAAAACCATGAATCATTCAAGTCCCTTGAACAAAGAGGTTATTTTATTAAAATGTATTCTAAATATCTAATGGGAACAAAACAACATTCCTCAATAAAAAATAAACACCACAACCCCAGATTCATAAAAATATCAATTGGAACATTTGTATGAGAATTTCACAGGCATCATGTCCTTTCATAATAAAACAAGCTGTTTTGCAAGTTACAAGGCATTATAAATCATGCTGGTTGTGTTGTGTGCGTCTTCTCACTCTTTACAGTGTGCTGACAAGTCTCGAGGAGTTTGTATTTGTCTGATAGATGAGTTGGGGTTGGGGTCTAATCTTTATTGGGTAAGGATGTGCCTTAAGGACCATAATTTTTTAAATCATTTGGCTTATTTGCAGTCAGCAGTATGAATCTCAAGTTGCTACCTTTTTAACTCTTCCCAAATCAGTGGCCCTTCTGAGTTTCCTCCTTAAAGTCAGCATTCAGTATATCTGGGAAAGATCACCGTCTGGACACATATTGTTGTGAAGAGGACTGTTGCTACCGTCACATCTACTGATCTGATTTTCTTTAAAAAGGTGTGGCTGTCTCTGTTAAATAGACCGTCGGAACATGCCTTTCTTTATCAATGCCCACGCCACAGGGCAACTCGTGCGGTGATGTCCATGAAGTATGTTGAGTCTTAAGGCAGATGCTGCAAAGACTTGCGAGCCTGCTTCCTCCAGATGCACCTTTTGTCCTCTCCGTTAAGAGCCGCTCATCCTCTGCAGGACACATGAAAAGCACATGTAGCAGTGACGGGGAGCTGGTGGCAGGCTCCGGGTCCATCTTCCGCGCTCACCTCGTTGAACTCCAAGGGGAAGGAAACATTGGAGATGACGCTTTAGAGTTAAAGCTACAAAAGTGTTTTTTTTTTTTTTTTAAACTTTGACTCTGTTTTTGGAGCTAAAAGTTTTCAAAGTCTCACATGAAAATTTATGGAGGTTTATTTCAGTGAAAAATGCACCTAAAAATACTCTGCGGCTTGTGGAGTTGGAAGGGTACCTAGAGCAGATAGCTCTCTTGCTTAACTGGGGGACGTACATGGTACAGACGTGAGGTGCTAGAGCTGAGCTGCACGGGAACAGTATTTATAACACTCTACATAAGGATCCTCCCATACAGATTGTTAAAACAACAACAATGGTGACAAGGAAAATAAGTCTTCGCATGGGAAGCCGTGGAAATAAGATTGCGTTTATCAGGAATTCCCACTAGATGGCGCACTCTCCACAGGGTCGGGAGGGGGGGAAGAAAGGTTTCTTTTTTATTTATGGTTCCTCCTATGATTTACTTCTTTTCCTGGCTGTTTGTTTTTCAAGTTCTATTTCAAATTCCTTTGTACAGAATAAATATAGTTGGTGTTCATGAGAATGGAGCTTTAATCAAAGTTAGAAAGAGTCATTAATTGCTGATCTTCAACCTCCTTGAAATAGCTTTTATGGGTTTAGTCCCAGATCAGCTGGGCTTCTGAAATGCAGACCAGTTATTCCTAATCTTCCCTCCTACTGATGAGCGATGGAAGGGATTGTGATGTTTCGTAGTAGCATTTTCAGAAAAGGTCAGATTTTGAATTATAAGCTGAAAGCAGCCGTTGACTCAGAGAGTGTGACCTGTTCCTAACCCTGTGTGTTAGTGAAAGGAAACTCTGACTCATCGAGTATTTGAACTTGTGATTACTGCCTGAGAGTACACCTGTCATAGGAGACGCTGTGGCAATGAACTCTCAGGGAGGGTTCATTTTTTTTTTTTTTTTGGCTAAGGATTTATTATGCACATTTAACTTCCTCTGAGAAAGTCTCGCATGATTAAAACATAGGTGAGGGTCATCTTAAATATTCTTTGAGGATGACTCTTCTGGGTTTTGCGATACAGTAAAAGATTTATTTGGCCACATAGTTTGGGCAAGCAAATCTTGAAGGCACTCCCAACACAAAGTTTCAAGATAAGAGGAACCAAAATTGATTTCTACTGTACTCTATTATTAGTTACCTTTTTTTTTTTTAAGATTTTATTTCTTTGACAGAGAGAGATCACAAGTAGACAGAGAGGCAGGCAGAGAGAGAGGGAGGGAAGCAGGCTCCCTGCTGAGCAGAGAGCCCGATGCGGGACTCGATCCCAGGACCCTGAGATCATGACCTGAGCCGAAGGCAGCGGCTTAACCCACTGAGCCACCCAGGCGCCCCATTAGTTACCTTTTTTAAAAAAAGATTTTATTTATTTATTTGAGAGAGAGAGAGAGTGTTAGTGGGAGAGGGAGACAGGAGAGATAACGAGCAGGGGGAGAGGGAGAAGCAGACTCTCCGCTTGAGCAGGGAGCCCGATGCAGGGCTTGATCCCAGGACCCGGGAACCATGACCTGAACCAAGGGCAGACGATTAACTGACTGAGCCACCCAGGTACCCCTATTATTAGTTATCTTAGTAGTAATCACCCCTGTAGTACATACAGCTTAAGGAGCAGCACCAGTCATGTTCTAGACCTTGTCCTAGTGTCATCTTCCTTGTGCCTTTGAATTCCCACCTGGAACTGAGCAGAGGGTACAGGACCACATCCACATGGGATAGACCCTGCCATGAAGACACACAGGTCAGCCAGGAGCCAGATTTGAGTCCAGGTCCTACTGACTCTAGACTTAACCCTGTATTGTGTTCAGGGCAGTGTTGCCTATAAATTGGCAAGCGCTGCCTTTGCAACTTTGTGTCAAGGACATCGTTAAGGAAAATACAAGTGAAAGCACAAGGTCAGTGTTTGTGTACGTTTTTTTTAAAATTTAAAATAAGTTAAGCAAAACTAACTTAGGACATTGTAGACTTTGTTGCCTCTACCTTAGAAAGCAATTTGGGGTTACTTCTTTGTCAGGTAGCATAATGAAAATTTTCAGCCATAAGAGATTGCATTATCTTAGCAGAAGGTTATAATATGGGGAATGTAGAAAGGGTCAGGTCACCTCTGGGAATGGTCAGGTAAACTCCACTTGTGGAAAGCCAGTAGCACGGAGTCGAGGACAGGGGCTCCTTCCTTCTTTTTATTCTTGAATGATAGGTACCCAGAAGGGGAGAGAGAGGGGAAGACAAACAAACACACAAACAAACCAAAAACCACACGGTTATCAGGCACCTTGCTCTCCCTCTTTAGTGTTCAGAACCCTGTGGGAAAGTATTCTAAATTGTTTTAACAGTAAGTCTGAAGCACGGATATGTGGCTGAATCAAAGACATTTAGCTCGTAAGTCTAGTGGACGAAGAGTTGGGTATGTGCGACCTCAAACGTGCTGCTCACTAGAACTCCTCGTGAGCGTCAGATCCCCAACACCGACACGTTTAAGAAAGAAACAAGAAAAGAAAAGAAGAAGAGGAGATGGAAGGGTGGCCTAACTCACTGGAAGAGAAGAGACCGGTGTTCCCTCGGGCATAACTACCTCCTCTCTCAGCCTCTGCCCCCCTCTCTCTCCCACACCTGTTTATTTGCGTGTTTCCCAGCATGGAGAAGAAGGTCACGCACGCAGCCCTCGCTTCCACGTTCCAGGAACCCTGGAGAGGAAGCTAAAGCTCTTCTTTTTTTTTTTTTTTTTTTTTAATTTTTTTAAATTTTATTTTTTTATAAACGTATAATATATTTTTATCCCCAGGGGTACAGGTCTGTGAATCGCCTGGTTTACACACTTCACAGCACTCACCATAGCACATACCCTCCCCAATGTCCATAATCCCACCCCCGCAAAGCTCTTCTTTTCTGTCTCCCGAGAGGCCACCTTGGCAGGCCAACTCGGGCCCCGGCATCAAGGGGAAAGGGTGGAGGACGAGAGCTGTTTAACGGCAGAGGCAGACGGGGGATCCGGGCACGGGAAGGAGCCGCGCGAAGCCTGTTCCCTTGACTCTGTGATGCTGCAGCTGCCCTGGAGGAGGGGCCGCCCCAGAGTCAGGCCCCAGGCGTAAGGAGCCCCAGGCAGAGCTCTGCCCCGTGGAGGAGCTGCGGGGTTTCCTAACTAGCTGCTCCAAATAGCTACCCTATGCAAGACCATGAGTAGTGCAGACGTACCTCGGGGCCTGCAAGCGAAAACGGTAAGGCTTTGCCATATAATTTGTTTTATGCACGTCCCCCCCCAGATAGTTTTGGGGGTTAAAAGTTAAAACAGTACTATGAAGGGCAGCCGGATGGCTCAGCTGTTTGAGCATCTGACTCTTGGTTTCCGGTCGGGTCGTGATCTCGGGGTCGTGGGATCAAGGCCTGCGCTGGGCTCAGGGCTCTGCTTGAGGCTCTCTCTCTCCCTCTCCCATTACCCCTCCCCCACTTGGGCTCACTCTCTAAAATAAAATAAATTTAAAAAAATCTTTAAAAAGCCCCAAACATTATGATTCACCAATCCGCAATATTATTAAGTAGCTTGTCTATGAGAATTTTGTTGTCTGAGTATACCTCAAAATTTCAGATTTTGCTTGAAGACTTGACGGGTGTTACATGGTGACATATTTTTTTTTAATTGATGGTACCCTTATGGTTGCCACTGTGATACTTCCAAAACTAACAAAAGCCATCACTGACTGAACACTTTCCACAGATCTTTCTCTTTGTCTGCTCCTGATAATTATGGAAGGTCGTAACCGATTTCCCCGTGTCGCGGATGGGGTGCCTGAGGGCTGTGGTTCCTTGGTCAACCAGCGTGGGGCGCAGGTGATATTTGAACTCTGATCTGTTCAGTTCTCCATTAGTTTATAAATAGTTTAGAAATTAATGGGCGCCTGGGTGGCTCAGTGGGTTAAGCCTCTGCCTTCAGCTCAGGTCATCATCTCAGGGTCCTAGGATCAAGTCCCGCATTGGGCTCTCTGCTCAGCAGGGAGCCTGCTTCCTTCCCTCTCTCTCTGCCTGCCTCTCTGCCTGCTTGTGATCTCTCTCTGTCAAATACACAAATAATATACAAATCTTAAAAAAACTACTGGGTATGTAAATTTGCATCACAGACAACTTGTAGTGCTTCTACTAGAGCAAGAACATCATTTGCTAAATTCAACTTTATAGTTCTTTTCTCTTCAGATTTTTGACACTATTAGCATGGTCAGAATTTTAAGGGTGCACTCACACATGTGAATAAACATGCATACATTTATGAACAGGCATAAAAACCAACAAGAGGCTACTTGTAAAACTGTATTAAATGTTCCAAGGACAGCAAGTCCCAGACACAGTGCTCAGTAATTACTTATATTAGTTCATTTAATTCTTCTAGCAGTTCTGTGATGCAGATATTGATATTGTTCCTGTTTTATCGATGAGCACACTGAGCTCTACAGGATGTGCAACTGCCCAGGGCTGAGTGGGAAGGCATTGGGGACTTCAGACGCTCAGACGCGCCAGTCCATCTCCAGAACCCAAGTGATGAGCAGCTTACCACTGACCACTGTCTGTCCGTTTGGGGAGAGCGAGAGCCAGCTGTAGCACTTAGGCATGGACGGTCTGTTCTGACACAGAAACATTAATTCCACCATCTGCACCCTCATCATGTGAAGAAAACGGATGAAAACCTACCTTTTCTCAGCATAATCAGCCTATCACTCTTTTCAGAGTTTTGTTTCTGTTCCTTGAAATGCCAGTTGGATTATGTTCACTCTCCCAGTCGCCAGTACAAAAAGAAGATACTAATATTCTCACATCTGTGTTCTTTATTTGATTTTATTTATTTACTTTTGAGAGAGAGAGGAAGGGTGCACTCGGGGGCTCAGGAAGAAGTGGGGCTGAGGGTGGGAGAGAGAGAATCCTCTGTGGGCTCCATGCCCAATGCAGAGCCTGATGCAGGGCTTAATCTCACGACCTTGAGATCACGACCTGAACTGAAATCAAGAGTTGGATGCTTGACCGACTGAGCCACTCGGGCGCCCCCCATCTTTGTTCTCTAAATGCAATGCCATGTGCTGACCATTTTGATATTCTCTCTCTTCCCCGGCCGGGCCTGGCCTCCCCGCCACCCTGTCTGCACAGACTTATTTCCCTGCCCTTTCAATCTCATGCTTCACACTCATGTCCGATGAGTATTTGGTAAGTACCATTTAACTACAAAACCTCCTAGCTCAGAAATATTTCATAGATATTGCTTTTCTGTCCTATCAAATAAAGTCTTCTCGGTGATCCAAGGAAACAGGGCTGGTGAGGCCATAAGGAATTTGAAGGAAGAGATTGTTAACCCGTTCTTTGAGATTCTCTCTACTCATGTCTCAGAGTGGAGTTGAGCATCAGTCAAGGGAAGATCTAGTTTTATACTAAAAGAAGAAATAAGCTTTGTCGACATTAGGTGGTTAGTCGCTGTGCTTATCTTTCAGTTAAGAAAAAGGAAATCTAGGCACCTGGGGGGCTCTGTTGGCCGAGCAGCTGCCTTCAGCTCAGGTCACGGTCTCAGGGTGCCAGGACTGAGTCCTGCATCAGGCTCCCTGCTCAGCAGGGGATCTGCTTCTCCCTCTGACCCTCACCCCTCTCACGCTTGCTCGCTCTCATTTTCTCTCTCTCTCAAATAAATAAATAAGAAAGAAAGGAAAGGAAATCCACTTTCATAGTAGGAGAGTTAAATGCTCTACCCCTTGCTTTCCTAGTCAGTGAATTAAGTGTAAAAATGTGTAGTAGAGAGCTTTCATCGATTTTTCATGGTTCCCAAGTACAAACTGTCCTGAAAACCAGGACTGCATTTGTGACTCGTGTGCTGGTGAAAAGACTAGCCACCTGGGCTCGCTTGGAGCAGGATCCAAGCGTGAACTGACACGAGTGTGTTTATAATCTTCATGCATTTCTCGCCTGTTGGGATATCCGTACGTTCCTCCCAGAGTTAAACTATCTGATGAAAGCGCACTGCCAACCTCATTGGGAATATAAACATTACATTAATTTATTTAAAAAATGTGACTAGTAGAACATATTTATCTCCAAAAGTTTGGGATAACGAGTTGTGGCTTGTGTCCTCTGGTGTGTGTGGGTGTGGGACCATGGCCGTGATGTTTACCAGGACTGCCGGCAAACCCTCACTGGAAGTGACCTCTGCACGTGCCTTAGTGTCTGAGACAGACTCCCACTCCCGAGAGCCTCCATCCCTCTCAGCCTCCCGTCATTTCTCTCATCTCTGTCTCTCTCCATTTAGAATTATTTCCGCCTCACAAATAAGAATTGTTTTATTGCCTTCTAAATTATGAAGAACTCTGTCAAGATGGAGGACGGGCATGGGTCTGGAGGGCCATCACTGCCCCCACGGGGGTGCTGTCTTCTGTAGGTGACTCTGGCCGGCTGAGGAAGCTTGTGGAGAAGGGCCACAGAGGGCACTCAGGTGTTTGCTTGGTGACTCCCTGTTATTTTACAGGGACTTGGTCCCAGTCCTGTGTGTGTGAGAGAGAGAGAATCTCTTTCCTCTTTTCAAACCTACCCATGCGACTAGCAAACACCCTCCCACACTCAGGTGTGACCTGCATCCCAACCACCATGTACGTCAGGCAAAGGTAGTAGATGTCACCTCATCGCTCCCATCCTTGCTTGGCCGTGTCGTCCACTGTTGGCACCTGGCGATCCCATACTGGCCTGCTCTGGGTCAGAGGTAGAGTGACCGTCTCCGTGGGACAGGTGAGCCCGGGTGAGCTGTCTGTTCCATTCCAGCCACGTCTGCTCTGGGCTGGCATCCCCCCTTACCGAGTCCGTGACCACGCCACGTAAAATCTCTCTTATCGGTGCTTTCCACATGCACTCTCCCCAGAGGTCTTTCAGGGGCCCTTTGTAGTTCGCAGGAAGCATGGGACAGCCACAGCCTGGTGGAAGGCAAGATGCTGTTCCTTGTCTGGCTGATGGAACCACATTGCCGAAATCAATACGCACAAGGAACGGTTAGCAAAATCCCACGCCGAGGTGGCCTCTGAAGTCCCATCCTGCCCTTGCTAACATTCAGGGGGATTGTGTGCTCACAGCGGGGTGCCGGTGTTTTGCACTTGGTAAATAGTCAGTGACAAAGTACTCCTATCAGACGCCCCTCTCCCTGCCTCGGCCATCTGGGGGAATCGTGCAGGCTGCTGTGCCTGCCCGTGCTCTCCTGTGAAGGGGGCCGGCCTCCACGGGGCGGTGCACACGTGTGGCCTGTGGGGGCTGCCGCAGGAGCCTGCAGAGCAGGGCCAGCCCTCGCCGGTGTGCTGGGAGGACCCGTGACAGTGTCATGTGTGAGTACCTGAAGGAGTCATTGCTTTGCAAGAGCTTACGTGAGAGTTTCGGCTCCCTCAGAAGGGCTGGGACCTTGGGAAGTCTTCTGCCCCGTCTGTGCGTGTGACCTGCATTCCTGCTGTGCGTCAAGTCTGCAGGTTGGTTGGCCCTCACTCGGACATATTTCAGTTGTGAAATTTTGGTGCATCTTTTGACGACAATCGGCACAGCCTTTGGAAGAAGAGAGGGTGATTGAGAGCAGGTGTGGAGGGGAAGGGGGCGGGGGGGCGGGGCATTCCCACCAGCAACAGAAGGGGCTGCTCCACTGTCCCCCCCCTTACAGCAGGGAGAGCAGAGCGTGTCCTGTTACAACCTAAGACAGAACCTAAGCTCTCTGGAAAACTTCCCTCTCACATTTTCCCTGGGGCAGAAAATCAATTTGAATGCTTCAAATGCTTTGTCATTCTGTATTGGCTAGAGTCAGAAAAAAGATTCCTTCAAGTCAAAAAGCCTGCATTTATTTAATCACTGGAGGTGACGACCTCGTAGAATTTGGGGACGCGTGCTCAGTCAGCGATCAGGGTCTCCTCCAGCGGATCACGTGAGGATCCAAGCAGGTGTGTGCTGGGCCTACAACGGGGTGGGGTTTGAACGGGGACCGTGATGTGGATGCTTGCGTAGACCCCTGTGAAAACACGTGCACGTGTGTGTGAGTGCGCGCGCAAATTTAACGTTACATTCTGGGCGCAGACAGGAAGGGGCTCTTTGAAGCTGCTCGTTCTGCAAAGCCCCCGCCGAGCTGGCAGAACATGGGATGGATGATTAAAACCAGGACTGACCCCACACTTGCGTGTGCTGAGAACCTGACACGTGTCATCTCACGCGTCCCACGGCATAGCCGGACACAAGACAACATTGACAGGATCATCCCGTGTCCCGTGGCTTTGCCCAGGCCTCCCTTAAATACGTCAAATTTCCACCTTTCAAACGCTGATCTCCAAATAGCAGGTGAGAGGTTTCAGGCAAGAGCTGAAGAAGAGCCACACGAGGTTTGCAGCCCCCGGAGAGATGCCGTCTGGCACATCAGCAGCGGCCGGAGCCCCCCAGGGCACCAACGACCGTTGTCCCTGTTCCTGGTATGATTGGGGATGGTGAGGGCGGACAGGCGTGGACAGGAGACAGAAGCTTAACCTCTGGCCGGTCCCTCTTCCTGGGCCCCCTGAACGGTCCCCTCATCCCCACCCCACCCCCTCTGCTCACCCTCTCCACCTACCCCGGACTTTGCCGCGCTCCCCCACCATCCCCTTTCCTTCCCACTCCTCCCGTCCACCCACCCTCTCCTCTCAGTGTCCTCCTCCTCCACCCCCCACTCTCCCCACAGCCCACCCACTGGGCCTGCTACTCGCCCCCTCCACCCACTCTCCCCCCTTCTCTTCACCCCCACCCCACCGCTGTCCCCCCACCATGACCCCAAGCCTCCCCACTTTCACTTCCTCTTCGGCTCACCCACTTCCCTGCCCCCTCTGCCCTCTTAGTCCCCACTCTCTTGCAGATTCAGAATTTTCAGGATTCAGGCCGAGCACGTTGGGCCTTGTGTTTTGCTTGTTTGGGGAGTCCTCTGGGGCAGGACTTTCTGCGAACCGCACCACGAGTGGACGCGCAGAGCCTTGAGCCCTGGTATGTTACAGGACTGACTCCCAAGCCGGTCCTTCCCGGCCTGCAGGAGGAGACTGAGCTCGGGCCGAGGTGTGGGCCTTGACCTGCGAGCTGTTATGTGACATTTTGTTGGCTTTGTTCTGGCCGTGGTGTCTCTTCTGGGTGAGCTCTCTGCAGCAGGAGGCCTCCCCACACAGCGACTGCACCTTCTTCGGCCAGCGGTCAAGGCCTGGGTTGCCGTCCAGGAACCAACGTGTTAAAACATGTGCGCCCTGGGACGAACACATGAAGCAAATGTTTGCAAGAAGGTGCATCTGCGAGGCCCCCTGAGCCCTGGGCGATCTGCCAGCACTCTCCAACCGGGCATGACCTGGTCTGGGCTTCTGGGGGGTCCCCCACAAACTTCCGCACCGCCTTCCCCGGCAACCCCAGGCTTCTGAGCCCCTGCCCGAAGCTCCCTGAGCCTCTTGGATGCCTTCCTTCCCTGATGCTGATGACCCCTCAGGCGGGTTCTGTTCCCCAGGCCCCGCACGGCTGCTGCCCGGGGGAGTCACACCACCAGCTCCCCACATCTCCGTTTCAAGGTGCCTGACCCCCACGACACCCGCAGTGTGACCTGTGGGTCCGGCTGGGAAGACGGAGGCAGCCAGCATCCTACCTGGACCAAGTTCTGTGTATATAAACCCAGAGGTTACGGGGTGTATTTCAACAAAGGTTTTGACTTGACGGCCCTAAATGACCAGTGGCAGGCAGCAGAAAGGCTTGCTTCCTCCAGGATTCCGTACAAAGGCTGTCGCTGATGGAGTTCAGGAACAAAGAGACCTCAGTGTCAGAGCAGATAACAGCAGCCAACTCCGAAAATAAACACCCCGAGAGCTGTGCTGGAAAGCCCCCGGTTGTGGGAAATGAACCCAAACAAGGAGAGACATGACATCACTCTGGACGTCTTTATGTGGAGCCCAAGCAGTGTTTCTGGGGACAAGAATACGTAGCCCAGAGTGGACATGTGTGTACTCAGACCCTCTTCTGTGCCGAGAGCTCTTCCAGTCTTTGTCAATTTACCAGCAACCGAGACAGGCATCCACGCCCTCTTGGTGCTCAAGTTCCCACAGAGGGACCCGCGAGGAGCGGTGGGTGCCACGATCCAGAGCGCGCCAGGTGCTCGGTTCTGCGGAAGGAAGCAGGCAGGGCGTGCGGACGGGACTGGGAGTGTGGGGTCCGGGCTGCGGGGCAGGTTCCGGAGGGCGGCCGCTGAGCCAGCCAGTGTCCGCGAGCTCTCCAAGACGCCAGGAAGTTAGCCAAGGCGGAATCGGAGGAAGAACGACCCGCAAGGAAGAGGGGGCAGCTGGAGCAAACCGGGGATGGGATGGTGCAGAGCCTTCAAGGAGCCGCAGGAGCCCTCCGTGGCCGAGGGGGGGCCAGAGGATGGGAAGGGAGGGCAGCGCCCACAGGGACCAGAGCAGACAGGGCCGTGGGGCCGTCCGTGGGTTGCTGCCCTGAGGGAAGAATGGCTCTGACTGTTGCACTGAGGCCTGGTCACTTACAAAGGGGCTCTGGGAGGATGGGCGTCCCCCCCTTGGCGAGACGCTGCATGGGTGCGCATCGCTGGGCCGTCCTAGGCGACGCAGCCCGCCGTGTGGCGTGCTCCCGATTTCACACCTTCTGCCCTGAGTGCAGGTTGCTGGGCCGTGGTCAGTGCCTGAGTCTGTTCCAATCCATGTGTCCCACCCCGCGGGGTTCAGCCTCACTTGTTCCTGTTCCCTCCTCTTAGCAAGTAGTGATGGCTCGGGTCTGGTGCTCTGAACATGACCTCTCTTTCCTTGACTCCCGGCGGCTAAGAAAGCTCATGTGTGTCCAGCAAGGGGGCTGGAGTCCTGGGGTCTCCAGGATGCGCTGAATGAAGAGCGCAGGTCGTCCTTCTGGAGGCTTAGCTGAGCGTCAGCCCCAGGGTCCCCCGAGGGCAGGGACGGGGAGCGCAGGACGAACGGGGGCCATGTTTCATTCTGGAACGCCAGTGCTCCCACGGCTTTTCTGGCCACCTTCTCAGGGCTTCGACTTACCTTTAAACCCATGAAGTTCTTGCAGGGTGTTTGTTTTCAGGAATTACAACGCAGCAAAGGGAGAGTGGGCTGGAGAGATGCACCAGGGGTAAGCCATTCACGGGCCGGGGGCGCGCCACAGGTCGTCGGGGGGCTCTCAGAACCTGCGGTGTTGACCTTCGCTCTGCTCCCTCTCGCGCCTATCTGTGGGCCAGTCCCCACCATGCCCTCTACCTGCACAGCAGACCCGGCTCCCTCTCCCTATCTTCCCACTACAGTCGGGCTTGGTGCCCAGCCTCGCCTACCTGAAGCTCTTCAAGCCTTCCTTTCGGGCTTCCTCACGCCGACTGGCCCCACCATGCCCCGTCCCCGGCTCTGCGGTCAGGTGCTCTTTCTAAAGCAGAAGTCACATCCTCCTGCCCGCCCTGCTTAACGCCCCAGCAAGCAAAGTGGGCCTCCATCTCTTGGCCTCCCCTGCGGGGCCTCTAGTGGGTCCCTGCTGCTGTGGGTGGGCTGTGGCAGCTGCCATTTTGAAACCTACACACAGCCACCCACCCAGATGGCTCAAGCCTCGGTCCTCCTTGTCACCCAGGCCTGCACTCCGACAGCGCCCGGTCGGGCTCTTCCACGCTGAAATGGGCAGAGGCGTCCTAGCGGCCTCCGGGGCAGAGGGCAGGGAGCCCAGAAGACCCACCACCCAGAGGCTGCAGGCAGCCGGTCCCAGGAGACTCAGGTCTCCCCTCGTCTTTCCCTCACTCATTTAAAAGGAAGCGTCGTCTCCTGGGCTCCAGGCACAGTGCTCGTTTGTGAGGTGGCAGGAAAGGACACGGTCACTCCTCGGAGGCCTCTCAGAGCGCTCAAAATCCAGGCCATCGGCAGGTGCCTTCTCAGTGCCAGTGTGAAGAGTGTCATGAGCATCTCACTGAGGGCTCCAGGGACAGGTGAGGAGGCTGTGCCGGCTGAGGGGGCGGGAAGCAGGAGCTGTGAGCCTGCAGATGGACGCAAGGAGCCCAGGAGTGCAAAGGCAGTGGGAGCAGAGAAGCAGACATGCCAGCTGAGGGGGAAGGTTTGTGGGGACACGTGAGACCCGTGGGACAGGTGTCTGGAGACCAACAGCCATGCAGAAGAGAAACAGGAGTTGTGTTTTCTAATGCACTTTCTGGAGAGAAGTAGCAACTGTTCCACAAATGAACGCTGATGGGGGCCCGCTTCAGACGGGTCCCTCCTGTCCCTGGAGAGCACAGGCTGCACGGTGGCGCCTGACGCTTGGCGGAAATACCAGGGGCCTTCCTGAGTGAGGACGGAGGGTGATGAGTTATATTTGCGTTTTAGCATCTTTCCCTCTTGTGCCTTCCTTTGGAGAGCGGGAGGAGAACTCTGTCTGATTTAGCAATGTCTCACGCCCCTTTGGGATTTGCCAGAGATTCTGGGATCATGGGACCGAGTACGGCCCGGGTGCTGGGACTCACTGCTGCAGGATTTGGACACGCTCTAATGAGAACCACCATCTCGGGGGTCAGGTGCTGCGTCAACCTTCCCAAGCTCCCCGAGAGCCCTAAATAAAGCCCGCGCTTGTTGAGTTCATTCTCAGATAAGACCTTCTGACCTGGAAATGTGTTTATATTTCACAAAATTCGTGATGGTTTGCAAATTTCCCTCTGAGACTAGGTAAAGTCAGGCAGGGCAAACACTTTGCTGTGTGGAAACGAACCCAAAGGACGGCAGGAACACTTCTTAGGGCCATGGTGGGAACGTGTTGTACACATCACGGAAATTAAACCCAACCTGGGTCCTTGGGGCTACCCCACAAGGCTACCTTTCCTGCCATTTCCACTGATAAGGAAGTACAGAGAAAGCAGAGAATGCTGAGTTCTGGAATGTGCGAAGACAAGACCTCCATCCAGCTCAGAACCCAGCGAGCTCTCAATGCTGTGCCGTCTTTCCCCATCAAGGTCTTTCCACCAGACACACTTGCGGGGCAGTGGCCAGGACTTGCCCAGGAGGGGCTGTCTCTGAAGCAGCTCTGTGAGATTTCCAGAACTTTCCATCCTCCCATGTCTGTCATTTTAGAAAGCCCCACTGTCGTCTGCCAGCCCATCTCTTCTCGGCTGTGTTCAGCGGCAGCTCTTCCAGACAAGCACGGCGAGCTCGCCTTCCAGCCTGCCTCCTCTCCCCGGTCTTGGAGGGGAGGACTGCCAAGAAGACAGGGATGAGAAGCTTGAGAAGGAGAGGGGATGAGGGAAGTGAGGACGGCATAGGACCAACCTGGAGGAGAGGGAAGAGAGGAGGGCAAAGGGCAAAGGGGCCCGTGCGAGTGCCGACCCTCCCTCATATGTCGCAATGGTGATGGCAGTGACGTAGTTACCGAGAGCAAACTGTGTTGTTATAGGATCATGCCATGTACTATATGACATGCCATTTTCTATACGAATGTTACATAAAGTGCTATATATATTATTTCATATCCTATATTATTAAAATATCTAATCCCATGTCTTTCATGCCTGAGCAGCCGTGTGGCATTCGTCTAGAAGTAGGGAAAGTTTAGTATTTGGAAGGTCACCTTGAGTAGATGTTAACATGTGTGAGAAAAACTTGTGATACATAGAAAGTCTTGAATATATGAATAATTGAAAGGAAGAATGGAGTCGATTGTTGGGTAAAAGGAGGGTGTGAGGGCAGATCTGTAGATTTAAGTTAATGTGAGGGCCCACGCAAATAGCAGTGCCATAAAATAAAATTCATAGAAAGTGAATGGGCCTGAAGATGCATTTGCTTTTGAGTTTAAATTGCCTGAAACTAAAATTAAAAGCAAAGATATATCAGGCAAGCAAGTGATAGCTTTTCACATCAATACTGTGTTTTAGACACTTACTAAAAAAATCAATCATATCTAAAAATAAACTCAAAATGGATTAAAGACCTAAATATGAGACCTGAAACCATAAAAATCCTAGAAGAGCGCACAGGCAGTCTTCTCTCTGACATCAGCTGTGGTAACATTTTTCTAGACATGTCTCCTGAGGCAAGGGACATAAAAGCAAAAAGAAGATATTGGGACTTCATCAAAATAAAAAGTTTCTGCAAAACGAAGGAAACAATCCACAAAACCAACAGGCAGCCTACTGAGCGGGGGAAGATACTTGCAAATGACACATCCGATAAAAGGTTAGTATCCAAAATATATAAAGAACTCATTCAACTCAACACCAAAAAACAAATAATTCAATTAAAAATGGGCAGAAGACACAAACAGACATTTCTCCAAAGGAGACGGCCACCAGACACATGAAAAGACGCTGAACATCATTCATCATCGGGAAATGCAAATGAAAAGTACACGACCACCTTACACCTGTCAGAATGGCTAGAATCAAAAACCCAAGAAAAATTAAGTGTTGAGAGAATGTGGAGAAAAAGGAACCCTCGTGCTCTGTCGCTGGGAATGCAAATTGGGCCAGCCACTGTGGAAAATAGTATGGAGTTTCCTAAAAAAATTAAAAATTGAACTACCCCACAATCCAAGAAGTACACTACTGGGTATTTACCCTAAAAATACAAAAACACTAATTCAAAGGAATACGTGTACCTCTGTCCATTGCAGCGTTATCTACAAAAGTCAAATTGTGGAAGCAGCCCAAGTGTCCATCAATAGATGAAGAGATAAAAAGTAGTGTGTGTGTGTGTGTGTGTGTGCACGCGTGTGCACACACACACACACAATGGAATATTACTCAGCCATAAAAAAGAATGAAATCTTTCCATTTGCAACAATACGGATAGAGCTAGAGAGTATAACACTAACTGAAATAAGTCAGTCAAATACTGTATGATTCTCATATGTGGAATTTAGGAAACAAATGAGTGAAGGGAACAAAAGAGAGAGAGAAACCAAAAAACAGACTCAACTATAGAGAACAAACCGCAGCTTACCAGAGGGGAGGTAAGTTGGTGGGGGGGGCAGAGGTTAAGGAGTACACTTACCATTATGAAATAAATAAATAAATAAATAAAATGATAAAGATTTTAATCATCTCTTAGGCCATAGAGTAAAGAGGAATAAGGTCCCAAATTGAGAAAATGTACAGGGCATATTCTTTGTATGCAATGGAATAAAATTAGAAACTAAATCCAGAAGTGAAGGCAAACGAAAACATCACTAGAAAACTAAGTATTAACCCTTGGTGCTAGAAACCAGGGTATGAATAACCACAAAGGTGGTGACACTAAATGAATAAGAATCCTTCGTGCAAATATGAAACTGACTCTAGAAGAAATGAAAAGTCAAGTGAGATGAATAACCACAAAAGAACCAGGACAATTCCCAAACACAGCAAGAGTCACACGCAGGAAATTCCTAAGCACGTACCTCCAAACCTTCAAAGCACAGAAAATTGTTTAAATCCTTGCAAAAATTAAAGAATGAAAGAACTCCCCTGTTCCTTTTTCAGAAGGCAGCATATGCAGAAGAGAAACCCCAGATTTGCAGTAAACCTACAGAAAGATGTGCATTCTCACAAGTAATTAAGGAAATGCAAATGGAAAGCATAGCTAGATACCATTTCAAAATGAGAACATTGGCAACAATAAGAAAAATCAGGTAACACAAAGAGCTAGCCACTCACACCCTCCTGATGAGAGTTTAAACTAGTAAAACCGATTTGACGAACCGTTTTGTAATAAATGGTAAAGTTGGACATGTACACATCCTACCATCGTAGGTTGATACAAATCACAGGGGCCGTTGGCAGTATCTGGACATATTTTTAATTGTCACACTTGGGGACATTGCTACTGGCATCTTCTGAGGAAAGGCCCTATGTTCCACAGGATGGCCCCACAATGAAGAATTATGAGACCTGACCCGAAATGTCAGCAGTCCCAAAGCCAAGAAACTGTGGCTCAGAGATACCCACATATATGTGCATTAAAGAAGAAGAAGTAGGAGAAGAAGGAGAAGAAGAAGAGGAGGAGGAGGAAAAAATACATGTACATGGTCTTCACCGACACGTTTCCAAAACTGGCAAATGATTAGAAAAGAAAATAAATTACTGCGTTTAGGAAATAAAGAAATTAGTCAGGTCTGGTTATGGTGGAGTAACAGTCTAGGAAAAGGAACCCAAGTATATGTAGGAGTCGATCTTATGTATCTACAGTTGAGTTTACAAAACAATTTGCTGAATGGTGCAAGGTAAGTCACATTTATATAATGTTAAGTAATAACATTATATAGTTCATATATTTTATAGAGGTATACGTTTGTAATTCAAAAACTTAAGATAGGGTGAAAAGAGAGACACAAAATTGGTCATGTTTATTTCATTTGAGAAGGAGATAAAATAATGTGTCCACGTGGGGAATGTTACAAATTTCTGTGAAATTGGTTGAAAACAATGATCTGAAGTAAATAAGTCACAAAGATGCTTTTTTCACATTGGAGGGTGATGCATTTTCTGTCTCTGTATTCTTCTTTTAAAGCTATTCTCATTGTCTGGGGCGCCTGGGTGGCTCAGTGGGTTAAAGCCGCTGCCTTCGGCTCAGGTCATGATCCCAGGATCCTGGGATCGAGCCCCGCATCAGGCTCTCTGCTCAGCAGGGAGCCTGCTTCCTCCCCCTTTCTCTCTGCCTGCCTCTCTGCCTACTTGTGATCTCTGTCTGTCAAATAGGTAAATGAAACTTAAAAAAAAAAAAAAATTCTCATTGTCAAAAATTTATAGAAAAATTAAAAATCCAGCATATCTACGCTGGTTGCTTTTTTCACATTGGAGGGTGATGCATTTTCTGTCTCTGTATTCTTCTTTTAAAACTATTCTCATTGTCAAAAATTTATAGAAAAATTGAAAATCCAGCATATCTACGCTGGTAACACATCAAAAGATATGCCCATACAAGAAAAGCGTAGACAGTTATCTGACTTGTAGATAGAGAGGCACAAATAAAACATTAGCAAATACAGTCCATTGAAAGAGACTCAGTAATCAGTATCAGGAACCTTAGTTATTGGTATATATCACATCAGTAAGAAAACAGAGAGAAACCAATTGGCCATTTTAGAAGGTGCCAAAAGACAATGACAGTCAACTCCAAATCTGCTTTTTTTGTTTGTTTTTGTTTTAAAATTTTTATTTCTTTATTTGAGAGAGAGCATGAGCCATGGGAGAGGGAGAGGGAGACGCAGACTTTCTGTCAAGCAGCGAGCTGGACATGGGGCTCGATTCCAGGACCCCGAGATCATGACCTGAGCCAAAGGCAGATGCTTAACCAACTGAGCCCCCCAGGTGCTCCTTTGTTTCTGTTTTGAAATGAATTACTAGGATATACACCTTGTTGGTATTAATCTGTGGAACATGAGGCCTTTTTGTTTGTTTGTTTGTTTAAGATTTTACTTATTCCAGAGCGGGAGAGAGAGAGAAAGCAGGGTAGGAGCAGAGGGAGAGGGACACTGAGCACAGAGCCCAACATAGGACTCGATCTAATGACCCCAAGTTCACGACCTGCACCGAAACGGAGAACTGGGTGCTCCACCAACTGAGCCACCCAAGCACACCCCCCCCAGAATCTGTTTTTTTATAGTAGTGAAAGGAATCTTTCACATGAATATACACACACACAAAATTATCTTAAGTGGACATCACATTTCGTTGTGAAATAGATTCAGACATTTTTAAGCATTGTGTTAAAGGAAGGAAATAGAAATCAATAAACATTATCAAGAAGGATTAGACAAAATCACCATTATTTATACCTCAGATGACTGTCCACATGGAAAATCTAATCAATCAATGGTGAAGTATTTTTTAATAGTACATTTCAGTAAAGTTTTGAATTACAAAACAAATTATGCAAAAATCAGATAACACGTACGCCAGCCATAACCACTTAGACAAATGGAGACACTACTGTTCTTTGAACAGTGCTGCTCACGTAGGAAGTGCCCATGCCCTGAGATGGACCTAACAAAGACATATATGCAAGCGAAATGCAATCGTGAGAGCAGGGATTTCTGGCTCCCAGTGCTTCACTGCTTTACCTGTTTTACATACTGGAATTACTGAGATTCAGAGTTTTCATGGTGGAAAAAATTCTAAAGCCTAAAGCCATCGCTCTCAGGCATTCAGCCTGCCTATAGAAATGACGTATCCATATGTCTGGCTTCTCCGGTCCAAGCCACCTGCAACCTGTTCCCACCTAGTCTTCTGTGCTCCAGTAAGAGCACGTGTCATGAATCTGCTCAAACACCTTCAATGAGTAGAAGAATGAATGAACGCCTTCACAGCCTTCCTTTGGCATGGATTCTCCTCCACCTAGAAGACCTTTCTGTTCCAGACATTCATTGCTCTGAGAGTGCTTTGAAGCTTTCCCTGAGGTTTGCTTCTGTCCTTCGTGGTCACCGGGAGGTAACCTTCCCATCTTCCCACCTGCAGGGCCTCCGTGCACACCTCTGCTGTGGGACCCTCATGGCCCAGGTGCTGTTTCTGTGCAGGGCTGTCTTCATTCAGAGAGCCAGTACCCAAGGGCTGGAGACCATGACCTACTCAGCTTGATGCCCTAGACCTTGGCACCATCAGTAGCACATAGGAGTCACGGGATAAAATGGATAAATCAATAAGCACTGGCGTATGTGGGAGCCCATGTGCACGTGTGTGTCTAGATTTCTAGTTTTGCTACAGTGATTATGCATATGAATTTCATTTCACTTATTCTATTTGAGACTTTCACTTGTAAATCATCAGATGCATTTATTTTACCAAACTTGAAAAACTATTTGAAGTTTGAAAAATTATTGCCCATCATCCCTGCGAATGTTTCCTCTTCCTCTTTTTTTTTGGTCCCCTTTTCTTTTTTCCTGGAACTCATTTCGATGCCTGCTGTCCCTTCTCTGTTTCCTCTCCCAGCTTCTCTTTTATATTTTCCATCTCAGTCTCTCGGTGGTTCATTCTGGACTATTTCTCTACTGCTTTCTTGTAGTTTACTAACCCGTTTTTGAACTATGATGAATGTGATGTTTAACTCATGCATTGCATTGTCATTTCAATGATCTTTTTTCCATTTCTAAGAGTTCTTTGTTCTTTTCACATCTGCTTTTTCTTAAATATTATTCCTTGTTCTCATCTCATATCATATTTCCAGTTCTTTTCGTCATTTTAATCAGGCTCATTATACCGTACAGAACCAGTCATTGCATTATCTGAAGGATTCGAGATTCTACTAGTGCCATTTATTATGTCTGCCCAAAGGGGATTATTTCTCTGTGTCTTTGTCCTTTGGGGTGTGATTTGGTGTCCTGCAGTGGCCAGGCGGGGACAATCTTGAGTAGCCTGAATGGAGGGTTAGCCCTATGCAGACATTTGTCCTCCTTCTGCTTTGGTGAAATGTTCCAGGAGTCTGACCAGCCTCCTGGTCCATTTTTACGGGGCCATTTTTATGTTAATTCTTTAGTTAAAATATCCTAAGGACCCCTGGAGTCTAAATTTAACCCTCTAAAACCAAAGGAAGACTGGCTATGATTATGATTTCTCTGAGGGGAGACATTTGTCCACCCAGAATCCTCCCAGATAAATTACCTTGTGGCCTGTCTATCTGTAGGCTGATACTGTATGGTGTTTCTCCTGCTGAGCTAAGAGCCCTGTGATCGTCTGGCTTTATGCAGTCTCTAGGGCCAGCAAGGTGTTCTCCTTCCCCCAGGCGGACCTTCGCCCTTTGGTTAATAGAATACATCAGAGTTCCCACTAACCGGGAGACTTAGATCATAGTCCCCCACTCTGGGTGGCCTGGGAACTGTTCCTTACACAGTGGGATTTAGTAATCCCTTTGAAAGGCGTGGTCCATGGGATCCCACGAGTTTACGAAGCAAGGTCGTCATCTTCGCAAATGATACATTTCCTGATTAAAGAAACGAAGAGATTCTGTTTCTCTTCACTATAAATCCAGAGTCAGTAGTGGTCTTAGGCTATTTTGAGGTACATCAGCTGCCTGTCTTTGTAGATGAGATCCCATTGGAGAGTGCACACGTGCATGTGTGTGCACATGTGCTTAATTAAGCATCTCTACATCCACTCGGCACAAGGTTGTTGATAAGTCTGGTTACAGCTAGATATTGTGACAAGTCCTAAACACTCCTGTATTTACTTGGGGAATATTACTGGAGAGCTAATCTAGAGCCTTAGCTTTTAGATAGATTAGCTTAATCTAACCCGCTTATCTGGAATAATACACCCAGGATGTCAACATCAATGGAAGTACTGGGTGATAATTACACATCGTAACACCATGCTATTGTTGATGACCTGTTGGGTAATGCGTAGTATAGTGTGTGCGCAGTGTATGTGCAATGTGTGTGCAATGTGTGTGTGTGTGTGAGAGAGAAGGAGGGATAGCCAGGTACAAAACGGCTTGTCCTGGGCATACCCACAATATCTCAGCTGTTTGAATATTTCCTGGTACACAGAACATCAGGCAATGACGACTGATTTTAATTCTCAATTGTCTCTTACACCAAATGCACTAGCTTCTTAGAACAGCCCACACATTGTACCTATAAACCCTCACCATGACTTTACTGCCAGCTGATAGCCTCTGCAACATAAATTAATAATAAAAAGAGATCTTAGGGGCGCCTGGGTGGCTCAGTGGGTTAAAGCCTCTGCCTTCAGCTCAGATCATGATCCCAGGATCCTGGGATTGAGAGTTGGGCTCTCTGCTCAGCAGGGAACCTGCTTCCCTTCCTCTTTCTCTGCCTGCCTTTCTGCCTACTTGTGATCTCTGTCAAATAAATAAATAAAACCTTAAAAAAAAAAAAAAGATCTTAAACCCTGTGAGCAGCAGGGGACAGCTACAAGTGACCGGAGAGTTGAGGTGACAAGATTCTGATAGCACACTGAGTCGCTCTTCACAGGGAATCTTTTAAGAGTAAAATAAACCCAGGGGTTGGGCCTGGACAGCCCAGTAGACTGCCTCGACTTGATGTTCGGAAGAAAGTTTCCTCATCATATGTTTGGCTAAACTTGGGCCACCTGCCCGTCACATTTCTGGAATGAGGACAGTGGGTTGGAAGCACATAACATCCCAGGAAAAGAAGCTCTGGCTGGACAAGCCTGCTGATGGTTCTCGGTGAATGGTTCCAGGGGGCTCTGAGGCAGGAAGTCCATTTCCAGGAAGAAGCAGCCAGGAAGGGGAGGTCCTGGGAGTAGGCACAGGGGGTCAGACCCAGGGATGGACTGAAACCACGCCCTCCACTTGAATCCCTGCTCCCTGTCCCTCCCTGTTCAGAAAGAGTCCAGGGGAGAAGCGTCCTGCCAGGTGTGATAGAATGACCTTGAAAAGATGAACTACGAACATGCAGGAAAAGGCCAGGAGACAGACATCCGTGACCATTTGTTCTTTTGTCTTCTTAAAGAATGTTCTCCCAACATTGGTTCATGGAGAGAAATGTCCTTTCCTTCTGGTATCAGTAGGAAAAGCTCACTGCAGCAAAGGAAGTTCAAATTAATTCGGATTTGACATTGTCACGTTTTACTACTTTGGGTGCTACAAGCACATTCCCCTCCTGGTTGCAAAGAAAATTAATTTTGTTTAATTAACTATGAATATTTTGAAAGATCTAGAAGTCACTTTAATTATACATACTGATGACCATCTATTTTATGACTTAATTGGCCTGAATCCACCATGTTTTGAGTTTCTGCTTGGCCCAGTTCTGTACCTCCCCAAAACCCCAGAGAGCCTTTTGTGGAAGGCATTTTATTGATTAGAGATTGGGTTTTTAATTCTAATTTATTGTTTCAAACAGTAACTCTTATTTGATTATCATTTCTCTGTCTTGCATGCCGTCGTTATCATTACAGGAGCATTTCCTCTAGGTATCTGTATTACTTCTGAGTTCACCTCCCTTAGACAGGGATTTGTGTGATGTTTGAAGAATCCCCCAGATTGCAAAGCCTCTTAGACAATATGCTGATGAGAGAGAGTGCACTTACAGAATTGTTAACACGTTTTTCTATGAGTCATTGAAATGCATGTCTAGGGTTCCTGACGAAGCCAGTTGGTTGAAACAGGCACCGGCATTTTAGTATTAAAAAAAAAAAAAAAGACCTTTTAAAATATCAGTTTGCTTTCTCAGAATTAATAATTAGATATTCGGTGTTATAATATATATTAGTATTCTATGTAATATATAATAGAGTGAGTTCTCATATTATTATAATTTTGTCTTAACATGTCTGTCTCCTCTGGAATAAATACTGTGTCTCATTCGTCTTTGAACCCTCAGTGATCATAATTCTTGCCACATGTAGAAATTCAGTATTTCTGAGTGAAACCTCCCTAACTTATATTAGCAGTTGATAAAAAAAAAAGAAACAAAAACAAACAAACAAACAAAAACGTGACATGCCTTCTATCATGAACATACAGTTTGTTCAAATCTGTCTTTATACAGCTTCTGTGAGTCACTCAGTGCGGACCTAGTGTGACATGGTCAGGTCTCTTGGAATCATTCTCAGAGTCTATATTTTTGTTTAAAAGCTTGCCTATTCATGAGTAACGAGAGGGTGGGTACCCTGCTTTATTGAGGCCTGGGGCCCTTGTGGGGAAGCACGGTTGGCATTAAATTAAGCATTTTGAGATACAGTGAAGGAATCGATCAACGAAGGACACTTGCTTTATTTGCTATGAGGATAAGAACGTTCATCCAACAAAAGAAATGAATATTCTGGCCCCAAAGAAGAAAAATACAGAAACATGTTTGTGAGTCCCGGTGGTTCAAACATGAACACGGTATTCTTGGCCCCCTCGCCTGGCAAATGCTGATTGCTACAGTGTTTCCTTTAGTATCTGCTTTGCCAACTATTTACTAGGCTCATATTGTAACATGAGGCAGTTGCTGAAATGCGAAATACGGAAATAATGAACATAGGAAACCCTACAGCAACTTTCCAGATCTAGAACCTGATACAGATGTAGTACAGGTGTTTAAATGTAAGATTGGGCACCTTCTAAGTGCCCTACATTATCTGACATTTTAAAAGGGATCTTGTAAAAAGAAAAATTAATAAAATGGTTCTTGTTTTTTTCTTTGGCTAAGATGTATGATTGATTCCATTCAGTAGATATTTTCAGTTTCAGCAGGAAGAGATTTTCTATGTGAAAAGGGAAATCCGAGGCAACGGAAAAGGGCATTTGAGTGGCCAGTGTTAGGATCCCAGCAGCACGAACTCTGAGCCCAGGTAACCAACAGAGAGCCCAGCCCAGGATCCAGTGTAATCCTGGCTGCTTTTCTTTCTCTGGGCTAGGCCTGCTCTGGGTCTCTGTTCCCTCCCCCGTGACCCCACTGAGCTCCTGCCTGCACCCGTGCTCCCAGTGAAAACACCACGCCCAGGAGAGGACAGGCAAGGAGCCAGCCCTCACCCCTTCCGAAATAAAACTTACCCCAGTTTCCCGAGATCATCATAAGCCTGAGCCAGAAAGGAAGAGGAAATAGGGTACAAGCATTACTTTTTTTTTATAATGAGGACTGTGTTTTGTTTTGTTTTGTTTTTAAAGATTTTATTTATTTATTTATTTATCAGAGAGGAGAGAGAGCGAGCACGCCCAAGCAGGCAGAGAGGCAGGCAGAGGCAGAGCGAGAAGCAGGCTCCCGTCCGAGCGAGGAGCCCGATGCGGGACTCCATGCCAGGACTCTGGGATCATGACCTGAGCCAAAGGCTGCGGCTTAACCCACGGAGCCACCCAGGTGTCCCACAACTGTAGTTTTTAACTTGATCATTTGTTTGTATTATTTAGTTCTGAGCTTGGGATTCCCTAACAAATCAGAAGGAAATACCTAATGGTTTTATTCTTTCTAATTTAAGGAGCTTTTATTTTCACCCAAGTTTAGATTCAGGGTTAACTCTTTGAAGAGTTTCATGCCATAAATGGAAATACCAGAGTCCCTAGAAGCTGCAGCTTCGTGAAAGAAGCTACCAGAGGGGTTTCCGTAAAGTCCAGGGAACCCACACACCCTCCCCCCCCAAAAAATCCACTTAAGTTCATTAAATTATTTATTTTTTTGACAGTGAAGATGCCTCTGAGCTTCACCGTATTTACCCTTATAATTTTATTTCATGAACATTTCTAGTAAGTGTAATTGGCTTAGGAAAGCGAGGAAGATATTTCTGTACAGAATAATGTTGTGATAATGGTAGCAATGTTGGTGAAAGGGTGACCTGATCCTGCCAGGTCGGAATGCGCCTTCACTGTCTCTGGGTCGGAACACTCACTCTCGGGATTGACAAGCGTATTAAGCCCAGAAGAGTGATGCCTGCTGGTCCTGAAGGTTTCAGAACCCACCTTGGGAAAAACTAGTCTTTTATCGGTTTAGTACTTTCCTAGATAAGCAATTACTTTCTAATACCCTTGGGTAACTTACTTGCATTTCTCATATGAACTTCTCACAGTTAGAATCGAATTTGGAGCAAAAGCACATCATCAGATTTTAATCCGTTTTCAGATTTTTTTGACTTTTGGTTAGTTTTTTAAAATGTCAAGCTGTCATGACTTTTAGACGACATGCTTGGGTCTTTTCTGCAAATGTTCTTTTATGTGGAAGCGTTTTGACCTAAAAACACAATACGGTATGATCAGGGACTGCTTGTAGGATTAACCTATTATTTGCACAGCATACATTATTTCATGAGAAGTGTTTCCTTGTTACTATAAGTAGCTTGACTTAAGCGTGGAGGTGTGGATCCTGGAGTAGTTCAAAGTTCAGAACCAAACCAAGAAGCAGAGCTCGCTCTGAGTGGTAATGACTTCCATCATTTCTCTTTCAAATTACTGCTGCTCTATGTTTAAAAATTCTGCATTGTACTATCACCTATGGATGATATTTTTGTATAATATATTATTTTTTTTTGAGAGAGAGAGAGTGCATGCACACAGGCGGGTGGGGTGGGCGAGCAGGGAGGGTCAGAGAGGGAGGGACATAGAGAATCTCCAGCAGGTCTGCTCCCAGCACAGAGCCTGATGCAGGGCTTGATCTCATGACCCTGAGATCATGACCTGAGCTGAAATCAGAAGTTAGAGGTTAACTCAGGAGCCCTGTGTTTTGAGTTTTCTTAAAGATTTATATATTTATTTTAGAGAGAGGGAGAGCGTGTGAGCAAGCACAAGTTGGGGGAGGGGCAGAGGGAGAGAGAGCATCGCAAGAAGACTCCCCGCTGAGTGTGCAGCCCAATGGGAGGGCTTGACCCCATCCGAGATCATGACCCCAGTCAAAATCAAGAGTTGGGGGGCACCTGGGTGGCTCAGTGGATTAGGCCTCTGCCCTCGGCTCAGGTCATGATCCCAGGGTTCTGGGATCAAGCCCCACATGGGGCTCTCTGCTCAGCGGGGAGCCTGCTTCCCTCTCTCTCTCTGCCTGCCTCTCTGCCTACTTGTGAGCTCTCTGTCAAATCAATCAATAAATAAAATCTTAAAAAATAAATAAATAAAAATAAAATAAAATTCCCGTTTAAAAAAAAAAATCAAGAGTTGGCTGCTTGACTGACTGAACCTCGCAGGCAGCCCTGTGTGAGATAATTTTATTGAACATGGGTGGTGTATTCAGAATGACAGCGGCAAGTCTGTGGCCCTACTTATTAGAAATTATTAAGAAATGGGAGCGAAAATGGGAGTAGAGAGAAGGTCCTGGCGTAGAGCCCACATATCCCATCTCTTTCTTCTTGATTTTATTCGGATCAATTATGGGCAAAGAAGTATTCTTGTATGTGCTAACAATCATTTTATTCAGGTTTTAAATGAGAACTGATATTTAGCAAAAGGAGAAATAAGGTATTTACTCTAATTTATGAACATACCCTGGAATAACCAGTTCTTCAGCTCCATTTCTGACATCGTCTCGTTGGATATCTGGTCTTGGGCTAGATTACTTGACGAGGGACAATCTACATTACTTGGGGTTGCAGGGAGTTTTTCCTTAAATTATTTTTAAAATCTTTTAAAAATCATATAATACATTTTTATTTTACTCATCTCAACTTCTCTATAAAAATCACCATTTGTTGAAATGGAGGTGCTGATGTTTCTTATGCACACGATGGACACGTTTTTGCATAATTTTGGGTGCTGTCAGGATGCTGGGCCTTGAACTTTTGTTCCTGGGGTGTGTGTCTTTGCAGAGGGTGTGGACACGCCGAGTTTTTGCTGAAGGTTCAGTTTACCATCTGACTCATTATCGTCTCAGGAAAGGCCATGGAACTAATTAAGAGGACTGTTCATATTTATTTTGTAAAGCTGTTGTATTATGTCCTTACTCCCATCTCCCTCCCGTACTGTTCTGCTTCTTTCCTACGACTTCTGCAAAGACGTACAGCCAGTTTATACCTCTGATAAGTCACCGCATGTTTGTCCCTCATGCTAACATTTCCTCACTGAATTCCTCACTGTAGTATTTATGGGTGAGGAATGACTGATTTTCATGACCTTGATCTCTGATTTACTTCCGCCAGTCTTTGAATGAGTAGAGCTTGTGCTCACTACTTCCAAACCAACCAGCCACACTTGACACCTTCCGGGTCTGTTGAGAACCTCCCAGCTCTCCATGGAACTGACCGGGTGCATATGGAAACTTTGAGATGCATGTGGAAGCTTTTTGGGTGTTTATAAAACCTACCGCACGCTCAGCAATGGCTTAGATTCTGTGGGAATCCATGAGAGACTGGAAGACATGCGCTCTTTCCAAGAACAATCACATGGGTTACATTGAATGTCTATATATTGAATAAGAACAGTAAATATTTTAATGTGTGAAAGGATGAAGTGGAGGAAGGAGAGTATATTGTTTAGGATTCTCGAGAGAAAACCAATAGGAGGAATAGAGGTATACGGACACAGATATAAATGTACGTGAGCCTATACAGAATTGGCTTCCATGGTTATGGTGGCTGAGAAGTCCTCGGATCTCCACTCCACAAGCTGGACAGAGGACCTGCTTCTGGCCTGGTCCCTGGCTCTGGCTGGTCAGGAAGAGAATCCTGGTGAGAAAGTGGCAAAGAGCAGGGTGGGTCCACACTGAATCACATGGTGGCCAAGTGCAGTGGGGAGAGGGGAGGACAGTGTGTGCAAAATACAGCAAACTAAGAATGGTCTGATGGGGAAGAGACTTGCCTATGTTGGGAAGAGTCTCAGAAAACAGGGAAGAGAATTTATGATGTAGGCGAAATGTTTATGAGTCGAACACAGACATGAGGGCGGTACGTCTCGGGAAGATTAATCTGATAGAGGCTCGTGCACACGCACGCTCATTTTCTTCACTCCAGAATGACACCTACCTGTCAAGGCTGGCTTTGCTTTTTCCTGGGGATCGTGGCCAGGCGATTTGCATCGAGTCGATAAAACACTGTTGCGGAGGAAATGCACTGCTTGGGGGAGTTTGTGCAAAGGACATCCCAGAGAAAGTGGGCTGCAAGGAACAATGGAACTTATCCAGAATGTTCCGTGGGGCTTGCGTATGTGTGGGTTATGCTCCCAGTGGAGAAAGCAAGGTGAGTGAGGGCCCAGAGGTGGACGAGAGTGAGGTCTGTCTGGGGGACCAAGGGAAGTTCTGTGCGGCACGAGCTCAGAGGACACGGAGAGGCTAGAGGGACAGAACACATGGCCCCTGGTTGTGCGGGGCTGTGATGAGCCACACCGGGCAGTTAGGATCAAAGGATTTAGGACCTGGGAAGTGAGTTCACCAGATCCACATTCTGAAAAGAGAATGTCGCAGGGACTAGTTTGGAGGTGGGCAGGAGCGGGTTTCCGGAGACCTGGCTCCTGCAGTGCTCTGGGGAGACTGAACAGGCCCTGGGTCTCCGCTGAGATGCTGAGTCCGCTGAGGCTGCAGGGAACCTGCAGGAAGGTCCCCTCTTGGGTTCACGGTGCGTGAAGAACGGAGCCGGCTCGGGGCCGCTCCACGCGGTGTCAGAGGAGAAGCAAGTGCGGCTGCTGGGAATGTTCTCCTCCGTCAGACTGAGGGAGTGAAGTCGTGCGCGTCATAGAAATCCGTCGTTTGACACGAAAGTAGAAGTCCCTTTTAGGATGACTGAGTAAGCCCTGCCGATACACTTGAGGTGAGTTCCTGAGCCCATGGGCGATCCCAGAGAAGAGCAGGATGAAGCCCGCTCCCCAGATGTCCACGGTGGTAGATGGTTCTGGGTCTACATCGCAATTTCTGTTGTGTTTGCCTACTACAGGGGTTCCAGTGCAGGTGCCTACCCAGGATTTAAACCTCAGGGGAGTGACATGACCTGCACAACGCTTTTTCATAAAGATCTTCCCCAGGGAGGATTTCAGTACCTGTTCAACCTTGTCCCGGGCATATTTATGTATTTATCTCTATCTGTGTACCGTCTCTCCCCGTGCACAGAGCTGGGGCCGGGCTCGGGGTGACTCGGGATGAACTACTGCAAGCTCTTCCTTCACCTCTGCAAATACAGCCCCTCTGACCGTGGCTTCTTAGACAGGTGCATGATGGCCAGACCGAGCCACACATTCTGAGCAAAAACTTCTCTCCCTTCCCATTGCACTCATTGAAATATAGATTGTTCTCTGGGCATACCTCTGTGAAAAGAAAGGGAAGGGACCCCTTCCTTTGGGAGAAGGGGGGGTCCCCATGATGGACACAGGGCTCGGGGCCTGGATGCAGATTGGGGTTCAGGCCCCCAGACACTGGCCCTAGGTCTTTGTGCTAAGATGCACCCACTGCGTTCTTGGACCTCCTCTCCCAGCTCTTGGAAACCAGTTAGCTGACCGTAAGCACTCACTATTTGAAGGATGGTAAGAGTTTAGAATTTGTTTCACCAGATGTTTTGAAGAAATATTCTGACTGATGAAAAAAATATGGACAAACTATTCTGGGAATGTCACAAGACCCAAAGTCTTTCTGAATGCATAATTTATTAAATGGATTCTGGTTTTTTTCCTGAAGACCACTGGCAGGGTTTTCCTCTTTCCAAACAAAATAGTTTGCAGCTAATATATTAATATTTTCATTGGTGGAGATTTATGTATCCAAACCTGTGGATAATAAAAACCTTATTCATATCCCGTTGAGGGGGGATTTAAAATGCGTTAATACTTTCCAGAGAGTTTAAAAACAATAAAGAAAAGAATTTCCTTTTTAGGGGCAAGGTGGGGGTGGCTGGGCAAGAAGGGGGCCAGTTAACCACTTTCCTCAGTAAACTAGTCAACAGTGCTCTCTGTGTTGATGCCAACTGTTTGCTTTTGCCTTATCTGGTTTCTGTTTACATATTAAACATCCCCAAGTAGAAGGCAGCTTTGCCCACAATAGAGAAGACATTGTTCTTCTGTATTTATAAGGGGCAGGCAGAACCCTGCGAGATGCGTCATGTTTATAGTCTGTGAGCGTCTGACTTGGTGAATGGGCTACGCACGAGGCTTTAATTAGTAATGTCTTTTCTTTGTGTTCGAGCCTTGGTTCCCAGTGTGTCCTGGGCACAGGGTTGGTTTGGGTCTGATGAATGGTGTGCCCAGCGAGCACAGGCAGGGAAGCTGATTTTTGTTTGTTCTTTAATTAATTGTATGTCACGATGTAATGGACATATAACAGTGGGCTAAGTTGAAGGTGTATGACGTGTTGGTTTGTTGTCATACTGCTCTCCTGTTGCATAATTATTATTTCTTTTTTATGGTGAGAACAATGAGCATCTAGTCTCTTAGCAACTGTGACGTTTTGAAGATATGTTGACCATATTCACTGTGCTGTCCCTCACATCTCCAGAATGTATTCATTTGCTAGTTGTCTGTCTGTTATTTTAATGTTCCTGGGACCACTGGGAGACAGGCACCGCTGGCACCCGGAGGGGACACAGGCCCTTGAAATTCCATGGTGGAGCTTTTTTTGCAAACAGTCATTGTTTATATTTGATAGTCAGATCATTTCACTGCTACCTCGAATTCCCAGCCCTCATATCAGGGGGATGCCATCGACCATTTTCTATAGAAATATAAAGGCAAAGCTGCCATAGGACTGAGCTCTTGCACTCCTCGGCGTTTGTCCTAGAAAAACAAAGACTTCCATTGACCCACAGACCTGTGTGCGAATGCTCGTGGCGGCTTTATTCATACTAGTCCCAAAGTAGAAACAACCTAGATGTTCCTCCAGTGCCCACATGGTGAGACAAACTGTGGTACCTTCTGACTGGGGAACGCTGCTTAGCAATAAAATGAAACAAGTTGCTGAGACACACAACACACTGAAATTCATAGTTGTGTAGACATTTTTTTCCTGGTGATACATAATAGTCATTGATTCTTGGAAAATTGGAGAACATGGAACAAAAAGAAGAAGAAGAAGGAGAAGAAGAAAAAATGTACCTCTAGACAGCCATCTATCTCTCTGTCTTTCCACATTGGTTTCCAGAAACTTTGAAATCACACGTGGAGAGAGAGAGAAAATAACACAGCTTCATGATTCAAAGTTACCCAAGAGACAGTAAAACCACACATCAGTCATTAGAGTTACGGAACATGCATTGGTGCTGGGGTCTGGATGCTGATCTCTGTGAAGATGAAGCCTGGGGTTGGTTGGTTTTCTATCCCAAGCCTATGGATTTGCCCCTGTTTTTAAATACCAGTTTAGTGGAAACATTATTAAGTGATGCATTTCACATCAATTAGGACTTTGGAGTGATTCATCAATTTAGGAACCTAGAAATCTGTTACTTTTCCTAGAATTTGCCTCAAGAGGGATTGACCATGCTCAATATTTGGAGAGAAGAAATGAACAGGGACATTATGAACTGGTTGAGACAAGGTTGACTGAGAAATAATATTTAGCAAATCTCCTTTTGGTGACCAATTCAGCCAACACTTACCATCAAGAATCTTCACTCTTTAAAAATATAACTTTATATAGTTGATAGCAGTGTTATCAAAACTTCTACAAAATTGGACTCCTTAATTTCCAGTGTTTTTGTCCTTCTGTGTTAATGAAACCTAAGAGCTTTTAGTCAAGACTCACCTTCTTGGAGGAAGAACAACACAATCTCCAATGCCTCTTCAGAATAATGTGGGGACTTGGATCTACTCCTGGAATATTTCTACTGTTTCCAGAAATCAGGATGGACATAACTTTCCCACCATAGAACTTTATTTTTTACCTTCGGATAGAATTGACCTCCTAAATCAGCTTGTCCTTACCTGTTTCACAGACAATGGATTTATAAATAATCCACATTTAAGCTCATGATAAACACAAGGATATACTCATCTTCCTCATTGGATATCTCATGCCACATTTTCCCTCCACCATTGACCAGAGGAACCAGCATGTAGTTCACTCAGTCAAGATTCATATTGAAATAAATCTCTGACTTTGGCTCATTTAATTTACTTCAGTGCAGATTATTTGCTTCTTGATAGGACTGTAAACAGCGTTATCCACGGTCCGATTGAGAGCGAATGTGTTGCTATGACTACGGAGATTTAATATGTACTAATGACGTTTCATGAAGTCAAGTCAAATACGGCTTAGGCCCAGGCACGTGTGTTTCTGCACGGCATTCCCGGAGTAGAAGCAGAAAGAGTTGAATCACACACTTGGGCATTTCTTGGTGTGAAGTGACACAATGTCTTGCTACAGTGACGTAGCTTAGAGCATGAATATTGCCATGCAGCAACAATAAAGGTCGTCTAACACAACCTAACTCCGATCTTGGAATTTCTTGTCCAGCAAACCCAGTGAGATGGGTCCAGAGCCTCGACTGACCTCCTAACAGCAGGGATCTTATGACCTCAGAAGCAGTGCAAGGCTGTCTAGGAAGTTTGTGTATGAGAAAATACTTTCTGACGTTGCAATGAAACATGCTTCCTTCTAGGTTCTCATCGCAAATTTGGATTTATGTAAGAACCCTATTATGTAGCAAATTTTAATTAAAAACTAATATTTATAGTGACGGGCTGATGGCAGCGGCAGATCTGTAGATTTACCATTCATGTAGCCTAAATTTACATATTGCCTTTGGTCAGAGTACTGCTTGTAGCAATTGAATCCTTGGGATTTTACTCACTCGTGCTAAGCCTGTCTTAGTAGTGTGGTGTGAATTTGGGGTTAAGATGTATGTTTGGGTCTCTCGGACCTAAACCGTCACAATTCCTTACCTTACCTCACCACCCAGTGCAATGGCTTTTCCTTTGATTTTCACCGCCCCTGAATTCCATTATAACATCAAAGATGCTTCAGCCTGGCCGTTCCCTGGAGGCCTCCCCACAGGGGCAGAGACCCCTACACAGAGGCAGCATGAGCCCAGCAGCACTTCCCGGGTGCTCCCCTGAGCTGGGAGCTACTCCGTGTCTGGCCCACAGTGCACGCTTAGGGCTGGTCTTCCCTGCAGGAAACTTGTAACTGAGCTCGGGGAGCCCCGGGGGATCTGGACCAGGTGCATGTTGGTCACCACTTACAGCTGGGAGGCATTCCAGAAACTTCAGCTCCCTTAGACCTTACATGGGTGCACTGATAGGTCCTTTCTTCAAGGTCAACGTGAAGATGAATGGAAGCAGTGCTTCTAAAAGATACAGTCGAGAATGATTAGTACCCACTTCCTTTCCCTTTGAGTAGAATTAGTGGAACAGGGATAATCTATCTACAGTTTTTAACATTAGGTAACCCACATGTTCCTCTTCTGCTCCCTGGTAGAAGTTTCGTCTGGGACATTCCCTCGATTTGCCAAGCTCGTCGAAACAAAATAGCAAGGATTCTTGGTTTAACAAATGATAATGTCAGAAGCTTCTGACACAGGACTCTGTGATATGTGTGTGTTGCCAAACATTACTGTTCCAAGTTATGTACGAGTTAGAAAGAGAGGATTTAAAAAAAAAAAATTATCTGAGTAGTCAGTGTATTCTTTTGAGTCATAAAAGAGGCTCTGTGAAACACATTGAGTTCTGAGATTTTAGTACTGGGAATTGTGGGACCATTATATGTTAGGTGACAAGTAGGAAACAGTCAGATGAAACACTTGCACAAATTCATCTCTGGTGGTTCTCAGCCACTGTGTTGAGATGATGGGAGGAGTTCAGTGGAGTACGGCTTCCCCGGGGGCGTTGGTCACCCATAACCCACCATCATCGGGAGCTCTTTCCAAGTGTTAGAAACATCTGGAAATACCATGATAATATTGCACATGCGGTCATTAACCTTGCATTCTGCTTAATTTATCACAAAAAAATCACCAAGAAGTGAGAACCACAATCTATTCCTTTCATCTATTTTATCTGTAGAAGAACAGGAAAACATATTTTATAGTGTAAAATTGTCTGTACTGCCAATAACATTTGTTACAATTTCTCAAAATGTTCCTTGATTTGAATTAGTTACTTATTTGATTAAGAGCTTCATTAATGATAGAGCACACTGACTAAAACTGCCCATATGTACGAGATACAGTATTTCCGGGAAACCTACTCTCCATGTTCCCTGCAGTGGGAGTGTAGAAACCATACCCCACACTGTATCTTATTTGATTCTCATAAAACCATTGTGAACTAGAAGTGGAGAATGTTTTTAGTCAATTTTTAATCTACTTAAACTCCATTTTACAGATAAGAAAATAAAGACTTAAAATGTCATCAATAAGGGTCAAATCAGATCTAACTCCAAGTCTCCAAATTCCTGGTTGTAATATTTTCTGGGCATATTTTTCAAGTATTTCCCTGTCCTTGTGTGTGGTTTCATTAATAAATAATGTCAAAAGGAAAGTGAGTACTTTCAATCTCCAAAAAACAAACTTTCAATTTTTTTTTTTCTGATACTAACCTTTCCATTTTAGGATGAAATTTTGCAGATAGCGAAGAACCATACTTCTAGTGATCACTTTAAACACTATTGAGTAGTGGGAGAAAGTTTAAATTTACATGGAAGACCAATATTGAGTTCTATTTGGTGGGGGGGGGGGGCATTTTCAGGCCAACAAGTTTTCTGGCCACAGAGGAAAATGCAGCCAATTTTCAGACATCGTTCCTCCATCAGGCAAACTACCCTCTGAAAGTCTTGATTGTGCGTGGGTTTCTCCTGGACCATTGCATACTTAACAATCCTGCCTGCAACCACTAGGGTTAATGTCACATGGTTTCCTCCATCCGGAATGTAACGGAAGCCACAATGGCAGTTCTCGTGGCTGCATGCCACGGGTCTTAGCTGCTGGAAATTCTCTACCATAAGGACACAAGACATGGGGGATGGGGATGCTGAACTGTTTGAAATGGCCAATCAGTTAAGGGCTTCTTAATTGAGGACTTTTTATTATTGTAAAAGAAACTGGTATTTTGCCCGTGTGACTCTGTGATGTTCACAGGAGCCCCTTGTCCTTGGCAAGGGGTTTGGTGATGTCTCTTGCTGGGATACTGACCGAGGCAATGGGCCGCAAGTAAGTGGGAAAGAAAAGATGGCGTCAGGGAGTCGGGAAGACTCCTGTGGGAAGCAGGAGAATTGAGAGAGGTTGTGATTTCCTATCTTTAAGACTTTTGAGTCACTAAAATTTGGTAAATTTTAGGCAGAATGACCACCATGACCCAGGTTCTCATTGCTATTGCTGCCCTTGACCTTTTCCTTTGGTTCCACTGCCCATCCCCCAACTCATAATCCAACTTCTAACCCCTAGAAGCACGTTAGCCTCAGAGCGCCTGCTTTGAGATGCTGGCCGCCTCCAGACCGTATTTGTCACCTTCCCCGGCAGGTCCGAGAGGCCGTGTCCCTCCTGCAGTGCAAGGTACACCCTCCACTGTACCCCTCTTCCCTCCTCATGACTTTCTGCTCCTCGGAAACCCCACAGCTCCCTTCCTGTCAGCCTTTTATCCCGGCTCCGTGTGCTTCACACTCAGCACCTGACTGTTCCAAAGACCCTCCTGGTCCCCACCCCAGGGGCTAGCTTCGTCACTTGTAGGCTTGGGAGCTGGGACTGAGGGAGGAGACATCCACCTGCTCCACACCAACCCCATCCGTGTCCTCCCCACAACACCACGCATTTCCTTATTTCTGTTGTCTCTCTTCTGTCCCCATCCAACGGTCCTAAAAAACTGTTAGCCTTTTGTTTTGATGACTCTGGCTTATTGTGATGTTCCTCCTCCCTTCCTGAACATTCAGTTCTTTCTTCAGCCTTAGAACCTGAGCGTCTGTTTTGGGGTGAGCTCACCCGGTCACATGGGTTTAGTCATCTGCATGTTGATGACTTCCAGATCTTGTTTTCTAGGGTTTTCTGAATTTCAGGTCCTTCCAGCCAATTATTTTTTGGAATTCTACTTGAACTCCTCGAGTAGTTCAAAGTCAACATGGCTAATACAAAGAGAAGATTTCTCTCTCAACCACACACCCCTCCTTCTGGAAAGGCTGTGGCTGAATGAGCCCACTCTGCAGTCTGTTTCCCGAGATGTCATTTTGAAAAGCATCATCGATCCTCTTCCTTCTCCTTCGTCTCCATCCAGTCTGTCCCCTCATCCTGCCAGGTCTGCCTCCATGACACCCTATCCCTCTTCTTTTCTTAACCACTGCTGGCCTCACTGGCTCCCTCAGCCCTTAGTAGCCCTGCCCGTTCCAGGTAATCTTTCATTGGCCTCTCAGAATACTCTTTTTTCACACCAGTCTGATCCTGCCCTTTCTTTTTTTCAAGACCCTTGGGATTACCCGTCATTTCTAAGACATAACGGAAGCTCTTTTGCAAGAGAAACGAAACTCTGACTACATCTCCAGCCTCATCAAGCTTGGCTTCTCTCACTGTAGGCTCCAGTTTTGCTGAAATACCGGTGTCCCTGTGTACATCATGCGTGGTCAAGGTCGTGTGTCCTTGTGTATGTTGCTGAGTCCTCTGGGGCACCCTTACGTCCTGGATTTGCTTGGAAAATTCTTATTCAAGTGTCTACTCTTGGAAGGGAAGCCTTGTGCTGTCTCACAGGTTTTTCTCATCACCCACTCTGGGTTTGGTCCCCTCCCTGAGTATCAACAAACTCCTCTCGTCCATCTCTGTTCTCTGACTTCCCTGCTCTACATTCCTGCGATGAGCCTTTGTCTTTATAACCTCAGCTGCTAATACTCTATGTTTGGGAAGTGATTCCCATGTGATTGTTGCACGAGAGGAATAAATCAACAGATTAATCAACCATCGCATAATAAAGGGATATGGACAAGAAGAAATAATAAATTACTCTAAACTACAAATCTTTAATAAAAGTATTAATTACAAAGCATAGGACAGGGCCCAGCAGATTCCTACATGAACTACATAAAACTTCTGTGACCTTCTCCTTTAGGTAGGAAGGGTACAGCTCAGGTGAGAACCAAGTGAAACAGGGTCATTAGGTTCTGGTACAACAAGAACTTTATTTTTTCCTTCCTGAAACATCATATGCTATTATGTATCAAAGCCTTGTAAACACAGGGTACGCAGTGTCCAGGTGATTGCTATTATTCCAGAGACCAAAGATGGCGGAAGTGATTTTCAACCGCCAGAGCTTGACCACAAGCCAAGCCATAAGGCTGTCTGCTTTCTGTCCCTACAGGTATTTGAACCAGACCCGACCAGAAGATGTCTCAACAGCAGAACTTTCTCTGAACAGGGAGAAATTCGCTCTTTTGAAACAAGCCCTGCATGTCATTGGCTTCAGTCACTTGGTGAGTCACACTGTAAATATTCCACTGAGAAAACCAACCTTCTACTAACGTACAGAAGTTATTCATTCAACAGCATTGACCGAGTCCCTATCATATTTCGGATATGGTTGGGAATACTCGTGATTTGGCCAAGAATAAGCCTCACAGTGTCTGCCTCCTAGAGTTTTCGTTCCCGTGGGAGAAGTCGACAACACGGTGCCCAGGGGCGTGGGTCCCATGAGGACAAACAGTGACCAGAGGAGGGGCATCTCTGTTCAAGGGGGCGATCCAGGAGACCTTTTCCCCAAATGAACCGTGTGAGCAAAGAGGTGAAAAACCGTGCAGTGACCAACTCCAGAGAAAACTGGCGAATCTAAGGGAATGGTTGGCGGCCAAGAATCGCTTTGAAAAGGAAACTGATGACTTATTACAGTATCTTTCTGTGCAACATAACATGTGCTTTTTACTCTTAAAGAATTACCAAATACCAACAGGCATCGTGAGGTAGAAAAATACGATTTAAAATGTTTAAACCACTCCTCTGCAGTAGAAGTTTCTGTAATCATGGGAATGTTCTGGATCTGGGTAGGTCCACGCTAGACCAGGCACTTAAAATGTGGCAAGTGCAAATATGGGCGTGGATTTTTAATTTTTCTTAGTTTTAATTAATTTAAATTTAGGTAGCCTCATGAGGTCAGTGGTTAATGAATCAACATAGGTTTAGTGGGCCTGAGATCTGAAATGAGCTGAGCGCAGAGACCCCTTACCACCCCTCAGATTTCTCTTCCCCTCACACAGTGGCTTTTCCCGGTACCTTTGGAATGCCAGTAGCTTAGCAACCCAGAGGTAGCCATAGATTTATAGATCTTCTTTTTCTTATAGTCAGTTGGTGGATTTGGGTCTTTGTTTTTATTTTTTATTTTTCCCTAGCCCACATAGATACCACTCATGGGGCAGCAAGGTGTGGAAAGGCTGGGTAGATCGGGACTCACCCTAAATGAAACAGCTCTGGGCACGTCCCCTCACCCCATTCGGAGATGGGAGTTCTAGGGCCATACAATCACATGGTATCTTATTTTTTCTTTCTCTCTCTCTAATGATCCGATCTCTACATTTCTGTCTTTTAGTGACTCCTGCCCATTTGCACTTTTCTGTCCTTGCATTTGCAACTGTTGTACTTTTTTGTTATTTTTCCCCCTTCTTCTGTGCCTAAAATTTCTGCTTCCTTCTAGGAAACTGGGATATAGAGATGGGTAAGGAATCATTCTACCAAAGTACCCGTTGCCTGGAAACAGGGCTTTAAAAATCCATGATTGATTCTCAAAGGCAGGGCCACCAAAATATGCTTTCCCGCAAGATAGCTAATAAGAGAATCGAACAACCCTTCTGGTAAAAGAAATACGTGCATTTTAACAAAAGACATGAAGGTAGTCCTTTCGCTGTGATGCTTGAGGTTGATGGCTATGGGGACATTTCAGTGCACTTAGGAGGGATGGCTCCTGTCCAGGAAGACTAGAAGGAAGGCATTTCTGGGCTGGGGAGGCCCTCGAAGAAGACTTGCTCATCAAGGAGCTTCCACCTGTGTCCAGTGGGACGGCGGCGACCATTACTCGGGTCTCCACGGACACAGGGCGGCAGCCCTCGTCTCACAGGGCACAATATTCAGCACACTGTGATTCATACATAGTGTGGCTGGTGGTCTTCCTCTATCTCCACAGCTAAGCTCTCAGATCCTTGAGGTCCCAACAAAGCCTTCTTCGTGACCTTGTCCCTAGAATGCCTGCGTCACGGAGCACTGGAAACATCTACTGAGGAGTGACTGTATTTATTACAAAGGGGGGAGAGCAGTTGTCAGGGAGCGTGAGGAGGAAACGGTTATTCAAAGCAGCATAACTGACTAAAATTTGAAACCATAACCTGAGATTGGTGGGGTACCAAAACCGTTTGTAAGCAATGCCACAGTCCTAGAGTATTAGACCTAAACATTACTTAGAGACTGTCCTTGTCAGCATTCTCATTTTGAAGATAATAGAATTATACTTTGTGGTGAAAACTAGAAGTTCTAGAGGGGAGTCAGAGCTACATCACCCCACTTATGTATTTACAAAGCAAGTGCGAGTTGCTCTTAGTAGGTTGTCACAGGCAGCAGCTTTTTATTTCAAAAATTAAAGGTTAGGGAAATGAGAATTTAAAAGATTATGTCACTTGCCCAGCGTGGAACTGAACCGGTGTCACTCTCAACGTCATGATACTAAAAGATTGTTCTAGAGAAGTGTTTCTTGGTTCCAGCTTTTTCTTGATTTTTCATTGTCGCCACAAAATGACTGTCCATAATCCAAATTTAAGGTCTGATTTCTTTCTTTATGCAGAGTTCCAGATTCTCAGATCTCCTCCTGCAGCAGACAGTGTCTTATTTCCTTCTCCCTTCTGCTCAAAGATAGCTCTTGCCAACACCCATTTCTTTCTCTTTTCCTTAAAATACCTTAAAAAACAATTAGCATTTTTTAATCTAGGCATAGATGTTTGTATCGTGCCTTCCTAAATGTTCTGGCAGAAGTGAGAAGTCCTATAATCACACCATCAGTTTAGCTCAGATGGAACAGCACAGGGAGATGGACATCAGCGCCCTGAGGCCTCTCGGGTCGCAGCCTCAGCGTGGGGCCCCGCACCAGCCCCAGGAAGACACGTGCGACCCATCAGGGCGCAGTGATTCAGTCTCAGGACGAGATTTATCTAGAAACTGTCCGTTTATGTCAGCGAGTCACTTCCTCTCCCTCTTTTAAGGAGCAGAGACATTGATTAGAGGAAATGTGCACTCGTGTGATTTTGTTTTCCAGCTAGAGATGGGCCGTCCTCTGACCAGACACTCCAGATCTGAAAAGTCACAGCCCCACCAACAGGGCCTGCATCAATTTTTTTAAAGCTATTAGGTTTTTAAAGGATTTGTCTTTTCATCTTTCGTCTAAGCAATTCTGCTTGTTTTCTGTCTTTGTAAAACGCGTAGGAGGTAGAGAATCTGTTTGTGATTCTGGCTGCAATATTACACATTGGAGACATTCGATTCACGGCTCTGACCGAGGCCAACTCTGCATTTGTCTCTGACCTCCAGCTTCTGGAACAAGGTCAGTGGAACAGAGCTCCCATTAACCTCGCGGGTGTGCAGCTTGGCAGACCTGCCGGTAGATGGAGACAGAGTACAGAAAAGCCCTGGGGAAGGAGCCCTTTCTGCAGAGTAGAATTCAGAAGGGTAAAAAATATATTAATAATAACAAAAATATAATGAAAGAGCTGTATCCACTTTGTTCTTCTCTCTTACAAATGGCTTGGGAGATGAATCGCAGTGCGTACGTGATGTTCTCGTGCTTCCCACACTGACCGAGTCGGTTCTTAGACGCGTACTTGGGTTTATTTATGTTGTGCCGGATGCCCTTGGCCCACCCTGCCCCCCGTGTGTTGGGGGGCTGAGCTATTAGCCCAACAGTTTAAACAATATAATTACTTCCTTTCAAAGGTCTTGCCAAGAGCCTCTCTCTCCCCTTTGAAGTTGCCTTGTTAGTCACTCCCAGATTTTTTCAAAATACCGTCAAGCCACAGATTGTCAACGAGCATGCCATCTTCACCTCCTATCCAAGCAGTTCAGCGGGGGGCTGGGAGGAACCCAGGGCTGTCTGCGAGGGCAAGGAGGGAAGCGACGTGCAGATTTCAGGCAGGAGCCCATGAGCTCGTTAGCGCTGTCCCTCCCAGAAGCGGTGTCTCCAGTTCACTTTGATAATTAGAGCGCTCGTTCGGAGTCCTCTAATCTACACAGTTCCTGATGGGTCTGTGCCATAAACTTGCAAGTAACAACCATAATGTGTAGTGCCCTCGCCATCCAAACATACATACTGACCTGTGCTTTCAATGCTGCTTACCTTTAGTGGCTGGATTGTTGCAAGTTTCAACCGATGAATTGCTGTCTGCTCTAACCACCGACATCCAGTATTTGAAAGGTAAGTGTTACTCTGCTCTGATGTTGACCTTTGGGCAGTTTGTGGTCTTCTCTGAGATACGGAGAGCAAACGCAACCTTCCTTTCCCCATCCCGTGGCACTGTTTCTGTGAGCTGAATGCCGAGCGAGAGAAGCATCCTGAGCCCGTCGGGTCACTTGCTGGGACTCTGTGTTGGAACCCTCGGAGGTCTTGAGAGACCGTGTTGATGAACTCGTCGCCTTCTCTCGCTCATCTGTCATTTGAGGCCAATCAGGCCTTCAGTCCGAGAGGATGTACTCAGTTAAGTAATTGGAACCATTTGTGTGTGCCTGTGCCCCCATCAGCGAGGTGCGTCCTCTCTCCTCTAGGGTGTGATTTGGAAGAGGAGCTGCCATTTCTTGGTCACTCTCGAGAGGACAGGCACTGTGCCAAGTGCGAGAAACGCTGGAATTTTAACATTCTTACAGATCGCTAGGAAGTGGGCATCACGTTTTCTTTTTAACAGATGAGAGGATGAAGACTCCAAGAGACTAACTTTGCCCATCAGGCCACTAGCAGGGGTGTGTTTGGAACTAGAATCTCGTGCTGTCCGCCTCCCGCCATGACTCTCCACACGCCACGCGCATCTGTCTCCCTGCAGTGGACATGGAGAGTGGTTTTCCCACTCGGTCTCCTCGGCGGAAACCGTCTCTGGATGAGATACTGACCGAAACCACTGCCCTACCAACCTCCTTCTTAGTGAAAGTTCGAGAACTCAGCCTCTCTCTGATCTGTTTTCTCGAAATCACCACTGTCCGACCTGCTGCTTCTCTTCCCTACCTGCAGACGCTTAGGGACGTGGCTGGTCATTCCTGCCCCCAGCTCCAGAAGGTTCCCCTCCATGTTCCAGAACGTTACGAGTCTCCCCATCATCCAGGCGGTTGTGCAAAAGTCATTTTGATGCCGCTGCCTTCTCCTCCTCCGCGCGTAGACCAGACACACGTCAGCTCTCCTCCCCGGCTCTCTCTGAGTCTCACTGCCTTCTCTTCATTTCGCCGCCACTGTCTTAAGGCGTCCTTCCTTCCCTCCATCACGGAATGACCTCCTCTTGAATCTTTTATCTGGCCTCATCTCGTACTGTCTCCCTTCTCCACTGCTTCGGGAATAGTCTTTCTGAATCACATTCTGCAAATGTGACTTTCATCTGTGGACCACAGCCTTTTAAAGATGCTCCCACCTCTTTCCGAATAAACCTCACCTTTAGGGTGGCCCTGTACGCCCTTCACGTTCAGGCCAACCTCACTCTTATGCCTTATTCTGAACCATTTTCCCACCAGCCCTCACATCTAATTATTTCATTTCTTGAAAATGGATTTTGGATTTCTCCAAAATCATCATGTCTTATGACTTTTTAAAGAAAAACTTGAACACACCATTAATATCTAGAATTTCCTATATGCCCATTTTTCTGCTTACACTGTCCTCGTGTCCTTACTCACCCGCCATGTTGGCGACCCAACACCCTCAGTCGTGGGGACTCTGGAGACCTTAATTCTATAATGTCATAAATGGCACACCTATGTTCATGGTCACCTTGTCTGTTGGTCTCCATGGCCTTGAACTTGTAGGTCTCTGAGTCTTCCTTATCTGCTGATTTTTTTTTTTTTTTAATCTGCCTATCTCAGAAGGAGCTCTCCTGCACTGGCCGGCACTCACGCAACCGTTACTTCACACGGTCATTGTCAACTACTTAACCCCTGCTTGGCCGCGTGGCCCAGGTTCCCCGGCTGGCCACGTGACACAGTATGAGTGCTAGACTCCCCCCTCCTCTCCGTCTCTAGCAACAGAACGATCACAGGCTCAGCTCTAAGTCGTCCACACTTGTTTTCCCCCTCCCCTGGTTTCTTCTCTCGTCTTTTGTAAAAACCTTATCACTCAAAATTTTAGTCACCATCTCTTAGAGAATGACGTAAACATTTCTACCTGAAGGTCTCAACCTGTTCCAAACTCCACACTCCTGTTTGGGTTAGCTAGACCATGTCTCTGAAAATATTTAAAATACGACTAATTTTCTAGGTGGGCAGGTTTCGGAGGGCCTTGGGGACAATTCATATTCAAACCAGTGAGCGGCTACGGGAAAGCTGGATAAGAGGGCACCCCCGCCCACAGCTGATTCCCTAACGGAGAAGAAATTACACAGCTTGCCTCGAGATCCAAAGCTGGGCTCAGTGTCGGGAGCAAGTAGGACTCCAGCATATGTGGCCGTCACTTTGGGAAACATTTTAAGGAACAACTGGCAGAGACCTCATTTCTCAGCCTTGTTGCATCACTGTGACATCTTCTGGTGTAGGGGGGTGGGTAAGGGATAGAATGGCTATGCGCGGTCTTGTCTGCTTCTAGGTGACGGGAGCCATGACCTCCCTTCTCTCCTTTCTGTGGCTGCAGGGGACACCATCATACGGCGACATACTGTGGAGATGGCTGAATTTTACCGGGATCTCTTGGCCAAGTCCCTGTTCGGTCGTCTGTTTAGCTTCTTGGTGAATACCATGAACAGTTGCCTCCACAGTCAAGATGAGCACAGCAGGTAGGATTGGGGGACACTGGTCGTCTGCGTTACTCCTGTGGGAGCCAACTTAAAGGGCTCCCCTCCTGCAATTACGCTGTTGTGAAAACATCTCATTTTAACGAGTGATTTTACCGAACGGGTTTGATTGACTTTTTCGTAGGGATTTAACCCCCTTCCCCCATGCCAACACGCTGATGAATTAATCAAATCCTATCACGTGCTTTCTCTCTGGACTGCAGGTGTGTGTGGCTTCTGAGCACCAAGGAATGTAAAAAAATATATATAAATCTGGGAAGAAGACTGTTTAAGAACAGCTAAAGTATGTAATGTTCGTTGAGGAGTCCATGCCTCTCTTAGGACCAACTGGGTGATGTGTTTCTGGTTAGGATGTCTTCCTCTCTCCTTCCCTTACTTGTAGATTATTGGATGAAAGGTCTCTGTGGTTATCATTTAGATTCATAGCCTTCATCACCTTTAAAGCAGTAGCTTTTCAGGATTATTTGAACATCTAAAAATTACAGACCTCCATGGCATCTCGTCAATGGAAAACTGTGGATATTCTTGTCACTGATAATGACCTTGAGAGGGTCGCTGAAAACAGAAGCGCATCCAGAAGTCTTCACACGTAGGCTTGTCTTTGAATGAAACCTTTTGAGAATTTCTTTGGTGTCCACATAGAGTTCTTCACTAAATTCTTAAAACTCGCTGCCTTTGGAAGTTTCTTGGAAAACATTAGAAGTAACATGTATTAATGGACAGTTCTTAAAGAAATGTGGACATCTCAAAAGACATCAAGGACAAAGGGATAGTGAAGGCCTCACTGGAATGTGCACATAGGAATTGCACAGCAGGTGGATGAGTCACAGTGCGGCCTAGGGCTTGGGATCTGGGTGTGGTATTATCGAAATTTTAGCAGCTGTGCCTTAGCGTTTGGTCTGGTGAGGATTCTTGGATTTAGAACTGTTTATTGTCTGTGAATTTGTCATTTTCCTATAAATATGAAGATAACGCGCAGAATGATATTAATATGCTAAGTCTTGCAAATTAATCTTGTGTAAAATTATTGGCTGTGCTGCTGAAATTGACATTGAAAAAAATTAATGTTATAAATCCAGCTGCGCATAGAAACTTCTAGAAAATTTCCATTTGACACATTTCTTTTTAAAGATTGATTGATTTTAGAGACACAGAGAAAGACACAGAGAGAGAGAGAGAGAGAGAGAGAGAGCAGGAGTAGGGGGAAGGGCCAGGGGGAGAGAGAGAATTTTAAGCAGACTCCATGCTGAGCACAGGGCCCAGAGCTGGGTGTGCCTGATCTCATGAGCCTGAGATAATGACCTGAGTTGAAATCAAGAGTCAGATGCTCAACTGACTGAGTCACCCAGACACCCCTCCATTTGGCACTTAAATTTTGCAGAACCCTAAATTACATACATACATAATACATAGCCTCGATGTTTGACTACACACACAGAGAAAAATATACAAATACAATCCTTGGAAAGCATAGTATTTCCCTCTCAGTGGGAATATTGCCACTGTGTCAATATGTAAATTGATGGTGTTAGTGCTGTCTTTTAAAAAAATTCTTTACCAAGCAAATGAATGAGGACAGAGATTAGCGGGAAATTGGCAATGTTTTAATGTATTAGAAGTTTAACTTAGAATACACACTATTCTTAGATGAGTCATAATTCCCATGTTTTTCTCTCGTTTCTCCCCGGGGTCACCCAAACCTAAATTTAAGTCTCAAAATACTGCAAAGAAAGGTTATGTTTGTAGTATTTCTAACTCATTGAAATTCATGGAAAGCTGAAGGATTTGTAGATTTACAGACCCATTTCTTAAGTCTGAGAGGTCTCAAAATTTGGATAAACTTAGGCTTTGGTTGTTTATGAATCCTTCATGTTTTTGAAATGAGTAATTGTGTCGAAACTGTTATATTAAAAATGTGCATCCCCAGGGTTCAAGTTGGCGAGCACTCTGGATGTTGATGGGGAGTATTTTTCACACTAGATTTGTTTTTTTGTTTGTTTGTTTTTGGTAAAATTTGCAAGAGAGAATAACTGTAAATAAGATGTACTCTAACAAGTTATTAAAAGAAAACAAGTGAAATTGAATCAGATGAAATATTTCTTCTTGGAAATCCGGACTCATTTCCTGGATTACGGTGAAATAGGTACAAAATCAGTAACGTTATACATTTTGAAAGATGTTACTTTCTCTACCTAGATTCTAAATAGGGTCGCTTCTAAGTTAAAATCCTGAGGTATAATGTGGGAGATGGTGAGGAGTAATTAATTATGATGAACCAGTGCATTGGCAGTATTTGCTTGGCCAGAATCAAGCCAGTAAGATTGCCGCGCGGATGTCCCCAGCCTGTCGCCTGCTGTGGGCTTAATGCCTGTCCAGGCTGCACACACTGGCTGAGACAGTGAGAGCTTGCTGGGACAGCTCTCATTCAGGGGACACACTTTGTGGTCAGGACACTCCAGAAATCAAAACACGCCAGAACTTTACTTATTAGGCTCAGTTGACAATGATTTGATCCAAGTAGGCAAAAAGGAATATTAATGAAAATAGCAACAGAACCAACACATACAATGTGTTGTATAGACAATGTGTTGTATCATGTGCACTACTATATATAATGTATTATATGTAACATATATTACTGTATCATATATCATAGCCCTATACATACTATACTATACTGTACTATAATATACATACATGTTCTATATAATATATAGAATATCATGATACAGAGTATCCTAATATATAACATAATAATGGGATAATATATAACATGTAATATATACATATTATATGTATTATAGACATATACAATAATATATAATATACAATATAATTATGCACATATATAGTAATAGAAATTATTAATTATATACATGTACGTCTATAATAATGTACATGTAATATATATTATACACACCATATAATAACGTATATGATACATATAATACTTTGACGCCTTGATTTGTTTAAAACTTTAGTGTTCACACTAAAAAGTGCGTGCATATAATCTAGCTTCAGAAGAAATCCTGTTAACCAGCCAAGAACGACACAGGTATTGTGGGAGCAATGGTAGCCCTGGGAGATTGTGGCGCGCGGATGTCCTGCTTCTTTATTCCCTTCCTGATGAATCTCCTTTTGAGAATCCCACACGAATCAGAGCTGTGGCTTGTGAACCACTTTCTGGGACATTTCTTTCTCTGAACTATCACTTCGGCCTCTGAAGTGAAGGGTACACAGGGCTAATTCGGAGTTCCATGATACCAGCTCGCTCCTCCTCCCAGCCCGGTCGTGACCTGGGACACTGCGACCGCGGCCCAGGCCTTCGTGGCTCCTCCGGCACGTCTGGCCAGCACCTGCTCACGGGCTCGCTGCCGCTTCCAGTCCTCGCACGTCCATGTGCGCGCCATGCGTTCACGGCATTATCCATCCCTGCACATTCTCGTGTCTGACTCTTAAAAGTGGAGAAATAATTCAGTGGAGTATGGCGCGAGGAGCCAGGACACGGGTTCTGTGGGTTCTGGGAGGGAGACAGCAGAGCCGAGAGGTGCTCCCGAGTGGGGCAAGCGCTTCTGACCTCTGCAGTCACGCAGGCTGGCTAGCCCGTGGGCCCTGTCAGCATTCGGGGGGTGGCGCCCCCGGCAGGAGAGCTCCCGGCCTCCCACCAGGGCCGCCTCCTGCACACGCCAATGGGGAAGGACCTCCTGCAGGGGTGGGAGAGTTACAACCCACGGAGCTTCGAAACCCCAGGACCAGGGCAATAGATCTCCACTTAACAAGAAGGGAGCGCTAATTTAAGAGTTCATTGGCTTGAGGGGTGCCTTGGAGGGCTCAGTTGGTTGAGCAACTGCCTTCGGTTCAGGTCATGATCCAAGGATGAAGCCCCGCATCAGGCTCCTTGCTCAGCCTCTCCCTCTGCTGCTCCCCCTGCTTGTGCTCTCTCCTCTCTCTCTGTGGAATAAATAAATAAAATCTTAAAGAGAAAAAAAAGAGGGTTGATTGGCTTGTAAGAGCCAAAGCCTATCTGATGCAAGAAAGCAGGTAGGCCCTAGAACTCCTGTGCTACATGGTTTGGGTCTTTTTTGTCCATTATTTTTGAAAAGATACAGATGAACCCACCTGTCTTAGGGTGTGGCAGTCCTCCCATTTGACCGTTCTCAAGATGTGGTCACTAGACATGCAGGAGACCCCTGTGGTCTGGGAGTCCTTGGCCTCAACTCCCCTCTACATTGTCACTGACACCCCATGACCAGTGTCGGCGTAGAGATCCCATGTTTGAACCACACGGAGGTCCATGTGTAGATTCTTGTAAACTCGCACGCAGGAAATTGGCAACTGTGAAGCCCATGGAGGACGCTGCCTTAATTCCATTCTTCCCTGCCCATCCAAAGCTGGGTGGGAGCTCCCTTCCCAGAGATACAGCCCTTCTTCTCCCCGAGGAGAAGTCTTCCGTCAGACGCTTCATTAATCACAGTCACACCAAATCCTCCTGCTTACTCTTCTCAGGAGGCCTTGAGATGGTTCCCAGTGTCCCTTTCCCCCAGGGAGTTAGCTTCCCTGGTCAGGAAACCGCAGTACCCTACAGTTTCCGGATCCACCTGCTTCCTGAGCCCGCGACCCCGTGAGAGCAGCTGTGATGTGCGAACGCTTAGGGACGGTCCCCTCCCGTGCTTCCGTCTGTGCGTCTTCCTGTAGCTCTACGTAGGTTCCTTTCCAGGTCCACCCACTGTGTTCCAGAACATCACCTCAAGCATCCCCCCACCTGTGGGACATAGAAAGGAATCTGGATAAAGTTCCTCCATACCTCCTACCCCCATGAATTATTTTGCCTCATCATTGTAGAAAGCCTTCTCTGGTTCGTGATACGGGTTGGCTGTTTCTAGTGGAACATTCCAAAAGGAAAGGCTTGCTCTTAAGTAGCTCCTGTTCCTCTACTTAATAAAATCACAAACCTTTTGAAAAAGTTAGTAGGGAGACACATTAAATTTATCTTTCATCTGAAAAGGTCACAGTATGGACGGTGTTATGTTCGCCCACTAGAAAGTGTTTCTTTTATTCCGTCAACATAAGTAAAATTGTCCCCAGCCCCTGTGGTATTATTACTTATCTTGGCGTAACAACCTTGTTACAATGTGTGATTTGTGGTGTTGGGAAAACACAGGTCCTTCTCTTGCCTCACCTTCCCTTAAAGAGTGTCGTTTCAGGAGAATATATCACTGCCCCGGGAAGAACAGTGGGAGGTCCCAAGACGTGTCTGCTCACAAGTCATCTTCCTGAGAATCCTCTAAGTTCCCAAACACCCAGCTGGGACCGAAATTAAAAGCGTCTCAAGACGAGAGTGCTCTCTCCTGCCGGCGGGACCAGGGTGGTAGTGGGCTGCCTTCTAGGAGGGGTGTGAAGGCGCCTGGGAGATGGGGCCAGGGGCCAGGAAGTGAGGGATGTCTTGCCTTTTTGAAAGCTGGAGGATGCTTATCCCCGACCCTTTCTGGCTCCTCACACATTCCCACGCTGGACCTCTCCTTCCGCAGAACTCGGGGTGAGGAAGGTGTTCGGGCTTTCATTCCCCACGTGTCACCCATGCTTGGGGCAGTCCCTTCAACACGGGCTCCGCACACAGGGCCCTGGCCCCCCACAGCTTCCCAGGTGTGATTCTGGGGCAGGATTTCGCTGGGTTGAAGGCAGAGACGGACTCGAGGATGGGACAGTGCCTTGAGGACTTGCAGACGCTTTCATTACTCACTTTTTACAATTTTTAAACAAGACACAGGCTCTAAACAGCACCTCACTTTTGTACAGGAATCATCCTTGTGATTCCGAAATGAGCTAAATGCCGGCGATTCTAGCTGAAGTCGAATGAATAATAAATACCTTGCTTCAAAGAAAATGATAAAGTGATTTTTGCAGCTCCTAAACGTGGACCTGCTTCATAATGCGACGCTTGAGATTGAACGGGCGACGTTACATTTACTGGGACTGCTTGTTCCTCACGCGGTTCCTTCACCAGAGTTTCAGTGCGGACTCGGCTGCTGGCCGATGTTCTTGAACAGCGGGGGGGGGGGGACCTTTGGGACGGTTCCCCACATGTCTCGGATGCTGAAACCTCCCGTTGATGTCACTCGCTTCATCACGCCTTCTGAATCCTGGGGCCGACGGAGGAACAGAACCCGTGACGGTATTCCTTTCCACCGTTCGACACACCCTGAGAAAAAAACAGATGGAGAGTGAAAGGTTGGCAGGTAGAGGGGAAGAGGCCGGGCCATGTGGTGTGGATGACACACTTTATTTATCTACCCACTCACTGATTTGTTCATTCCTTCATTTGTTCGTTCATTCATTCATTTGCGTCTGCTTGTTCTGAAATCCACACTTCTGGGCGGCACAATTTGGCATGCAAATGTATGCGGCAGATAAACGGAGTTTTGAGCATACATATGGAGATTTGGGGGGTTGTACTGAGCGTTCAGTTTCTTAAATATGCTTATGCTGTATTGCGTTCTTACAATATTTTAGTTGAGCTAAACATAAACATTTAAAGACTTTATGATTAGTTACTTTCGGCTTCAGGGACTTATAGAAACTTTGGAAGAGCTCCCCCCCACATGTCTTCAGACGCCCAAACCAACATTTGACTCATTTTCATCCTGAGTCCTTGAGTATCCAAGATTGCTCCTCCTGATTCCACCAGGAGCTTTGGTTGGAGTCCAGGGTCGTCTGAGGATAACGAGAGGACACCATGTTGTCCATGCAGGGCCTGACACAGCAGGAATGGCTGCTTGGCTAAATTCCCCAAACCCCGGTGGGTGTGGCTGGATAGAAGGCTTCCTGGCTGATGGTGATTTGTCTGTGGAGACGGAGGGTTCGGAAGAGATGCCAATAGACAGCATATTGGGAAGCCAGGATACGGTCCAGTCTCTTTTGTTGAATTTTGGTTCGGTGACCTTGTGTGTTCTGAAGAGTGCCAAATAGAGGAAATATGTTGTTCTTTAGAAATAGGAATGTCGCTGTTCATGTACGCTTCCAGACCTGAGAGGGGTTTTCTCTTTGCTCAGAGGCTTTGCAGTAAGTGGGTGACCGTGGATTCACATCAATCGGTCTCCATCCTCTGTCCCTTTCTGTGCTGATACATCCGAGACTCACTTGTAGAGAGCCCAACTAGTTGAGAGTGTCGTGTGTGCTCCTTGATGGTTGCAAAAATGAGGTCCCCGTGGCTTAGACACCATATTTCCCAGGAAGTAGGGGTTCCTTGAGGAAAAACTCACATGGAGGACGCCAGCTCTGTGGACAGGTGAGTGTGAGGTGGCTGGATGGGTACTGGCTATGAGGAGGATTGCATTGGTGAGCAGAGAGCTGGTGCTCTCAGCGGGGAAAGGGGTAGGCAAGGGGGACAGGTGGGAGAATGGGGTGAAATTGGGATGAAGGCTTTAGGCTTTAAAAATGAAAGCCATCTTATCTTTCACTGGAAGGTAAGGGCTCACCACCCTGGGAAATGCCCAGAGTCTGTCTTTCCATCCATAGATTGAGTATGGAGAGAGAAAAGAAGGTTGTTGAGAAGGAATCAGTTGGAAAATTTCTCACACTATTAAATGTCCCCTTGCCCACCCAGGACATGTGTAGTGTGGGTTTGAATTACACACAGAGGTGTTGCACAGATACACCAGTGAGAGAAGAAGCTAGACTATTTTAGAGAGAAGTTGAAATTTTCTTTAGCATTATTTTCTCTTTTTCTTTTCCTTTGAATTCACATATCAATTCGATGGTTTGGTTCCCAAAATCATCAGTAGTATATTTTCTGCATCTCACCCTGCTTCTAAATTCACACATTTTGATAGTAAGGAAAAAGCATTTTGTAAGGCAGCACAGAACATGCTAGATGTCCGGAAAGATTTCCGTCAGCATGGTCACCAAATGCCTGTGGCTTCCCAGCTGGCGGCAAAGGTCACTGCAGCGGATCCCGGTGTCGCTTGTGGGGGCGGCTTCCCCGAGTGTCACCGCTGACGACACACTCTCTGAAATGAGAAGAGAGGAGCAGGCCTAGTGGGGCATAAATTTGAGGTGCTGTCGTGATGCCTGGTGATCACCGGTGAGTCCTTTCCGCTCTGGCCCAGGACCTGAGCGTCTCAACGAACATAGAAAATCTGCAGTAAGATCGTAACAAGCAGGTTAACGTTCATCGTCAGAAGCACCGAGCTCCTTCCTTAGATGAGATGAGCTATTCTTCCTTAATTAGAGAGAACAAATATTTCCTGTAGGGAAAATATAATTATAGCTTTGGAGAGTTCTGCAGGCTGGTTTAAAAAAGAAACCCATGTCAGCATTTTGGATAATCTGTAGTGGGTCTGAAGACTGCCTCAGAGAGTGGCAGAGGAGGCCCATCTCTACCTTCATGCTCTGAAATGAGAATCCGGTGGATTAATGGGGTGAACAGGATATACGGCTTACATTTATTGGGGGGATTCTCCTGAGTTTTGTTCTGCTAAGGATTCAGTTCATGTACTATTAATTCTGAGTATTTTTTGGTGCATATGCACATGTTTGTTGGATTTCCAAGGATTTTAAGTAGAACGTAATATTTTTCCCGTTTATATGGAATTTGTAGGCAAGTTTGCTGTGATTACCATTTATCTCTCTGATCCAATCAGGTAGCACTTAATGTACTTAAGAAATGTTATGTGACTTTTTGTAGGTCAGAGTCTCATTTGAGAATCCAGTGAATGGTGTAAACACATACACACACACACACACACACACACACACACACACATACACATACACACACACACACACATACCCAGAATCCCTCAGGTAATTCCTGGTGATTGAAAGACCACATCCAGCAAAACAAAATCCATATGCCTGGGCTGGAATAATTCCTTAATTTGTTGATTAAAGAAATGAAAAAATTCTGAATTAATACCTTCAGGGTGGTTCCCAGTCTACCAGGAGTTCTTGAGGATTTTTAAGTCCAATTTTTTGGGGTAATGATTTTGTTGAGATTTTTTTAAGTTAAAAATTATCTTTTAAAATTTTAGATGAAATGTATGATTTAAAAAAAAAAAATACCCTGAGGTACCGTCTAATAGATGAGCAACAATTCTTAAAACACTAGTATGATAGTAAGCTTGTGACTGTTTTGGAAGTTTAGACATCATAGAGTCGATGTTTCACCGTAACCGCATATTTGTCAAGAGTCTCTTGTCCTTCAGGGACAGGGAGTCAGAAAGTCAGTTGACAAGGAGCTAGGGGGCCTGAATGTAGCTGAGGGCAGAGTGTCTTTCTGCTGCTCTGCAGACCAGTCGTTTGCATTACAGTTCATGCGTGCAGTGTTTGACCGAATATCTACTTTCCCTACCATCCTATGACCAGTTCCAGATCCCATCTCTACGTCATTTGTTTGCTGCTGTGCGTGGGGTTTGTCATGACTTCTGCACCTCCTCCTTCTGATCCGCGTGAGGCATAAACCTAAATTCCAATCAGGGGTGTGTGTAATAATATCATTCTACCTTGTTCTTAAATTATTTAACCAGAGAACTTTTTTATTTCCTTTAAATGACAGGTGCAACCTATGACTTTTTAAAAAGACTTTTAAAAGGCTATGGAAGTAGCCATAATATTTATCAATGGTTCTTAGGGAAGTTAATTTGTTTTCTCTTTTGCAAGGAAACACGGTCAGTTTGGGGAGGGTGAGTCTTTGAGCTTAAAAGATAAAAGCTGGTAGAGTAGTCTTCTCCAGAGTGACAGCCATTGGGAGCACCCTGGGTGATGAGAATTGTGCATCCCAGGGACCTGAAAATCTCCAAAGGCTCCAGCAGGATCATGACCATGCCATGCTATCTACAGAAAGCTCTCCTCTGCTTTACCTGAGGGCTGGCCATCATTCCCTCCAACTGGAAGCTTACAGTAGGCTGTGCGTTCCTCCTTCCTGAGTCCAATGAGTAGGAAAGATTTTATTGAAAATAAGGGACAGATTTTTCAAAATATCTGCACCCCCCCAAGTATGGAAGAGAACTTGTTCAATTATCACCTATCTCCAGATTTAAATGTTTTCTGCTCTTTGGGACTATCCATGTCACTGACTAGAGGATCTGTAGTGATTCTCAACAGTGTGGGGTGGGACAGGGCTCAGTGACAATTGCAGAGCAAAGGAGTATGAAAAATAATTTAAATCTCTTTGCCAAACTACATACATCTTCCCCATAATGCTCAAGGAATCATAGGGAAAGTTTGAAATGCCCCTCTGTTGTTGTGGTGGTGGTGGTGGTTGTGGTTTGGTTTGGTTTGGTGTTTTGTTTTGTTTTGTTTGTTGTTGTTGTTGTTTTAGGCTGAAATAAGTGAAGAAACAATCTACATGGTGATAGAAAAGTAGAATAAGAAGAAAATATCTAGAAAGTCAATGTTTTTTTACTGTTATTTTGACAAATTAGTAATTTCCCCAAGAAAACATCTGACCAAATGATCTATTGAAACTCACTTGAGAATCCTAAGGAAAATCTCATCCTCTCTCTCTTTCTCTCTCTCTCATTTGTTATGTATTTTATAAATCCCTGTTAAAAGTTCCAAAAAGGTCATGGAGATTAGCTGTCCTCCTTTATGGACACGAAACTGGGAACAAAGTGAAACTTGCTTCTGAAGTAAGGATTGAAAGTGTAAATGAATTGATTCAAAACCAAATGTTTACTTATTAGTTTCAATTTTTTCCCTTAACAATTTATTGAAATGATTATAAAGATTTAAAGCCTTTGATGGATATTACAAATCAAAAAAGATGTCTGCAAGAAAGATAACCTAAATTTCTAGACCATCCGTTGATCAGTAATTAAGAGTTGGTACAATGATATTTTGTGCATTACTTTATCAATTATAATGTAAAGTACTTAATTCTTAAAAATGAACTTACATTATTAATTCCCAAATGTCTCACAGAAATACTCAAACACCTGCTGTCCATTTGTGGGAAAGTGAAAATAGACTTACCCTGTTTTTTTTTTCCCTACTTAACATATGATATCTTTCTTCATTAATGGTCTTTTATTGGAGACAGCAGATGTACTAATCAAGAAAAGTACAGAGGGGTATGGCCAAGTCCCTCACTTACCTACTATCTAGAATTTACACGGCTAACATTTGCCACTTCTGTTTCATATTTTTATTAACATGGAAGAAAGAGGAAATTGCAGCTAAAAGCTGAAGTTCCTTATGTTTACCAACACAGATCTGTTCCTCCCCTTCCACCCCAGAGACGACAATGTCATCAAGTTTGTGTAAATTTCCCACAATTTGGTTTTTTTTTATTTGTTTAGATGTTGGTTTTTTATTACAAATCTATAACACCGTGAGCCATTAAGAATTGAAGAAGTGCTATCATACAGTACGTTTATGCTGCAGTCCCCTTTTTAAATCCACACGGCTTGTGAGAGTTATCTGTATTGATACATAAAGAGCTAATTCAGCCTTTTTAAGGGCTGCATTCATTCCCTTCCATGAAAAAACCTCAATCTTCTCATCTACTTCTCTTCCGAGGGACACTGAAGTATCTTTTCATTTTTTTCTCTCAGTGATACAGTGTTGTATCCTTGTGCACGTCTCCTGAGAGTCATGTTTAATACATTCCTCCCGGTACATATTTAGTGGCAGGATTGCAGGGAGACCATTAATTTGCATTTCCCTGATGACACGTGAGGCTGACCGTGGCAGGTTCTGCACCGTCCCCTGGTGATGTACTCGGAGAGATATGCAGTGGGATTGGTTCAGGGACGCTCAGTTGTCTGACTCTAGGGCTCTATCAATGATGTCCTTCTCCTAATTCAAAGTCATCTTACATTTTTTTTCCTAAAACCCTTCGATTTCAATACATCAGGAACTTGTTTATAGGAAGCACTAATATAATGTTATATTTTTAGTCAAATATTCCATGGTTCCTACTCCCAGTTATCCCCAATTAGTTAGAAATGTTTTTTCACCCCTCCTGATTTTTAATCTATTTCACTGAAACTGTATCAATAATATATTGTTTTAATAAGTAAGTTCTCATAATAACTTTTATTTTCTTATGTGGTTTGGTTATCACTGGATCTTTATTTTTGCATATGAATTTTATAATCACTTTGACTCAGTCCCTAAAAAAGTTCTTTGGGGATTTTGACTAGAAATACATGTGTAGATTAATATGAGGAGAATTGGTTTCTTTAGATTATTAATTCTTTCCTTCCGTAAATATGATCTATATTTTTATTCATGTTTTTTTCTTAAATAGGGTTTGTATTTTTTACCAATTTCTTGAACATCTTTATTTGATTTTTTAATGTACTTTTTACTTTTTGTTGTTATTTTTCTATTACATTTTAATTTGTTTATTGGGACTCTCAATCTTGCATTTCATATGTTGATCTTCTATCTAGAAACCCTGCTGACTTTTCTTATTAGTTCTAATAATTTTCCTGTGGAATATCTTACTATTTTATAAAGTAAATGATCATAATTACTTTTTTTTTCCTCTTGTCTCTCATGTCTCTTATTTCTTCTTCCTCTTTTATTGCTTTGGCTAGCACCGCCATACAACATTGATAATTTGTGATGATAGCGGATATTCTTCTCTTATTTCCAAATTAATGTAATATCTCTAAACATTTGCCATCAGGTAATCTGCTTACTTTGGGTTCCAGGAGATAATCTTTCCTGATTGTTTTCAATCAAGGATGCTAAGTTTTATATGTTTTTTCCTCTATAGATTAAGATTACTATTACTCTCTCCTATTTTTTGCTTATGCAGCAATTAAAGTGATGTGTATTTTTTATGTTGAATAATTCATTTATAACGTGAACTCTGTTTGGTCATGATGTCTTAGATTCAACTTTCTAGTCTTTATTAAGATTGTTTAGATTTACTTTCATTAGTAAGAAGAGATTCTATTTTTTTCCTTCTTATACAGTCCTTTGCTGTCAGGTTTATGTGAAAGAGTAAATTGGGTAGCTTCCTCTGGTTCCTCCCCTCTACAGTGGTTTGTGCTAAATGAGGATGATAGGCGCCTTGAATGTCTGGGGCAAGTCTTTCTAAAATATTTTGGGGAGATGGAGGATGGATTGCCTTTTGAATGCTAATTATTTTAAAGTTTTTAGGTCTAATTGGATTGTTTTATTTCTTTTTTGAGTCATTTATCTTTTCTAGAAAATTGTCCATTTTAATATTTTAAATGTATTCACCAACTAAATCATAACTTTGTTTTATAATCCTTCAGTCTCTCCTGTAGCTGTAGTTCGACAATACTGACATTCCTCATATTGATGTCTTTGCCCTAGTATCACTGATGAATCGTGTTTGAAGCTTGCCTGTAAGAATTATTTATCTTAAAAAATCAATTTCTTTTCATTTCTCAAGTTAATGTTACTTCTTTTACTAGGTCCTGAAGTCTCTTTATATCCCTATTTCAACTTTCTTAGAATTTTGCTCTTTTTTTTTCTGACTTCCTGAGTGGAATGTATGTCTCTTATCTTTCGATGATTTTGCTGACCCTGAGTCTATAAAGATCCCCCAAGGACCTAGTATCTTCCAGACGCTTACCATGTAATGCTCGCTTTGTTGTTTATTTCTAAATATTTTGTCTTTATGCTGTTTCACAGATAAAATAACAAACAGTTTGTCAGAAAAATAAATTTGACACACCATGTTTTTCCCTCCCTCATCCTAACTGGGAAGTTTTTTTTTTTTTTTTCCCCATTAAATAATGAGATTTCTTTGATTCTTATGAATATAGTATGAGTGACTTCTATTTCTGTATAGACTTATTTAAATCATGGTGCTATTGCCATGACAACCGAAACTACACAATTTAGCAAAATATCTGAGACAAACCTGCTTTCTAAATAATTCTCCTTCTGCTCCATTTCCTTACCAAAACACCCATATGTATAATGATTTCCTAAAGAGCTACGAACATTTTCTCTGTAATTGTACACTTGTTTTTCATTATTTTTTGAGATTTTTTTTTTAAATAGAAGGATCAAGGGGAATGAAAAATATTCGAGTTTTACCAAGGCATCATGTATATTACAATGCTAGGAAAATAATTATAAATTACCACATAATAAATACAAAATAGTGGTTAAAATTTTACCACCCTTGTTATAAAAATTACCATATACTACAGACATAATAATGGTTGAATTTAAATATTAATCATGATAATGTGATAAATTGTTTCAAGAACAGAGCCCCTTATTGAACCAGTAAATAACTATGTACTTTTCCCTTAAGTACATGTTTTCAGGAGATGAAAGAAAAAAGAGATTTGTCATAACTACAAGAATATGACATTTTTAGTATCAAACAGGATTTTCCCTTTTGATAATGACTGTCGAATGATTTGCAAATATTATTGGAGACCCAAATAGATTCCCCAAAATGTGTAAGGAATTCAGTGATTTATAAGGCTAATGAAAAAACGTTCTAGCATTCTACTTCTCGAGCTCTTTCTTGAGCCCGGATTGCAGAGGCTAAAGCTTGTATATTTTATACAAAGGATAAAATTCATTGCATCACTAGCCATGCCTGCTCCCTTGTTTCAATTCTAACTGGGGAGATGCACTTGGCCTCTTTTCAACCCTCTGGTAACCTGTCCTGCTGAATAGAGTTAACCAAATCTGTATTTATTATGTTCTTCCTCGCCTGCCGTCAGAGCATCGTGGCAGGTCTGCCAGAATGAATAATGCTGTAGTGTTCGGAAGCGAGAGCAGAATGTCCCATTCTGGCTCCCAGCGACCCGGCCTCTCCCTGCGGGAAACACCGGGGAGGAAATGTCAGCACCCCCATGTAAATATCGTTGGCCTTTTTCTGTAATAATTTTCGAGTTGAGGAGGATGTGCATTTTGCCATTTTTAGTTTTTTTCGGCTCCATGCTTTTAACTTTTCTCACTTCACACACCATCTTATTAAAAATACACTTCCAAGCCCGGCTTCTGTGTGAATGTGATACGTGATAAAGGTGCACTTATTTAAAAAAAAAAAAAAAAGACACGATTATTGAAGTTATCGCTTATGGGCTATTACCTATAAATGAGCCGGGCTTTAAGCTGAGGGTTGTTGAAGTTCATAGTGAAATTAGCCATGAGGTAGGTAGGGTGGTCTCCCTGTATTAGATAAAGAAACTGGAATTCAGAGAGGTTTAGTAAATGTCCTTGGTCACACAGCTAGGAAATGATGGACTTGATGTATGAACTCCAGTATGTCAGGATCAAAACCTGAGTTTTTTCCAAAAGGTCTCCTACATTGAAGACTGTCAGAAGAGTGATAAGAAAGTACAATTTTAAAACTTAATATTTAAATTAACCTTTTGAAATACAGATGATTTCTTTATTTCTAATAAAATTACGGAAGTTTAAAATAGCCATGTATGGACGTGTTCCCAAGAGCCACATTGTTCACTCCCTTTTTGTATCTGGGCTTCTAGAATCCCGCACAATGCTTTGCAAAAGGGGGTGTTTTCACTGAAAAGTGAATGAACCTAGTAAATGAATTTGTTAGAAGTCACTCTTGAGAGAAGAGGCTTTGGTAGATAGCAAAGATGGCCCCACTTCTTTATTCTTCTCTGTGTCCCTGACTTTCAACCCTTCTCTTATCCAGGGTCAAGTCCATTTCCCCTCCCTTTGAATTTGAGCTCTGCTTGTGACTTGCTCTAGCCCAAAGAACACAGTAAAAATGACAGTACACCGATTCTGAGCCCTGATGCGTGTCTATGTTCTCAGATCCTGGTCCCCGCCATGTGCCTGAGTCTGGGCTCACGTGCAATGTGGGACACTCTGTCACCCAGCCAGGGGCTGGCCAAACCCTGGCCCTTGGGGGAGTTCATCCCACATCTGACGGAAGGCCTCGGCGACCAGAATAAGTACTTGCTGGTTTTAGTCACTGAATTTTGGGGCAGTCGGTTATCCAGCAACGTCTGCTTGCTACAAATCACTGTCCCATTAATTCAGTTGTTGGGAGTCCTCCTTTGAACCACAGACTTCGAGGATCCACATTGGAGGGCAGTTGTTGAAAAGGCCACTCTCCATCTCAGGGGTGACTGTAGAAATGCTGAGATGCCCCCCACTTCCCAGGGTTCCCAAACCCTCGATCCCCTCACCTTCTTGGTCCCCAAATCCCTAACCTTTGGGTAAGGAAGACTTAGTTTCTCAGAACTTCCTATTGCATTGCAAAAACATCCCGAAGTGCTCTTAGCAACCCTAAGTAGCCAGAACCTCATAAGAAGGAAGGTAGGGGTGCCAAAATGTCACTAGGAAGGGAGAAAAGGACTACGTGAGAAGAATGTGAGGCTGTTGCCCACATGTGTCAAATCAGCACGTGGGCCCCATTGAGCCCACCATGTTGTGGGTCTGTTACATCTCAGTGCAACTGGGGGGAAAGGAAAAGCATGGTAAGGAGAAAACAGAGCAACACTTTGTCCTGTGGCCTCTAGCTAGTGCGTTGAAATGCTATGGTGATTATAGTAATTTTATTGTTTGTCTGGGTTTTAACTTTTTAAAAAGTGTAATAGGTATTGTTTCTTCTTTGAAGGTTTGGTAGAAGGTTTGTTTTTTGGGAGGTTTTTCATCGCTGCTTCAATCTCGTTACTAGATATTGATCTACTCAGGTTGTCAATTTCTTCCTGATTCAGTTTTGGAAGTTTGTAATTTCCAGGAACGCCTCCATTTCGTCTAGGTTGCTTAACTTATTGGCATGTAACTGTTGATAATAATTTCTGATGATTGTTTCTATTTCCTTGGTGTTAATTGTGATCTCTTCCTTTCATTCATAATTTTATTAATTTGGGTCCTCTCTCTTTTCTTTTGGATTAGTTTGGCCAGTGGTTTATCAATCTTATTGATTCTTTCAAAAAACCAGCTTCTAGTTTCATTGATGCATTTTACTGTATCTCTAGTTTCTATCTCATTGATTGCTGCTCTAATCTTAATTATTTCCCTTCTTGTGTGTTGGGTTGGCTTAGTTTGTTGTTGATTCTCCAGTTCTTTAAGGTGTAGAGACAGCTAGTGTATTCTGGATTTTTAAATTTTTTTGAGGGAGGCTTGGATGGCTATGTATTTCCCCCTTAGGACCGTCTTTGCTGTATCCATAGGTTTTGGACTAAAGTGTCTTCATTCTCATTGGTTTCCATGAATTGTTTAAGTTCTTTGATCTCCTGGTTGATCCAAGCATTCTTTTTTTTTTTTTTTGTCAGAGAGAGAGAGAGAGAGCACGAGAGTGAGCACAAGCAGATAGAGTGGCAGGCAGAGGCAGAGAGAGAAGCAGGCTCCCTGCTGAGCAAGGAGCCCGATGTGGGACTCGATCCCAGGACGCTGGGATCATGACCTGAGCCGAAGGCAGCGGCTTAACCCACTGAGCCACCCAGGCGTCCCTGATCCAAGCATTCTTAAGCAAGGTGGTCTTTAGCTTCCAGGTGTTTAAGTTCCTTCCAAACTTTTCCTTGTGGCTGAGCTCCAGTTTCAAAGCATTGTGGTCTGAGAATACACAGGGAATAATCTCAATCTTTTGGTATTGGTTGAGCCCTGATTTGTGACCCAGTATGTGGTCTATTCTAGAGAAGGTTCCATGTGCACTCGAGAAGAATGAGTATTCTGTTGTTTTAGGGTGGAATGTTCTGTATATATCTATGAGGTCCATCTGGTCCAATGTGTCATTCAATGCTCTTGTTTCTTTATTGATTTTCTGTTTGGATGATCTGTCTATTACTGAGAGTGGCATTTTAAGATCCCCTACTATTAATGTATCCATATCAGTATGACTCTTTATCTTGATTAACAGTTTTCTTATGTAATGGGCTGCTCCCATATTGGGGGCATAAATATTTACAATTGTTAGATCTTCTTGGTGGATAGACCCTTTAAGAATGATGTAGCATCTCTGAGTACAGTCTTTAGTTTAAAATCTAATTTATCTGTTATGAGAATCGCTATCCCAGCCTTCTTCTGAGGCCCACTGGCATGAAAGATGCTTCTCCATCCCTTCAATAAATGGTGCTGGGAAAATTGGACAGCTATGTGTAGAAGAATGAAACTCGACCATTCTTTTACACCATACACAAAGATAACCTCGAAATAGATAAAAGACCTCCACATGAGGCAGGAATCCATCAGAATCCTAGAGGAGAACATAGGCAGAAACCTCTTTGACATCGACCACAGCAACTTCTTTCAAGATATGTCTCCAAAGGCAAAGGAAACAAAAATGAAAATGAACTTTTGGGACTTCCTCAAGATCAAAAGCTTCTGCACAGCAAAGGAAACAGTCAACAAAACAAAGAGGCAATCCACGGAATGGGAGAAGATATTCACAAATGACAGTACAGACAAAAGGCTGATATCCAGGATCTATAAAGAACTCCTCAAACTTAACATACACAAAACAGATAATCATATCAAAAAATGGGCAGAAGATATGAACAGACACTTCTCCAATGAAGACATACAAATGGCTATGAGACACATGAAAAAATGTTCATCATCACTAGCCATCAGGGAGATTCAAATCAAAACCACATTGAGATACCACCTTACACCAGTCAGAATGGCCAAAATTAGCAAGACGGGAAACAACATGTGTTGGAGAGGATGTGGAGAAAAGGGAACCTTTCTGTTGGTGGGAATGCAAGTTGGTGCAGCCACTTTGGAGAACAGTGTGGAGATTCCTTAGGAAATTAAAAATAGAGCTTCCCTATGACCCTGCAATTGCACTACTGGGTATTTACCCCAAAAATACAGATATAGTGAAAAGAAGGGCCATCTGTACCCTAGTGTTTAGCAGCAATGGCCAAACCGTGGAAAGAACCAAGATGCCCTTCAACGGACGAATGGATAAGGAAGATGTGGTCCATATATACAATGGAATATTGTGCAGCCATCAGAAAGTATGATACCCAACTTTTGTATCAACATGGACAGGACTGAAGGAGATTATGCTGAGTGAAATAAGTCAAGCAGAGAGAGTCAATTATCATATGGTTTTGCTTATTTGTGGAGCATAAGAAATAACATGGAGGATATGGGGAAATGGAGAAGAGAAGGGAGTTGGGGGAAATTGGAAGGGTAGATGAACCATGAGAGACTGTTGACTTTGAAAAACAATCTGAGGGTTTTGGAGGGGTGGGGCGGGGTGGGAGGTTGGGTGAGCCTGGTGATGGGTATTATGGAGGGCACGTATTGCATGGAGCACTGGGTGTGGTGCATAAACAATGAATTCTGGAACACTGAAAAGAAATTTAAAAAATAAATAATTTTTTTTTTTAAGTGCAACAGGAAGCAAGAGATCTGGATTCCTATTCTGAGCCTGACACTTAACACTGAAGAAATACTTAGTGAAAACTCATGACTTGTGAAACTGAATTTTATCAGTCCCTAAAATTGTAATGACTCTATTTCATGTGCCAGCAAATGGAGGTTTGGCCTCCATGAGTCTCTGGCTTGTTTCTGGTTTTAGGACCTAGGAGTCTCTGATTCCCAGTCAGGGTAAGTGGGGCAACAACAGTGATACCCAAATATTTGGTAGCTATTAGAATGTATTTTGCTGGACAGATTGGATCTGTTGGTAAGTTGTGGACCCCAGGACACGGTTTTCTGGTCAGGGTGGCTAATGTCGAAATGATTTTATGTTACATGTTTTTATTTTTGTTGGTCTTTTGTTTGTTTGTTTGTTCGTTTTATTTTTTTTTTTATTTTTTCAGTATTCCAAGATTCATTGTTTATGCACCACACCCCGTGCTCCATGCAATACATGCCCTCCATAATACCCACCACCAGGCTCACCCAACTCTCCTCCCCTCCCCTCCAAAACCCTCCAGTTTGTTTCTCAGAGTCCACAGTCTCTCATGCTTTGTCTCCCCCTCCGATTTCCCCCCAATTCACTTTTCCTTTCCTTCTAATGTCCTCCATACTATTCAAATGCTCCACAAATAAGTGAAACCATATGATAATTGACTCTCTCTGCTTGACTTATTTCACTCAGCATAATCTCCTTCAGTCCTGTCCATGTTGATACAAAAGTTGGGTATCATACTTCTGATGGCTGCACAATATTCCATTGTATATATGGACCACATGTTATTTGATTTTTTTTTTAATTTATTTGACAGATAGATGACGAGTAGGCAGAGAGGCAGGCAGAGAGAGAGGAGGAGGCAGGCTCCCCGCTGAGCAGAGAGCCCGATATGGGGCTCGATCCCAGGACCCTGAGATCATGACCTGAGCTGAAGGCAGAGGCTTTAACCACTGAGCCACCCAGGCGCCCTGTTATTTGATTTTTGTTTTGACAAATTAAAAAAAAAAAAAAAAAAACCTGGGGCGCCTGGGTGGCTCAGTGGGTTAAAGCCTCTGCCTTCAGCTCGGGTCGTGATCCCAGGGTCCTGGGATCGAGCCCCACATCGGGCTCTCTGCTCAGCGGGGAGCCTGCTTCCTCCTTCCTCTCTCTCTGCCTGCCTCTGCCGACTTGTGATCTCTGTCTGTCAAATAAATAAATAAAATCTTTAAAAAAACAAACAAACAAGAAAAAAACCCTTTTCTATTGATATTATACAGATCGCTAGTAATAGATGCATTTTTTAAAATCAAAAATAAGTACATCTCAATGCCAAAGACTAAATCAGAACAATTATAATTACCAAAATTGTCATGACTTAGCCTGGTTTGAAGTATGGAAACAAACACAAAATATGCTGTTGACTCTTTTCTCTGTCCTCCCTGCTCTCCCCTTGTCTCCTTTGTCTATCTTCTGTCTCTCCCTGAGCCTTAAGTGAGAACCACAGAAGGAATCAGGAAATTCCCACTAGGATGGTATTTCCCAGAGAATGTTCTGTAGAATAGTAGTCCAATAAGCTTGTAAAACAAATAAAAGGTTTTTCAGAAAGGGTTTTTATATGGTCGGGAAAGGGTTGTGTGTTCTCTTGGACAGGCACAAAGCACAGTGTTCTGAGTAGCTTTGGGCAAGAGCAAAGAGCATCCTGGTTTAGTTGATCATGGGACAGATGACACACTTGAGAAACTCATGAGTAACCAATTTAAAAAACTGAAGTAGCTCAAGAGCAAAGCTACCTATCTCCATACTCTCAGGTCTCCTTCAAGTGTTAGTATGCCAAGAACTCAGTGTTCCTAAAATAGAGGCTGACTTCTTCCAACCCCTTGCTTCCCAAGTCCACGCCATGTATTTTCAGTATTCCATCCCTGATGGCTGGCAGGCTGACGCGCACGGTGAGATGTCACTCCGCGGTCCAGTTACAGACTGAAATCGTGAGGAGCTAGCCGCAGACCTCTCTCCAACTCGCCAAGTGGTGTTGTGAGTCCTTCGTTACCTCTCATTGCCTAGAGTTGACACAACTATCTAGAGCATTCTTACCGCGCTGATCCAACGTCAAGAGAAAGGAGAGTAGGGTTCATCAGCCAGGAGGGCTAGTTGCTCTAGGAATTCACCAAAATACCCACAAAGTTGAACAGCCAGTCCTTAAGACTTAGTCAGCAGCTCCACAGGGTCTCACGTGATGCTTAACCACAGAAGCTGTCCCTGCATTTGCACATCCACTGCTTGGCACCATGATGGGTGAGCTCAGAATCGGCCCTCCCCTACACAAATGAGGCTAAAATGTGTCAAATTCAGTGGATCCTTGAGTCTTACTAGAACTGGTAGTACCGTCATCGAGAGCTGAATTTTAAAAGCTGCAGGTTCCTGGCACCTGTAAATACTCATGTTCCTGACCTCGGTGAGCTCACCTCCTCCAGTAGCTCTACTCTAACAAGTCCAAGCTCCAGAGAAGGGCTAGGTCCCCACTGACAGTCTAGACTCGCAGTGTGCACCTGCTAGCACTTGTCCATCCATTTGCATAGGACAGTCCACTCTTGGGAGGACCCCTTTCCCAGTTAGTCATCGTACCTCTTCTTTGAAGATCATGAATGCTGCAGGTGATGGACTTGGTGGCATCTGGAACTACTCCCACCTGACCGCCCGGGATTACCCACCCCTACTGGGAATCCTGACTTGACTCTGACTTCCAGAACAGACTCACCTCATGGGGTCACACGCCTCTTGGGTTTCCCTGTGTTTCATCCTGAACACTCTCTGACTGATATTGGGCGTGTATCAGACTCACCATCACCCCTGTGAACCTCAGGCTTGTCAAAAGCCAACACGAATGCTGCAAACACACCTTCAGAGCTCACTCTTCTCCCAAGCCTGTCCTCTCTCTGATGGGCATGGTGTGCATCTCCCGAACCCACTGGGTCATAATCTCCAATCAACGGATGCTGACTGAAAGGGAAGGAGAGGTATTCGTCTTCTTGTTGTAAGACCGGAGGAAACATTTCCTTGAAAAGACAAATCAGCTACAGAATTTCTGCATCCTCAAGGGGGATTTTATTTTGCTATTTGCCAATTTACAAAAGATGGTCCAAATCCAATGATATGGGAGCCCAGTTTAGAGTCAAATGGCTATAACACTTCTCATTATTGTGTGACCTAGATGATGGTCCTTGTTCACTGACTCTGAGAGAGTAAACCCAAGGAACGTACAGCTGTGTTGATGTCATCTTTCATTGTTTCATTTTACTTCTTCAGAAAGCTTTTGGGCATAGTGTGCTTCCCTGGTTGAACTTGCGCGCTGAAAGAAATCCATCAGCCCTCCTTATGCCAACGTGCATCAACAGTGAGGAGATTTCCCGAGATTGTTTCTGACTCAGTTGTTTAGATAATCGGTATTTTTGTTGGAGGGGCTAAAGTCACTGGTCTGAAAGCATCCCCAAGAAATGCAGCTCAGCTTTCAAGGAGCAGTAGCTCATGGCCCAAAGAGTCAACAGTTAAGGGAGGGAGATATTAATCTCAAATATAAATGGAAACAATAATGGGATAAATATGACTAATTATATTCAATGGCTTGAAGAATATGTATTTCCATCTCTTCCTTAACCTGTGGGCCACCCAAGCCTTTGTAATTATCTTCCCACTGATGTCTTTATATTCATAAATGGTACCTGAGACTCCTTGGAGCAAGCAGAGTCTACCAGGAGAAGGGGCACTGTTCTAACTTCACGTTAGCCCTGGCAGGACCACACAAAATGTACATTTGAACACTACTTGTCTGACAGACATTCACCAGGTAATCTCTCTGTCCTCATACATAGTCACGATCCTTGTACACACACTTCTTTCCTGCCATGTTGAAGTAGAACGCAGCCAAAGTGTCCATATTCTAGATACAGCTTGGTAGATGGGACTCATGCGACGTGTCCATGCGACCTCCACACGGATGGGTGCATGGGTCTCTGCAGCACTCTGGCAAGTGTCTGTCATGCCCTCCTCCTGTTTTGTTGTGTTTTATTTTCTCCTCAGTGTCAGGTAGCAGAAGGACATCCACAATGTTGAGTACGCAGTGGTACCTCCTCCTTCTGTCCCTGAGGCGTATTTCTCTGTAAACGTGTGTGGACAGAGCACTCATGACTTGTTCTGAGGTTGGTGGGCACTTTGGGGTGTCTCTAGTTTTTGACTCTATGAATAAAGCAGCCACGAACATTCTTGTGCCAGTCGTTAAGTGGACACATGCCTTCGTCCCCCTGATAGGCACCCACGGGGGGAATTGTGGATAGTCCAGTAGGCCTGTGTTCAGCTGTAAATAGGTGAAGCCAAACCGCGTGCCAGGTTTCAAACGTAAGCTACGCCCAGCCGCGTCTGAGGTCCTAGTTTCTCCACAGTCAGGACACATCGTTTCTATGTGGCTCCTTTCATTATGATGGCTCTCTATCTGTATTTCCATCTTTCCTAACCTTTTAAGAACCATTGACTCCGTGGAACAGCGATGCCATAATCCGCTGCTGTTCTGGTGCGAGGGTTGCTTCAGACTAGGAATATGCAAGTTCCCATGAGCTGGATATTACTTATGGTCTTAAGTAAATTATAGGGGGGTTGATTTGTGTTTCGAATGATGCTCCTGGTAACCAGTCATCTGTGTCGCGGTGACAAGTGCCGCTTATAAAGAAGGACCTGGGTTCATTAATGGTAGCAAGAGTTGATGCTTTTCAGCTCCAAGTGGTAGGGGTTGCTGAGAAGGAGGGTTATGTTATTTCTACTCTTATCACACCAGCGGAGGTTTCCTTTCCTGGCTCACGCAGGCTGGAATTAGACTTGCTTAGAGGACCAGCCACTCACTGGAGGTTTAGGTGGTGATCCACGGGGCTTGCTGGCACGGGGCTGATGTTAGCCTGCCTTCCAGTTCTGGGTCCATCTAATGCCGTTCTGCGCCTTTGGGCGACTTAAACCTTCACTGTTCTGGCTCAGTGTTCCCCTCCGTAAAATGGAGCGGATCACTGCGCGTACCTCATAGGGTGTTGTTAAGGCTGCGTGAAATAAGACATGTCAGATGTTCTAATGGTGCTCAGCACACAGTTCTCCATAAGATGGCAGCCCCGAGCTTTCCCCTCACCCCAAGACTTTGTTGTGTATCCAGTCTAATTAACTGCAATTTTCACCTCAAGGGTCTCGGATTCTTACTTCCCAGCTTCTGTTTCCAGTGGGAAGGAGCCCCAAGAAGGGCTGCATTTCGGAGACACGGTGTGTGGTGTGTGTGGCATCACTAGGTGAGAGGAGGCCGACAGTTGCTTTGATAACGTCCCCGGATGGGTGATGGGTGGGGTGATGTTACCTAGTTCAGCTTGTCAGCAACTGCAAACTCTTTCCCTAATTTCTGACATGTTTGCAAGAAATAATAAGCCTTGAGTACTTTTCTTCGGTCAAAGACCAAAAGGGACAAACTCTGGAAACCATGCATCCTGGAGTCCCCCCTCTGCGTCCTCTCAGACTCGAGAAAACTCTGCAAGATTCAGATTAGCTACGCGCTGGCGGACTCAGCCCTTATGATGCAGCACCTTGCCGATTATGTTCAGTCAATTCTTCAGCATGTTGGTGCTGGACTTAGTGGAGGCCATCCCAGGGCTAACATCTCCGGGGACTTCGCACCAGCTCCCTCCGAGACAGCGCATCTCAGCCCGAGGGCAGGGTGTCTGGACGGCGGGATCGCTCGAGTGCGCTCTGCTTCCAGTCTTGCCCCACCTGGGCTCAGGCGGGTCCACCGTCAGCCAAAGAGGCTGATTTATGTCTGGCTCAGTCTAAGCCTGGGGTGCCCGGCAGGATTCGACTCTTTCCTAAACTGACTGAATATTTAGGCAGCTCTCTAGTTCATCTCCCTGCCTAGGGATGAGGGAGGACAGAAGCTGAAACGCACATCCCCGTGGACTTCTCTGCCCCCATAAAATTAGCACATCCGTGTTTCAAGCTAGACATTCTCTTTCCCTGGGACCTTCCTCCCTTCTCATTCTAACACACATTGAGGGCAAAAACAAAACCAGACAATTGCCATGGCATTTAATGTTTTGTCTGATATAATGTGTTGCATTCTACTAATAAGTAAATGCAAGTGAGCCAGTTTTGTGAACCATCAGGAACGCCCTCGGTGGAATTCTAAGGCAGAATATGAACAGACCATCTCATTAATATGTTAATTTTGCCTGTGGGATTGATTCCCAGTGGATCTGATGACCTCTGTCTGCTCCTCCTGGCTAGAAATTGGATGTCGGGTTAAACGCCGTGTAACGCAAGTCAAGCTCTCACCGAGAGATGACAGCAACGCTGAGTGATACACAGAGCGGGCATTCTGCGGGCCACGCGTCCGTGTGGCCGTCCGTGACAACCCGGATGTCGTAATAACAGACACGAGCTTCATTCGATCCTAGATGATGAAAGATTGTTGAAAAAAATTATTAAAAAAAAAACTGTCTGCTGATAGTTGCAAAATCAATTCTTACAACGCGTTTGTTTTTCCCCGACATTGTTTTTTCCTTTCTTCCCCCCCTTCTTCTTTAATAATGTTTTTATTCTGTAACCATGTGTAGTTTGGAATCCAGCGTCTGGGAAATATGGGGGAAAATCACTAAAAAGGAGTGACCGCTCCACCATTTATGCTCTCCTGAATTGCCCATTAATCATCAACTTGCTCCAGTCTGAACCAGAATCTTGACACGTGCTGCTCGCCCAGACAGGCCTGGGGGACCCAGCATCCTTCGTCCACTTGTGGCTCAGAAAGTCACCATCCTCATGAGAAGGGGAAGGACCGGGTAGTGTGACATTGTGTCCCCCTTTGCTCTTGGCCTTTTTTCTAACTCCTGCCACGTGATGTGCCGAACATATGGGACCAGTGTTGCCCAGGCCAGGGGGGATCAGGCAAGGAGTCAAGGTCAGAGTGGGAGGTTCGGTAGAAGTTGACAGGAGACATCCATACGCGCCATCACCATGTGGCCCTCCTGCCACAGCCCTGCTCTCTGCCCCCAGCCCTACGGTCCTGCTGCTCTGCCAGCTCCTGGAAAACCAGAGGCCCTTCTCTGCCCTCCTTGCTGTCCTCTCTTTGGCCTGAGGTCATTGTTGTCCCTTTTCCCACCAACTCAGAAAATGCCCAGAAGGTGTTCCCTTGTATATATATTTTTAAATAAATGTTAATAGTAAAGAGTAATACCCAGGATAGAACATTTTAAAATTAAGAAATAACCTCTAGATCTAACATCCAAGACCTCTCCTGCCAACATGTGCTATACTTTTTCTGTGCTATGAATTTATTTTTTAACATGGGTGCAATTATACTATGTAACCATAAGTATACAAATGGCATAAATGTTGTTTCCAGCTTTGTTTTTTAGCCTTGGTTGCTCAAGAACATTTCCCATGCCTTCATAGTTGTTTTATCAACATCAGTTAAATACTTACTGGTAATAAAAATACAGAAACCTTAGAAAAAGCAGACCAGTAAAAAGAAGTAAGCAAAAGCATTTCTATTTCCTTCTCTTGGGCTGACTATACTCCTTTTGAAGTCTTCTGAATATATAATTGGGGTTATTCTTTATATAGAACTTACGTGTTGCATTCTATTAACTTGATTCACTAAACTAACCCATTACAGGATGCATGCGATTTAATTAACCATGTCTTTGGTTTGGGGCATCGGCTGTTTCTTTCTGTTGTTCATCCTTAAGATAAGGTTGAACATCCTTCTTTGTAAGTCTTTAATGGCATTTCTCATCATCGTTTAGTATAGATTCCTGGATATGGAAATACTTGTTCCAATGATACGAACTTTTCAAAGCTTTATGCTACATAACCAAATTATTTTTTAAGAAGACTCCAATTTTATTACTTATTTAGTTAGTTAGTTCAACTCCACCCACCTCCCAGCATGGGGCTCGAACTCATGACCTGAGATGAAGAGTCACATGCGTTACTGACTGAGCCAGCCAGGCACGCCCAGACTCTTCCAGTTTAAACTCCCAACGAAAGGGCATAGGAATATCTTTCTCATCCTCGTTTTTAAAATTTTATTTCTTTAGTAACTGTAACCAGGTTGGCATTTATAATCTGCCTAAGCAACTTGCAGGGGTGCCTGGGGGCTCCGTTGTTCGAGTGTCTGACTCTTCCTTGCGGCTCAGCTCCGGATCTCAGGGTCGTGGGCTCAAGCCCCCCGTCGGGCTCCGTGTTCAGTGTGAGTGCGCTGGAGAGTCTCTCCCCCCCTACCCGCCCTTCTCTGAAATAAGTAATTAAATAAAAATCTTTAGGAGAAAGAGAAGCAACTGTGTACCAGCGATTGTCCCAGCCCTGTGTGTGCATCTCTTCTAACGCAGCAGCCAGCCAGGGGGACGGATATCACTTGCTGTCTCGCTTTATAGATGAGGAAACTGCAGCACAGAAAATTAAAGTAACTTGCCCAAAGTTGTCCACCTAAACATTGTCTGAACCAGGATTCCTACCCTGAGACTGTGCAGGTCCAAAACCTGACAAGCTTTGTCACCAAGCCCCTACAAGGGAAACAGTGCAGCTCACTACGTGGAAAACACGTGCACACGTGCGCGCGCGCACACACACACACACACACACACTAAACACCTCAGCCCTGTCACCACTGAGTGACTGCACCACCTTGGGCACCTTGTGAGGTCACCACGGAGGAAGAAGGCACAGGTGGGCCAATAGATTGGGAAAAAAAATCTATGAAAATGAATGTGAAAACACATTTTAAATAATATTCACCTCTAATAGTGTTTAGTTTTATTTATACAACTTAGTCCTGCAAAGAATTGGTGTTGTATCATCAGGCTTTGCAACATTTTCTTTTGATTTTTTTCAGACCTGAAAGCAGGAGAAAATGACCACATTCGTTTTCTTGTACATTTTAATAGTTTCTTGTGCCAACATTTTATCTCTGGGATCCGTGTCGGGTTCATGTGGGCACACAGGGGGAGGGGCAAAACTCACTATTTTTTTGTCGAGAAAATTAAATCAATTACCTCGATGCCTCCGCTGCTTTGTATTCCTTGCCGTGTGAATTGTATAAGAAGGACTTCTAAAATGCTCTCCTTCCTGCTAAGGAAGCTCGTATGTGTACCAACTACAAGAAGTAATCTTAGAGACAGGATATCATAGAATCGCTACCTTTTTTTAAAAAGAAACTGGTTATTTAAGTGACATAGTACAGGCCCTAAAATATTACGGTTTTGCACTGCGAGGGAATGCCCGATACAGGTACAAAAAGAGAGAGTTTGTTGTCAGTTGCGCAGTTCGGACCAAACGAGTGGGGAGCAAACCATGGAAGTGTCTGTGTCACCCAGGCGGGCGGTACGGTAGCAGTCCGCAGTGACAGTGGCCGTCACCCCCACCTGCAGAAAATCAGGACAGCTGTCAGGTCCTGCTGGGGCTCTAGAGCCACCATGTGAGAGGGCTGGGTGTGTGCCTTCCAGGGGACCGGCATTCCAGAATCATCTGGGGCTTTCTTTGTAAGAAGCCCCCTCATGCCCTCTCCCGTGCGTGCTGCCCCCATTCCCTGCAGAATCTAGGCTGGTTTTCCACCCCCTTTCCTCACTTGCCCTGAGGGTCCTCGTCCGGCCAGACCTCCCAAGACGGCAGCACAGGGCAGGAGAGATCGTTTACATGGAAAGCAGGAGTATCACGAGTTACTCCCGTTGCTTACAAGTTGACAGCCAAGTACTGTGTCCTTCTTTCTCCTGTGTTTGCAAGAATTTCCTTAGGAAGGTCGTAGCATAATTTTGCAGGTTGAAGTACACTTACTCACGGATTTTTTGCTTCCTTTCAGCCCACAGACTTTGGATATTGGAATACTGGACATCTTCGGTTTTGAGGAATTTCAAAAGAATGAATTTGAACAAGTGAGTGGTTGGGTTTTTTTTTTTTTTGAAACTTTATTATAAACTTAAATGTGTTTTTTTTTCCAACTAATAAGTCAACTCTTGAATTCAATAAACACTATTTGCATAATTACTTGCAAATGCAGAATTAAATTAAGTATTTTGCTATCCTGTTTTAAAATATGTATCCCTGGTTCATGGATATATTCATCCTTATTATGACATCTGTAAACAATGGGCATAATCATTTAAAAAAAACAGAAGCACTTGTTTTAAAATATAGCGGATGCTACTTCAACGAGGTCAGAGAGACAGAAGGCATCACTGTGCAGTCAGGGCAAAGGTCTTAGAACATTGGCCAAAAATCAGAATGGAAACACTGCATTATGCTAAAGACTGTTATCTGTGGGATCGTCTCTATGTGACATCTGTACATGCGATTATCAGAAACTCGTAAAAATAGATTCAAGAGGCACTGATTATTTTTAATCCATTTACAGTTTAGGGCACTCTGAAAAACGCTAGTTCTTTTTTTAAGGATCTCCATAGTAATGTATGAATCATTTAATCGAAGTAAGTATATCTAAAAATTAAGTGTGGAAGAAGAGAGTAGAAATAGAACTTGCCCCAGCCGGCAGAGAAGGAGAAGCGAGCCTGTGCAGAGGTGGGGTGGGGGGAGAGAAAACCAGGCTGTGTTACAGCATGGGAACAGCCCCAACTGTGCCCTGGTTAGGGAGCACTCTTTATAATATCACTTGTTCGGCTTTGGTTTTTTAAGGGAGATAGCGTGGTGGTGAATGACGGCAGATGGGAGTTTGAAACCTCAGTCCTGTGACTTTCACGAGCAGGGCTGTCTCGGTCCAGAGCGAACATCCCTAATGATCCTGGGCTTCCTAGTCTTTATAAAGTTGGGATCCTGAGAGGGCTGCAGTGCTGTGGGATTTAACAAGCTGTCTGTCCTAAGGGTTCCGGTGTCATTTAGCTCCCATCCACATGTGAGAAATAGTGGTGAACCACTGCTGCTGTTATAAATGAGGACACTCGAAAACCTTCTAAAATTCACCTTTTTTTTTTTTTCACTTAAAAGTGGTGCAGCATCTTGTGAGTAAATCCTAAATCATGTTGACTCACCTAATCCAGGGTGAGTCATCATGAATCATGTTCTTTACAAAACTTTTGAAAAGTCTGCTATGAAATCAGACGAGGAGGACCACAGAGTTCTGCTCCTTTCAGATTTCTGTATCCGTGGGTGTGTGGGAGCAGGAGGACTGTGGCTTTATTTATTCATCACCTACTCTAAGGAAACTGGAGGGGAACAGAGGCAGAGGGTGGTTAGAGGACCGACTGGTGAAATGGTACCAAGAGACGTGGGTCTGCCGGCCTTGACCGAGATGCAGCTCTCCCACAAGAACTTGAAGGTCGTCTGGCCAGCAGTATTGATCTCTGACATGTTTGCATAGAAACATACAGGCTCTCCTGTCCCTAATGAGACTCCATGGTTTGTCCATCCCCTGACAAGAGACGTGTAGAAACCACCGGTGCGGTGGGGCCCTGTCTCATCCTCTCCAAAGCCAGGCTCCCAACACCTGCTCCACACCCCACTCCCTGATCTGTCCAGCCTGAGCTGATGATTGGGATGGACAAAACCTATGTGTTATTTCCTTATTAAAACCTACTTCTTTTACTATAATTGCCTATAGCCTTCCTTCTTTTGGCTAAATATTTGAATTATGTATTTTAGAATATATATTTATATACTCTCACAAATAATATATACTATACATAATATAGTATGTAATACACATACATAATGTATATAGTAATATATAATATGTATTATATATAATATATAGTATATATACATAATAAAATATACTTTCCCAGGCTGAGAATCTCACAGAACAAGGAATGGCATGTTTTCAGATCTAAAGAATGAGTCTCTATTAAATACCAAAATGTAGTTTTAGATGCTTCCGAGTAAAATCTCAAGATCAATTCTTAGGTTTAAGTGATGAAAAAAAACATATTGTAAAAAAAAACCTGTACCTTTTTCTTAGGTTGGTTTGGCTGCTGTATACAATGGTAACTAGGAGCCATTTAGAAGAATGAAATTATTTTCTCTATGATGAGTCCAAATCTGAACTTACAGTGGGTTTAGCAAATTTCTAGATTTGCGTGTGAACTTACACAGAGGTTTGGTTTGAATGTGGCATACTAGATTCTTGACTTGCTCATAGGATGTGAACATCTTCATTTTATATTCCACTGCAAACTTTCGGCAAAATGTTTAACGAATCGATCCTGTGTTCTGAATCAAACCCAGGAGAATATTCGTGCCTTCATAAGTATTTATTTTATTCTGTTTTGAGCTTTTTGACCCATCTGTCAGCTCTTTGCTGGAATGGTAACTCCTGCAGTGTTGAGCTGTGTCTGGTATAGCATTTTGTATACAATAGAAGCTTAACAAGTACAGTTTCAGTTGAGAGCTCAAGAATGAGTTCATAAGAAAACATCTTCATAGTGAATCTCCTAGTGATTGCCTTGCTCAGGAATAAATGCATGTATTTCAACTGTTCCTGTATAGGAAGCCTGACAAAATGTTTAGAACAGGGACAGTGGGAAGAGATAAGAAGAAGGACTTCAAAATCTCAGCTTCTCCAACCTCAGTGTCCCCAGGTAGCTCTAAAAAGATTAGATGGGATTCTGTGGTTCTTTAGAGGAGAATTCATTTCAGCTAAGAGAAATGCTAATCCTGTTTTCATTGACTTTTAATGATTTGTTTCTATTTACAGCTATTTTACATATTATAATAAAGACCATATTTAGAGTAAAATATATAACTACATATATATATATATATATATATATATATATATATAGTTTTACGAAATTATATATAGTTGAATGGTTCAATGGGGGGAGGGGGTCATCCTAAGTCATTGGAGTCCCAAAGTCCAAATTGGAAGGCTGTGACTCTACCACCCGCATTATTTAAATACCTACATCATTACCAGCTCACTCTCTGTTACGTAGTACCTGCATTGTACGAACCCTGTTTCCTTCACCACGTAGAGTTTATCTCTAGCTCTGTCAAAATATCTCCTAACGTGTCCAGGGAGAAGCTCTCCAGCCGACCCTCAGGCATCAAGCAGGCGGTGAATTCCACGTTTGTAGTGCTCAGGAAGCAGAAAGATAGCGAACGAGATGGGGATATCCCTTACACATCCCAGCGCCAATGATGCCACAAAGGAGAGAGCGATCTGAGGCACCAGGAAATGGGAGAGAGCGGTAAACATATGTCTCACTCCAGATGCAATGGTGTATTTGGAAAAGCGAGAAGAGTGAATGAGACATCACGGCGGATAACGAGGGGACTTGAGAGGGAAGCTGGATGTGGCCTGAGCGTGCAAAACCAGTAACTCCTCTAGAGTTTAAAAATAGCACATCAGAGGCATGACGGGAGTGAAGACAGACTGACTTGGTCAAAACAAAGTAGATAGCCTCAGTGAGGGACTGTGCAGAGGCTCCCACAATTCACACGCTTAGATGGAAGGCCTCAGTGTGTGAAGTTGCCTGTCTTCCCTAAGCCACCACATGGGTCACTTGGGGCAGTCCCTCAACAAATAACTGAAGAATGGAGGGCAGACTTAGGGCTGCTCCATCCTGCCGCTCTTGATAAGGACAGAGTGCAGGCGGGAGTATCAGTGACTGCTAACGTGGCTAACAGAGACATTCACAGGACGCTTGTGAAGTGTCCTTGCCAAGATAGAAAGAAGGGTGGAGAGGGAGGGAAGGAAGAGAGAAAACCTGAATATAATGAAGTTTCTTGAGCTAACTACTACGTAATAGGGACTAAGGACAGAGGAACACGATGCAAGAAACCATGAGGATGCTCTCTGCAAATCCCAGCGCACGGGAAACCATTCAGGACAAATGGCCTATCTCTGCAAACACAAGGGTAAAAACTTAGAAGAAGGTGGGTAGCCTATAGATTCAAAGACTCTAAGAGATCAAGAAGTCAGTTAAATATACGGACCTTGTGTAGATCCTTAATTGTTGAAGTACAAAATCTACGAGTGAACCAATGTATGGTAAAAATCTAGATATTTGATGAAGTAAAGGAATTATTGTTGATAGAAATTATGGAGTCAAAGGTACTGTGGATGTGTTTTCTAAGTCCTCAAATCTTAGAGAACTATGCTAAAATACTTGCCAATATTTCAATGAGCGCCTGAGAATTACTTCAGCTGAGTCCAGTGTTGAGGGGAGCAGGAAGGTGAGTAAAGCAGAATTGGCCATGAGCTGATAATTCTTGAGGTTTGTTGGCAGGTGAGGGTTCATTACATTGTTTACTGTGGAATATGCTTAAAACTGCCCTTAATATACAATTTGAAGTAAATTGAGAATATTTTGAAGTTACATAAATACTATTTGAATAAATGCTGGAATACTACCACACCTAACCAATGGGTTGCAAAGCCCTATGTGCTACAACACATCTTGACCAAAGACACAAAGGATGAAGTCATGGAAACTAATGATTTAACATTCAGGAATTTTCCTAAATTTCCCACCATACACATAAAATGCAGCTATGTATAATGAAATGCTTGGAGCTCAGAGTTTAGTAAAATTGCATATCAACAACCTTCTGTAAGAATAGAGTGAGTTTGAAGAGAGACTACATTTGTTCAAACTTAAAGCTTCTGTTGCAGAAGATAAACTTGTGATATATGATCTATCGTCAAACCAGGCTTCATCCTAAGCTGATTTTGGCAGGGTTGTCAAGGATTTGAGACGTTTCCCTGCTTACAAACTCTTTTCTAAAAAGTGAGATTTATTGGAAAGGAGATGAACAGTAATTCAATGAGGCTTGAGCTAAGTGTTTGAACACTGAAAAAGCCAGATACCTTGACGTCTCAAATTTTATGAAATGAGGTCATGTATTTTGGCAACTTCAACCTCAAAAAAAAAAAAAAATACCATAAAATTCTTAGTTGTGGAATTGCTATCCTGGAAATGATACACAGATCAATCATCACCCTTCATGTGGAGTAGCCCATTTTACAGACGGGAAAATGGAGGGCTACAGTCTCTGCTCTGGGACAGAGAGTCTTGTTAGCAGTACTGGAAGGACTTGCTTTTCTCACTCACTTGCATCAGGGCAGTCTATGGTGCATTCATTCAACAAACACGATCTGCACATGTATGAAGTTCCAGGCCCCCATTCCAGGCACTAAGAAATGCATAGGCATCGGGGTGTGTTCTGTAGGATGCAAATGGAAGGAGGACCAATTCTAATTGGACACCGTGGGAGAAAGGCGGGGAAGCCTTCAAGAGGAAAATGTTGCCATTTTAGCTCCAAGGCTGGTATGACCCCTTCTGTTTTCATCCTAATTAATGTTCTGACAACTATTAGGTTTCAGTATTTATCTGGAGTACCTGGGTGGCTCTGTGGGTTAAGTGTCCAACTGTTGCTCTCAGGGTCATGAGTTCAAGCCCCTCATTGGGCTCCACACCAGGCTTGGAACCTACTTAAAAAAAAAATAGGTTTCAGTATTGATCTGCTTACCACCCAATCAGTTGAGCTATGAAAACAAAAAATATTTTATTGTTAAGTCACCTCATGTTTAGATTCCAAAATTGTACATACATTAAATATCCAACTCAGTTTAAGAAAAATTTGAATGAGAAAATTTAGTTTCTTTACATAGTAGAACACTAGCTAGTGGGGTACTCAGGTGCTATAGAGAACCAGCAATTAAATAATGAGCTGCTATTTTAATGTACTTGCAATAATATTGGGTTCTGGTTTCAAAATACAGTATGCCTGGAAGTCTTCTCAGGTAGGGTGCCCGGCAGGCTCAGTATAGCGTGGAACTCGATCTCAAGGTCATGAGTTCAAGCCTCCCGTTGGCTGTAGACTCTATTAAAAAATACATACATACTTTTGTAGCAACATGGACAGGACTGGAAGAGATTATGCTGAGTGAAATAAGTCAAGCAGAGAGAGTCAATTATCACATGGTTTCACTTATTTGTGGAGCATAACAAATAGCATGGAGGACAAGGGGAGATGGAGAGGAGAAGAGAGTTGAGGGAAATTGGAAGAGGAGGTGAACCATGAGAGACTATGGACTCTGAAAAACAATCTGAGGGATTTGAAGGAGCCGGGGGTGGGAGGTTGGGGGAACCAGGTGGTGGGTATTAGAGAGGGAACAGATTGCATGGAGCACTGGGTGTGGTGCAAAAACAATGAATACTGTTACACTGAAAAGAAATTAAAAAAATACATACATACATATATATACATAAATATAAGATGAAAGTTAAAAAAAAGTCTTCAGGTAACAGTTTTTGAAAAGCTAATTTTGAGGAAACTTTAAAAAATGAGACAGGGTAAAGCAATTTTAACTGTACATTTAATGACATTTTCCCCTCCAAACTGTATAACTTAAAAAAAAAAAAAAAGTCACCATTTTGGTGTTAAGGAAAGCAAGGCCCAGATAATTTAAGTAAGTCACAGAAGGACCTAGCACGAGGCTCAGAATTCAGGATGATACGTGGTCTCTCCCCAGTTCTGCAGGTGCTTTGAAACTACACGTAAATGTGGATTATTACTATACGTTTTCCAAACTGCTGTCTGCCTGTGGTGGTATTTGTTTGTATTTCTCTTAGGACACAACATTATTTATTCTATTAAATGTAGAAATAAATAACTTAATAAATTTTATTTGACATCATTTTTTTCCCCATCATGGAGTTTTTCAGCAAATCTTTTTACTAAGTATAAAGTAAGTTAGAGAAAGCCAGTTTATCTTCTTTATTACAGAATACCAGAATGATTAAAAGGAAATGTGACAGGACATCAAAAGAAGAAAGAATGGATCCCAAAATATACATCGGGTCACTTCAGACAGGAACGGATTGAATTCTTGTAGTGATGACTAACCTAGGAAAAGCCTACACTTACAGTAGTGACTGCACAGATCGAAAGCTCAAAAGTGCTGACCAGAAATAGAATTCATGTAGTTTTCTGCTAATAATCAATAATGGTTATAAGCACTTGAGCCCCCACTATGGCCCAGATGCGTTTTCTGGGTGATCTCCGATTCCCATGGCAACCCTCTGGGGAAGGCACGGCCGGCCAAGCAGGGAACATGGATGCATGTCTGTCGGCCCTGAGGCCAGCTCTCTGCGTGCGTGCTATGTCCCTCTCTTTGCCACCTCGAGACCATCATCCTGAAGAGCCTAGTTATTCAGTCCTCTCAGCTTCGCATCTAATCCCGGGTAATGACAACTATTTTACAAAGAGCAGATATTTCAGTAGAAATTATATATTAATTATTGTTTTTAGGCCTACATTAACAAGTGAATGTGAGAAGAGAAGGCATATTGATTAAGCTGAGAGGTTGCTCAATGTGCACACGTGCGCGCACACACACACACACACGCACACACACACTTATTTTTTGTTGAAAAGTAGAGTGTCTGAAGCTTTAAAATACGAGAATTTTGACCAGAAGTTATGTTTCCAACAACTGGTCATGGCTTCTCTATAAATGGAAGGATATGCTTTATAGACAACGTATCATACAAAATAGCTAAAAATACTTTCTTTTACATTTGTAGTTTCCAATTCTGATATTAGTAGATTATTATGCAGAATATGGCAATCAACTTAGCCAGTGGGGTTTCTTGTTGGCTGATCCCTTCAGTCAATCCCTTAAATCCCAGAGTAGTGATTACTCCTTATTAGAGGAGAACACAAGTATGAATCAGGCCCATTGGAATGTTGAATTTATTTAATGAGCCTGCATTGCTCTAAATAAGAGACTCAGTAAGGAAATGTTGAGAAAGTGGTTTTTTTTTTTTATTTTTTTTTTTTTATTTTCAGCATAACAGTATTCCCTGTTTCTGCACCACACCCAGTGCTCCATGCAATACACGCCCCCCCAATACCCACCACCTGGCTCCCCCAACCTCCCACCCCCCGCTGCCCCAACCCCCCCAGATTGTCCCTCAGAGTCCACAGTCTAACATGGTTCACCTCCCCTTCCAATTTCCCCCAACTCCCTTCTCCTCTCTAACTCCCCATGTCCTCCGTGTTATTTGTTACGCTCCACAAATAAGTGAAACCATATGATAATTGACTCTCTCTGCTTGACTTATTTCACTCAGCATAATCTCTTCCAGTCCCGTCCATGTTGCTACAAAAGTTGGGTGTTCATCCTTTCTGATGGAGGCATCATACTCCATAGTGTATATGGACCACATCTTCCTTATCCATTCGTCCGTTGAAGGGCATCTTGGTTCTTTCCACAGTTTGGCGACCATGGCCATTGCTGCTATAAACATTGGGGTACAGATGGCCCTTCTTTTCACTACATCTGTATCTTTGGGGTAAATACCCAGTAGTGCGATGGCAGGGTCATAGGGAAGTTCTATTTTTAATTTCTTGAGGAATCTCCACACTGTTCTCCAAAGTGGCTGCACCAACGTGCATTCCCACCAACAGTGTAAGAGGGTTCCCCTTTCTCCACATCCCCTCCAACACATGTCGTTTCCTGTCTTGCTAATTTTGGCCACTCTAACTGGTGTAAGGTGGTATCTCAATGTGGTTTTAATTTGAATCTCCCTGATGGCTAGTGATGAACATTTTTTCATGTGTCTCATAGCCATTTGTATGTCTTCATTGGAGAAGTGTCTGTTCATATCTTCTGCCCATTTTTTGATATGATTTTCTGTTTTGTGTGTGTTGAGTTTGAGGAGTTCTTTATAGATCCTGGATATCAACCTTCTGTCTGCACTGTCATTTGCAAATATCTTCTCCCATTCCGTGGGTTGCCTCTTTGTTTTGTTGACTGTTTCCTTTGCTGTGCAGAAGCTTTTGATTTTGATGAAGTCCCAAAAGTTTATTTTTGCTTTTGTTTCCTTTGCCTTTGGAGACATATCTTGAAAGAAGTTGCTGTGGCTGATATCGAAGAGGTTACTGCCTATGTTCTCCTCTAGGATTCTGATGGATTCCTGTCTCACTTTGAGGTCTTTTATCCATTTTGAGTTTATCTTTGTGTACAGTGTAAAAGAACGGTCGAGTTTCATTCTTCTACGTAGAGCTGTCCAGTTTTCCCAGCACCATTTATTGAAGAGACTGTCTTTTTTCCACTATATATTTTTTCCTGTTTTGCCGAAGAATATTTGACCGTAGAGTTGAGGGTCCATATCTGGGCTCTCTACTCTGTTCCACTGGTCTATGTGTCTGTTTTATGCCAGTACCATGCTGTCTTGGTGATCACAGCTTTGTAGTAAAGCTTGAAATCAGGTAATGTGATGCCCCCAGTTTTATTTTTGTTTTTCAATATTTCCTTAGCGATTCGGGGTCTCTTCTGGTTCCATATAAATTTCTGGATTATTTGCTCCAGCTCTTTGAAAAATACCGGTGGAATTTTGATCAGAATGGCATTAAAAGTATGGATTGCTTTAGGCAGTATACACATTTTAACAATGTTTATTCTTCTGATCCAAGAGCATGGAATGGTCTTCCATCTTTTTGTGTCTTCTTCAATTTCTTTCATGAGTGTTCTGTAGTTCCTCGAGTACAGATCCTTTACCTCTTTGGTTAGGTTTATTCGCAGGTATCTTATGGTTCTTGGTGCTATAGTAAATGGAATCGATTCTCTAATTTCCCTTTCTGTATTTTCATTGTTAGTGTATAAGAAAGCCACTGATTTCTGTACATTGACTTTGTATCCTGCCATGTTACTGAATTGCTGTATGAGTTCTAGTAGTTTGGGGGTCGAGATTGAAGCAGTGATCAAAAACCTCCCAAAAAACAAGAGCTCAGGTCCTGATGGGTTCCCTGGGGAATTCTACCAAACTTTCAAAGAAGAAATAACACCTATTCTCCCGAAGCTGTTTCAAAAAATTGAAGCAGAAGGAAAACTTCCAGACTCTTTCTGTGAAGCCAGCATTACCCTGATCCCCAAACCAGGCAAAGACCCTACCAAAAAGGAGAATTTCAGACCAATATCACTGATGAATATGGATGCTAAGATTCTCAACAAGATACTAGCAAACAGGATCTAACAGCACATTAAAAAGATTATCCACCATGACCAGGTGGGATTCATTCCTGGGCTACAAGGATGGTTCAACATTCGCAAATCAATCAATGTGATAGAACAAATCAATAAGAGAAGAGAGAAGAACCACATGGTCCTCTCAATTGATGCAGAAAAAGCATTTGACAAAATCCAGCATCCGTTCCTGATTAAAACGCTTCAAAGTATAGGGATAGAGGGAACATTCCTGAACTTCATAAAATCTATCTATGAAAGACCCACAGCAAATATCACCCTCAATGGGAAAAAGCTTGCAGCCTTCCCGTTGAGATCAGGAACACGACAAGGATGCCCACTCTCACCACTCTTGTTCAACATAGTATTAGAAGTCCTAGCAACAGCAATCAGACAACAAAGAGAAATAAAAGGGATCCAAATTGGCAACGAAGAAGTCAAACTCTCTCTCTTTGCAGATGAGAAAGTGGTTTTTGCCTGAATAAAAACAATTCTTTTTTAAAGATTTATTTATTTATTGTGAGTGTTAGCAGGAGGATGAGCAGAGGGAGGGAAACAATCTGAAACAGACTCCTTGTGGGCAGCGGAGGGCCGAGCCCAACTGGGGGACGATCCCACGCCCCTGAGCTCATGACCTGAGACCAAGAGCCGGCCGCTTAGCTGGAGGACCCACCCAGGTGCCCCTGAACAGAAACAATGTTGTTATGCCTGTGATAGAACTATATTTGCTTAAAACCTGTTCTGCAGGTTTGATTTTGAAATTTCGAAGGGAACCCAGAAGATGTTTGTAAGGAAGTTTACAAGGACATGCGGTTTGTTTAGGAAAAAGTCCACCAAAGAGAAGGGGAAGGGCAGGGAGACGAGAAAGGGTGGAAACCAAACAAATCCGGGGAAGACACCAAAGCAGCAGCAGGGGGGCTGGCGTGGGTGGGCGCTCGGTGGCTACCTGCTGACCGAGGCTCCTGGGGCGGGGGAAGAGGCCTGGCGCAGGGTCTACGTGGTGCCCTAAGCCTCTACTTGTACATGACATCGGAGTGCTGGCAGAGGAACCGTGGTCCCTCTATCAGGTCGAGACAGACGGTGCTAAGAGAAAGTAAATAAGCCTCCCCAAACAAGAATGGGGAGAAGAAAGGCCTCTGCCATAACAGGACATTCAAAGAAGGCAAAATAGAGGATTTAAAAGCTGAAACAAATCAGTGAGGTGCCATTCCCTCACCAGCCCCTGCACCTGCTGTTTTATAGATAATGTGTCAAAATTGGGAATGATTGATTTGTTGGGGAAAGAACATAGAGCAATCTGGCGAGCCCCGAGGCATACTTTGAAAAAGTAAGGTGGAGATTCACAGGATTGTCAGCACAGGAAAGGCCCTGAGAAGTCCTGCAGAGAAGCCCATTAACTTACCTCACTTCAGTGTTTCTCCAGTGGGTTTCTGATTTAGTATGGGTTTTTCGTTTGTTTGTTTATTCATTTTTTTAGGCAGTATCAACTGAGATCTCATTGAATTAATGTTCTGCTAAACACATGCAGAAAATACAGACTGTCTGAAATCTGACATCATTTCTGCACAATCTAACAATATTCCATTAGTGCATTATATATACATATCGGTATTCATTGAGAAACAAATCAGTTAATGGATTGTGTATGCTCTGTGCTATGCTTTGGTGTGCTCACCATGTCTACATATTAAAATCACTTGGAAAGCTTTTAAACTGTACCAGTGTCTGGGCCTCACTCTGGCTTGATTGGTTTGGGGTCAGGCCGAGACATCAGCATTCTGTAAGAGCTCCGAGGCAATCGCCGTCTAACGCTTGGGTTCTGCCTTCACCTGGAGTCGGCTTTCATTAACCTTCTACTTTAATTCTGTGATGTAAATGTCATGCTCTATTATATTTTTGCTTCAGAGATATTTCACTGAGTAATAAAAATAAAGGGAGAACAGTTGGTGAAAATTTACTCAAGAAATTAAGTTTGTCCTTAATACAAATGATAGACCATCTGGATGAGCAATCATGTTCTGTTACTGAAGTGGGTTTCCAAGGGGTGCATCATTTGTATTATTAAACCAGTTAGCAATGGCACTTAATGTACGAAGCATGTATTTGCATCAGAGAAGGGTGCGTGCTAATTAAGCAGTACTTAGTATTGTCTCATTTTCATCTGTGAATCCTCGCCTTCTCTTGCATCCAGGCCGCTCGGAGGAATACCCAGAGATTCAGTGCCGCCCGGTTAGGATTCTGATGGACGATGTCAAAAAGTAAAAATGGTTGCTTTGCAGTGAAGTCAATCATATTCTCAGTTTTCAATGCAGATCGATGCTTCTAGATATGTAAACTAATTTGCCTGGAAACATGTCTCCCTGTATCTTTTTCTCATTGCGTTTAATACACACCCACATATGTACCTGCAACACAGCAGTGAAGCCGTATCAGGAATAAGTAGGTTCTGGCCATGAGTGGGGCCATCGTTTTCTTGATGGGATCCATTTTTTCCCCCATTTTCATCTAGATATCTGACATACCCTGATGTTTCCATATTAGCCACGTTTACTGGCAGTTTCAAAGTTCATGCTGCAGTGCCCTTTGTAGATTTTGACTTAGGGTCAAACAGTGGGTGCTGTAAACAATATAGAATAGGGAAAGGCAAACTGTTTTCATAGAAAATTGTAATGTACACGTTACTTCAACATGAATTTGGAAACCGTTCTACTTTGAACTGTATATGCTCCCATTGATTTCCTTTCCCACCCAGCACTGGTCTTCTCTGTTAGAAACAAAAAAACATTTCAGTCTCAGACAGCACCAGTGTAACAAAGGCTGCGAGTCAAAAACCACTCCCCAGCCTACTCAGTTTTACCCACCACGCTGGAATTTTCCCTATGGGATTATAATAAATGACTTCTTTCCTCCCCCCTCTCCAAATACAAAGAACATGATGTACAATACACGGCTCTGATCACCTGATGTCACAAAATGCCATCCAGTGTTGCAGCGTAAAATGTCAAGGCTTAGTAGAGAAGCTGGATGTTTTACAAATCATCTTGACCAGGAGAGTAAGAAATCGAATTGTATCCAGAAGCACAGGCCAGATCCATTTCCTGTTAGCCAAAGTTTGGCAGATTACTTTAGGCCTTCCTAGGGGAAAAAAAGGAGGGGGTGGAGAAAAAGATGTACTCTGACACCCTCCAGCTCTTTCTAATTTTGCTGTGGCTTTGACCACATTCCCACTTGGTGCCTCCATTTCCCCTGAAACAGTGGATCCATTCAGCAAAGCCAAGACTCAGTTCAATAAAATATTAAACAGTAACAATTGAATTGTCTGTCTGTATTATAAAAAAGCCTAAGTTGCTCAGACCAGCCACGGGTATAGGGAGATTCTCAGCTATGAGATGCTCAAGGGCGAGAGGATGTGGGCAGGTTGTCATGGAAAGTAATTTTTGCAACAACAGACCTGCCATCTATTGTGAACACGAAATGGTAAGAAAATTCTGTTCGGTGTGTTTGGGACATCCACATCTACGTGCCTTCAATGAGAGACTCTCAAACTGAGGGGAGAGATCTATGCTCTGTGATTCGGGTATTTCTTGTATACTACAGAATCAGCCACGGATATTCTCATTTTGGAACGCTTCATTAGACTGTAACATAGTAACCGACAGTAACATATCAGACGTTGCAGAGTATCAGACATCTCCTTATTTTTCATGGCTCCCACCTTTATCTCCTGCGCAATCCATTTCCTAAAATACATTCCATTTAGGTGCACTCTCCATAACCACTTTAAAACCTACTTCTTCTGTAGAAGCTCGGACTGCTGACGTATAGAACGTATTTATGTTTTCTTAAATGATTTAATGTATTTTTAACATCAAAATTTTTGAAAAATGACAGTTGTGTATATCATATAATTAAAGAGAGTATTTTCCAGCAGTTTCATTCCATAATGGAGTAATTCATTTTCTGTTCATTTACCGTAAATATTTCACCCCAAATTTTAACAGTCTTTTGTAGCATTAATTCATCTTTGGTAACAAAATTACTTAGGTATTAAAGGAGTGTAACAATTGGGTAGATTGGGGGACCATCTCAAAATATGATTTTTTTAAACAAAGTGAAATAATTTTTAACATTTCCATTTTTCTTCCCCAACAACAATTTTCAGACATTTCTGTTTTTTGTTTATGATGAAATGAGAGCCACAAGTAAATGTGTTACTTTCCTGGTGGGGCCGCTGCTATGAACAGAGTCGACACTGTTTTGGGGAAAGGGTTTGTCTTTCCAGAATCACTTCTGGAAATTTATACTCTGGAGAGTAAGGAAAGCAGGGATCTTGGTCAGCCGGTCTCACTTAGCTTTGACAGACCAAGCAAGGATGAACGTGAAGCGAGGCTGCAACAGTTGCGAGAAAGGAAATAGCTTTTTGTATGATATTTAAATAGTGAGTTCCGTCTCTTTGTTTGCCGGCCGTCATGTGCCAACCTTACCGGTCTGTGTCCGTGTTCAGGTTGTTTTGCCGTGACAACCAGCAGGCAAGTTAAATGTCCCACAAACGTATTGTCACCTGAAGTGACTGGGGTCGTAATATTTTTATATTCAGAGAATTCACGAGTGAAAGTGAGGGTTTGTCTAAGAAACTTTTAGTTTAAATACACAGAGCTTCCAATTTCGCCTCTATCTCATGAATTCTGGTTGTCAAGAGGCAGAGAGGAGACGTTCTATCAACTGCTAGCCGAATTGGATAGAAGAAAGAAAATTCAAGAAATCCCAGTGACTGTGGCTGGGGTAGCAGGAGGACGGAGATGAGGTGAAGAATGATTCTAAGTTTAAATGAATTGTCTCTAGTTCTTTAGGTTTTAAAGTTAATTTCCAAGACCGCAGCAATGTGGCACAGTTCTTATTTTAGGTTTAACTTAGATCTTATTTTGCAATAGAATGTAATAGGAAAGCTTTTTCAGTCTTAAGACATTTGTTTTATCACCAGATTTACAAAAACTTTTTTTTTTTTTTAAACTGTGAAGTCAGAAATACAAAACCAACTATGGGAGATAGGGCAATAGTCCCAGACCATCATTTTCTGATCTGGAGCTAATAAGAATTGCTTTTGTATTTCTTTGTCCAGATAGGGTATTCAGATCTTATTTTGAATATGGTTATTATTTAAGCATGTCATTTGGCATACTTCTCTATCAAGTATTCTCCATCTATTGCATTAATAACAAAATATCTATGTACATGCATCATTGAAATAACTTGACTGGATTGGGTCATCTGAGCCTCTACCTTTTCAGCTCTCCAGTCATGCTTTGATCAAGGTAGCCACATGCCCACAGTCCTGTCACTATGTCACCTTTTCTGAAGACATTTGAGATGTGTCTACTCACACAACTCTGGTCCTGGTAAGAAATAAAGAATGGAAACTGACATTACACCATCGGTCTCAGGACAAACTCTGTGTGCTGGCCAGTGCCCTACACTGATAAGTTTCTTTCTTCCCTGAAACCTCTCCCTCTGAGACTTCATTTCTGTAGAATCCCATCAACTCCCATCCCCCCACATAGCTGGATCTATGAGAAAATGGCTCTTTCTTTCATTGCACACGTTGTTCTTCAATCATGAACAGCCCCACCCTTAATGTGCAGGCAGCGGCACCTCTATGGAGAACTGAGGCATTCCTGGTGTTGGTCATTTATAAAAGTGGCTTGGCCTGCTGATTGGAAGCTGGAACATAAGGGGTGCTCTTATATGTCCAAGAGAAACCACGAGCCCCTGGTAGAAGGACAGGAATATCTAGGAAGAGCTCCCACTTAACAGGTGTTTTAAGGACACCAGACGTGGAGAAGAATTTGGATACATGCAGAAGAGAAACCTAGGGTGGTCCCTCTTTTCTTCAGTGACTATTTCAGTCCATGTGATTTACAAAATCTTTGGCATTTTCATTGTCTAACTATAACAGTTTCATATTACACATAATCCTAGATATTATTTCCTTTGCAGGTGTGATCTGGTTTTCTTTGAAAAGCTTTTTATCCGTTATTTTGATTTATATAAATGGTTCATCTTTAACTATTTTCAGTAAGTTACTGAATTCTAAATAGTTCTAAACGATTTGTCAGTTTTCACCTTTGGAGGTTTTACCATGGATTTTACCTGGTGTAATATAGTGACTCACTTACACATGGTCTGGGAGACAGAATGAGCTCATGAAGGGTGTGGGTGTAGGTGGAGAGGCCTGTGAGGCAGGAGGCCACAAGCACATGGTGTCCTGGAAGACAGTGGAGGCAGCTTTCCAGGAAAGCAGAGGAATCACCATGAGATAGTGCAGGGAGGTCAAGGAAAATGAACACCAAGAGTTGAACACTGGGTTTAGGAATGCATATGTCATTGGTGACTCCCACCAAAGTGATTCTTGTGGAAACACTGGGGGGCGGGGAGCAAAAGTTTATTGGAGTGGCTTCAACAGTGAAGAGGAGAATAATTTGAGATGATAGGGAAAGACAACTCCTTTGAGGTTTTCTTGTTGGAAAAAAGAGCAACAAAGCAAGAGGGTAGCCTACAGAGGAAGTAAGACTTCATTTTTGTTAGATTTGGGGTATTTTATTGATTTTTAGTATTTAAAGATAATTTTTAAGATTAAGAAATAACATATTTGTTTCCGGATGGGAAGAAAAAAGTTGACAGTTGGAGGAATATAAAAAATTTTCTGATAAAATAATTTCTATAACAGAATTCTTAAAGCAGTTATTCTTTCTGAAAGAAACCCACATTTTCTTGCCATCATGGATATATAACACAAGTGAGGTGGCAGTACACGTTTCTTTTGTCCCTGGGCTTTCATGGTAAACCCACCCTTTATCCTCAGTTGTTGACAAAGCCCAGATATAATTTCCTTTTGGAAATGTTTTTTACTCAACTATATTTTAAACCCCAACTTTGTGAGTTAATGTTGTAATTATACTTCTTGTTTTTAACATACTCACTTTAAGTTGAATAATCAGACCAAATGAAGTCAACAGTATCAGGTGAAACTCTTCTCTTTGACTTCTCAAGCAATACTGTAGTGCTTTATCTCAATAGACTAATTGGTGTGGAACATTCTTGAGTCAATATGTCGCCCATCTGAAATGGTCATAGAACGAGTGGATCTGCATGGCCATAATTACCTTGTGAATTGTTTTTCTTTCTCCCCCACAATAGCTTTGTGTCAACATGACCAATGAGAAGATGCACCACTACATCAATGAAGTGCTTTTTCTGCACGAGCAAACAGAATGTGTACAAGAGGGAGTTACCATGGAAACAGCTTATTCTCCTGGGAACCAGACTGGAGTTTTGGATTTTTTTTTCCAGGTATTCATATAATATAATTAGATACTTTACAGGATTTAAATATACTGGAGATAAAGAATTTTCTTTCAAGGGGCCTTCATTGTGAGATGGCTTTATATCTGAGACTTCACTGTATTAATTTTTTCAGAAATTTATTTCTTTCAGAATCAATTTGGGAGCACAAATTACCCTTTTCCTACAGGGGCATTTGAAGAATCATCAATTCATTGGAAGGGACTAGAAATATCAGATCATTTTGTTATAAAAATATTCAACATTGGTTATGTCAATAAAACTCCCCCTTCAGCACAGTTACAAATGCTCAGTGTACAAAATTAATATTTTATAAAACAATACTAAGACTAACAAGCTCATAGAACAAATTCAACAAGATCTTTTTAATTTATCTCTGAAGTTTGTAAGTTGAAATATGGAAAAACATTGGCAGAAAAATATGTTTGTGTATGTACAATATTAGGACCTCTGCCGGTGCCAATCCTTACCTTTTTTTATTTCTACCTTATAATGCAAAAAACTTTGCCTCATATCTCTATCATAAAAACAAAAATCTGCCACACAAACAGCAATCCCTCTGTACTAATGTAGAAAGACATGATATACATATATTGATACTATCTCTAAAACACTTGAACATTGTTTAAAACTGATGCCTTTCAGCCACTGGAGAACATAGGCTGTAATTTTCCACCCTTTATTTCTATAATTGTAGATTTGCAAATTTACTTTATACCTTTACCAAGTATGTGAAATAATCTTGTTCTTTTTACAAACTTGTCAACCTTCTTTATTTTAATGACAGAAGAAGCCATCTTCCTCCAGAAAACCATCCCTCATCATGACACACATGGTATATAACTTCTTTATACAAGGTTTGAAAATGTCTTCAAACCAATAGCAGTATGTAGTGAACTGTGTATGGGAAACCTCAGAAACCTGCTGCCCTCATTCTCACTGGCTGCTGTATCTTTGACTGCTAGCCACTGGCCAGCCAAATGATGTTCTTTTTATGTCTTTGATGGCTGTGATGTTCTATGTATTCAATGGCCATGATGTTCTTTCTATGTCTTTGATGGTCATGATGTTCTATGTCTTTGATGGCCATGAAGTTCTTTCTCTGTCTTTGATGGCCATGACATTCTTTCTATCTCTTCAATGGCCATGATGTTCTTCCTCTCTCTTCCATGGCCATCCTTGAGATTTCAGCATGGAGTCATGATTATCTCAATAGGAGGACCCTCATCAGAATGAGTTGGAAATGAGAGTGGGTTTTTCTCACTGCTGCTTCTCTTTGATACCCATAAAAATGAAAAGATGTACCAAGTATAGGGTGAAGCTTGAGTATTTATGTACAAATCTGCAAGTCTGTATACCAGACAGTCATACCCTATAATACAAAGGAAGCATACCGTTTCCTTCCTTGTACCCATAATCCACTATTGCTCACAAACATCTGTGATTTTTGCTAAAGCCATTAATTCATATTTCAACAAATATGTATTAGTCTTATGTCCATGAATGGAAGGCGTGGATCTAGATTCTTACCTGACTCTCCGTGTGTCTAGTGCACTTTGTTACCCTGTTGGTCCTCAGTGCTTTCTGCTGTCAAGGTGAAATGACATACATTTTGTAGAACAGTCTCTCCTAAACCCTCACTTCTGAAGGAATTGGACGCCATTTTTTATGACTTCTCCATGTTCTATTTTCTTCTTCAGACATGTCAGCAAGTTTCCAAGTCTTTAAGTTTCATTACTACCATTCTGTGTTTTTATATCAAACATCCAGAAAACATAATACATACAAATTTAAAAACTTTTGCAGACAATACAAATTACAGTGTTTTTAAAAAAATATCTTGTTGGTTTCTGACCATCTTATCCTTGGAAAACATCATCTTGCTTTTGGAGTAGAACAGGTTGGCTATTTTGGAAGTGATCCCTTCCTTTATACTACTTAGGGCCTTGACTTTGAGTTACTGAAACACCCATTAAAGCTCTAAATTTGAGCCTCCAAAGAGGTCTGTCAGCCCCCAAAACATGGATGCATTTGCAATGTCCTTAACCAGCCCATTCATCCTTCCACTGCATGCCTGTGTGTGCCCGTGTGTGTGTGTGTGAAGGGAGTAAGTGTAACAGTATCTGGAGGAGTGTCATGGCCTGATGTTCAAAGGCATGGGTAAAGGAGCTACTGCTGATCTTACGTATCAACAGCTTACTCTTCAGCAAATAGGTTGCTACACACTGAAATGAAAAATCTGTTCTTTCAACACTTCCCAGGCAAGACCAGCCCTCTTCCAGCTCCTCACTGAATTTTCTTTTAGGGCCTCTCTCCGTCCATTGTGGGTACCTACGCTTTGGTTTTTTACGTCTGGCTCTTTATAGGGTCCTTTGTTATCTGAGAATATACCATCTAGTGGACTTCCTTCTCCACATCCCCTTATCAGATACATTTCTGTGATGGTAACACAAGTCTCTGGAGTTGTTAGGGACCGAAGTCATTTGCTGAGGTGGGTCAACTTGATTCTTACCAGCCTACCCAGTTCCTTCCTCATGCTCCTTCCCCCTTTATCCACCCATCTTCTCCTTCCTTCCCAGGAAGGCTGTCTGCTCATTCCAAAGATGCTCCTTCAGATGCCAAATGTCTCCCAAGGGGCTCCCCCTGGTACGTGAGCCCCCACCAGGCATAAGTCCTTCCCCTGGCCACCATTTTCAACCTTTCTTCTCTACAGGTGGCATTGGAAGGATCTCAACATTTACAGCCCTGAGATAACTGTATCTAGTCTTTGCATTTTCTTTACCATGAGCAGGAAACCCCGAAAGGCCTAAAACAACTGAAGTATTTTAGCCACAAAGAGACAACTTTCTACTGGCCAAATGAATAAGATGAAAGGCCTGTGGTGGTGGGTTTGGTGACCTTGGGTCAAAATGCAAACTGAGTCGCTAGAGGGGTCAATATGTCTCTTCACTTCCTGAGAAGAATTATTTTATAGTATTCACACTTCCAAAAGCACACTGGGTTGATGCGAAGAATTCAGCTATATGACAGAATGAGGTAAATAAATAGCATAAATTACCTGATTTTTAAAGGTGGATTTGACATGTCAACAGAAGAACTTTCCTAGGGAAGAAAAGATAAATAGCAGTGGGTCAACATTATTCACCTGGCGCGTAAACCGAGTGGGTGCTGTGGTGTTCTGTGTGTGGGGAGCAAACTGTCAGGGCCATCTGAGAAGTTCTTTCAAGCCGTGTTTTCCTTCACATGAGATTAATTTTAAGTGGTTGCTTATATATGACTTTAGCTTCTGTGTTTGACAGCTATAAACTATCTGACTTCCAATTTGGATTTTATAAGTGATAGGTTCCAACTGTATTTCTTCTATTTCCTAATATTGGAATATTGTAGTCACTTCTACTTCCTGCTCAGTAGGGTCTTTCTGCAATTCTTATGACTCAACATGATTGTAAGTTCTGTTTTCGGAGAAGTTACTTGACCCGTCATAACTATAAAGAGTTTGATATGGGTTAGAGGTCAAGAAAAATTACACTTCTCCTTTAGTTGGAAATTCCATTTTTCTTTTTGAGATGAGAATATACTTTTTTAATAACTCCAGCGTTTGAATGACATTAAAACACACTCTTTAATTTATTTACTCATTATCAATTATTAATCAACTGATATTTTTGGGCCTACATTACATCAGAGTTTTGGTAGGTGTTCGGGATACAGTAGTGAACAAACATAGATGTGTATTAAAAGTAGACTAATTCATTTTTTGAGGGCTTATATGAAGATAGTGAAAATATAAATGAACATACATGTACAATAATAAGAAAACCATCAAACTGAGTAATGGAAGAAAAAATACTATCTCTTCTTGATTTTCAGAAACCATCTGGATTTCTCTCTTTATTGGATGAAGAAAGTCAGATGATTTGGTCAATGGAACCAAATCTTCCCAAAAAGCTACAAAGTCTCCTTGAATCGTCAAACACAAATGCAGTCTATTCACCCATGAAGGATGGGAATGGGAACATGGCGCTCAAAGACCAGGGCACAGCCTTCACCACCATGCACTACGCAGGAAGGGTAAGTTGAATGAGCAACGTGGTGTGGCATGTACGCTGAGCGACCACACCTCTTCGGGATAAGCTTTCAAGTTTTAGATATTTTAGAGTTGATTATTTCAATGAATGGAAGTTGGGTGAAGAACCCACACCATTTTACTTTCCTGAGCTCTTTTATTTCAACCTGAGAAGGACTTTGCATCTTCAGAATGTGGGTGATGAAGCAGGTGGTCAGATCCTTCCATAACGTTCCCCAGATTATAACATCATGTGAGCAAGAGGGCCTTGGCTTTAACAGAGACAGCTCTGCTCTGAACTTTGGGATCCCTTCATTAGCCAAAGAGGTATTGGTCTTCTGACTTGACTTGTCTTCAGTGTAGTTTTTAGTATTAAATTATTTTTCTTAGAGCATGGCAACCTGAGTAAAGAGAGCTACTCTTCACCCTCAGTTCCCTAAACAGCTTAATAAAATGTGCCTCTTCCTTAAACACCTTCAAGGACATCCTCTTAACTGTCTATAAAAACCTCACACCCCTTAGGCCCAGCTAATATCCCAGGTTTGCAGAGCTGATGCCAGTCATTTTAGCCATGACTTCTGTGTCACAACCCCACCCCCGGGGCAAAACCCACACCCTCCGGGCTTCCACTCCTCCTAATCAAGCTTGAAATACCCTCCTCTTCTTCACAAGGTCCCATTGTCGCCATCTTTTGATGCTGGAATCCACATTCCACTTACCTTCCATCCAGGCCCATCTGCGGTTACCACCTTCCACCTTTGAATTTGTGGCCCCTGGGTTCCCCCCCTTGGCCCTTAGCAGCAGTTACCTATCAGAGGGCAAAGCCTCCAGTCCACGTATTCCAGGTCATTTCAGTCCATGTTCACTGAGACTCTACTAGATGCCAAAGTCTGAGCATTAGAGAAGCAAAGATGAAGAAGCCATATTCCTTGTCCTTAAGTACCTCACTGTCGACAAATAAGGAAAAGGCAAATTAACAAATAGTTATGATATAATTTGCTTATAGTAACATAGGTAATATTAACAAAGTTCTGCATTGCCTGGAGAACGAAGTAATCATCTTTGGCTCCCAAAGAAAGTGTAGAAACGTTTCCTGGAAGAGGTCAGGTGTGGCCGAGGCCTCTGGAGATGAGCTAGAGCTCAGGAAGGATGAAATGAAGGTGCATTCTGGTGGAAACGTGGACGTCTGAATGGCATCGCCAACCCCCAGGACTCCATTGCTTGGGACAGAATCCACTTTAGTTGTTCAGGTGGAAAATAATTTGGTATAGGGAAATACTTTCCAGGAGACCCTATGTTGAACATTGAGGAATGACTCAAAAGCACACCACATTATGGGGCTTCCAACATACCTGTGGCCTTGTCTTTGATCCGGAAGCTTCCAGTCAGATGGAGAAGCTGCTGCTCCAGGCAGTGACTCTCAGTTCCTGCCATCCACCGCTGACACCAGGAACGTGCCCCTCCCCGGTCGTCAGCATGGAGAGGTCAGTGAGCCAATGACCAGGCTGGGAGGTCTCCATTGCCAGAGAAGTCAAGGTGTCTTCGTGACATGCTTATGAGACATGCAGGAGACGCAGCAGAAGCTCCCCCACGCCTACCTTCAGGATCCTGAGCAGGAGTGCCAGACGGGTGGAAGCTGAAGAGCCATCAGACGCTAGCTGCAAGGAGGCCTGGGAATGTTCCCACCTTCTGATGTGTGCGGTGCAAGAAGGCGGCTGTTCCTGAGAGCGCCGTGGGCCCTTCTGCCATGTCCACCCACCCTGTATTTGGGAAATGGTACAAGAAGTACAGTTAAGTCTCTAGAGATTGGCTGGAGATAAGTCTTAAAAAAAGCTTTTTGGACCAAAGCATGAATAAATATACATGGACTAGTCAGGACTTTGTCCTCTTGACGGAGTGAACTCCCCACGTATTTTCAGGCAGTGCGGGGGATGAAGTAAGGAAAACAGAGGACACAGTAGAGGATGGATTGGGGGAAAGTGGAAGGGGGCTCTGGGAACACGCAAAAGAGAACCCTTTGGACCATAGCAGAAGATCGCAGAGGTGGTGTTCTCCAGACGAGGCTGCCGTGCTGACAGACTGCATGTCCCAAGGAGAGAAGGAGCTGCGGCTTGAAATGACAGGAGTCTCTCTCCCTACCCTGGATGGATGGTGCCAGCGCCAACCACGAGAGGAATCCTGGGGAAGAGGCAGTTTGGAAGGAAAGATACTCAGTGTAGATGTTTTGATTTTGAGATTTTTAATAGAAACTTCAATAGGATATGACAAATAAAAGGGGTTGGTTGTTTTTAGAAACATAGGCATATTTGCAGAAATGTGTGTCTTGATTATTTCCCTCACGAAGAGCGTGGAGAAGATGGAGAAAAGGAGTAGGAGAGAGAATCATGAAAACCAAGAGAAAAGAAGGAGGAAGGGGGTCCGCAGGAGATACACCTGAATGGAACAGGTGGGCCAGGAGTGTCCTGGGGAGATGCTGTGGTATCATGGCGCCGTGGGATGGGCTGAGCCGTGAATCGCTGTGGAGAGGGCCTCAGTGTGAGATTTTACACACACACACACACACACACACTCCTCACGTTTTATTAACTTATTCACTACCTTTTATATAGGAGAGATTTAGCCTTTAAAATTTTTTATAATGTAGCCAAACTTCTAGTCCTATATTCACATTTTAATCTATATTTTCCTTATATTGAGCAGTTATGAATTCATGGGACTTAGTTGAAATATTACAGTAAGACATAAGTAGTGATTTTAGAAAACTACTTCCCTATTTTCCTTTAAGTTTCGTGGAAGCTGTCTTCAGACCATCTCTACCTGACCCGCCTCACAAGTCCGTTTGTATCAAATCTCGAAGACGTGTCAGGTTGTTCAATAAATGCTAATTGCATTAAATAGAATGGGACCAAGCTTTGGAATAATGTTTTGTTTGTTAATTATTTTCTGTTTGCTTCTAAAAATTATTCCACAGCCACTTAATAGAATTTCCATTTCAGTTTTTGTTGTTTTTCTGTTGTTGTTGTTGTTGTTGTTTAATTTGGGGAAGAACATTGAACAGTGTGAATAAATACAATTATTTCCTGCAGCTCTGGTAGCAGGAAAGCAGAGTAGAGCCCATCCATTGATTAGCTGCCACAGAGCCAAGTCCCATGGAATTATGAATTTTTCTCTAAAAGTGCCTTTATGTTTTAAGCAGGATTTTCCATAATTGGAGTCAATTTTGTGGTTTTAGAAAAATCTTTCATTTTCCTGAGATCTGCTAATGAGTCTTAGCCCAAGGACTCCCGAAGGGCTCATTCACATGTTACAGTATAGATTATATGTAATTTGTGGCAATATGTCAAGCCATATGCCTTTCTAATCATGAGATGTAGCTACATATATTTAATCTTGAGCTACTGCATTTTCAAGGAGAGCAGCATATTCTGCATTTTATAAACCAAGACACATAGCAGAGAGCCAGTTGGTTTAGCAACAGCATGCACAATCTCTTGGACTGTCGTATGAGCGTTCCTGCGGGGCTCTTTGGTGATAAAGCTGGTCCCAGGGAAGAAGCTCAGTGGCTCTTGGGTTCCTGGGTTGCTTTGCGTCCCCTTCTCTGGCCAGACGGATGGGCTGGAGTGTCGCTCAGGTCACCCTAGCTCTTCTGTGATGGGGTTACCTGGTTTTGTGAGGGAAAACTCCCCTCTCCTGGGAAGGCTGACCACGGTGGCCGGTGATGATACTAATCTCCAGCCCCCCTAGGAGGGACCGTTCTGCTCTGACTACGAGACCCCGCCGTGCTTCTAAATCTGGTTTGGAGCAGAGGCTCCTAGGTCCTTTTAGAAATGTTTAAGCAACATTATTTGAATTATAGCTGAAGATCTTTCCTAAACACATTTGAATTTTTCATTACTCATAGGAGCCTGGTGTATTTTCCAATCTCCATTACAGAAATATTTTAAAGTAAATGGGGAGAGACTGTGCATGAAATATTAACAGGGTCTCATTAATGAGCACGGATGTGAACTAAAGAAGGCTGAGGGGGGTTTGGTTGTTGTTATTTGTTTTAGCAAATTTTAAATCATATATGGATTAGCTGTTTTAGGAATTGCTCTCAAACTTCCAGGGGTGATTTAAGTGATGGATACGCATTAAATCCAGAAGTATGTCTAATTTTATTGGCTTTTAAAATTAAGAATCTTGAAAGAAAGAAGAATTATGATTTGGAAAAAGACATTGGCTCCCAGGAAATCTGAATTTCCATCAAGGTGGTTCTGAGCTGACTCTAATAGGAAACAGTACTTTGAAGGTCCTATATTTTAATGTGAGCAAAGGGAATAGATTAGGAGACACGAAAGCGATCAGAAGTAATGAAAATGAAATTAATGAAAATACAGGTCACAGTAATGGTTACAAAATATATGATGCTTGCCTATCTGACCTCGTTGTCTGCTCATAAGGTCTGTGTTTGAAAATTGTTTATTGCAATCGTTTGTTTTGACACAAAGTGATGCTCTTTGGATCCGATGAGTGTCCTGGAAGACTGGCCTGGTTTATACAAATCGAGTTGGTGATACTGTTCTTGCCTGAGATCATGTGTCTATATTTCAGCCTCGTTCTCTCCCCAAACCCTTAAATGTTGCAGTGGGCTGAATGGTGGCCCCCAAAAAAGGTGTGGCCACGTGCTCACCCCTAGGCCCTCAGAATGGAGGCTTCTGTGGAAAGGGGTCTTTGTTTACATAATGAAGCCCAGGATCTCGAGGTGAGGAGATCACCCTGGATGATCAGGGGGTATTCTAAATCCAAGGGCAAGTACCCTTCTGAGAAGGAAGCAGAGGGAGATTTGCGAGAGAAAGGGAGACCACACAAGCAAGGAGGCAGGGACAGGAGAGATGCAGCCACGGGGCAGGGTGCTCCAGGGCCCCCAGGAGCTAGAAAAGGCAGGAAGCCATGTCCCCTAGAGCCTCCGGGTGCGTAAAGATATGCCCAATGTCTGAGTTCTGGCCTCCAGAACTGTGAAAGAACAAATTTCTCTTGTTCTGGGCCAGCCGTTTGCAGTCACAACCCTCCGGAAGTAATACACGTGTCCATTGGGTCAGCATTCGCAGATCAGAAGAGATGAGAGTGGATTTAACTCATAACATTATGGAATTTCTTTACCACTTTTGATTCGTTCGAAAGGGACCCCGACATTTCTCCACCTCTATTGGTTTTCTTCACCTGAAATACCATTTTCCTGTCTTTCCAGACCTTGGCCATCTTAGGAGTAGCTTCTTGGCCTAATCCACACCTCACTGATCTCTCCCTTCCCTCATCAGTAGGGGTGTCTGACGCTGGCGTGGCCTTTTCCGGTTCACAAAGTGCTTTCTGAGGCCTCGTATATAAATGCTGCAGTTTCAGTGTTGCAGTCCAGTCAGCCTTCAGGAAGTTCAGAGGTTTGTCAGAGACGGCACAGCTAGCACGAGTCTCCTGGGGGTGACTTAATGAGGTTCCAAATGCCGTGCGGCTAGAAACAGCAGAAATTTATCCCCACATTTCCAGAGGCCAGAATCCAAAATCAGGTGTCAGCAGGGTTGGCTCGTTGAGCAGAGTCTGAGAAAACTCTGTCCCAAGCTTCTCCCCCGGCTTCCGGTGGTTGCCAGCCGTCCACGTCACTTGGCTTGTAGACACGGCTCCCGAACTCTGCTTCTGTCTTCACAGCTCTCTGTCTCCTCCTCTTCTTGGAAGACATCCCGTTGAATTTCGGGCCCTCCCTCTCCCCTACAACCTCATCTTACTCATATCATGACATCTTTGAAAGATCTTATTTCCAAATTAGGTCACATTCTGTGGTTCTGGGTGGACATGGAATTTGAGGGTACACTACTGAACCCACCACAGGGTAATAGGTCACAATACCATATTTCACTTTCCCTTCCGAGGACCACATATTTCCCCATCTCTACCGTGTTGTGTGTGAAATTCTTCAAGCATTTGTTGTCTACAGTCATAGACTCCTCGTGGTACGGCAGGGAAGCTCTACAGGGGACTCCCTCACCAGGACGTTGAGGGGGACACTGACCTTCAGTGACCACATGCATAAAGTTTGCAATTCAGGAGAATATTTTGTGAACCTCATGAACTTGTTCTGAAGGTCACGTGTTGGGCAAGAAATCATGTGACGTCTGATTCTCTTGAGATGTTCCATCAAATATGAGTCATCTGTCCCCCAACAATAGCTGAAGGTCTGTCTGTGCAGAAGTACCACTCTCCTTGGTAGGATTTTGAACTCACTGATAACAAATATTGACGACCGGAAAATATTTCAGGGATCATCTACCAACTGGACATATTTTTAGGTGAGCATATTAAGGGCCCAATTGCCTCACTCAAATTGTTAGTGATAAAATGCCCTTCATTAGTTAAAAAATAGGTTTGTTAATCTTTGTATCTTATTAATGTGCCCAGTGCCTGAAGCAAAGCTTTGTAAGTCACATTAGAATGTTTATTTTTATTTCTCATAATTAATGTCACTTCAGCAGGTGATGGGGAAATGTAACCACCGAAGTTATATTATAGTATTTTCTTGCTATCATGCTTGGAAAACTTGAGTGGAAGGTGCAGAAATAGAGATATTTTTCTATCTGTGAAAATTGTAATAATAGAATAAAAAACATTTACATAATATTTTAACTTATGTTAATGTTTATCACTGAATATACAGGTTGTTTTCATGTTAAGTAGCTCTACCTTGATCTAAGAGAATTTTTGTGAAAAATTATGTTCTTTGCCATTTAGTTTTATGACTACTATTTTAATGGTGCAAAGAGGTGTGTGGAATTTTACTGCAGAATTTAGACGATCCTTTCCATTACGGTTTGCCTCAAGGAAATGAAAGCATTCTCTGCAATTTCCATACTACATATTCTGAAATGTAATTTTATGACAGTTTGAAAATGTAGAGCCCCTTTATATAATGTGCTTTAGATATGTCTTTCTGTGGGTGGATTTTGATCATTTTCACCAGGATTCCTTTCTCCGTCCCCTAAACCACATCCCCACGGAGCACTCTGTAATCCCAGACACGTAGGCCTTGGTCATTAGTGTCCCTGTCCCTGATGTCCTCACACATTTATGAGGACCGTATTACTAAAACGTCGCTGATAGAAGCCATGTGGGGGAAGAATGATGTTACTGATTTGTGGCCAGTCTATAAAAACATCTGATTTTCCCCCCTCCTCCTTGAATAAGATCTACCCCTGTTGCTGGAGGAACTAAGTTGGAAATACATTGGTTGAGATTGGTGCTGTTACTCAGATCTGAGAAGCAGGGACGTTGCCATGGATTCTGGGTGATGCCCTGGTGACAGCAAGCCTCTTTGCCCCTCGGATGTATTTACATTACGCGTGTGCAGGGGAGATGGTGGCCTGTTCAATTTCCCAGTTCTACCTGCCCCAGAAACGCCGTCTGGAGCTTGCTGACTGGCCTTTACCCCAGAGACCTGTGGGAGACACGATGTGCCCAAGAAGACTTAGAAAGTGAACCTTTAAATCAAAAGAAAAAGGAGATGAACTAATCAATAAGGAGCCTTTCATTTATTTCTCTTTCTTTTCTCCAGGCAGAATCCCCAGACATAACAATGAAATCTGTCTGGTCTAAGCCAAATGGATACCATTAAAGGTTATTTGACAAAGATATCTTGACCCACACAGAATGAGTTTAATTTACATCCGTATTTGCAGACTTCTTGGGCAGACTCCTGGAAAAATAAAAATTAACTCTACCAGGCCCCTGGTGCTCTGTTGTTCTATCAATTTTGCCTCGGGTGTAAATTTCTGTGGGAGACCTGATAAATGTTTCCTCATTCGGGGTTGTGCTTGGAAGAGAAAATGCAGTCTCTTCTTCAGGGAATCTCACTATTTCTTCAGGGATTTAATAGGTTTTGTTATCTTCGTGGACTGACAGAAAGTTGTAAATAAGGAACTTTGGGTTTCCTAGAATATTGATATCTTGTTGTTAGTTGATTGTTTTTTTTTCCCCCCCTTTAAAAGGAGCCAATGAGGCATATTCATAAATTTCGGATGTGGCAATTTCAAGGAAATGTTTATATTCAGATGCTAGGTAAGGACACTTACAATAATGCTGCGTGTGCTCCTGACTTTCTTCGTTGGTCAGTATTTGGAACGTAAAGTGAATGAGAATGAAAGCAAGCAATACCGTTAGATACAATCGCTTAATAGAAAAGTAAAAAGTAGGAGCTTCTACCTATAAACATTGACGGTGCAGAGGGATCAGTTTACAACGACTCTTGAAATTGAGACTCTTTTTAGCAAACCTCAGACAGAAAGCTGAAACCACACATGAAAAATTACCAGACTCATTTGTACTTGCTTGAAAACGATCTTTTATTTCTTTTCCTAAAATCCAATCTTTATACCTTCCGATGTGATGTGTTGTAGTCAAGAGGAGATTCCAAAGTTTAGAGTTTTTATCACCTGGTGATCCCAGTCACCTCTTTTCTAGAGATCATATGTTACCCCACATGAAAGGGATGATAAATTTGACTGATAAGTGAATTCACTTTCATTCCACAAATACCGATGTTTCCCAAGAGAGTATTTTATGTCTCCTGCTGGGACGTTATATGCCCTCAAGATTCGCTCTCCAGCGTGACATGAGCCCCAAAACGCCTCTCCCTGTCTGTGGGCTCCACGCCTGCACATGTGCTTGTTAAGACCTCTCCTTGGCCAGCGCCTCTGGCTCTCAGCAGATCCAGAAGCGAACCGCCTTCAATTCCCAAACCACCTCCCACGCTCTCTCTCTCTCCCCCTCAACTCCCTTCAAAAAAGTAAAGCAGTGAAACTGATTTCCCGTATTTGTCCCACTTTTCAACTCAGGGTAAAATCAGAAACCCAGTTAATTGCCAAATACCAGTCTCTCTCCCCTCCTTACTCCTGAATCTGAATGCTCCCTTCCTGCCCCAGGACCCTAATTCCTGGCCCCTTGCTCACGGCTCTTGATGCCGACTGGCTCTAGTTACCAATTAAGGAATGAATGAACAGTTTTACTTAAAAGTGTAGGAACTGCCTCTGCTCCATTGGTCTTTCTGTTTCTCCAGTGACACTGTTCAAAGTTAAAGGTGATTATCCCATCCCACTTGTTAATCACGGACATGCTCTTGGCCATTCAGGCTGCTGTCAGCGGGCTCATCAACGCTCTTTTAAGCAATTTCGCCACCGACCTCTGTCTCCCCGGTAGAAGAATCAAATTCCCTCTCCCTTCTGAAGACCAGATCTTCTGGACCATCCCCGCACTCTCGTTCTTCATGTACCTGAGAGTTGAACAAGCAACTTGGGGGATGTAATCAGATTCAATTTTATTTTTGGCTCACGCTGCTTTTTACAATGTGTTCAGCAGAGACAGTCCTTTCCTTGGAACCAGCTGAAAACCCAGGCAGCTCCAGTGATATTTCTGGTCTCTGTCCAGTAATAGGACGTCCTTCACTGGTGCTCACAGACTCAATTCCAGAATGAGGAACTTCTAGTCCTCATTAATTATCGTCATTACAAACGTACCTGGAAGGTGAGGCCCCTTCTGCCTTCTCCACAGAGAATGCTCTCCGTGCAACGACCTCGGGGGTCCTGTTTTCTCTTTTATTGAGCTGAGTGATCTCAGTGTGTCTCAGTGGTTTCCCACAAACGATGCCTTTCAGTGTCCAGGGCTCGGTCTAAGGGCTCCCGTGTGTTGCTGACACACCCCACCCCTGCCTGAGTGGCGCTGACCCTTTGGGCTGGCTGTCCCCATGGCCCTGGTGGCCGGGTTCATTCCCACAGACTCTGCACCGGGCTCCTTCCCTGCCAGCCCCAGCTCCCGCCTTGTTGGCCAGGATGTCACAGAACTCGGACTTAGGGACCACATAAGGGAACCTCCCCATGGCCTTTGTAGATCATGGGACACCTGAGCTCTTCTGTGCTCTGCTCAGGAGCTGACAGGGGCATCAGCACGGGCTGTGCCCGTCCCCAGTCCCCCCGTTGCCTGCCCGCATCTGAGTTTGTGCTTCTTGGTGGAGTTAAACACCAGCTTGCCGTGTCTCCCTGAGTGGTGCGGCAATGTCAGCCTACGAGAGGGGCCCCATGAAGCCCCCTTCCCACTGGCTTAGGGGGTGGGGGAGAGAGGCTGTGGAAAAGCATTTATGGCCACATTTGCATATCGTGTACCCAAACTAGGCACGGGAGCAGTAGACCTATAGAGGTGGACATTGACAGAGAAATCAGTTTCAGTAGATAGAGAAACACACACACCCCGTGCTGCCAGAAGCTCCATGTTAGCATCTGGGAGATCCTACAATGCCCGAACTGTCATTGAAGGGGGGTCCTTTGTTTTTTTAAGGATTTTATTTATTTGACACAGAAAGAGAGAGCACGCGCGTGCACAAGCAGGGGGAGCAGCAGTCAGAGGAGAGGGAGAAGCAGGCTTCCCGCCAAGCAGGGAACCCGACTTGGGGCTTGGTCCCAGGACCCCGGGATCATGACCTGAGCTGAAGGCGGACGCTTCACTGACGGAGCCCCCCAGATGCCCTCCAAGGTGGCTCCCTTGTAGAAACGTTGACTTTGAGCACTTCACCTGTGGAGGTACAGATTTCCATATTAAAAACACGCTGTATATGTGATAATATAATTAACAGTTCGGTTTGTCTGTAAGTCACTGCCGAGTGAGGTAGAGCGTGCGTTCTGTTGGAAACCCCATCGTCCTAACGCGTTTGTAGTGTGGAAAGTCTCTGGATAAGCTCGACCAGCATGAGAACAGAGGGGAGTGACGGCATTGGCCATCTAAAGAGTGAAACTGTGAGTGAGGCCGTTAAAAGCCCCTGGAGAATATTCCATCTTGGTTTGGCACTTGGGTCCCTCTCCATTGGCTTCCAGGTTCTGCCTGGAGGAGGACAGAGCTCTGTCCTCAGGGCGTTCCCAGCTCACACGGCTGGGCTGCGCCGTCCTCATGTCTTCTCCCTCCAGCTGTGAGGCTGGGCATCGCCGCTGTGTGCTGAGGCCAATTCCACACGTTCCACGTGGCTCATTTCATGGGCACAGATAAGCTCTCCCAGCACACTCACTGCTTCTAGAACGAACGGCTTCTTGCTGCCTCATCTGCTGTCCTCCATCAGCCCCTTCTGGCCCCGCGTCATTCTCTGTGCCTTCTTTCCCCCTTTCCTTCAAGAGTTTCCTTCTCTTTCTCTCGGTGTTTTGAGCAGTGATGAGCACATGCTGTCCCTCCCTGTCGTCTGCTGAGCCGCAGGGACGCGGGAGCATCTGAGCTGTCAGGACGAGACAGGAAGAGACAAAGCAGGCAGCTGGGAACGGTGGAGGTCGGTCAGGATGCAGACTGGAGAGGAGGCCAGGTTTTCAAGGAGGAGGAAAGGTGTACAGGGAACGGGTTCCACAGGAGAAGTTGAGGAGATAGACGGGGACATTGAGGTGACCCAGAGAGGCATCCCAGTGGAAGCACCCACCTCCTCTGAGGCAGGAGAAAGGAAGGGAAGAGGAGGTAGTTCTGGGTGAGAATGGACACCTGTGTTGGAGAGGCAAAGCCTCTGCAAGGGTCCTCCCCTCCAAGACCCTCTGGTCTTCTGCCCGTGGCCCCCACCACAGCCCCACTGGAGGGCTAGGTCCGAGCACTGCTGGGCATTCCATGGGAGGGACCCTCCAGCCAGCAGACCATGTAACTAGGACAAGACATTGTTAAGCACAAAGTGCGGCCAGTCCTTTTTAAAATTTTTTAAAGGGCATATTTAGACAAAGATAGATTTGACAGATGACAGATTATTGTTGGCTATCTCTGAGAAAAGGAATTACCAGTAATTTTTACTTTATTACTTTTATTGTTTTCCCAATTGTATAAATACACACACATTATATTTTACGAGGTATCTGTAAAGTGTAAAAGGTTATAAAAAGACTTGCCCTGGCCATTTTCCTTGATTTTTTTTTTTCTGGATATAGTCTTTGAACCCCAATGACACCCTCAGTCTGATGCAGATGATATTTAGTGACCTTGGCCATGAGCCACACCAGAGGAAGCCCGAAGGCCTAAGCAGATGACACCCACCGTGCCCATTTCCCAAGTTCATAGGGAGCGTGTTCCTCTTCCCTTGAAATAACCTTGTGTCTTGTGGGCTGTGCTGGCAAAGTCACCAGACTTTAGGGGGAACTGACCTCGGTGAACTTCACCTTGTAAAAACAAGAAACTGACTTCCAGAGAAGACGCTGCTGTCATGCCCTCAGCTAATGGTCACCATCCGTGTCCCGTAAGTGCGTTTCCAGTTGGCGTGTGGAAACTACAAGAGGAAGGCTTCTTCACAGCTCTGGGTGCATTTCCCTCCTACCGCAGCACATGTTTATTCATTTTCTGTCTCCCAACTGCCAGCACGGTTTATGGCTTACACAGGGGACCCCAGCAATCATGGTTGTTTGAAAAATATGGGGTTCTCTTGCTGCTGTCTCAGATAAAAATATTTGAAAATGCTTTCTGGACAGCTTTTTAGAAATGCCAACTCTCCAAAGGAAAAAGGTTGGTAGTGAGTATCATTATAGTGTTGTCTCATCTTAAACTTACCAGCGATTTTTCACTCAGCTGCCGTCTCCTCTCATCATCCTACTGTATCTCGAATGCCCAGGAGACATTTCTCTACAAACCCCAGGCCCGGGTTCTCTTGCTTCCTGCCGTCCCCGGGGGAGAACGGGGTTCCTGGGGCAGCCTACACCGCTGGTACCTGGAGCCGCCATTCTCATCCTTGGGTGTGGGCCAGGATCAACTGGGGAGCCAGTTAGAAACGCAGAGTCCTTCGTTGCACTCCTGGCAATGATGATTAAAGAGGGCCACGGGAGGGCTAAGCTGTGCGCGTGTGTGCCAAGCCCCAGAGGACGCGCTCCTGTAAGTAAACTTCGAAGCCTGTTTTTAGGAACGCTGGAGGTATTTGCACACAGTAGGTGCTCAGGTGAGCACACCTTCCACAACGTCGCAGGGCCAGCCCCTGCAGGGGGCCGCACTGAGGGGTAAAGGGCCCAGGAGCCCAGCTCTGTGACCAGGCACCTTCCTTATCAAAGGGCAGTAACACACCTGCCCTTGCTCTCAGCGCAGAGCAAGAGCCCCGACTGCAGAGGAAGCTCTCTCCCCTCTGGCTTCCGTTTCCTTGGTGATCGACCCAGCCCGAGCCTGACAGCCCCCAGTGAGGAGGAGAAGGCATGCGGCTGGCATTTGGTAACTTTTCTTCGTGGACCCAGGAAATGAGGCAGCTTGATAAAGTGTGATTCATACCCACGGGGAAAGCTCCAGTCTCCTTTTTACATAGACAGCTGAGCTGATCTATCTTGTGATTGTGTGTCCTGCGGTCCTGGGGTGTTAGCGCAAGGACTTCGGGAGAACAGCACCCCCTACTCCCTGGGTCGCCCACACACCTCCACGGACCCCGAGGCCGAAGCACTGGTGTGAGTCCTGCTAACTGCTGAAACACAGGCAAAACGCTAAGTTTTCTTTGGAGTCTTTCATTGAACAGACTCATTCCAGAGGACCCTGGCTACGGAGAGAGCCTCCTGAAGCACTGGCATCGGGCTCCATGCACGTAAACGTCTCCATTACATGCTTGAGGGACCCCGCCACTTCGCACGTGAACCCTACCTTCCAGTCCTTAAGAGGGAAAAACAACTGAAGTCTGAAGTCCAGTTATGTGAAGGCAGAGGGAAAAGAGGAAAAAGGTAGTTGAAAGCAGAAACGGGGCCTCTATCTTTTGCTACTTTTGTGTTTTTCTCCTTTCATCCCCGAATAACAAACCAGCAAGGATAAGCAAGGCAGAGCAGCGAGACAGCTGACGCAAGTGACCAAGAAAGGCCTCCGCCTGCCCCTGTTCCTGCTGCTCCCACCGCACCGTCCACCAGTCCCTCCTCCTCGGGGGGCATGGCTGAGAGGACAGCCTGGCTCTGTTCTCCTGACGGCACAGACTCACAAAGCCTGGTGCTATTTCTGGGGTGCACGGAGCTTCTCCCGTAGAAGGTTCTCTGTCCTTTCCCCTAGGCTGTGAGTCTCACCTCCCTTGGGACACCCGGGAACCAGGGACGTTCGTCCCATGGAGTTTTGTGGCTTCTGTGGTTTTGTTTCTATACGGTTGTTGCCTCCTCTGCCTCCCAGAGGCCGTTGCTGTCGGCGAGGTCCCGACGATGCCAAGGGGGCGAGGGCAGCGGGCGTCAGGTGGCCCTACCCCTCCTGGGGGACCCGCTCTGTTTGGAGGCAGTTCCTTCGGAGAGTGACACAGGATTCTGACCGACGTAGTCACACCGCAAGAGGGGCAGCCTTCCTGCCCGCCTCAGCACAGAGGGCCTAGAGGATGTCATGTGTCCTTCTCAGGTCAGTGCTGTAAGAAAGTTCTGGAACAGGTCAGAGAAGATGGTAGAGGCAAGCGCTAGAAGCAGGTGTGGGGCGTTGCCTAGAAAACCAGGTACTGTGCGGACTGAGGGCTAACAGCCTTGTTCAATGATGTTCAAAATCTGCTGGAGAGAGGCTGGCAGGCAGACAGGGGGGAGAGACAGAGAGAGGCTGACGTGCCTTCCCCTGTCCTGGAGACGAGAAGGCACAGTATCTTGATGTGTTTACCACCAGGGTCCATGACTGGTCGAAGCTGGAGCCCAGAAGGTGTCTCCCCCAGCCCGCACCCCCGCCCAGCTGCTGCTTCTCCCATGCAGCTTCGGGCCCCCGGAGCACGGGGTCTGCAGAGCAGACTCGGCCCTGGCGGCTGGAGAAGCTGGGGCTAAAAGCCAAGGCAGGGTGGCCGTCAAGGGACAGATTGGGCCACAGAGTGGCAGGGAGTGAGGAGGAAGGTAGTATGCAAAACGTGCCTGGTGTGGAAGGATCTTGTGGACATCGTTCTGTAGGTGGAGACTTACTGGGGATGCGATGGGAGTGCTCCTTGACTTAATGCTCTTCCATTCCATCCTTTTCTCAAAATTAACTTCAAGATCTTGCATTCTTTTTGGATAAAAAAGTAAAGTGTGTTATTTTAGTCTAGATTATATTAATTATATTAATAATTAATAGTAATTATTTATTATTAATCATTATTAATATAGTTATATGTTATATAATAATATAAACATTAATAATTATTAATATAGATTAATAATTAGATTACTATTAAACTGTGGTCACTTTGTTTTCTATCCTTTGTTTAAAGCAAAAACAAACACAACCCTTTAGGCACACTCATTAAAATATAGTTTTCCTCCTAGGGCATGCAATTTTGAATTGGATAGGCCTATTTTAGATTTTCGTGCTAAGTTTCTGAATTTGTATTGTACCCCCACCTCCCCACTGCAGCAGAGAATGTTAGAGGCGGCCTAGTGGGGGGCTGGGACGTTGGGCACACCCCAGAGATAACGCAGCCACAGCTCCCCTCTCCCCATACCCCCTCAGTGGTGGCTTCGTAGGAAGCCATGGAGACGCATGCCAGCCCCTTCCTCCTGCTCACCCCACAGCCAGGGGCATATGTTGGAGGGGAGGCGTGGGAGACCAGAACGCCTCACTGCCCAGCAGAGATGAGAGAGCCCTCTTCTACATCAGTGGTGGTTGAGTGGGGAGCTGGCTTCTCCCAAGTGGCAGTGACGAGATTGGGCCTCTCTCGTCCTGCTGAGTGGCACCAGAGGCAGAAGCCAGCTGAAACAGAAGTTTATGCTGGAGACATTGACACCCTGCTCTGGAAACGTGATGGGACATCTGTAAGGATCTCCACAAGGATACAGTAAAACTCTACACCACCGCTAACCAACAGGACCGACTCACTTACGGGGCGCTCAAACCAGTGAAAACAGAATACACCTGCTTCTTGAGTCCCAGCACAATATGTATCAAGAAAGACCACCTGCTGAGCGAAAATCGAAACTAAAGAATTTCAGAAAGATTAGAATTCTATGGAGTGGGCTTACCTCCCACAAAGCAACCAAACCAAAAATCAATACCGGAAAGATGGCAGGCAGATTTCCAAATAGTTGGAAACTAAATGATGCCTTTCTGTATATTCCATGGATCAAAAAAGAAGTCTCGAAGTAATTAGAAAGATGTATTGAACTACATGAAAATGGAAAGAGTACGTACTGAATTTGTGAGACACAGGGAAAACAGTGCAGACAGAAAAATGTCTATCGTTGAACGCGTATGTTAGAAGAGAGGAAGGTCTCAGTTGATGGTCTGAGTTCCTACCACAAGAACCTGGAAAAAAGTGAGCAAAATAAAACCAAAGCAAGCAAACAGAAATCAATTAAGTTGAAAAAAAGTAAAGGAAATCCATGAAACAGAGGGCTGGCTGATTGCCAATAACCCAAGATGACACATCTGTAGAAAGAAGGACAAAAAAGAGAACAGACACCAACCGCTGTCTGTCAGGAGTAAAACGGGATTTCGCCAGAGACCGTGCTGACACCAGAAAGATCGAGAGGAAAACTGTAACTGTCGCAAACACCAGCTTAGGTGAAATGGACCAATTCCTCAAAAAGCACAAACTGCCTCAATTTACCCAATGAAATACATAACTGAATCAAGGAAATGAACTTAGAATTTAAATCTCCCCAAAAAGAAAGTTCCCATTCCTAGTGGTTTCACTGGAGAATTCTATCAAACATTTAAAAGAAAATTAACACTAAACTTATAAACTCTTACCTGGAAAATAGAGGTGAGAACACTTCCCACTTCATTTTATGAAGCTAGTATTACCCAGTGTGAAAACCAGACACAGAACACACACACACACACACACACACACACACACACACACACGGAACTGAAGATCAGTATTCCTCATGAACGAAAACGCAAAAAGACTTTTAATATTAACAACTGTAATTACACAGTATGTAAAAAGAATTATGTACCATGAATAATTTGTTGTTTTTTTTTCTGGAGATGCAAAGCTGGTACAATAATTTGAAAATCAGTCAAGATTAATCCACCATGTTAACAGGCTAAAGAAGAAAAAAAATCACACGATCGTACCAACTGATGCAGTAAAAGCATTTGATAATTCAACATTCATTCATGATGAAAACACCCAGAAAAATATTGTTAGAGGAGACATCCTCAATTTGATAAAGAGCATTGACAAAAATCCTACAGTTAACATAATATTTAATGGTGAAAAAATGAGTGTTTGCTCACAAGGTCAGAAAGAAGGCAAGGATGTCTGTTCTCACCATTCTTATTAAACATAATGCTGGAAGTTCTAGCAAGTGCGCTAAGAAGAGAAATGAAATTAAAGCCAGATATATTGGAAAGGAAGAAACAAAATTGATCCTTTTGTAGATGATGTGGTTGACTACATGTAAAATCCCAAGGAATCTACTAAAAAAAAAAAGGGAAAAGGAAAAAAGTCTTGTAGAACTAATAAATGAGTTCATCAGGGTCACAGGATACAACATAAATGTAAAAACAATCAACTGCATTTCTATATACTAATAAGTGCACCGAAATTAAAAATACAATAACATTTACAACTGCTCATAAAAAATGCTGATAGGTAAAAGTCTAACAGAAACGGGGAGAATCTGTATGCTGAAACTTGCAAGACCGTGAAGAAAGCACACAGAGAGCTGCCTGGGAGACACATCACATTTGTGGGTAAGAACACGGCATGGTCAGTAGTCTCATTGACAAGCAGCATCGCAATACTTCTCCCCAAATCGCTATGCAGGTGTAATGCAATTCCTATCGAAATCATAGCAAAAATTTGTTTAGATACAGAGTTATCAATAGACAACATTGCTCTAAAATTTATTTGGAATTGTGAATAAATTAGAAGAGTTAAAAACAATTTTTTAAGAGAGTTATTTATTTATTTTAGAGGGGGGGAGGGCAGAGGGAAACACAGAATCTCAAGCAGACTCCCTGCTGAGCTCAGAGCCCCACACCGGGCTCCATCTCATGACCCTGAGATCACGACCTGAGCCAAAACCAAGAGTCAGACACTTAAAAGACTGAGGCACCTAGGCATCCAAAACAATGTTTATAAAGAAGAATAATGTGGGAAGAATTCATCCGTTTAACTTAATGTCTTATTGTAAAGCTTCAGTAATCAAGACAGAGGTGAGTGGATAGATACGTAGATCATGGAACAGAGTAAAGAGCCCAGAAGCAGACTCTTACCAACAGGGTTGACGTCTATGGTCGTTCTGCAGGATGTTACCATTTAAGGGAACTGGGTAAAGGGCCCATGGGACCTGTCTGTAGCGTCCCTTACAATTGCCCATGAACCTGCAATGATCTTAAAATCAAAAGCTTAATTCAGAAATATTTTAAGGCAATGGTAGCAGATTATATACAGACATAATAAACAGACACGAGTGGATATCATTTATTTAGATTTTCAAATTGCCTCAGACAAGGCCAATATTAAACTTCATTGATTGAAGAAATTTCATGGTTGAAAGACCAAATTTGGAATCAGATTGTATTTTATTTTTAAAATAAAAAAAGTTAAAAATTAAAAAAATTAAAATTAAATTTTAAAATTTATTTTTAAAATTACAATTTAAAAAAAATTAAAATTAAAAAATTAAAAATTAAAACCCCTCACATAGGTGTTTGGTATATGTTGTATATTTCTCGGCTCCATTCACTGAAAACTGTAAATATTGACTAGCCCACCAGCAATGTGCTGTGTGCATATTTTAGGGTCTGGGGGTGGGGGTTGGTCTCTCATTTTGATTTTCCCCTCAAGTATGCAAGGACTTCTTGAGGAAAGACTTCATTCCAGGTTCAGGGCCAGGAAAAAAAAATTCTTTGGAACTCTGTATTAACATTCCACTAATGCCAATTTCATGTAACACATTCTCAGTCATTTGCATTATTATATTGTGATGATACAATAACCAACTGTTATGGGCAGTGTCTAAAACCTGCGTTGAGCTGTGAACGCAAATCCTGTCAATACTGGGGCCATCCATATCTTATGAGTAAGGTCAGAAGCTCTCAGGCTTGGAGCGCCCTTCAGACTATTAGTTAACACGTGAAAGAGAGTATCGCAGTTTGCCCATTATCACAAAAACAATTATGCTCGCATGCTTCAAGATTTGTTAATTGGATACAAAGTAGAAATGTGTGCTGAGCTCCATGCTTCCTGCCAGCATCCAACTGCCCTGTGAGCGTTTGCCCTTGGACATGTGTGGGAGATGCAGTTTCCTAGGTATGTGACTGGAGTCTCCCGCTGGGAAGGTCTGGACTTGAGTTTCAGTGGGAGAACCTTAGCTTTTTCTCCACATTGCCTGGTACAGGTGCCATTCAGGAGAACTTTCCAACGCACGATCCAAAAAGCATAAGCTCCAAAATATGATCTTGTGATAATGGAAGACTCATAAGCACAACCTTTAATGAAATGGACAGCACAGTGTTTTGCTGTATTTGGTCATAATATACCAAAACCTTTAAGTTCATTTCAGCAGATATTGATTGAATGTGGCCGATGGACAGGCGTTCTGTTGGCTGCTGCAGGGAGACGGAGTTGGACAATTTGTAGTCACTGTGCTCAAGGTACGGCAGGAATTTTACTGTGGGATCAGGTAGAAATGGCCATAAAAAACGAGACCATAACAAGAGCAAAGACAAGAAATGTTTTTAGAGAGAATCAGGTAGTCCAATCTGTGTGTGTGTGTGTGTGTGTGTGTGTGTGTGTGTGTGTCTGTCTGTGCTCTGCGTCTATGTGTTTAATTCACTATCATCTTTTCTTCTTTGCTTATTTTTAAGTACTGTCTGTACCCAACATGGGGCTCAAACTCATAACCGTGAGGTCAGGAGTCTCGTGCTCTACCGACTGAGCCAGGACCCCCATCATGTTTTCTTCATTTTAAACATTAACTGTTTAAATGATCCAAAAGGAATCTCTGAATAAAGAGACCACTGAATTTCTCCAACTGGAATCACGCCCTCTTCCCCAGGCATGGCAGCAACCCCCTGCCCGGTTTAGTGAGTTTTCTGGGAAGACGAAGGTCTTCGAGAATGAAGGGGGGGCTGCACGAATGCGAGTCACCACCATTTCCTCTTAAACTCACAGTTAGAGGAGGACTTGGAAAATTAGTACAGGAGAGGTGTCCCTTGTTTGATGTGCAGAAAGGAGCTTCAACCTGGGGTGTAAGATGAACTTTGAAGACCGGAAACACCTCTGGTGAATAATTGGAAACTTTCTCTGAGTCAGATTATTCTGCAAAGGAGATTATTTTTGTGGCCATATTTAAACATTAGTAACCACGCCGTTTTCTTTTATTACAGGTAATGTATGAAATCGTTGGAGCAATTGAAAAAAATAAAGACACCCTTTCACAGAATCTTCTATTTGTAATGAAAAGTAAGTTTTTTCCCCTATGGTTAAAATGCCACACACTCTTTCCCCATTTCTGAACACTCTCCTCTGCGATATGCCACCAGCGACAGGGGAATTGAAATATCTTTTACATTCTAAAGCCCGGAATAATAAAGAATGGATCTTGCCACAGTGTACATTGGCTACAATCTAATTTGGAGTCTAGTAGGAACCATAATTTAACTAAGCTTTTAGCAGATAGAAATATAAAATACCTTTACCACTCTACTGGTATGAATATAAAAAAGCTCTTTTGTGAAGACTAATGAAGATTAATACAGCTTCCAAAATTATTTAGGCCACAGCAGGGTGAATTTCATTACTGAAGTTGAAGTCTGGAGCATACCTCAGGGTGGTATTTATTCTCGTACTTTCTGTTATAAAGAATTAATACCCATGAAGTAGAGGAGGGGCACAAATTCATATGTGCACACACACATGCTTATCTGTATGTATCAACTGACAGCCTCTATCTAGTTAGTGAATCTCAGCCCTTTATGTACTTGTATCTATTTCTATACAACAGGGGACTAAGTATATACTACACTTCTATACAGTGCCCTTATATGTATCAATATGTATACTTCTGCCGACTCTAGTCATTCTTTCTCCATAGCCATTCTGTAGCCCTTGGTTCTCGTTTCCCTAACAACCTTTTCAGTGAATTAAAATGTATCATCCTTGATGCTTTAAGTTGCTAGCCATGAGCTGAGTCATTTATCTTTCCTGGAAAAAAGAAGCCCGTGATTGCCCTTCATGAGACAAATTGAGGGCTTTGAGCTGGAAATAATCACCGCTGGCTTGAGGACCGTATTTACCTTAAATCATGTGGTACGGATGCCATAGATCGTTTTTCAGGGGGACTTACTGAGCTCGTCTCTCAGAACTTATAGCGATTGAGTTCTCTTAAAACTGAGACTAGCGGAAGGAGTGTGGGGTTGGAATGATAGCATGTAGAAGAAAAGAATGGAAATAACTGACCCTGTTGATTATCACTGGAAATATCTTCCTTCTAGTTTCCAATTATTTGAGTTTCCATTGATAGTGTACTGCCATCTAAGTCATACCTTGTTTGAAGATCTAATATATAGCGTGGTTTTGAAGTTAGCACAATGCCTTTTTCTTTATTTTTGTATTTCAGGTGATGGAATATGTATTTAGAGAGAGAATGTGATAGTTAGTGATATTGTCTTCTCCTTACCTTAACAGAGTCCCTTTAAAGTCATTCTTTTGTGTATACTTGCTATTAAGTTCCAAGAGAACACAAGTGAGTCTTGTTTTGTTCTAAATTCTTTTGGCATCTGAGCAAGCAGACAAAATTTACAATAGATTCTTCCATGTTTATACAGGAGGTGGCAGGTGTTTTCTATAAAGGTCCAGAGAATAAACACTTCAGGCTTTGCAAGCCGTAAGGTCTCTGTTGCAACTTTTCAACTCTACTGTTACGATGACAGAGCAGGTCTAGACAATACAAATGGACATGCCTTTGCTCCAACGAAACTTTGTTTACAGAGACGGGCAGTGGGCAGATTTGGCTCACGGGCCATAGTTCCTCACCCATTCTATCATATAAGAAAAAGATGTATGGTTGTGATAGTATTTTATGAATTTGTGAAATTATTTGATGCGGTAAATCGTTGTTAAAAGCAAGTGTAATTTATAGATTTTTTTTTTAATTTTTGAGTACCTTGCTAGGTACTTTGTTTATAGTATCTGATTAAGTCTTCCTATTATCAAAAAGTTCCCAGCTGAGAAAGGTTGTAGGCTCTGTTATGGGATCGTGAGCCAGCTGGCCCAAGGGAGGCAGGTAGCTTAGAGACATAGCTCATGCAGAAATGCAGTGAGTGCTCTCACCTGTGCCTGAGATGTGACATAAAGTCTCAAGTCTATTGTCTCAGAGTGCCTCTGCACACTTGCTCATAAACTATTCATCTAAGTTCCCGTATCCTGGTGGACTGGCAGGAAAACACTGGATACAATGTTTACAGACCTCCTTCGGAGGACACTTCCCATTTCAACATCAACCTGAACTATTGATGTTGAAATGATTTCAAGTTGAAGTTACAAAATTCGTACCAAAAACTCCCATAAACCCTTTTCCCAATTCATTTTCCTCATTTCCCTTCTTTTATTCTGTCTTCTCCATCCCATTCACCCTGCCTTCCACTCCCCACCATCCTTCCCTGTGTGTGCAAGTGTGTGCATGCACGTGCGTACATACATGTGTGCATGTGTATGCGTGTGTGTGTGTGTGTGTGTGTGTGAGCATGACATGTGTGTTCTGAATCATTTGAGACCTAGCAAAGGCATCTTCGGTATATATCCTGAGCTAAAGGACATTATCTTACAAAACAACGGTCTGAGATTTGAACATTGACGCAGTGCCAACATCTAGACCCGAGCCCTATCCCTTGGCCGCTCACTTCAGCGATGGCTTCCATGATGGTTTCCCCCCAATTCAGGGTCAGTCGCTGCATTAACTGTCATTTCTCTTCAGTCTTCTTTAATTTGGGACATTCTCTCTGCTTATCTTTTTCTTTTTTTTTCTTCTTTTTTCTTTTTTTTATGATACTTACTTATGTATTTATTTTTTTATTGAAGTATAGTTGATATAAAAGGTTACATTATGTTCAGGTGTATACATTGATTTAACAATTCTATCCATTATTCAGTACCATGTTAAGCATAGTCCACCATCTGTCATCATAGAGGATTATTTCAGTATTGTGGACTATATTCCTTATGTTGTATTTTTCATCTGTGTAAATTATTTTATAGCTGGAAGTTTGTACCTCTTAATTCCCTTCACCTGTTTCATTCCTCCAATTCACCTCCTGTCTGGCAATTACCAGTTTTTTCTCTTTATTTAAGAATTTTTTTTTATATTTTTGTTTGCTTTTATATTCCACATATAAGTAAAATCATACGGTATTCTTTGCCTGCCTATTTCACTTAGCAAAATACCCTGAAGGTCTATCCATGTTGTCCTGAATGGCAAGGTTTCATGCTTTGTTGTAGCTGAATAATATTCCACATCTTCTTTATCCATTCATCTCTTGAGGGACACTTATGTTGCTTCCATATCTTGGCTGTTATAGGTAATGTAATAAACATAGAGGCACATACATCTTCAAGTCATTAATGTTTTAATTTTCTTTGGGTAAATACACAGCAGTGGAATTCTGATACTTCTCTTTTAACTTTTGAAGGATCGTCCCTACTGTTTTCCACAGTGGCTTCACAAATTTACACTCTCGTCAGAAGAGTACAAGTTCCTTTTTCTTCATATCCTCACCAACGCTTACTATTTCTTGTCTTTTTGGTACTAGACATCTGATTGCTGTGAGGTACTACCTCATGGTGGTTTTGATTTCCACTTCTCTGGTGATTAGGGGTGCTGAAAATCTTTTCATGTGTCTCTTGGCCATTAATATGTCTTCTTTTGGAAAAATGTCTTCTTAGGTCCTCCGCCCATTTGTTTATTTTTATTGTAATCCCAGTTTGTTCACATACAGTGTTATTAGTTTACAATGTAGTGATTCGACAATTCCATATATCACCCAGTGCTCAACAAGTGCACTCCCTCATCCCTATATAACCTATTTAATTTATTTAACCCGACCGCCATCTCCCTCCACTCTGGTAACCATCGGTTTGTTCTCTATAATGAAGAGCCTGTTTGTTGGTTTTTCTTTTTCCCCTTTGCTCATTTGTTTCTTTCTTTTTTTTTTAATTTAATTTTATTTTTTCAGTGTTCCAAGATTCATTGTTTATGCTCATTTGTTTCTTAAATTCCACATATGAGTGAAATCATATGATATTTGTTTTTCTCTGACTGACTTATTTCACTTTCTTTCATGACTGACATTTTTAAAACCTAAAGGCCAGTTACTTTGAAGACTGTCCCTCAATCTGGGCTTATTTGCTGTTGGCTCCCATTGGTGTCTGTGCACCCCTTCTGGGCAGAAACCCCACAGAGGAGCTCAAGGGTCTTCCACCCAACCCAGTCATAGGACGCACCGACTATTTGAAACACCATTGGTGACACAGCCATGCTAAGGTGACACCGTTTAGGTTTCTGTAATTGAAAGCTGCTGTTTTACTCTGTCACTTCATAAGGAAGATGAGGCAATCAATGTTCTCTTCCACATCAGACTTTCACCTGCTGGCTCACATACATGATAGATTCTTGCCCAAATCAGCAATTTCTCTGATGGTTGCAAAAATCACGATTTTCTACCCCCCATTTTCCCATCAACTGTGACATTCAAATGCAAGAACTACCCTTTCTCATTAATTAACTAATTAAATTATTAGTAGTATGGGCTCGTAGATTCTTATTAAATGACTCACAATCCATTACTTATCGTTATTTTGATACTAACGTTGTTCAAGATACGGCCAGTGAGCAGCCCTTCAAGCCAGCTCCTAGGTTTTTCTTCAGGTTCTCGTGATCTTGTTTAGCACCTCCTGATATTCCAGCCTTCCAGAATGTTCCACGATTATCAGCTCTGCCTCCAAATCAGCCCTGTGCCCAAGAGGCCTAGATTTATTTTAGAGAAGAATGGTATTAAGAAACACTGAGGTCTGGGGGCTTGACGAGCTCATTTCTAACTGGGTTGTCTTTGCTTTGAGGCCCCTTCAGAACGAGACAACTGAAGATACGTAGATAAAATATGGGTGTGTAGCTCTATATGAAAAATCATGAATTTATCCTGCTAGCCCTAAGTTGTATCCAACACCACAGGGCTCCATTTTGCCTTCCTGCGTTCCCCAATTGTTCTTCCCTTTTCTGACACTTCTGCCTAGTTTATCATGTAGTGACTTTCCTTTACATGCCTTGTCACTAAGCATGTTAGTCTGCGCAAGCAAAGTAATCTGGGCGTGGGAAAGGTAGAAAAATGGCTTTGCTGCTCAACAGAGCTAACTAGCTGACGGGTCCACAAGATCCTAAATGATGTGCACACGACTTTACATTCTAACCCTGTATCATCCTCAAACTAGGTATGTCATGGTCATTAGGTAGGAAAGGAAACTCAACTGTGAGGATTATGTAAATACAAATGTAGGTAACATGAGAAAGGTGTCTTATAGAGCTCTCACCGCTGTATGTGGTTTTCACTATACGATTCCAAATTTAATAGAATTTGTATAACCTCACATGTAAAAGACATTTGTATAACGTCACATGTAAAAGACATTGGCTTTTTATCTTTGCAGCTGAACTGTTTCCCCTAACAGCTGGTACAAGCAGATGAAACAGGGTCCTACAAATGTTTACATACACCAGGAGCTGGGTTAGACCCTGGGACATGTGTTTCTGGGGTGGGAAGCTGCTGGCAGAAACCACAGGTCTTCATGACTTGGCCAAGAGAATTGAAGCCCTGTAGACCCAAACAGGCAAGACTGGGTTCCCAAGGCTAGGAGAGTCACAAGTGCTACTCAGAAGGCCAAGGGCCAGTGCTGAGGTAGAGTACAGGGACACGGATTAGGACTCCTGGTCAGGACAGAGAAGGTCGGAATTCATTAAGTGGTAGGATTAATGGTGGGGAAAACAGAATAGAGGCAAAAAGAAAGATGACCTCTCACTTAGGTCTTGCACTGAGAATGTCTAGTGCTTACAGCCCTGGAATGAGGACTGTGTTTAAAGCTTGGGGACATAACGATTTGAATGCCACTCACAATATCGCTTTATTTCTTTCCTAGCTAGTGAAAATGTCGTGATACATCATTTGTTCCAGTCGAAACTGTCACAGACAGGATCCCTCGTGTCCTCCTATCCCTCTTTTAAGTTCAGAGGACAGAAATCCACCCTGCTCAGTAAGAAAACGGCAGCTTCTTCAATTATTGGAGAAAACAGGAACTATCTAGAACTCAGTAAGGTAGGAGTTCCTCTGATTCTTGTTTGGTTGTTCTTAAGTCTGCTTAGTACCTTTACTTTTTTTTTTTTCTTTTTTTAAAGGCAATTCTGAAAACCGATGGGAACAAATTGATATTTTAATTTCAAAAAGTAATGAAAAGGATCCTGGCAGAAGTATAACCTTAAGAGAGAGGGGACGGTAGAGGAGAGTGCAGTAGAGTGAAAATTCAATAGCAAATAGGACATTAGTGATTTTATTGGTTGTCTCTGCCACATCCTATTTGTGCCTTGTCTCGGTGACTGTCCTTTTGATGAATGGGAAGTAACTGCAGGGACAGTAGCTTTCCAGGGAATAAACTTTGCTACCTTATTCTGTCGACATTAATCACTTCAGAGGTTTTAGGTCTCTAAACAATAAATTGTAGTTTCTCTTATAGGCAGTGTGTATGTTTCTGGGGCTGGAAATATTTTTTCTGGATAGCATGTGGTTTTTAAGCTTACTTTTGTATTATACTAGTTTTAATGTGTACTTGTCCGACACAAGTGTGGTTATACTTAAAACATAAAGGTTCTATTTATAAAACAGAACTACAGATTCAGCGGAGTTGTCTCAAACCAATAGGAAATAGGTAGGAAATGTGTTAACGTTAAGGATTCAGTGCCTGATGGTAGCCTGGTTTGCTCTGTCTGCCACCAAAACTACGGAGATGAGAAATATGTTTGGGAAGGTATCCAGGACAATCAATTTTAGAAATTCACTTGTTGTAGCTTGTTGGAATGCATTTGAGCTTACCAATTAAAATAAAAGCATCATTAAAATCAGCTCTATTTTGGAAGAGTGGCAAGATGTAGATAACATATTAGAAATGAGTATGTGCACTCGTGTGTGTGTGTGTGTGTGTGTGTGTGTGTGTGTGTGTGTTTGTGTGTGTGTGTGTGTAGCCAATGGACCCTACAATTAGGGATCCTTTGATGGAGTCATTCCTGGACTGTCTGATCACGGGAATTCAATTTCACTGAATACAGAGTGGCATTTTTTTACATAAAAAAAGATAAAGAGTTACCCTTCATAAGGAAGATCTCTACTCCTGAGGGTTTCACTGAACCTCCTGGCCCTTCCTTTCTCCATCATCCTGGAAATCAAGAGCACAGAATCACCACACACCTCTAAACTGTAATTTTTAACCTTAATTATTAAACATTACCAGGCATAGAGGCCATTAGTCTTTTCCCTAAAGGACTGCAAAAGGAAGATAATTCACAGTGGTTCCTCCGCCCAGAAAGGGAAATTGAGTGTTCCATTTCCAGGGATGGAGATTTATTTATTACGATTATTCCATAAGTGTTTCATCCCTCCCTTCTGTGCATGCTGCCTTCATCCTTGCACATCCATGCCCGTGACCAGCAGGACGGGCAGGGTTTTCCCCACTCTAACCAAGCGTCGCACTTGGCTTGCTTCTGTAGAAAACCCGTTGATCTTGGACCAGTCGCCCCTTTCACGTTCCCTTGTCAGGATTGATCATTCCAGCTTGATGGTTCATGTCAGTGGAAGGAAATGAGCTGCTTCCACGCTAGCAACAATACCATATTGACAAGAAGGTTTCATCCGATGTTTTTCTCCTATCAGGACCTCTTTATTGTAATGTAAATGATTTTGGATCAATAGATATGTTGGTCTGAGTCTGTGTGATTTTGTGAACGGCAATACAGTACGTCTGTGGCTGGGGCTCCTTTTAACCCCTGGTGGGATTTAATTAATTACCTTCTGCCCTTTCTTTCTTTCCCCATTGGCCTCATTTCCACTGACTTCTTTTATCTCCATTATCCTTTAATCTCTACTATGTATGATTTTTTTTTCTTTTAAGAGCTGTATGCAATGACTTATGGAAGAAAACACAGAGTCTTGCCATTTTTCAGATAGGTAATCTACTACTCCTTTGAGCAGTTAAAAAAAAAAAAAAGAAGAGGAAGGGCAAGAAAAATAGAATGGGAAGAAATTGATTGTGGTCAACTTAAGGGAACAAACCAGTGATTGCTAGAACGTCAGGTTTTGTTAACACACACGACTATCTGTTTGCCGGGCAGGAAGCTACCACTTCTGGACAAACACGTGTGATGGTAACGCAAGGCACCAGCGTGCACTTGTTTGCTGCTGAACAAGAGTCAGCTCTTGGCCTCAGGACTCAGATGGGCCAGGACGCAGCTTCAGTGTACTTGAGAGGCTGGCAGCTGTAGTATTATTTAACAAGTAGCTGCCCATGTCCCCAGTTTAGAGTACCATCGCCGGGAATCCTTTGGTACTGAATGTTACAGTCTTCTGTAGATTTGTGCCGTCCTGTGAGTGAATTCACGTGGGTGGGAGGCTGACTTTTTTTCTTCTACGTGGACTTTAGGAAAATACTACGAAAATCACTGTGTTGTATGCTTAAAACAAGTGTCAACGATATTTCAATTAAAAATAAAGGACTACATACCTCAGTAAATAAATTGCTCTTTCTTTATTTCCTTTTATTTTCATGACAGTTATTAAAGAAGAAAGGAGCCTCTACATTTCTTCAGCGACTGGAACGGGGAGGTCCCGTCACCATTGCATCACAACTCAGGGTTAGTTGGTTTTGTGGTTTTCCAAAAGTGAGATTTTGATTTTATCAACTATAGAGGGTATATGTGTATTTTCCCCATTTTTGACCCATTGAGTACCCTCAGATAAAAGTAAGCACTCAACGTGCGTGCGCGCACACACACACACACACACACAGACTCACGCCACAGAGACTTCATAATAAAAGAGTTATGGATCAAAGATAAACATTTTTATTGAACAGTGTGGAGATTCCTCAAGAAATTAAAAATAGAACTTCCCTATGACCCTGCAATTGCACTACTGGGTATTTACCCCAAAGATACAGATGTAGTGAAAAGAAGGGCCATCTGTACCCCAATGTTTATAGCAGCAATAGTCACAGTTGCCAAACTGTGTAAAGAACCAAGATGCCCTTCAACGGACAAATGGATAAGGAAGATGTGGTCCATATACACTATGGAGTATGATGCCTCCATCAGAAAGGATGAATCCCCAACTTTTGTAGCAACATGGACGGGACTGGAAGAGATTATGCTGAGTGAAATAAGCAGAGAGATCAATTATTATATGGTTTCACTTATTTGTGGAGCATAACAAATAGCATGGAGGACATGGGTAGATGGAGAGGAGAAGGGAGTTGGGGGAAATTGGAAGGGGAGGTGAACCATGAGAGACTATGGACTCTGAAAAACAATCTGAAGGGTTTGAAGAGGTGGGGGGGTGGGAGGTTGGGGGAACCAGGTGGTGGGTATTGGAGAGGGCATGGATTGCATGGAGCACTGGGTGTGGTGCAAAAACAATGAATACTGTTATGCTGAAAATAAATTTAAAAAAATGATTTAAAAAAAGCATTTTTATTGAAAAGCCCTTTATATTTGCCGTCAGTGTGGTCTTTGGAGAATAAGCTGTGTTTTGCTTCTCTCCTTAGAAATCTCTAACGGATATTATCGGAAAACTTCAGAAGCGGACTCCACACTTTATTCATTGCATCAAGCCCAATAACTCAAGGCTGCCAGATACTTTTGACAATTTTTACGTGTCTGCTCAGCTACAATATATTGGGGTCCTGGACATGGTGAAGACCATCCGATATGGTTACCCTGTTCGCCTTTCCTTCTCGGATTTCCTGTCAAGGTAAATTCTGCTCTTGAAACATTGTGTGTTTGCTCGGTGTGACATCCTGCTGACGTGCTAGCAAGGCTCTCCTGTTTTGTTCTTTGTTTCAGGCCTTGGTTTTATTGTGTATACAGTTGACTCTTTGAACCATGGGGGAGGTTGGGGCGCCTGCCCCCACACGCACAGTGGGAAATCAGTGTGTAACTTCCAATCCCTACACAGCTTAACTACTAACAACCTACTGTTGACCAGAAACCCTACCAATAACACAAACAGTGGATTAACATACATTTTGTGTGTTATACATATTATATACCATATTTTTACAATACAGTAAGCCAGAGAAAAGAAGATGTTATTATGAAAATCCTAAGGGAGAGAAAACATATCTACAGTGCTGTACTATATTTATATACAACAATCTCCGTATAAGTGGGCCCGCACACTTCAAACCTGTCTTGTTCAAGGTTCAGGTACATTCTTCTAAGCCCAGTAAACAAAATACTCTGGGAAACAATGAAACACACTGAGCAAGCTTTTTGTAAAAAAGTGACAGAACTTTGATACCTTGGAAACCGTTTTCATGTTACTTTATGTGAGTAGATTTTCTTGGATTTAAAGATTTCTAAGATTGTTGCATATAATGTTTACTTAAAATTTTTTATTTAAAAGAATATAGGGGCCCCTCAGTCGGTAGGATATCCGACTCCTGATTTCAGCTCAGGTCATGATCTCAGGGTTGTGAGATCAAGCACCACGTCAGGCTCCACACTAGGCACGGAGCCTGCTAAGGGTCCCTGTCTCTCCCTCCCTGCCCTAAAAAAAAAAAAAAAAAAGTAGATTCTCTCCCTCTGCCCCCCCAAAAAATAAAAATAAAAGAACGTATATATGTGATTATTTTCTCCCCTATGTCCATGAACAAAATATTTTTCTAGATCAGGGAAACTACTCTCATTGGCCAAATCTAGCCCCCACCCCTATTTTTGTAAATAAAGTTTTATTGCAACACAGGCACTGGTGAAAATAATGACAATGTTTGTTCTTAGCCAATTACAAAATAATAGGGAAGTAAGCAAAAAAAAAAAAAAAAAAGAAAGAAAGAAAAGAAAAAAGTATTTAGTAATCCTATATAAAAGAAGGTAAAGTTTAAAAATAATATGGATATAAAATATTATCAATATTACCAGAATAAAATGTAGCATTTATGGTTCAAACTAACTGTACAACTAGTATGGAAAATCTATTCGACAAACCATTTATTTAAGAAAAGAAATTTGGGGGCGCCTGGGTGGCTCAGTGTGTTAGGCCTCTGCCTTCGGCTCAGGTCATGATCTCAGGGTCCTGGGATCGAGCCCCGCATGGGACTCTCTGCTCAGCAGGGAGCCTGCTTCTTCCTCTCTCTCTGCCTGCCTCTCTGCCCACTTGCGATCTCTATCTATCAAATAAATAAATAAAATCTTAAAAAAGAAAATAGATTTAATACTTGGTTGACCAGAAGTTCCACTTGAGCCACCAGCGTGAGGAAGCTGCTAACTGAAAATAAGTTATTTGAATTGCCTTATGGTGAACGTGACTGTGTGTGCCCATGTGTGTATCTATATTACATATCAGAATGATTAGGAAATGCTTTCTGCCTTGTTGTTTGTTTTTTTTTCCCCTAAGTCTACTTTGACGTATATACTCAACCAGGACCTCTAGGAAAAGAGTGTATGAGATGTCTTTTAAAACTAAGTACAGCATTTCACATATACGCATCTCTTGTCTACCATGACCTCTAGGCAGGGACCATGTCTTACACAATAACAATTTCTGTGCATTGTGTTTAACCAGCGCTTTCAGAATGAACCTGGCCTTACAGATTATTCTTTATTCAACTTAAAGAAATATTTCTATATAACAGAGACTATAGCCGTGGTTTGTTTAAAAGAGTAGCAGGGATGAGAAATAATATTTTTTGGTAAATCTTTGCATTGCTTTCACCAGCCCCTTATTTAAAAGAAGATATGATTTCTACTTATCCTTATTTTCAGTGGCATATCAATAGATGGAATTGTTCATTTACATCAGTGGATATTCGCCACCATATATTTTTTTTTGAGTAGGCTCCGTGCCCAGCATGGAGCCCAATGTGGGGCTTGAACTCCCCACCCTGAGATTAAGACCTGAGCTAAAATCAAGAGTTGGAGACTTAACCGACTGAGCCACCGGGCATCTTGCCACCATCTTCCTTAAATGAAGGATGACAGTGTCCGCTATTGTCACAAAAAACACTGGTCCATACAGAGATGATCCATTTCTATAGAACTGGAATAAAATATAATTCACATACTGTCATGTCAGGAAATAACATAATTTTTGTATTTGAGTATAGTTGACACGCAGTGTTACCTAAGTTGCAGGTGTATAGCATAGTGATTCCACTATAATTTAATATTTATTTAGAAAGCTCATCAGAACTTTGACATTGCCCCAGGCAATCAAGCATCATTATATAAACAAAGATTAAAGGTGCAATTTAATAGGAAGTTTTGCTTGCCAGAACTTCCTATTAAATTGATAACTGATAACAGATGTATTGTTCCTATGTAAAATACTTATTTTCTCTTCCTATCACCTTGTCTTAATCGTTGGAGAATAAAACCCTTTGAAAACAGATTACTTCGTTTAGTACACAGAAAGGAATATGATCGCCACAAATATATCAGACGGAGAAGCAAAAGATGTCCTGTGGTGAAGCAAGCACCTACTTATCTGAATGGCGTTTACTTTTCCTGAAATCCAACATGACACTAAATGGGGATAATGACATTCTTATGGAATCTGTAGGTGGATGTGATGATATTGCAAATTTGCTTTGTGGTATTTCGGCTTTAATAACTGTCAATCGTTCTGAGACTTCCTAACTGAGACTGGAGAATCTCATTAGTCTAGCGGATCCAGTTTTGATTAAATGTAGAGGTATGCCTGCTGAGTGTTCGCCTAATAGCATCAGTAGCTTCCCAGGGGGATGATAAAGATGTAAGGTCCTGCCTCCCACAACAAAAGACTCCACAAGTTTGGACATACGAGCAAAAGGAAAGGAGCGTCATGATCCACAACTGGTGTCCTGTTGCTCTGAGCTAAATCGTACATCGCTCAAAATTCATAGGCTGAAGCTCTCACCCCCACTGTAAGTGCACTTGGAGATGGGGCTTGTGGGAGGGAATCCGCGTGGAGTGAGCTCATGGGCTGGAGCCCTGATCCGACAGCATTAGTGTCCTTGTGACAAGAGTCATCAGAGAGCAGGTGCGTGCTCTCTCTGTGTGTGCTATGTGAGGACACAGCGAGAAGGCAGCTCTCGGCAAGGCAGGAGGCAGGAGGAGACCTCCATGGAAACTAAATTGGCCGGCGCCTTGACCTTGGACTTCCCAGACTCCAGAACTGTGAGAAAATAAACTCCTGTTGTTAAGCTGCCCAGTCGGTGGTATTTTGTGACGGCAGTGGAGGCTGGCGAGGATACCTGCATTTGTAGGATGTGTTTCCATGGTGTCCATGGTAGCCAAGCTGGACGAATTACGTTGGGAAATTTTGGGTGCTTGTTCTTGCTATGAAATGCTCTAGTGTTAGTGGAAGGAAACAGAGTTTAGGTGCACATATCCTGTGGTTCCAAAAACTCTCTCATCCTTCTTGCCTTTGTGTCCATTTACTCATAGTATTTACTTGATATTCAAGATTCACTTGGGCATTCCCTCCTTTGGAAAATCTTTCATAGATTCCTAAATTGCTTGGTGTCTCTCCTCGATGCTTCAGAAAATGCTTGAGCAAGACAGTTGTTGTACACTCCCTGGAAATAGCCCTTTAATGGCCAACCTCAACCACTGGACCAGAGGTGAGCAGACCACAGCCCATGGGCAAGATCTGGCCTGTCACCTACTTTCATATGGCCTGAGAGCTAAAAATGTCTCATGCGTCTTTAAATTGTTATATTTTAAATGGTTAGCGACATACTGCATAATGTCCTCAGTGTTGTCTCCTGGCATGCAAAAGGCTGAAATGTTGACTCTCTCACCCCTTCCAGAACATATTTGCTGCCCACAGGAGACCATAGGCTGCTTGCATGAGGGGCAGGTCCTACTGCATGCCTGGACTCTAGCAGAACGCCTGCCACCCTTCGTGCTTCTCGAGCCTGCTCAGTGACACTGAGCGGATGGCTCTCATGCTCTTCTGTGTCAATGACTTTCCCTAATGTCGGTCTGGCTCGTGAAATTTTTCAGGTGACTTTGTAAATGACAACTCTCAGCAGTTGATTCTGCGGAAGATAAAATCCCACGTCCGTGGCCTGTAATAGCAAAATTTTCTCTCTTGTACTCATTTCTGTGATTTGGAAGTAGTACAGCAAAGCTCAGCCCAGCTCTGATATGGGAGTCTTTTCCATGATGGTCCCAGGAAGAACTGCGAGGTGGGACGTGCCCTTTCTGTGTCGGCGGGAGAGGAGAAATGGCCGGAATGCCTGTTACAACATCTCCCGAGCTGTGGCTCTTGTCACTTGCTTATATTCCATTGCCTAAAGGCAATCTGTTGGCCAAGGCCACCATGAATAAGATGGGAAAATGTTTTACTCCTCAGAGAAACTATACAACACACAACCAACTTCTGGCTCCGTTCATCTGTCACTATGTAGCAAACACCACAAAACTTCATGATATAAAACAATGTGTTATTTCTCCTGGTTCTGTGGGTTAACTGGGCTCAGGTGAGCAATTCTTGCTTGGGGTCTTCCAAAAGTTACAGCCAGATAGAAGAAGACACTCGTGTTAGCTGGGCTGGATGTGTATGATGGCTTCTTCGCTCATGTGCCTTGGTGTTCCTCCAGCAGCACAGTCTGGAACTCTTCCCTGGCAGCTCCCAGTTCTTGGGGCAAGAAGGGAAACTTGCAGTCCTAGAAGCTGGGCCTGGAACTGGGCCATCATCACTGCCCTTGTGTTTTCTTGGTCAAACAGTTGCAGACCAATCCAGGTCTACCCCCTGGAAGAAGCAATGGATTGTGGCCAATGTCAGAACCAGCTACCGTATCCCCTTGAAGGGAGAACATGCAAATAATTGGGAACAATAAGAAAGATCTTCCACAGCTGTTCCTATGTGTAAGAATTCCTATTATTCCATCTCTTCCCAATAAGTATATGTGACTTCAGTGTGTTGAATAATATAACACCATCATGGTTTTGTCTTCGTTTTTGTTTTCCAATTCTAGAATTGAGGGAAGTATAATATGAGGCAATGCTAAGGAAATTATTTAAAGTTTTATTTATTTGACACAGAGAGAGCATGAGCAGGGGAAGCAGCAAAGGGAGAGGGAGAAGCAGACCCCCTGTTAAGCAGGGAGCCCGATGAGGGGCTCGACCCCAGGACCCTGAGAACATGTCCTGAGCCAGGACTGACTGAGCCACCCAGGCACCCCTAGGGAAATTATTTTGAGAAGTCCTTCAAGGAATGGTACCATGCATTTTACCTTGTAAGGTGCGGTACCATCATTTTCCAGAACTTTCTTTCAGTTCTGGGCTTGTGACATCGTAACGAACGCCTCTTCCCAGTGGGAAGCCGGCCCATGGCAGCTCTTACTCCCATAAGTCTCTGCTTTGCTCAGAGCATGAGCCTCTCACGTTTTATCTTCTTCCAGAAACGACAGGGAAATCTTTTGGAATCTACCTCTGGATGCTGGGGGACGAGCTTGGGGCTCATGCCCACCGTTCCTCTATGGACTGACTTACGGTTGGCAGGGGAGAGCAGGACATCACTCCAGGCTTCACCCTTTGGGGCCACAACCTTATTTGGAAAAGACAGAAAGACGTGCCCTTGAGAAGCACCCCCGGTAGTGGTATTATGCTTGGCGTGGTGAGGGAGAACGATCTGTGCTCTGATCTTCTAGAAGTTCTCCTCGTGGCATGGACAGGCTGCCAGGTGCTGTCAATGCATCTTTAATAGAAACGTGAATTAGTAAGTTCAGGAGCTGTTAAATGTCCTAAAAGCTTTAATTGGCAAAAAGATCTGTTTCCTTTCGGGTGGTCGTGCCAAGGCTGACCATGTTCGTCCTTCTACAACTCATCTCAGGGCTGGTTTCATGAAGTTCGGGAGGAGAGGACTGGTGACTTTTCAGTGAAATGTGAAATTGGAAAGAGAAGGGTCAGACATAGGTTCTAGAAGCCATTTCAGTTGAAGCATCGTTCTGTCTTTATTGGGAACCTGTTTGGGGGCTCAGTGGGTTGTGAATCATCATTTCCCGCATAATCTACTCAGGGCATGTGTGAACTTTTTCTAGAAAAGGCCACATGGTGGTCATGGCTGTCAGCGGCAGGCCACGAGGTCGCTCCTGCCAGTACCCGGCTCCGCGTGGGGCCCCGCGCAGCTGCCAACGGCATGTGGGGGAAAGACCCACAGGAACAGAGTGCAAGTGGTTTGGGCCCCAGGGCAGCTGACCCCTTATCTAGGTCCATCCCCCCTTTCCAGTGGAGCTGGGGAACCGTGTCTATAGAAAGGGGGTAGAGAGGGAAAGGTGACTGATGTTTGCTTCTGCGTTTCCGTGACCTGGCTCGGGTTGTCTGTTTCCGGGGTCGGTATCCCTTGTCCGTTTCTGCCTCCCATGCTCGTCCCCTCATCTCTTCGTGGAGCGTTCTGCTGACTCAGATGTCACTCGGGTAGGAAGTCCTCCCCGCGTGCGTGGAGGCCCACTGTGGGTCACGCCCCAGATCGCCGCTGCAGGCTCGTTACTCTGGTCCTCAGAATAGCTTTCCACACAACTACTCTCATTACCCAGATACGAGTTAGTTATGTCCTTAAGAGTTGCCAGCTTTGACTTAAATATGCCTCAAGCGCATTCATCAGCATGGCGGAGGCTGGGCACTGTGCTGCGCTGTCCCCAAGGGTCACTCATTTCGCCCTCACTCCCCCCCTGGGCTGCCATTACTGCAGCATTCGTTTGCCCTCAGAGCAAACTCCGGTCCCCGGGGACTCGGGTAACGGCTCACACCTCTCACCCCTGAGGGTGTCTTTAATCCATCCATGGTGCTGGTGCAGCGTTGACCTTGGCCCTGTTCCCACGCGCTCACGTTCCCCACGCCCTCTTCCTGCTGGAAGAGCGGGAACCCCCGAGCAGCACCCTGACCTCCATGGGGAAAAAAAATCCTTGGAGATGTCTCCAGATGCAGACCTGGGCCCTTCATTCTGCATTTCCTTTGCTCTGCTTCCTGAAAAACAACCCAGTTAGCTTCGTGGGGTTCACGGCCACCAGTGTCCCTGTCCTCACCAGTGACTTTGCATGGTCATGCAGCGGCAACGGGGCAGCTGGCTGATGGAGAATGGGCTGATGAATCGTGACTCCTGGAAAGTGAGCTCCAAGTGAGTAAGAAATGTGATCCTTGCAGATGGAGAACTGCACGATTACATGTAAAATAACAAAAAAAAGTGAACACAAAAATGTTTTACAATTTTCTTTTTTTATTATTATTTTTTTTTATTATGTTAGTCACCATATAGTACATCACTAGTTTTTGATGTGGGGTTCCAAAATTCATGGCTTATGCACCACACCCAGTGCTCCATGCAATATGTGCCCTCCACAATACCCACCACCAGGCTCTCCCCACCCCCACCCCCTCCCCTCTAAAACCCTCGGTTTGTTTCTCCAAGTCCACAGTCTTTCATGGTTTGTCTCCCTCTCTGGTTTCCCCCCTTCATTTTTCCCTTCCTTCTCCTAATGTCCTCATGCTATTCCTTCTGTTCCGCAAGTAAGTGAAACCATCTGATAATTGACTTTCTCTGCTTGAGAACTTTCTAACAGTTCCTTGGAAACATACTCCACACTGACCAGTCTAAAATAATTTACTAAATAATTCCACTCCAGTAAGCATCCAATATGAAATGAATGAAATCAGGGTGACTGTGCTATTCTAGGAAAATAGACAGGAAGCTACAGGAATTCAGTATTTTAACAATTAATTCTATTGTATTTCTAAAACAATTTTATAAGAACATTAAAAATTCAGTCCCAGAATTCCGTATCTTATTATTCATTACTTGATTTATATGGGCTTCCCCATGCCCCTCCACTGATATATTGCCATGTTTTTAATTATAAGTTATGTTTGGCAAAACATAATCATGAAATGATCTTGCTTTTAGGGCCAAACCAGCTTTAAATACTTACCCATAACTTATGTGTTTCATTACTTACAAATTATTTAATTCTGCTTATAGAACAACAGTGGTTTTTAATGTGACCCTTAGTTGGTAGTTTTCATTGATTCTATCTGAATGATCTCAGTGGTTCAAGAGTCTACAAAGAACCTCAGGTTGTCATTGGGATCTTTGAAGAGACCTAATCAATAGCATCTTTATCCTTATTCAATTTTTGATCGAAGTGGGAAGACAAAATGATCAAAATGTCACCTTTAAAGACAGCTCTTGGCATAAGAGCCAACAGTTCCTGCTAATAGAGCCAACCCTAAGACTGGCCAGCCTGACCCTCAGTTACATACAGTGCGGACCCAGCCACACTTCCCCACGAGGGGGGCTGTTCGGGGAAGGCTTGGAGCCTGGAGAAACTGAGGAAGACCACCGTGAACCAGGAGCAGTTGTCTATTATTAGCAGCTGAGAAGGCTCTGTATTTTTCTCACCAAAATTGCCAGTCACATTAGTCCACTACCACGCCCTCCCTTACGAAGTGGGCGGGATTAGAGGAGAGCGACGTTTGCCTACATCTCTAAGGAAACAGCTGAAAAGAAGAGGAAGGTCCTTGGTGAATCTCTGCGGTGTTTTGTGTTCTGGGGTGTTGGACTCCTCCAGTAAACCTGTCAACAACCTTGGGGTGTGGCCAGTCCCCTGAGGGGACATGCCGTCCTTCATGAACACCCCACTGCATCTTTGTGTATCTTCTGGGGCCACTGACAAGGAATATAGATTTTGCACCCAAAGACTCTGAAGTGGCCCAACAGTGCATTACTTTAATGGGTTTCAAGGACACTCTGTATTCATGGCTAAGTGCGTTTCATTTCCAGTTGCAAACCCTGTCTAGACAGTGTCCAGCTGAGTCTGTCAGAGATTCTGCAACCCTGAATAAATGGAAATATTCAAATAAAACAAAAGAGCAACTCAGATAATAAAATCCCAGTAGCCTAGATATTCCCCAAATTTGACTATACATCTTCTTCCACTATTAAGATCCCCATGAGAAATGAAAGTTCAAAGATTAATACATCTTGTAAATGAAAGTCCAGAAATGTTCAGTTCCAAAGGAATTAAAGTCCCAAATCTGATTATCTTGCCTTGTTGAATTAAATGTCCAGAATTCCATGCACATAAGTTAAATTTCTATTTCTGAATCACTCTTTCTGGCTTCTCCCTCGGCTCTGATGAGCTAGAGAAGTTCCAGGTATCCTGGCTGAGCTGGGGACCCTAGCCTGACCGTGCAAGCCATCAGTCGCTGTGTTGGTCACAAAACACTACAGACTCATGGCTTAAACAACAGATAGTTATTTTCTCCCAGTCCTGGGGACTGGAAGTCCAAGATCAAGAGGCCAGCAGGGCTGGTGTCTGGTGAGGGCTCTCCCCTTAGATTGTAGACAGCTGCTTTCTTGCCATGAGCCCCCACTGCCTTTTCAGGAAGCGTGAACACCAAGAGAACGAGAGAGTGAGGATCAGAGACCGAGAAGCGACAGAGAGAGCAAGAATGCACGCAAAATCCTACTGAATTAGGACTCCATCCTTAGGACCTCCTGTAACCTAAATTTTCTCCTACAAGAAGACCTTATTGACAAATTCGGTCACCAAATACTGGGTGTCAGGGCTTCAAAATATGAATTTGGGGAGGGGGGAATGGGACAACAAACACTCAGTCCATCGTAGTCATCCTTCCCGATGAGACTAATTCAACATTGCGTGTTGTGTTGACTCAGTGCCCCATCCCTGACCACCTCCATGTTGAGAGTCCCAGGACTAAATAGTGGAAGTGAGCTTATTCACACACTAACTTCGTCATACACACTAAATGTAGGAACCTGTCCCTAGTAGATTTCTCTCTAGAGAGAGCAGGATACCACAGGCAGAATGTTCTAGAATCTAACACTGTTTGTCGCCAGTGACCAGGGTGACTCTGTAGTATATCGACCAAACCAGGACAGGTTTTACAGCAAAATGGCAAACCCTTAATTAATTTTGACAGGAATGCAGGTATCAACTGGGACCACCCCTGGCAAACCAGGACATTGGCCACCCTACCCACCCTGCCCCCACCTGCTCATGAGTCTTGGCACATTGCCAAGAATCTTTAATCTCCTCCATCCCTGGTAGACACAAGCTCTCTTAAGGAAACCTTCTTCTGTGTGCACATAATGGGTGGCTAGCCAGTATTTGTTGGATGAACTAAGGCACGAATTAGGAATGTTTTATTTTCGGTACAGTTTTATAGCTGAGCTCTAAATTTGGTGTCCAAGATGGAGTATTCATTGATATCCTCTTTAAGATTCATTAGTGGCCAAAGAATTGTCCATATCTAACCAGCTTAAAATGTTTGCTTGAATTATGCCAAGATATTTCCATTTCTGGACATCCCTGTAGACTTGAGCACGAGACAATGGTCCCAGGTTGCCTTTGCCACAGTTTAATAATATTCTCACTCTCCTCCAAAATACCGTGAGTCATTCCCTGAAACTTCTAGTCATATGATAACTATCCAACAGTCCTGGATGTGTACTTCCATGTTCGTTTAAGAAATACCTTCATTTTATGACTTTCTCCTCTGTTCTTTGAAATGCTCTATTAATGAAAGGCAGTTTCTGTGGTACCACAGGGATGGAGGACCAATTTATGCTGTAGAAATGTATTTAGGAATAAAAACATCAAATCACAGTAGACTCTACTGATGATCTATGTTTAGGGAGAGGCTATTTTTAACTGAGTAATTTACAGTTAGAGCTGACCCACTTTGTGCTCTTCCTACGATGTGCTCACTTGAACCCTCTACTCTAACTATATTGTTGTAAAACCCTATTACAAAGCCTGAAAACTTACTTTTGTGGCAGTTTAATAAGTAAATATTTATATTATATGAAATAAAGACTTCTATATTGAGCAGAATGTATTCAACTTCAGAATAAAGGCAAATTGTCTTGTTGTTAGGAAGCCCATTGTTTTTAGAAAATCGTAGTTTTAAAAATATGGTGATGATAACATAGTTCTAAGTTTAATATTCTTTCAAATCTCTCCTAACGTATTTCTGTGTAGGGCCTCAGCTACTTTCTGTAGAGCTGGAGAAGTGGGATATCTGATATTAGGCAGGAACTTATAAAATATTCAAAACAATGAAGTCTGCAGAAAAATGAATCCTACAGAGTGACCTGAAAATTGTCAATGCACATAGTGAGGGACTCCAGGGGGACTGCATGTGCTTTTCACTGACATCCTAGACTACTCACTTCCTGGGAACCCATTTTCCTTGCTGTTCTCCGTCCTGGTGCAAACACTCCTCTGTGTTTACTTAACATGCAAACTAACATCAGAAGGAGCGGGGACTTTGGTTTCTATCATAGGCATCCAGAACAGAACAGATTTTTTTGCTAAGTTTCTCTGAATTCTTTTTATGAATGTTAATTTAATTTAATTTATTTCTAAAAAATTTAACAGTTTTAATGAAATAGAATTGACATGCAATAAACTGCATCTGTTTTTAAGTTTTAATAAATGACGAGTTTTGGTAGAAACCTACATCCTAGAAACCATTCCACAAATCATGGTGGTGCACCTACCCGTCATCCCACTAAAGATTCCCGGTACCCCTTGGTATTCCCGCCTTCTCACCCACCCCTGCTTCTCCCTCCCCAACCAAGCATCAGTACGCTTTTGCTCATGATAAATTAGTTTCATTTCCTGAAATACCATACAAATGAAATCATCAAGTGTGTACTTGTTTTGCCTGGCTTTTTTCCACTCAGCACAGTAATGTTGACATTCACACATATAGTCGTGTGTTTCAGGAGCTCACTGAGTCGTACTCCTTTTCCATGTTACTCACGTGTTACAGATCATTATTTGTCCCCAGCATTTGGCGATTACAAGTAGAGCCAGTATGACCATTCATGTGCAAGGCTTCGGTGGACACGGTTTCATCTTGGGGGTGGAGTTAAGGGTAAAAATAGAGGCGTGGAGTGGCTGAGACATATAGCTGGTATACATTTAACCTTTTAAAAAAAACCAAACTGCTTTCCAAAGTGCGCATACTGTTCTGTATTCCCACCAGGAGGGTATGAGAGCTCCGCTGTTCACACCATCTTCAGTGCTCGGTGTGACCAGCCATCTTGTTTCTGCCATTCTGATAGGATGTGTGCAAGTATCTCACTGTGATTTCACTTTGCTTTTTTCTAATGACTAAGGATGCTGAGTGTCCCTCCATGGACTCTTCTGTATGTCTTTTTTTGGTGAGTTTCCTGTCTGTTGCCTAACTTTTCATCAGGTTTATTATTTTTCAGAGTTCTTTGTAGAGTCTGGAGACACATATGAGTTAAATATTTAATTGGCAAACATTTTCCCCAAGACTGTGGCTTGTCCTCTATGCTGTGGAAAAGATTGTGTAGAATTGGTGTTAATTTTTCTTTCAATATTTGGTAGATTTGCTTAGGCGACAGCATTTGGGTGTGGAGAATTCTTATTTGGAGGGATGTTAAGTATAAATCCAATTTTTTTAAATAGTTCTAGGGATATTCATGTTATGTACTTTATCTTGGTTAGATTTTAGTAATTTGTGTTTTTTGAAAATTGCTCTGTTTCATCCAAATTGGCACATCTATCTATAAGGGGTTGTTTATACCCTTCCCTTATTATCCTTTTAATATCTACAGGGTTAGTGACAACATCTTTTCTTTGCTTCTGCTACTGATAATTGCGTCTTCTGTTTCCTTTTTTACCAGTCGAGGGTTTTATCAATTTTGCTACAGTTTTATCAATTTTGTTTATTTATTCAAAGAATGAGTGTTTGATTTCGATTATCCTTATTGTTTTATGTTCAAATAATTTCATTGATTTCCATTCTTATTTTTATTATGTCTTTCTTTCTGCATGCTTTAGATTTACTTCGTTCTTCTTTTTCCAACCTTATGTGGTTTGGGTTAACAATAAGAAGGCTTTATTTCTTCTTCTTTTCTTTTTTAAGATTATTTATTTATTTATTTGACAGAGCAAGCAAGAGAGCAGGTGTAGGGGAGGGGCAGAGGGAAAGGGGGAAGCAGACTCCCCACTGAGCAGGGACCCTGATGTGGGGCTTGATTCCAGGACCCTGGGCTCATGACCTGAGCTACAGGCAGAGGCTTAACCCACTGAGCTACTCAGGCACTCCAGGAAGCCTTTATTTCTGTTTTAATAAAGGCAATTAATAAAACTCACCTTTGTTTAGTTAAACAGTACCTTTGAGTTGATCACGAGTTTACCATTTTTCCCCAGGATCCCCCGGCCTGGAATCCAGGCATCTCTAAACCCAGAAGTCAGTACTGGTGCAAACAAACAGCTTCAGAAGACGCCCCCTACTTCAGCCTCAAGGGACAGGATGTGAAACTCGTAAAGCTCCAAGTGTGTGGAAATACACTTTTTTTTATTTCCTCCCTTCTCTCATGTGCCAGCGGCTCACAGGCACCTCTCCTCCGAGGAAGGGGAGCCTACCTCCCCAGTCAGAAGAATAGCGGTCCCAAAAGTGTGGGGTGAGCCCTATCTTTCTTGGCAGCCCATGTTTTAGCCCCAGACGCAGACGCAGTCAGTACACAGAGAAGAGGGTAAATAAAGCCAGAGACATCAGGCTAGAGGACAGGAAAGGGGATATCCAGGCAACAGGAAAGTGCTCATGAGCCTGGGCAGGAGGAGGAGCTCTGGAAAGTGACACAATAAAGCTTTTCATGATCGCATGGCTCACCTCCAAGCTATATATACATGGATCGTATACAAATGTCATCTTCCTTTTCTTTCAGTCCAATTTTTTTAAATTTTTTATACGTCATATTTTAGAGCACTTTTAATTTCACAGCAAAACTGATTGGAAGATAGAGAGATCACCCCCATGCCCCTGCCCCCACAAATGCACAGCCTCCCCTACATCAACACCCCTCAGCAGAATTTTGTTAAATCTCTCTGGATGTTTTTATGAGTGTGAAGATAAGTTATTTCCATGTTTATCGTCCCGTCGGTGAACCTGCACTGACCTGCATCCTCACACACTGTCCGTGGTTTACAACAGGTCCTTCCTGGTGCGCATTCTCACCTTCATTTATGAAAGACATTTAGATAAGGTGAAATATTGTAGGTTGACATGTTTTTTCTGCTGGTATTTTAAAGGTACTACTTCTCTGGGTTGTACTCTTTCCAAGAAGAAGTCGGCTGTCATTCTTTGCTCTTCAGTGTAAGATTTGTCTTTTTCCTTCCTGTGTGCTTTTACGATTTTCTCTTTTTTACTGCTTTTGACTTATTTGAGAATGATGCAATTTGGTATGATGTTTTTCTTTGTTGCTTGTGCTTTGGGCTCATCAAGCTGCTTTGATCTGTGGGTTTCTAGGACCTGTGAGTTTACAGGTTTCATAAAATCTGGAATTTTTTTGTCCATAATTTCATCAAATATTTTTTCTATATACCCTTTTATCTCCTCTAAGTTAGATGGTACAATTCCATGTGTATCAGATCTGTGGGTTTGTCCCACAGACTCTCATCACTGATTAGTGCAAATTACAGATGTTCATCAGTTTTTAGCCTTGATTTTGTTTCATTTTGGATAGTTTCTGTTATTATATCTTCAGGTTCACTAATCTTTTCTTCTGAGATGTCTAATCCACACTTTTGGTTCAGATACTATGATTTTCATATTTAGTTCATTTTGGATTTTTCAAAAACCCTTCATGTCTTTCACATTTTATCTTTTAGTATCTGTCTACTAATTCCGCTGTCTTCCATTTCTGGGTCAATGTTGATTGATTAATTTTTCTCTTTCTCATAGATAAGATTGTTCTTCTTCTTTGCATGCCTGGTAAGTTTTGATTCAGTACTAGATATTACATGAGTTTCACATATTTTTGTATTTCTATAAATATTTTTGAGTTTGGTCCAGAAAAAAATTAAGCCGCTTGGAAACAGTTTCTTGTTTTGAGGTTTTGCTCTTAGGTTTTGCTAGGTAGAACTAGAGCAGTATGTAGTCTGGGGTTCATTATGCCATACTAATTATGCAAAATAATTAACTTCTCTATTCAGTGCCCCATAAATTGTGGATTTTTTCACTCTGGCTGATGGGAACCGCCTTCCTTGTGTCTCATCTTTGCCTTGGGATGGTATTCTCTCCTCCATTTGGGTAGATCTTCTCTGGGATTTAGGTAGTTTATCCATATGTGGGAGCAATATTCTACTAGAGACTTGAGTGGGGCTCTGAAGTTCTCTGGAACCTTCTCTTGGTGCGCTGTCTTTTCTCAGACTATCTTCTCTGTGAACTGAAGCTACCTTGGCATCCTTCATCTCCCAGGGCCATACCCTCAACTCAGGGAAAGCCCTGGGCTTCACTTGGAATCCCTCTTTGGGCTACAGTCTAGAATCTTCCCTTATGAAGTAAACTGGGAGGTCTTAGGACTTACCTTATTTGTGCTCTCTCAGGGATCACTACCTTCCCTGACTGGTGTTCAGAGCGTACCCTGAGAACCATTGCCTCATACACGCTGTCCAGTTTTAAGTTGTTTGAGGATGGAGGGTAAGACCCGTCACTCCTGCCCCATCTTGACTTGAAAACAGAAGTCTGTGAATTCATTTTTAATATTGTTTCCTACTAGATGGGTACTTTATCTATTACATTGTTCCTGGGCTATCTTGTGAGCACCTATAATCTGTCCTTAAAACAGAGAACTTCTGAAAATGAGAGTATTACTTGAAAACGTGTATTTAAGATAATTTTGATAGTTCAGATAATGGTACACTTTTCTCCTTTGATTATTCAGATTATGTATACTAATTTTTCCTAAACAGACTTGTATTTCTGTATAAAAATTAACATAGAGCAGCTGGTATTTTATGAAATGATGATGCTAGACAAGAGTTTGGGATAGGAAGTGGAGGCGAATACTATATTTGTTTGAATGTGCATGGGATTTTAATTAAGCTAAAATTAAGCATGTTAGAAATTGTCCAGGAAGCTGATGACTTTCATTCTTATTCTTAGGGAATTCATGGGTTGGACGTCTCTAGGACCAAAATGGTCAGAAATGCATATTTATGTACAGGATTCTAAACAGGCTTATGAGCATTCTGCCCCCCATCCCATGCCAAAAAATGTTTTGGCTCAAGAAGAAAAAAGTGCCACCTGCTAGGTCAACAGTAGAATTTCAAGACTTAGCAGGAAATCTCCTATTCTCTTATTGATTATCTACTGGTACTTTATGCAGGTAAACCCTGAGACATCAACAAATTCCTAAGACATTCCAAAAATTAATAAGTAATGAGATTAGGAGGATATGCCTTTTTAAAAAGTACCTTTATCTCAAAATCTTTACAGCAACCATTACCCTGCAAATACTGCTGTAACCATTTATCAGACATGAATAGAAAGAAGGCTCAGAAAATTAAGATTTAAGGACATACCTCTGGCCTTCACTATATTTCACTGTCATTCTTTTACAGTGGTCAGGAAAATTATAGATATAGATGTAGATACAGAGCTATGTTTCAATAATTTATCTGTTTCAAAGAAACAAATGTCCTGATGAAGACAGACCTTGAAAGATATGAACTATAAGTATGATTTTTATGCATTCTCTCAGAATTCTCTTACTTTATTTATTGAAGTATTTAAAATTAAGAAAATAATAAATAAGATCTAACGAAGTAAAATGTTATGTAACACAGGTACTTTATTTCCTTCAAAATGTTTTTTTTTTTTTTTATTTCTTGCCCTAAATCTTACCCAAGTGCTCTCCAAAGACCCAGAAGCTTGAAAGCTCGAAGACGTTACTATGGAAGTTATTAATTCGATTTGATACTGAGTTCCTGCAGACTCCCTGTGGCCATTCTGAGTGTTGGGGATATAAAGATGGGAAAGTCTTGCTCAGGTCTAGAGTACCTCCCAGTTGAGTTGGAGACATAGACTCACCAGAGGATTGTAGTTCATCATCAGATCCTGGGAGTAAAGCCTGTTACCTCGCCAGATGGAATCAATCATAAGGAATTCCTAGAGGAGTCTTGAATAGTGATGAGAAATAAAGTTATTGAAGGAGAGGATAACAGAAACCTCAGACTTAGAATGAGACCCAGGCTGGATAAGATTAATATCATTAAAGGGAAGAGGTGAGGAGCATCATAAGGTATAGGGAAAGACATTCTTACTGCAATAACCTAAGAATGAGCATAGAAGGAAAAAAAGGAAGCAAAGAAAATGATAGCAGGGAGAAAGGCAAGGCCTATGTATTTTAGGATATAGGGAATTTATCCTGTTGCAATAAACATTAAGTGTTTAGAAACAGGAAAATAATGTAGTTTTCTTTTCCTTTAAGTAAGATAAGGGGACAGCATACTGTGGCTCACAGACCAAACTCTGTTAGCAACCTGCTGATTAAATACAGTTTCTCTGGCACCAGGCACATCTATTTGTTTCTGCATTGTCCTTGGTCACTTTGGTGTTACCAAGGCAGAGCAGAGTAATTGTGATGCAGAATATGGCCCACAAACCCTAAGCATTTACTACCTGCTCTTTATAGAGAAAGGTTGCTAACCCCTGAGCTGGATCTCCCTGGCATAGAGTTTTTCAACCTTGCCCCTTGATGTTTGGGGCCATATATTGTTGTAGTGAGTTGGCCTGTGCATTATAGAATGTGGGAGCATACCCAGACTATACCCACCAGCGTTCAGGAGCCCTCTCCCCAACCCCACCCCCATCATGACATCGAGAAATGTCCCTAGACCCTCCAAAGGTTCCGCAGGAGGGAAGACTCACCTCTGGTTAAGAACTACTTCTAGCAGCTAAGTGGAGTTTGGTTTTAAGTAAACATGATTGGAGCTAAAGTTAAAACACTGGAAAACTGAACAGACCTAAAAGACGCCAATGAAAACCAAAGTGTTTTGGACACGAAAGCAGTATCACTTAGTGACTATAAACGTGCGCTTCGGACAGGTGAGGAACAAGGGTGGCTTTCTGAGGTCTAGCTTGCATTACAGCCTGGTCATGGTGCCCATAACCGAGAGGAGTAACAGCAGAGGGGAAGCAGGTGTGGAGGGTTGAGAAGGAGGCTGATTTGGTTGCAGTGGGTTGGGGTAATGATGGCTAATGGCTACTGAATATGTATATTTGAAGTCCGTAGATGATAGCTAGTGTTGTAGATGAAAACCAAAGAGCACCATGTCTGAAAAGCGACAGGGATACGAAGCCTCTCGAAACTGTGACCAGAAGGGTTTGTGTGGTGGAGAGAACCAGACATATGGAGTACAGATTGTCCACCACATCTTTAAATTGGGGAATGACTCACGGAGGGTACCAGGAAGAAGAAACACCGTGTGGATCAAGGCGTGCGTGATAGTGAAGAACTTTCAAAAGACAGAATGAGATGAGGGAAAAAGAAAGAGAAGAGATTACGGTTAGGCATTCCATGCCATCAAGGGAATGCTGTAAAGAGAGTCACCGCTTAAAGCTGGCCACAGCCATGTTTAAGAACAGTGCAGGCGAGCAAGATGCTTAGCTCAAATGTTTCGCAAGGGTGGGTTTCCTAGGAACCTTGCCCATGTATGGACGTCGCACTTGGTAGGTGGTGATTATGGCAGCTGGAGAGGGTTTCCAAGACCACCAGCATTGCAGCAAATCCTTGCATCAATCTGTGGGAGAGGTAGGGGGTCTGGGATTGAATTCATGAGGCTGTAGCCTGTGTCTTTTCCTTCCGTGCCCACACGTGGGATACACGTTCTGAGCAGCACACATCTTAGGCATTACATAGGGACGGAGGCTTCGGGTTGGTCTGTTCTGTCGCTTTCACTGAAGTTCATCTACTCGACAGTCCTGTTTTTAGACAGTTTAAAGTGGTTTTAAATAAATTGGCCACAGACTTCTTTTAATACCAGTCAGTCTGAACGTGTAGAAGCAGCAGCAGCATCTGAGGAAAAGGGGTACTTGAGAAACTTATAGCAGGGAAGAAGAGGATAGAGCACCGGGAGGGCACATCCAGCAGGGACCGCAGCCTGGGGAAGGACCCTCTGCAGAGCAGACCCCTCCCCGTGACCACACCTGCTCCTTCGCTCCCAGCGGCCACCGCCAACCCAGCCCTGCCTCCTCCCTGCCTTTTCGGGGGTCAGCGAGAAACCCTCCAGTCACCCCCAGCTGGAGAGGGCGACCAGTAGACAAAAGCAGTCAAACCCCTTAATATGTTAGAAATAGAAATAGGGAGATGACTGGCTCTGGAATTCTGCACTTCACCTTGGTGACTATTAAAATACGCTACATAATAGCACAGTCACTGGTTTTTATACACTGGTGTGAGGGGGTGGTCACTGGAAAGGCAATATCCTTTTGTTATCATTAAAATAATACTAAATATTTTTAAAAATATTTAATGATATTTGGCTTGTAAATAAAGATGCTTACTTATACGAGACTATGATAGATTCCATTACATTAAAATAATAGTTAAACAATCATTAAAATTTTATTTTCTCCCACTTCATTTCTCTTTTCTTCTCCTCCTTCCTTTGCCTGCTCACTTAACAATAGTTTGTTGGCTGTTTTCAAGATGTCAGATATTGTGAGCTACTTTAGGGATGAAAATATGGAACGTCTAGAACATTCCAGCTCAGAAGCCAGGGAAATGACAAAGACCGTTTGGGGCAGTGTGTTGCCGACAGCATCTGCACCAGGCAGTGGAGGAATAAAGAGAGGGGGCCCCCAAGATTTCTTGGAGTCGTTGACATCGAGCTGAGGTTTGAAGAAGGTTTGCAGGCGTCTGCGCAGGCATGTAGGGGAGCACAACAATGAAGAGAATGGTGGGTTGAATACATTTTAGTGTGGTGGAAGTGGGGGACCCTCACGGCTGGGAGGTGTTTAACCAGGGAAAGGCAAGGTAAGGACGACACCACGAAGGACCCCACAGCATGTGTGCCGAGGATGGAGAGTCCCTGCAGGGTGTTGACAAAACAGTGGGCAAAACTGAGCAGACAGGGCAAGGCAGGGATATTCAGGTCCTGGTTGATGACGGAGCTGAGAAAGAGGCCTGCGAGGCTTTCTGGAGAGAACTGAAGCGAGATGAAGGGGAGGTCAATCATGTCAGAGCCGGACATGGAGGAGCAGGTCTCAGCGGACTCCAGCTTGCATGTGAGGAGGTGGACGCGTGGCGGGGCCCATGGAGCAGGATCAACGGGGAATGTGTGGCAGGAGTGGGGCGTGGGAACCCCTGGGCTTCCGGCATGGTCGGGACACCCGCCCTGTGCCATCCGGCAGGCCGTTCCCCGTGCTGGTGTGCAGTACAGGCAGGTGCTGATGGAGTTTTAGAGGCACGTGAACTTTCCATCGTTAGTTCATAAATGCTAGCGGCAGCCTTAGTGCGTCTGAGGTGACTCGGGGAAGATGTCCCAGGACAGCCAGAAGCAAGTGCAAGAAAGCACACGTGCGTGGTAGCAGGACGGAGGCGCTGGCCGGGAAGGGAGACCTGGATGCAGTGGTCCCGTTGGAGGGAAGCCTCGGGATGGCAGGACCCCGGGGGAAGCCATGTCAAGGAGGGAGAAATGGGTGGTATTGGGTGCTGCACAGTGATCAGGTTATACGGGAACAGAGAAATGCAGCGGGAGGAGAAAACCCTGAAATACAGTTACTGGATCTGATGTATAAAATGGTCGCTACCTTGACACATGGGGTCTCGACAAAGTGGTGCCTTTGGAAACAGGGCCCGAGTGCCGAGGTCGGAGACCATCCCCGGACAGAGAAGTGATTCAGCTTTGACTGTGGCTGGAACACAAACCCGCCCCTGCTGAAATCCACAACCCCGCACCGGATTGCGGAGAATTCCGCACGTAAGTGTCGTTTTTCAAAAAGGTAAAATCGAGACTCTTGTACCAAGATAAGGCATTGCAAAGATTTTATTCAGCTTCTTAGGAAAAGAGGGAACTAATCAGGTGTTAAAGCCAGTTCAAGTGAAAATCTGATTTACGCGGATTTATCTCCTCTACTGACAAAATTTCTTTGCACTGCCAAGACAAATGTCATCTGTGTGGCTTTGGACAGGAATTATTGGTGTTCTCAGTTTCCTGCGGCTTATGTTCTAGCCCTCCAGAGCTGTAACATAGCTTAGTTGAAAGCAATGACTCATCACACCTCTACGAATCTAAGTAAATTCCAGGGGTCCCCTCGACAATGCCCAGCATTCAACGGAGAGGACTCCCAAGAACGAGACGGTGTCTTGTTCACCATTGCTTCGGGTACTGAACTATTGCACAATTGTGTTAATTTTCATTTATAATCCTCAAAGGAAGTAATGTAAGAGGTGAACCCCAGGCAAACCAGCTTTCTAAGGGTGTGTACGTCAGAGCTGTGTGGTGTGTTAGTGGACGTGAAGAGACTGCTCATTTGTTAATGCCTATTTTAATCATGTCTCCTTTTTTTGAAGATTTTATTTATTTGAGGGAGAGACGGAGAGTGCATGTGTATACACACACACAAATGTGGGAGTAGGGGGAGGGAGAGGGCCAGGGAGAATCTAAAACAGGCTCCACACCCAGCACAGAGCCCAACGTGGGGCTCAATCTCACGGATCTCATAACCCTGAGATCATGACCTGAGCTGAGATCAAGAGTTGGACCCTTAACCGACTTAAGCGACCTTAAATTAAAACTTTAATTAAATATATCAGTTCCTATCAGTGATAGGTAAATTAAATTAAAATTTCTGTGCAGTATGTACTTACGATGGGATATTATTCAGCCTTAAAAGTGAAGGAATTGCACCATTTATAACAACACAGATGAACCTGGAGTTTCACAGAAGCACAAAAAAGACAAATGCAGAAAGGCAAGTACTGTATGAGCTCACTTCCATGTGAAATCCAAAATAGTCCAGCTTGTCAAGGCAGAGAGTGGGCTGCTGGGGGCAGAGGGAATGGGGAGAAGACAAAGGGCACAAAGTTTCAGTTCTGCAAGGTGAGTACGTCCTAGAGACCTGTACATCATCATGCCTACAGCTGACAATACTATATTATATACTTAAATTTTTTTCTAAGAGGGTAAATCTTATATTGCATATTCCATTCACAAATAAATACACAAACAGAACTAAAGAGGGTGGGAGGAACTTTCAGAGCAGATGGGTATGTTTATGGCATAGATGGTGGTGATGACATCACAGATTTATCCTTATTTCCAAACTGATCCAGTTAAATACAGTAAAAATGTACAGCTCTTTGTCAGCCATACCTCAGCAAAGCGGTTCTAAAAAACATAACTATGGTTGACCCTTGAACATGTTCAGTGTGGGAGTTAGGGGCGCTGAACTCCATGCAGTCAAAAGTCTGAGTATAACTTTCAAGTCCCCCAAACTACCCACAGCTTACTGTTGATTAGAAGCCTTACCAATACCATGACGGTCGATTCGCACATGTATTCTGTACCTATTATATAATGTATTCTTAGAAGGAAGCAAGCTAGAGAAAAGAAAATGTTAAGAAAATCAGAAGGCAGGGCTCCTGGGTGGCTCAGTGGGTTAAGCGTCTGCCTTCGGCTCAGGTCATGATCCCAGGGTCCTGGGATCCAGCCCCACATGGGGCTCTCTGCTCCACAGGGAGCCTGCTTCCCCCTCTGCGTGCTTTCTGCCTACTTGTCATCTCACTCTCTCTGTTAAATAAATAAAATCTTTAAAAAAAACAAAGTGTCTTTAATAAAAAAAGAAAAAGAAAATCAGGAGGCAAAGGAAACACACAGTGGCACACTATGAAAAAAATCTGTGTGTCAGCGGAGCCACGCGGTTCAGACCCGTGTGGTTCAGACGTCACTGTGATCCTCTCTGAAATCAACCGACATAATTAGGTGCAGACACTGATCTCCAAGTCATCATTCAAGCCTGTCACAGACTCTCAAAGTGGATGTTCAAGAGACGGTTTCATTGTTACTGAAGCCGTGGAATCTCAGTGCAGGTCCAGATTGTTCTGGTGAGGAGCGGAGCCTTTCTCCTTTGTGATCTGCTACCGAGTCATAATGACAGCGACGTTCTGAACAGCAGGTTCATACGGCAGTAAGTAACTCACTCGATGTCTGAAATAGGCATAAATTTATTGGAATAATAAAACTGGTGTTACCTACCAGTCTCCATAAAATGTTCTAGCCATGTCCACAGAAAGGATTGCCCTCTGTTTGATAGGGAGAGAAAACAACGGAATAACAAAACTTTCTAGCCAACAAATTGACCTGTCTCGGTTTCCTGTCCCTACTCAAAAAATAGATGGTCACGCTGACCCTGGTAGGTCTTTGAAAGGAGGAAATTGCTTTTAAAATGGGATCATTTTACCCAAACTGCGTAGCTTAAAGAGGTCTCTCATTTAAAGGCTTGAACAACCAATGAACATCTGTTCTTTCAGTTTAACTCAATGAGATGTTCTTGTACCTGATAAATACAGGCTGTGCCCGCACCAGTAATTCTGCAAAGCACAGAGGAGGAAGGACACAAGCCTGTCTGGTCCGTGCAGGCCGACCGTGCTCAGGGACCTCCCGGGCGCACGTCACGAGCCCAGGAGCTACAGCAGTGGGGTCTCTGACCATAACCGTTATCTCAGCCCCATCACAACTTCCGCGCCCCAAAAGGGCACGGTCTTCAGTGCCCCCCATGGGAGATGACTCTGGAGTGCCAGGCGTGCCCGGGTGGGGTTTCTGTGTAGGAAAACACTCAAGGGCTCTATCCAGAGCGAACTCAAACCTGGCTGAGGTCAGTGGTAGGCCTGCAAAGGCTGCTTAGGAAACGCAGCTCGCAGCTCGGTGTACATTCCCCGCAGGGGGCTTTCTCATTCGGTGTTTCCCTTTCATCCCTTTTTTGAATACATAGAACAGCAATTCAAATGAAAGGGAGGGACCAGACGTGAAGTAAGAGAACTTGAGAGCCTTGTCATGTAAATTCTTAGCAGACGTTCTGAATTCCTTTCTTATCTGCATGGTGGCACGGGCAGATCCCAGGAGCTGAGGTCTAGCCTAGCATTCCTTTTTTTTTTTTTTTTTTAAATTCACCTCCTCCTGCGTTGTCTGGGGTGGGAACCCCTGGCTTGATGACACAGATGCGTGAGTGAGTCCCCTGGGATAAGGCTGCGTCTCCAGGCGGCCGGGCTGCTAGGCCACAGGCTCAGGGCCCAGTTGCTTCCCGGGAGGGAGGCTACTGAGGGAATGGGCGCATCTGGAATCCCAGCCGCACTCACACCCACCGCCCTCGCCCCATTGGCCAGCCATGTGTCCCACCAGACGGTACAGCAGCAGCTGAAGCACAAGCAAACCCCACACCTTCCCCAGAGCTCACAGAGGGCCAGCGACACGAAGCCCGGGGACTTCGCGGTGACTGGGAAGGGCTCAGCTAAGCCTCTCGGGAACTGCAGGATGCCTTCACCCCTCCGTGCCACCTCCTTCCTCCTCGTGGGACTCTCTCCACGGTGGTGTGCGAGCCAGACTTTGAGTGTGAATGTTGGATGCTGTGTTTTAGTCTTAACTGATAAATGCCTAACAATGATGGCTGTGATGACATTGAAGTTATACCGTAATGTTATCAACATAATAGTAGCAGAAACAGCTCTCACCCCCACCGGATGAGGTTGAGAGAGAGAGTGAGAGGGAGGGAGAGAGTAGGAGGGAGGGACGGAAGGTGGGGAGAAAGGAGAGAGAGAGAAGAAGGGAGGGAAAGAGAGAGAGAGGAAGGAAGAGAGAAAAAGGGAGAGAGACAGGGAGGAAGAGAGAAAGGGACTAACCCCAAAGCTGAAGACGTGGAACGTGAGGGACGACCATGGAGTCAGGCTTTTCCAGGTTGTGTCTTAGCGGTATTCTTCATTTATATATTATTCCACCCGATAGTCCCCTTTGTCCTCTCAAGCCCAAAAGCAAAAGGGGCAAGGGTCTCATTTTACCTCATCTCCCACATTCCTTAGTAGAAGCCAGATTAGCCGCTAGCCCTGCTATAAACTACCTGAAGGTGTCACACGGCTTTTACCAATGTCCTGGGATTTTGAGAATTCCATGTCGATGTGCGGAAACCTGGCATCACACCTGGAATTTGTAGGCATTTTGTTACTCTCCCTCCCTCCATCTCTCCTGCTCCCCTGCTTCATTTCCAACCCTAGAGACCCGCCCACGGCAGGGTGGGAGGCCCCTCACTCTGCCAGCAGATGGCCCCGGTGTGGGCTGTGGGGTGACACGGCGGGGCAGGGGGGCGGCTCTTCCCAGCACCTCCGCACTCTTCCCGAGGACTGTCCTCCTGGGGCTCTTGAACCGGGAGGCACATGGGAATGTGAAATGCCACCGTGTCTTTGAATGGCGCGTCCGTGTTTCTAAAGATGACAGCAGCCTATTTGCCATAATTTGGAAAGAGCTGGGAAGTCAGTCTTGACCAGTGGCCTCAGGAGGAGGCCTGGGACTGTCCTAGTGCCTTTTTCCTTTAACCGAGTCATACGCAGTTCCTGATGAGCACAGAGAGGCTTAATGTGGATCCCAGTAGATGTGAAAATAAACTCGCGTCCAGAGTCCAGGCCTGCACCGTCCAGGAGGCCCCAAAGCTGTAGCGGCAGACAGCTGTGTCCCCTTCCTGTCCTTCCAGTAAATAGCCAGGAGCAGTCGTGGGTAGGCGGACACAGGAGATGCCCCAGTTCATGGATCAGGCTGTTGAGCCCCAGGCAGAGGGCACAGCAGGTGCAAAGGAATGTGGGAAGGCCGGACGTGTTGCTGTGGGAAGCTGGGAGAGGACCAGGCCGGGCGACGGGGGTGGTGCGCGAGGTGAAGGCTCTGCACGGGGAGCAGGCCCGGCCCTCCGCGGGACGAAGAGCTCAGGGGACGAATGCCGGACCAGCTGCCACGGGAGGTGGGGTCTTTAACCCCGAGTCACGGGAAGAAGAGAGAAAATGTGCACACATAGGGAACACGATGCATTTTTGTGTGAATGATGATTTTTAGCAACTTTTTCTCTTTGCTTTCGCGTCGTCTTTAAAAGAAAAAAAAAAGTGTCCCTCTTTAGTTGAAAGGCCCTTCTGCAAAGCCTGTCTCTCTCTGCCTCGTTTCTCTTCCTTCTCCGCTCCCCCCACGTCGAAGTAGATTTTATTTCTCCCCCAAGCCCTCTGTGCTCCTTTTCCTTCCTACTTCTCACTATTTTCATGATGCATGTCAGTCCCGTTGCTAGGCAGCTGTTCCACTCAACCCACCACTCAGCATTCTGAATGCTGGAAATTAGCCCCAAATAGCTAGAAAATCACCCCTCCGCACCTGCACTGTGTGTGCTGTGGGAGCTAGCATAGGAGCAGCAAAACGAGCGGTCCCGGCAAGTCCTCACAACAAGGCAGATGCATCCCCATTCCAGTGCAGACAGACAGCCTCGTTTCTGGCAAGGTGGAAAGCCCCGCGGTGCCCTATGGGGAAGTCTCAAGGAGATGGTTCTAGAAGAAACCCCATCGTTGTCCTATCAGAGCTAAACAGGAATGAACCCAATAATCTGGAGAAAAACAGCAGTACTCCCAAATAAGCATGAGCAGAATGTAGGCTTTGTATATATCTATAAATGTTGCCTACAGGCTCTCTGGTTCTTCTCCGACCCTGAAGAAGAAAACCCCCCAAACACTTCGCTTGGTTGTACCTGCCCCTTGAGCCGTTGACCTTTTCCTTCATCCATGCTACGAGTCACCAGAGCCCCGAGCTTGTGCCCCCACCCTCTGCTGCGGTCTCAGTGCCATCCCCTGCCCTTCCCCTCCCTCCTCTGCCCTTCCTGGCTGCCTCCCCCTCCCAACCTCCCCTCTAGGGCTCCAGCAACACCCCCTCTCTCTTTCCGTGGATTACCGCATCCCATCCCTGAGGGATGAGGTTAATGGTGCTCCCTAAACCTCATTTTGTTGTTCCTGACTAAATAAAATAGGGCCCTTATAAGAAAATTTCATGAGGTCTTGAATTAAAACCACATCTTTTCTGAGATATAATTTTGGCCATAAAGGTCATCCATGAGCATAGGCAGTCAAATGAGAGGGTTGCTTTGCCCATCCTGGTAAGCTGCACGTGTCTTGGCAGGGTACCTTGCTCGTAATTGGTGCTTAATAAATATTTGCTAACTAGAATTAAATTTTAAGGCGTTTAGAGACCAAAACTTTCACAACAAAATTGTGCTCGAGTGTGAAGAGACGAAGCCAATATTCAGCACACAAACCATGTCAGAGAAACTGCATCTGAGGTGGGGTTTGTTGTTGTTTTTAGTGGTTTTGTTGTGTTTCGTTTGTAAACATTAGCTCGATACACATACCTTGTATTTTTCTAAGGAAGTGACTCTACGCTTCCATGGTGGGCTTCTTACAGGAGTCAACTGAGTCTCTACTTTGTTTAGCCTGCCTCTGTGGTCACCCCGTAAGCTCTGTTTTGTCTCTAAGCTCATGAGAAATAGCACGTCCGAGTTCTGCTTGAAGCTAGAAGGAAGGATCACTTTGGAAAAGACAAATACTTACCACGTCCCTTAGGTTCTCCTGCACACGTCTCAGTCATTGCTCTGCCCTCCCTCTTCCGCTTTCTGTCTGCCCTGCTCAGACTGCAGGGACCCCGAGCGAACACCACGGACGACGGGGTCCTTCCACCCACGATTTTTGCCAACGACCGGGATGTCTGTTATGATTCCCGAGTCACCCTGTACCCGGTGGTGCGTGTGGGTTGAGGAGAGTTTTCGTACTTGAACCCTTGGGGTCCAGAGGGTACTTAATGACTAGCCTGCAGGTGAGAGAGCTTTCCGGAACTGTGCTAGAACTCGCCACCCAACCCTAGGCCTCATCCAATATCGGCCATCGGGGCCATGGGCTGTCTGGGGGGGGAGGGAAGTTGAAAGTCAGCGGACACGTTCACAAGGGAAGCCAGACACAGCGTTCGGTTTCGGCCTCAGGGACCCACGAGGACTCAGTATGAGGAGACGTCTTCCGGACGGTGGGCAACGTCCTGGCCACGAGGCAGTGGCTGGTGACAGGTGAAAGGGGCCCCAACGGAGCGACTGGCAACAGGCAGGCAGAGACTATCTCGGGGCGTTGGCTGACTTCAGTGACCCCGTCCTTGGGGCTCCAGCGGAATTCTTCCTGCGCCCTCCTCCGTGGCGTTGACCACCACCCCCCAGTCTGAAGGAGCCGCTGTCTCCGGGGCGCTCCGTCTCCACGAATGTCACTTCTGTCCTCCAGCTTCGCAGGCGCCGCTCCCCTCCCTCCCGCATCCACATCCGTCCATCAGGAAACCCCACTGTTTGCCGCCGGCCTTGGACTGCACCCACCCAGCTCCTCCCGCTAACGCTGCCTCCCTCCTGGGCTGCGGGAAGGGCCTCTGGAGAGACCCCCAGGCTGTCCGTCCGCTGTACATGCCCACGCCCGGGCCGCCAGCTCCTGGGGACCCTTCTGGAGTCCCAGGGTAGGACCCATCTGCTCAAATCACTGTGTAGTGGGGCTCTCAGGGTCAGAGCCGAGGGCTTAGAGTCACCTGCAAGGTCACCTCCTTCCTGTGAATCTGCCCCTGGACCTTTCCTCGGCCTTCTCTGCTCCAGCTGCAGCCGCTGCCCTGGGATTGCTCACACGGGCACACACGACCCCGCTCAGGGCTTGTGGGTTTTCTGTTCCCTCAGGCGGGGTTCCCGTTCCCCGGAGGGCCCCACAGCTCAGATACCTGCTCTCAGTGAGAACTCTCCTGCCCCATTTTTCTCCGTCTCTCTCGTTGTATCTGACATGGCTCCTCATCTGTGTTTCTGGTCTTCCCGTCTCCATCACAGGATGTAAGGATCCTCATCGGATGCATTCCGTGTGCGTATCTTGTGCTCAGCCAGTACTGCTGTGCGTGTTGGCTCATTGATTGAATGAGCCCAAAAGAATGAGCCCGGGACCCGGGCTCTGGACATGGAATTAGATCCCAGTGATTCCCTCCAACCCAAACCAGGACAAGGCAACAGTGAGCTGTTCAGGAGACTTGACGTTGACATCTTCGAGTCAGCTGATCTGTCTCAGACACGGGCAGGTACCAGCCTGAACACAGAGCTCTTCGGTGGGTCGAGGATGACAGAGACTGAGAGGGTGTAGGGAATGGAAGCTTCGGAATCCCACGTCCATTCACACCTGCACTCAGCACCCACACACTGTCCCAGGCTCATTCTTAACCCCTTGTTCTTGGGTTGGAGTTTCTGTGAGATCCTGTTTTAGCTCAGTGATTGACCTGGGACGCCACCCAGAGATGACACGCATGTTCCAAATAGCAAGATGTTTTTAATTACGCTAAAATAGAGGCCCTCACTCGGGATGATGTGTTTGTCTTTTCAGTTGAAATGTCAGAATTATACCATTTTAGATGTCACAAGAACAATATAAAGTGAGGGAAAAAGCCCCCGGTGTAAGATCTTTGTTCTGACTTGTTCAAACTGTCTTCAGATACTTGAATTACGTCAGTTCAGTTCTCCGTGATAATGAGCGGAGCTCCAGAATGAGACAATTGTAAGAGAATAAAAAGATAATTTGAGTGATTTCATTTCATTGTGTGACTCTGGCTAAATGGTAGGAACGTGCTGGCTTTCCTGAGCGCTTGAATGAGTCTGTATTTCATTCTGAGCTGAGTTTTCCGTCAGAGGCCCAGCCACTGGAAGGTCGGAGACCTGGAATTCTCTTCTCTGCAGGTCTGGTGTGCTGCTGATGCCGAGTGATAACCTCTCCTGTCTCTCATGCCCCAGCCCTTCCCTTTCCGCTCTAGAACCATCTGGGGCCAGGGGCTTGTTGGTTCCTGCCTAAACCGCGTCAGTGATGGCTAAGAGACCGAGATGGCCCGTTATACACCTAATCTGTATCTGCTCACTGACGTGTGCCTGTCACATGACCACAATTCCGGAGGGCCCACCCCACTGCCCTCTGCACACAAAACTCCCAGTCCTGGCCCCTCACACACAAACACGCACACGCGCACACGCACACACGCACGCGCATGCACGCCCCATTCCACCCGTTGTGTCTGTTCTCTTCTACCCTGGAGACACCCTTATCTCTCCTGCAATGACCACACACTAAGACCAGTAGACAAGATAGACACCAACTCCAGTGCCTATTGCATAGGAAATCCCATTCTTGCCGCGTATTAAAAAAAAAAAAGAAAAAGAAAAAGAAAAAGAAAAGAAAAGAAAATCACTGAATACTTCCGTATTCCACAGATCACTTCAGTCCGTTTGGTGTGATCCAAATGTGAGCGAAGTTTTTCCCGTCCTTGCCTCTGGCACGCTCCCGTTCGCGTCCAGGCTCTGCTCACTGCTCTTTTCACGGCCTCCTGTGCCCTGAGTCCGATACAGGAGCAAAATTCCGCGTGTGAGAAGGAAGGGTTGTGGCTGACGTTGATGCATTTCATCGGACGTGTGGCTACCGAGATTAGGATCGTTGTCGGCCCAGGTCGACTAGCAGACTGAGGGCTCAACGCTGACGCTAAGGATGGAAAAAGGAAATAAATGTCTGCTACTCACAAATTCACAATAGGTGTGTTTCTCGGAGTGCTTTCTACGCCAGACCCACGGTGACTACGGCGGTGTCCCCCCGTGCTGGGCACTCCGTGCATGCGGACACAGACAGAACCCTAGAGGGGGAGCACTGTGGGGTGGCGGTCGGGGGGCACAGGTCCAGGGCTCTCCTGGCTGCTAAGAGGGAGCCCGGTGGATACTGGATACAAACAGGGAAGCGATGCACTTCCTTCCTTCCTTGCTCTAAGGAAGCAAATAACTCGTTTTAGAAATTGCCAAATTTGCTGCAACAAACTTCAGATGGAAATCAAAGACATTTTACAGAAAGTCACAGAGAACTTAAGTGATTTACCTTTGGGCATTAAATTCGCAAAGCAGCCCAACGTGGGAATCGTAAACACAGTCCAACTAAATGCAATTACACGAATCCTTGCCTGTTTCTTTTTCTCTGTCCCTCCCCCTCCTCCTCCGCCTCCCCTCCCCTTCCTCCTCCCCCTTCCCCCATCTTCCTCTTCCTCCTTCTCTTCTTCCTCCATCTTCTAACACAGCTTACCTCCACGCCAGGTTAAATAACGTGCATGCAAGGGAAATTTTACATCGGTTTTTTAAGTGGCTGGTAGAATTTTGAAGGGTATTTAAAAAATCCATAAAAAACCATTATATTGCCATGGATTTCAGCTCAGGAATGTCAGTTATTCAGAGCAACTTTAAACAAATAAATAAATAAATAAACAAACAAACAAATGTCCTTCTAGAGGATTGATAATACCCAATAGGTAACATAATGGGCAGAGCCACTCTAGATCCCACTTGAATAAAACTTCCAGATGTTCTGATATCCACATTATAGATTCTTACTACCTCTAGGTTCATTTCAAATGGTCATAAGAAATTCTAAGATTTCTTAAAAGGCATATTTTTAAGAGCATTCTAAATATTTACATGAAAACTAGGAGTTTTCTTTCCTTCAGTTTCTTCCGTTAAGTGGTTTCCATCAGTCCATCATAACAGTGTTAAACCTGCGTGAAAGGATTGAAACACGTATTTGGCTCATTTTAAAAACTCATCCTCACGTGGCAGAAGAGGGTTATTTCGCGGTTGGATGAGGCTCAGCGCACGGCGGATGGAGACTTGGGGGCTCGGGGGATCAAGGGGGGTTTGGGGACGTTTTAAGAAACAGTGTGACCGAGATGATCCTGCTGGACGGAAGAAACATTTGCTTGACACACTCAGTCACGGCTTTCGTGTCCCTGCTGTTTTCCGCAGGTACAAGCCGCTGGCCCATACGCTCCCGGGGGAGAAGCAGCCGCTGTCTGCCGCGGAGAAGTGTCGCCTCGTTCTCCAGCGGTGCAAACTGCAAGGCTGGCAGGTGAGTGACCAGCGGGCGACCTGGCGTCGCAGCTCGGGATTCCAATGAACCAGCTGGGTCCCCGTGGGTGCCAGCAGCCTCCGTAGCAAAAACGGGAACGCGTTTGCGACGAGCCACTGGCGTGGTCCCTGCGAGCACATGGGTCTTTCGGATTTTTCTGTTGTCGCGTGTGGTGGCGGACATGCGAGGGGGCCCGCGGGCTCCCTCCACGGCGCGGACGAGAAGTTCGTGCCGCATGTTGTTGGCCCGTGTGTCAGTCCCCTTGTCACTCGGGCTTTCTAAGGGAGTGAGCGGAGAGCAGACGAGGGCGTTGGTTTCTTGGCCCCTCGCCTGGATTCTGCCTTCTTCAGACCCACTCCCTGGCTCGTCCAGGGCTGGGGGGCCCCTGTTAGCTGCTTCTCAGCTGCCACACACGGGAAAGGTCACTGTCCCTTCTACCTCACTCCATGGCAAAAGGTCTGTGTCTGGAAATATTCAGTCTTTCGTGTGACCCCTTGGTTGGCAGAGTCCAGGGGCCCGTGGGAGCGAGAGCTCCTCCTTCCAGAAGGAAGAACTAACACGACACAAGAAGAGCCTGAGGGGGCCCCCCAGAAACAGCGGGGGATAGTTCTGATTTTGTTCAGCACCTGAAACAACATCAGAATGTTGTCTGTGACGAGTGTGGAGAATGGGAGGTTCAAAACTTCTGAAAGCATTTGGGAACGTCCTAGCGATTCAGGAATGGGAAACAGAAGAAAGACGCAGACGTCAGGAGGCCCGGGACGTCTCCGGCCACAGAACAGCAGAACGCACCCGCGTGGCAGAGAGTGTGGCGGCCAATCGCTTTGGCAAAATTAACAATTACCAAAAAGCAGCCATAAATGTCATGTTGAAAAGCCGTGGGGCATCTCCAAGAGACAACATAAGATAACAAACGAGGCCAGAGATGCGGGCTTCCCTTCTGATGGTTCCGAATCACTGGTTGTATGTGGCGGCGTCCACTCTAGGTTGACACGGGGGGGGGGACCGTGGGGCTGGCATTGGCCCTTCCTGCATCTGCGGCAAAGGACATGGAACCTGGAACGTCAGACCGATGACTGATGCCTCCACTGTCTGTGCCACCCAGTCTCTCTCTCTATTATCTTCTTTCCTTTTCCTTTGTTTTCAACTAATAATGGGACGAGCTTTAAATAGTCTGAAGGCGGAGGCACATGCGGTCTGTAGGAGTCGTGTACTCAGAGGTTGGATTGGAAAGGGAGTGAGGGGGAGTCACTAACGTGGGACGGTGTCCGCTCACCGCTCTGGAGCCGGGGGCAGGAGAGGTGGGTTCACAAACAGAACGGTGACACAGGCTCCAGGAAGCAGACGTCATCGTGACTGAATCACTGCTGGGATTTTTAAGTCTTTGGGCAGTAGTGGTTCCTGAACACGTAACTCTGAGATTTTCTTGTATTTTTTTCCCTTTAAAGTATATTCCGAGGGACGCCTGGGTGGCACGGTCGGTCAAGGGTCTGATTCTTGGTTTCGGCTCAGGTTGTGATGTCAGGGTCCTGAGATGGAGCCCTGCGTCAGGCTCTGCTGAGCTCGGCATCTGCTTGAGATTCTCTCTCTCCCTCCACCCCTCCTGCTCGTCCTCTTCCCATTCTCTCTCTCTCAGAAAAGAAGAAGAAAAAGAAGAAGAAGAAGAAGAAGAAGAAGAAGAAGAAAGACTCACAGATAAGGATAATATGCTTTATTAATACTGAAAGGCGGCATGGGTTATGGAAAAAAGGCGAGGGCGTCTGGAAGAGTTGATCCCCCAGCAGGTGGTAAGCCCGGTGTGCAACACATATCAGTCCTCTGATCGGGGTCCCACACAGGTGCCTCCTGACAGCCATTCCTTCTGCACCACTGTGTAGGCTGGGACACTCGAAATCGCAGCTGGGGGAGATATATTGCAACACGTTGGAACTTTGAAGAAGTGCATCAAAATAAAAAACGGGGACGGGTTCCCATTTCACTGCACTGGTCTGTTTTCCCCACTCCTTCACTCCCCAAAAGGAGACTAAAAATATGGGACAAAAGAAATACATGAACCCTTTTACTCTCTGCGTGTTGGGTTGTGTGTTCTGTAGTGAGTTGGTAGGAAAGACGACTTTCTTCAGCTTCTCCAAAACGTAACTTCTCGTGTACTTTCTACGGTAAGACAGATCCTTGACTTCCTAGAAATAAATCTTGTTCATGTTACACTTTTTTTTTAAAGATTTTATTTATTTATTTGACAGAGATCACAAGTAGGCAGAGAAAGAGGAGGAAGCAGGCTCCCCGGGGAGCAGAGAGCCCGATGCAGGGCTCAATCCCAGGACCCTGGGATCATGACCTGAGCCGAAGGCAGAGGCTTTAACCCACTGAGCCACCCAGGCGCCCCTCATGTTACATTTTTATGCTAGACAGAGAGCAAAAGAATTTGCAATTAAATAATTTATTTAATTAGAAAGAGAGAGCGAGCAAGAAGGGCAGAGGAGAGGGACAGAGAATCTTCCACAGACTCCATGTCCCGTGCAGAGCCCCAGGCCGGGCTCGATCTCATGACCTGAGCCGAAATCCAGAGCCACGTGTTTAACCCACTGAGCCACCCAGGTGACCCAGAAGAAGAATTTTTTAAAAACATCATTTATTCCTGGGGCACCTGGGTGGCTCAGTGGGTTAAAGCCTCTGCCTTCAGCTCAGGTCATGATCTCAGGGTCCTGGGATCGAGCCCCACATTGGGCTCTCTGCTAAGCAGGGAGCCTGCTTCCCTTCCCCTCTCTCTCTGCCTGCCTCTCTGCCTACTTGTGATCTCTGTCAAATAAATAAATTAAAAAAAAATCTTTAAAAAAAAAAAAACATCATTTATTCCTGACCTGGAAAGTCAGACTCGCCAGTTTCAAAAGCAAAGCGTGTGTCTGAAACGTGTCCTTCACTGCTGGAGGAGTGGCTCTGACTCTCCTCCCAGCGGTGAACCAGGACGCATCGACCACAGAGCCGTGGAAGCCGCAGTGAGGTCCTAACAGATGGCTGTCGTTTTGGAGCACGATTCCCAAATTACCGAGAATCACGATGTGTGTTTCTATTAAGCAGTCAGTGTTCATCCTTGGGTCTGAATGGTTAGCGGGAATTAATAGTCCCTCGTGCCCAAATTTTTAAAAGCAGCGCTAGGAGCCAGCAGGGATCGGAGCCATCTTTACTGTGGGAAACTGCGCGGAGCATCAGCTAGAAATTCAATTCTCTTCGCTAAAAATACGATGAGGCTCTTACTGCCGCTTTGATGGGTCTTGGAGGTGTTGGTAGTGGGCGCTTCCGCTCTCCTTTACATAGATCAGACTCTGCGCAGGGAAGCCTTGGAGGCGTCAGCAGGGGGTCCGAGCCCCATCTTCTCCCACTTTCCTACATTGTAGCAACGCGCCTCCTTCTGTTTCAGAGGCGGGGAGAGACCTGCCCCGTTCAGTGCTGTTGGGTTTGTTTACTGATAGATTCTCCGCGGAGTTGTGGGTCTGCAGTCAGTGTGGGAGGCCCTGGAAATGTTAATATTTTATGCATGATGATTCCTCTCATCTACAGAACGCGTTACAACTATTCACAGCTTTGGCCTTCTTTGATTCAAACCTAATAACAAGGGTACGCGGAGAAAGGAAAGTCGGCTGGGTGAACGGGAATGACCTCGTTTGAGATAGGAGGCGATGGAGCCCTGCAGATGGGCGTGCTGATCAAGGGACCAGGTGTGGGTAACGCTTGGTTTCAGCGGAAGGGCCGTTCTGCCGAGACCCGCATCTGCCCGCATCTGCGTCTTGCTGGGCTGCGGTCTTTCCACGGCGTTTGACTGCATCTGTATCTTTTAAAGTAACCATCTGAAGCGCTTCTATTCAGATGACGCAACTTGAAAGGCAAAGGTTCTGCGTCGCAGCGTGAGCTTTGATCAAAGGCGCGTACGGATCTCTTGACGACTCTGAGCAGATTGTGGTCCGTGTCTTCTTACGCTGGTCATTCACTGGCAGGTGAAGGAGAGCCACAGGGACAGCGGCCCGTGGCAGGTCGGTTCCGATCCCAGTCGTTCTTACCCAGACCGTCAGCCAGTGACCCCCACATAGCACAGTGCTTTTGGACTCCCCTTCCTAACTGCATCTTGGGGGGAAAAGGAGGAGAAGGAGAGAAGGGACAGCAAGAGGAGAAAGAGAAGACGGAGAGGCAGAGCTGGAATCAAGCAATGATTCTCGGGGCAGTTTCACTCCAATCCGTCGCGACCCAGCCGCCGCTCCGGCCGTCCCCAGGCAGCCCCGGGGCGGGAAGGAGTTCTGGGTGACAGTCCTGGAGACGGAGTCAAGGTGACACTGGCTTCCAGCTCAGGACTTGAGCGAGGGCAGTCTGAGAATAGTCGTCATAAGCCGTTTCGGTAAACCCCCAGCCGAGGCTGCCAGGCCGCTCCCTCCCGTCTTCGGACTTCCGGGCACCCGCAGCTTCCAGAACGCTCGCTCCCTCCTCTCTGCTCTCTTCTCACCCCTCAGGTCGCACACCTTCTCTAAGGTTGCTGATGGTCTGCCTGTCACCCGGGATGGGTGTGTGTCGAGTTTGCTCCTGCGTCCCCAGGACAGGGGGCAAAGGGGAAGGAGGCGCGGTAGACGGTAGCGGATAAGTCTTGGTCCCTAAGAAGCGGCCAAATCATACTGTACATTTTACGTGGATACACAGGTGTTTAAGACTGTTTACGATCTGGAATAATTCACCACAAAAACCTGAGAGTGGTAATATCTAGGGCATTGTTTGGAGACGACAGTCAGAAGTGCAGCCTATCTCTATGACTCGAAGATAAATGTGTTCATAAATTACTTTCTGTAATTGAGAATTATTTTTTTAAAATTTGTTACCGCCCCACAAATATAATTTAAATAGAATATTATATAGGGTCAAATTAATTATCTTGAGCATTTATGAAAAAGACGTGTTAGTCACACTGACTCTGTTTTGCTCCAAAGCGTTTTTGCCTTCAAGTGCTAAGTAACCTGTTGTATTTTCCGCCTCACTTCTTTTTTTTTTTTAAGATTTTATTTATTTATTTGACAGAGAGAGATCACAAGTAGGCAGAGAGGCAGGCAGAGAGAAGAAGGGAAACAGGCTCCCTGCTGAGCAGAGAGCCCGATGCGGGGCTCGATCCCAGGACCCTGGGACCCTGGTTTCATGACCTGAGCCAAAGGCAGAGGCTTTAACCCACTGAGCCACCCAGGTGCCCCGCCGCCTCACTTCTTAAAGGACCCTCCCACCTCCTGTCACAGGATTCCAACCGCTCAGCACAAGTGTTGGCAAACCCACTCGTGATGCTGTTCTCTTAACATTCTCAACATCGTGGCTTTCACATCAGGTGCTTTTGTTTTGAACAAAAGTGAAAAATAATCAGGATATAATGGTGGTTGCCAAGGAGTCCTTCTTGCTGGTGGTTTCTTGTTCGGGTAGACAATGAAATGACATATTTTTTAAAATATGGCGGCCTCGTCAGCGCCTCAGCCTTATCTGATGGTGGATTTACACCAGTTGTTTGAGGAGGAGCGGAAGGTTCTGGAAGTAAGCTGAGTAGACTCAATATGACTGACTTACAGTACTTTTGTGAGAGCCCCATGTTATTTCTTGCAGGATCTCAGTTTTCTCTGTCGCACCAGGTACAGTTTTCTTGATGAAACAGAGTCTTCAGATTACTTCATTTGTGGAAAAAATCCAGAGAGCTTGAATTAAGTCACAGAGTGAAAACAAGTTGTGTGGATCTGAGTTATTAACTTTCCATTGTTTGTTTTTAGCAATTATTCTGATACGTGCTCTATCTAAATACGTCCATTTTTAGTTCAGTTCTACTTTCAGGCGCCTTTGAAAATAATCCCTCCGGAGCTGTGCGCATGGAATCCACCGCTTTCGGCCCTGGTTTTCCCCACACCACGGAAAAGTGACTGGCAGGCACTTAGGCCCATGTGGAACATGCTTGTTTTGCCTTGTTATGTCATTTATGTAAAGTGAAAACTTTTGAAACTACTAATTCTAAGTGGAAAAATAAATGGTATAATCTGATTTTCACACATTTTATATGAATCAACTGGTTATAGGATGATTTTTTCTGTGTAGTTATTTGAATGCTATATTCATTTTAAAGCCATCTGGTGGGATGACGAAGGGAGAAACAAATCTGTCGGAGTCCGTCCGAGCGCGGCTAGGGGCGCCATTTCCCAACACAGAGGCTCGGAGCGCAGGGCCAGTCAGTGCGAGGGAATGGCTGGCCCGTGTTGGGGAAAGCTTTCAAGGTGAAGTTTCACTGTCCCTTCAGTCATGTTCTGAGGACTTTGGGAAGTTCTGTGGGAAGGCAGGGAGGAGAGTTCTGTGAGGGGAGGCTCCTCGAAACAGGGGCACATGGTAACTGTTGCTGGAAACCCTGGAAGGAGAAGTTGAGAGAATGTGACATGGCATCAGGATGAGAAGGCAGACTCAGGAAGACTTGTGGTGCCTTAGTCACGACTGGACAGGCAGGAAGTGAGAAACAGAATGGGAACTTCAGCTTCCTCCCAACTAGCCCACGATACAATGTCTACTTTCGTGTGTGGGCATGTGAGTGTGAGAGAGAAAGTGACAGGGGCAGAGGGACAGAGATCCTGAAAGAAACAACCAGGGGCTCTCACAAAAGACAAACCCCAAATCCTAGTGAAATACACTAACAAAAAAATTGCAAGAATTATTTTCTTTACCGTCATCTTCTAGTGTGATTTTCATAGGGTGGCCTAGATTTCATGGTGCGTCTCCATAAAATATATGATCTTTGAAGGAGCCCCTCTTACAGTGCTGAGCATTGCAAGATTAACATTTTACCATAACATTAAATAAAATCAGTTGGATGAAGGATTTATTATTTCATTAATCTAAAATAGTACAGTAGAGAAAAGATAATAAAAGTAAGAGCAAGAAACTGTTGAAGTTTTAAGCACCTTCCACTTTTTTTACATCTTCTAAGACAAGACAATGGTATTAGAGCCCTTGGCTCTTATTAGCACAATAAATTAATGGTTTATAACCTTTGTTTTATTACTCAAGGAGCACTTCATAAATCAGCTGTAAGTACAGGCTAGAAAATAGCCTATAAAATTATTCTTTCTCTCACATCCCTTCCCTTTCTCTAGAATTACTAATGCTGAAAATAATAAATGTTAGGGATCTTAGAGCATCTCTTGGTACTATGTGCATTATAAACTGAGAATTACTATATCCATACACAATATTGACTTTCTTTTTTCTCTTGTACTAGACACACACACACACACACACATATGAACACATTTGTGTTATAAAAGTAGTGTTTATTCTTGATAAGGAATTTGAAAAATAGTGAAAATTAAAGAAAAAATAGAGATCACCCATCATCGAACTACCCAGAGATATGTACTCCAAAGGTTGGGTGTGTATTCGTTGACTCAGCTTTTAAAAATAATATTACAAAGTCTGATTCCTGGGCAGTGTGTTTCTCTCCTCTTTCACTCTGAACTCCACTGAGGAAAACTCTCACGTCTTCTTCAGATATATCTTTCTAGATACATACAATATTTATTGTCGTGTGTGTGTGTGTGTGTGTGTGTGTGTGTGTGTGTGTGTATTTCACTATTACATTCCCAACGGCGTCTGGCACACAGTAGATACCGAACATGTATTTGCTGAAGGAATGAATAAATGTACTGACTACCACATTTTTTCTTGGGAAATGAAGGAGTCCACCATCAAGCCTTCCTGACGTGGTAGCTTATTCATAGCATTCCTCTCAGCTTCCTTGCACAAAGGGCTCAGTGTAGTACCTGCACTTAATAACTGGTCAGGGAAACGTAGCCGTACCTATTCCTAATCCAGCTCTCATCGCCTCCAAGTCCAGTTCACTTCCTCCAGCTCCAGGATTATTGGCCGATTGAGTCAACAAGCATCTTTTGAGCACCCCTGATGTCCCTGAAGCTACACGAGGAGATATGGTGCATTGTAAAGGTGGAATGCCGTGGCCTTCTTCCCCAGGCTTGCAGGCTATCAGGGCCGAGAGGGGGAGGGGGAACCACAGTCAACTAATGGAGAAGGACAGGTTGGGATCCATGCTGGGAAGGAACCCACAGGACCCTGGTTTAGAGAGAGGCAGTTGTCATGAAGAGCATCTCTACAATGAACATGTGTAGGCTGAGATGTGAAGGTTGAGGAGCAGGAGGCAGGGTCCAGGGCAAGAGCCGAGGGTGCCACCCCCTGAGATGAGTTCAGCTGAGGGCTGGGTTGGGAGGAGGCAGGCTGGCTGGAGAACCAGCACCTGGGAGACAGGGGAGAGAACGATGCCATGGGGCAGTGTTTCTCAACCTTATGCTTTCATTATCACTGCACTAGGGAGGAAAATTAATGAGAGAAATTACTAACAAATTGATTACTGGGAAGAGTAAAAAAAATTCTTCACTCTGACAGTGACTTGTGGTCCTCCAGAGCTCAGTCCTCCCGGACGGTCATTAACAATTGCCTGACAGTTACTAAAAAGTGGTGGTTCTGTCCATGCCTTACCCAGTGCTCCATCTCATGTGTATCGATCTGGGGTTACTTAGTCCTGCAGCAAGTCTTTATTAAGCACCTATTGGATGCCTCAAACCTTGTAATAGCCAAGGATTTTTTTGCTGATCAGGAACCGGGTTCACCCTTTGGGGACACCAAGTCACCACCTTGAGAATGAGGCTTAGCAGTGAGCAGAGACCAAGGCCGTGGGACCTTGGTTGCATCAAAACACCAAGTTCTGTTTCAAGTTCACCATGAAGCCATCCATGAGCTTCAAAGAGGATAGTGAGGTGACCTGATTTATGCTTTAAGCATGAACCAGTGTGTTGCCGGATGCAAGAGCAGGGCTGGGAAGCCAGTGCACACGGCCTGCAGCAGCAGAGTTAGGAGGGACAGGGGCAGCCGGTGCGGGGAAGGGACAGTGGCCTTTGGTAGATGGGCCTATTAAATCCCTTGAAGAGTGAAATCTCCTTTAAAACCAACATTATTAACAAGTGCGAGTTGGCCACACAAAATAGGGTGGATCTTGAGACGACACGAAGCCCTGACTCTCTGGGAGTCGAAAGCAGAAGACGGTTCACAAACATACATGCAGATGAGTCTCAGAGAAGATGTGAACACACCACGCTACCGATATTTGGAAAATTAGGAAATCGATGTAAGTATCTTTTTTTAATATCTAAAAATGCTCTTTAGGACGAACGATATAAGAGCCAGGGCGGCATGAGTAGTCCCAGTTTTAGAAGCAAAGCAAACCTCAGAAGACACACGAGGCAGAGACTTGGCGGACACTGGTGGGGGAGGGCCCCCTGCACGTACGTGTGTGCGCGCGCGCGTGTGTGTGTGTGCAGGCCTCGGGCAGGACAGCGGGCTGTGACTGTGTGTTCACTGCAGCTCATCATTTATAGCATACACATTCCACGAGGCAGGTAGTTTTTCATAGTATCGAGGCCATTTTGTTAAAAACAGAGACCAATGTTGCTCCTTCAACGAATGCATCCACCTCTCCGATGTCCTCTCCTCTGTGATTCTGAAGCCTGTCAGCTTTGTGAGGCTCTGGCTTTGGTTTGCTTTTCCCGATGGGTGACTTTGAGTGGAAGAGGGTTGCTTTCATCAGGCTCTTGACCACATAGATATGATTTCTGGAATGAAGCCATGTGTGGGGTTACATAGGGAGTTACTCACCAGTCAGCTCAGAATAGGAGTTTTTGTTCATCTCTGTTTGCTGTACAGGTCATACTGTTCTAGGTGAGAGTAATTCGTTTTCTTAACCTGTAATTATATGTAATTTGAGCCGAACCACCTTCCTCAAATACCTGAAGATGTGGTACTCTGTTCGATGTGTGTGGCTGTAATTATCTTCTCTGTGTTGAAGTTAAACCTCAAGAATAGTCTATTTATAACAAAGAGAACTTGTATTTTAGTATAAATGTATCCTCTGAGGATGTTTAAAAATACATTTAGAGCCAGGCTGAACATTAGAATATTTCCATTTGGTAGTTTTTCAAAGCTGCCATGAAAATGTGAAGTATTGAAATAACAATGAAATGTACACACATAAAATAATGTCCATCCTTAGAAATGCAGTGAATCTAAGAAGCAAATGGGGAAATATGTTAATTCAGTCTGAGGAAGATGAATTTTAGTTAAATGGTTATTTCTCTGAGCTTCTTGAAAGGATAGGCCATATTCTATTCATCCTTGGGGTCCTAGAACCTGGCAAGGTGCTGGGTATCAGCCCCTGGCAAATGTTGGGATGGATGGATGGATGGATGGATGGATGGATGGATGGACTGTTGTGTAGTTGGCTGGATAAATGTATGGATGGATGTATGGATGGATGGATGGATGGATGGACAGACTGTTGTATAGTTGGTTGGATAAATGGATGGATGGATATATTAGTGGATGTGGGGATGAAAAGAGAGATGGATGGGGGAGTGATTAGATAGAGGGAGGTATAGCTGGAGGAGTGGATGGGTGGATGCAGGGATGAATGAATGATTAAACAGTTGGAGAGGACAGACCACTGACAGGATAGACGGGTGAATAAATATGAGACAGGAAAATCAGGAAAGCTTTAAGATACAATCGCCTGAGAGTATGTGAAAATGACACAGAACCAGGAATAAGTGCAGGACTGTTCGTGGTGGGCATATGGAAGTGTTGGGGTTTGGAGCTGTTTCTGCTTGGAAAAGGTTACCTAGTAGGCACAGGAAGTGCTTTGCATGGTAAAAGTAGAAAGAACCGTGTTTTAAAGGAACACAATGACATTCTCAGATCAGCAGGAAGGAAAACAAGGCTGATGGGAGAGTGATGCAGACATCAAAACACATAAAAGAAAGACTGTATTGTTCAGAATCTTGTCAAGAAAGCTGATTTAAAATTGGGAACAGACCTACTTTGGTAGGGCACTTGAAGAGATAGTGGGCATATTTTTGGAGTGCTTGTATTACAGTGAATGATGCAACTATGTATGCAACTTTTGATGCAGCTGTAACATGAGATACCTTGTCTTTAAATGAGAAGTATTTCTTAGAATAAAGCTAGTGTTTTTAAAGTAAGGGATATTAACATTTTCAAGGATTGATTCATCAATAATAAGGAAAATAGAGCATTTTTGCAGCAAAAAAAAAAATAAGCGTTCACCACAAGGTATTATTAAGTGTACGGTGATCATTAATACAGATATTTCAATAATAATAGATATAGAGAAGGGCAGTATCTAACATAACACTGACAGCAACTACAAATTCCATGCATAAGAATGCTGTCGTCTGTTTAATACAAATTCCATGCATAAGAATGCTGTCGTCCCTCAATCGTGTCTACAGAAGCTTTGCATCGGTTTTCTGCTCTCATAGAGTGTGTGGGACGTTGAAGTAACAGTAAAAAACACCTATTTTAGAAGAGTCAAAAATGTGAGCTCTTTAGAGATGAACAAAAATCATATTGTGGAGGGCTTTGAATGCCGAATCCAAAGTTATACATTTAAACTGCTAGGCTTCATGGAGTCATGAAGGCTTCTGGAAGATTAATAAACCAGAGGCAATGTGCAAGTCTGAGGCAGGTAAAGAATTGGAGGATGAAATTTGGGAAATCTGGGAGATTTGGTGGCCCCAGAAATAAGCAAGGTTAACATTTTTGTTTCTTGCTCTTTTCATTAGATGCATTTTTGCAAAATGACCAAGTTCAAAGAGTTTAAACAGATTTCTTTTTTAAAATGTATGTGAAGTTAATTATTTTTTAGTATCTGAGTTCATGTTATAGCTCGTGTCCAGTAAAATCATTCTTGAAATTCTGCTCTCTTCATTTCGGCGTCCCATCTACTTTCATCTTCTTCACCTTGATGGATGTAACTTAAGATCTTCGTATTTGCCCGACATCATCCTAGCCCACTGTATCTCACAGTCAAGTTGAATATTCAGATGGGTATAAAAATAATGACAAAAAACAGGAACTAGTGGTATTCTGGAGGTATATACAAGGTGTGTTAGCGACGTGGGTATGCTATTAAAATGAATTCATTATTTTGAGGTACACGCTAGACTCAGAGTTCACCAAGCCATCTGTGTTTTAAAGGGTGGACAGGAGCTTCTCCAGTAGGTGATTAGGAGAAAGGTATATAGCACGTGTTCAGCCAGAGAAGAAAAGCAAGCTTCCCTTTTGGAATAGCAAACAACATGATATAGTTAGAGAACAGATATGTCTGAATGCACTGAATAAAGTCATAGTATAAAAAGTCTAATAAACATTTCCAAAGAGCTTGAACGTTACCCTGAAAATGGCCCACTATTAAATCATGTTAGGCAAGAAAGTAATATGAGTTTGATGTTTAGAAAGATCACTCTGAAGATAGTTTTGCCCATGTCTCCCAGTCAGTGAATAGGGGACGTACCTAAAAGGGCGAGGCCAGTAGTAGGCTCCTCCTGCAGGAATCCTTGGGTTGCCATGGAAACCTGGAGTGTCTGTCCCTCTACTGCTCCACAGGAGGGCCACCTCTGCCAGCAAGCTTGCCTCCCCCATGCTTTGTCTACACCTTTGTGATCGGAGGCAGCCTTCGGAGGCAGCCTTCAGTGACGGTGAGGAGGAAAAGGAGAGAAGAGAGAAGAGTGTCTTCACGGGTCCCTTTGATCTCTACCTAGGGCTGCCTCAGGTTCACCTACGTGCCATCCATGCGCCCTCCAGCAGCTGTCTGTGCTCCCTCAGCACCCCCACCCCAGAAAGACCACCAAAACTGTAGCAGGAATTGAAGCTTTTGAAGTCATCAATGACAATTTTTTTAATCCTTTAAAATCTGTCACTTCAAAAAAAAAAAAAAAAACCCTAATGGTTTTCTAATAAAAATAGCAATGACTATAATTCACAGATGGTTTACTTTTACAGGAGTCGGAATGACATTAACATTTTAATCTCAGATCAGAACACTCTGCCTCTAGGGAGGGCACAAGGAGAGGGCTCAGGAGGGGAACATTTTAACCCCTCCTTTTCCTTCTATCTGGTCGTGAGAAACATCATTTTATAAGAGAACGCAACCAAAATAAAAAATGTGGGTGACTGGAACATTTGGTTGTGTCCAAGTGAATCCTAATTTATTGGATTTGGTATAGCATACCAAGGCAGAGATGATGGGAGTAACTTGACGTGAATTCATTCTATAGAAAAAATTAAAATGGCCAATGTTGTTCTCCTGGTCAACATCATTAATAGACAATAAAAATACAGAATCCTTGTGATCTTGTCTGGGTTTCCTGGTTAAATTAGATTCCTAGATTTATGTCCCCGTAATCCTTAGCCTGAGGGATAACAGAGGACTTAAGACTACAGTGTGTTATTCAAAATAGTTTCTGACAAAGAAATCCAAAATACTACTAAATGATGAATTTCATTCTTCAAGGAAAGAAGAAGCATTTACTCTAAACATGACATCTCGAAAAGACCAGCAAAGTCAAACAAATGTTTACATTTCCAATGAATATCTCCGAATATTGCCAATCCACAAATAAATTATAGGGTAAAATGTATGTATGTGTAAAGAGTGAATGAAGGAATGAATGGGTAGGCCCACAGGGTAAGCACAAAGTACGCCCAAGTAGCCGAATGAAGAGTTTTGGGGCCATCTGAAGGTGATGGTGGCACAATACCCAGCCATGCCCACGGAGTCTGAGGCTGTGCCTTAGCGGGATACCTGTGTAGATGTGGGCTTCTGTCCCCTTCCTCCTGCTGAAATGGAAGCCCAGAAGCCTCCCTCATTACAGAACCTTTGGTTTTACCTCTGGAGAATTTTCCTGGGCACAACCATACCAGAGCCTCAGAAGGAGCCTGGGGAGCAGGTCTAGCCTTCTGGCTCCCAGAGGAGCATCTGCCTGTCTAACACCGCACCCTCCCCCGCCAATGCCCCATGTCTCACGTTCCCACCCAACTCTTCCCTTGCCATTGTCCCAATCCATGGATCTCAGGAAGGACTCCTTTTATCCCGCCTGCAAGACAAGCAGATCTGCTGTGTGAAGCACTCAGACGCGCCTTCGGGTCCTGTGAAATCTCTAAGACGCTGTGAAAAACCCCTACTGCCTCCATATTTACACCCCTTCTAATTTAGCCTCCATATGCGAACTGGAAAGTGGACGTTCCTGAAAATACTGTCAGGAGGTTTCACTTTTTCTCACTTCCTTTGTCTCAGTGGGGGAGTGGGGCTAGCTGACTCATTGCTCCCCAGCCTTCTGTCTTACGTCTTCACCCCACTTTTCTTTCCTCGCCCCCATTATTTGTCCTATCACCTACGGGCTGCCATGACTTCTCTCCGGTTTGCTGAATGACTTAGGGTCCGGCTCATGTTTTCAATGACCGTCATAACTTATTTTCATCCTTGAAGACATTATCATCCATCGCGATGACTCATCTTCTTATACGAGGACTTCACAATTCCTTATGTTCTGTTTCTAATCTGAATCCACCCTCCCCATATCCCCACCACTTGTGAAGCTCAAGAATATATCTTCATATTCTCCAGGAGAGATGTAAATGTATATGCATAATGGCAAATGTGCAATGCAATATAATAAATGAGGAATCATTCATAGGGTGTTCTGGGAACACAAGTGAAAGTCATCAAAGCCTACTAGAAGTGGATTAACGGCTCTCAAAAATCTAATAATGGGAGTGGGGCTTGAGCTCGGTAATGAAGGATGAATAAGAGTTGGCCAACACACAGGCAGCCGTGGTAGGTTCTTCCCGATCCAAATCATTGATGACATGATATTGTCTCACTTCACCAAGTACCTCCCAGAGCCAAGTCCAACAACCCATTCTTCAGATGGTTTTAAGAAGGAACTTGATAAATTTCAAATACAATTTCAGGAGTCATTTTTAGGAAATTTAGCTGAGATCCTCTTTCAATCTTCCAGGGAATCCACTTTGTCCAGGTTTCCCTGGAGTATTCTTCACGATGTGGCCACCGGTTACATGTGTGGACCCTTCCCTCGTCACTGTTCATGCAGCTAGCCCCCAACATGGTTTTCTGCCCCTTGCTGTTCACAGGCTGCTTTTTCTGCCCCACATTCATCTTCTCCCTCGAACCCTAGACACCCTGGAGAATTCCTGCCCATCCTTCAAGACCACATGGCTGAGATAACTTGCTTTTTCGTGAATCCTACCTAACCCCATCTTGATTCCCCGTCCTTAGATGTAACTCGTCATTTTTGCTCACTGCTGATCTTCCCCAGGAAGCTTGTCTTTGAGGACATTATCTTCCCTCAAATCCCCAGCATTTCAAGATCCACCCACTTCCGTGTTTCGAATGGCTATTGGAAATGTCACTCTGGGAGCTCTTTGTCGTCCTATCCAACTCCCTTCACATCCAGCCAGGGTCCCCATTTAAATAAGAGAGTGGAACTGGAACCTAGTTGTCTTAATTCCATACCGTAGGTCTTTTCCCCATGTTGAGCGCCCCCCCGCCACATACCCCCGATGAGTTCCCCTAGCGATCATCATCGACTCCACCCATTGGGTCATATTGCTGGCTGTCACTCTTCTGGACTTGCATTTTGGGACACAGGTTTGCATGCATTTTGCCTTTGCGATTCGGTTTCCCACAATGAGTTGCCTACGACAGTCAGCGATGAACAGAAAGACGCCATGCTCCCTCCTTCCCGGTGCCCGTCTCACAGATTTGTTCCGCGGCACTCACAGACAGTACCAACTGTTCTTCCTGTTGGCTGCCAAAATAAGTCAGCAGTCGGGAAGGGGGGAAGAAAAAGACTATGAATTATGGAAAATAACTTGGGAGAGAGAATGGCAATACAGTGAGAAAAAGTAACAACTCTCTGTAGCCCCCCACCCAGGTGAGTGTCTCAGATCTCCGCAAACTACAAGAAAACTAAGCAAAGAGCAGCCTGCAGTCAAGCAGGGGCCTCTGAGACAGGACAGTCGTTGAGCACTTGCCCCATTGATCTGACTCAGCGGCCTGACCGCCACCACGGAAGACTCAGGCCCCAGTCCCTTGCACAACCGTGTGTTTCATTAAGACAGATGATCGTGGTGAAGGGGGCAGCTAGATGGATGCGACAGCTAGTGACAGCTAGATGGGGCGTGACAACACAGGTCTGGAATAAACTCAGTTTCCAAATAAAAAGCTTCGTAAACTGCCACTGGCCAGGCATTCTGGAGACAAGTCGGACCTATAAACCCTCCCAGTGCCTGACAGCGTGGGCCTACGCACAAGCTGTGGGTGTCATCGGGATGTGGGCTGGAACGGGGGGTGTCCGCATCTTAACGACCCAGTGCGTGCTCGGGAGCACACGTGTGAGTCTTCTCGTCGTGGTGGCGTTTGTCTCAAGTCCTAAGAAGATGGTCATGAACATGCCACGAGGGGCGCCGGAGCAGTACATTTTCTTAATCTGGCAGAACCTCACCTCCTAGCACCCCCCGCACCTCCTGTCAGTATTTACCAGGCTGTCCGGGATTATTTACGCCTGCTTCCCCCCAAAGCCTGCGAGAATTTACATAGCGAAGGGCATTCCTCACACCTACCCCCAGCTCTGGGAGTTCTTAGGCAATACGCACAACACCCAAGAAAATTATTCTGAAAACACATGGGTGTGGTTCATCATTCTGTGGCTTGAAGACTTTCCTTTGGCCGTGGTCTCCCTCCGCAGCCGTGTGCCCGGGCTGGCTTGCACACCACCGTAGCTTTTGTGGACGCTGCTTCGGTAACACGCTCCTTAAAAATGCTGCAGAAAAAATAAATAAATAAATAAAACAGGATAAAATAAAATAATGAAAATCCTGCAGAGAAATGCTTATTGTGTTGTCATTTACAGAATCTACTAGGTGGTTCTTGCTCATAGGTGACCTTGTCAAGACTTTTTACTTTGGGGCTGCAGCTTTGTAATGTGGGCGTATGAACATTCGATGTATAATAACATACAATAACATGTAGTGGGAAAAAATTATGGAAATGACACAATTTTGTGTGTCCGCTTTATGGGGTCTGTGGGTCTTTTTGTTTTATCGTTTTCTTTCTCATAGACTCAACCTCCCTGCTTAGAGTTGAGGAAAGAAAAGAATCACAGAGGGAGGAGAAGGGGATGGTCTCAGCTCCCAGTGGGGTCAAGGCCTGTGTTTCTCCTTGGCCAGGTGTGGCACGGTCACCACAACTCTCATGTGTGGGCATTTGCAAACATTAATGACAGTGTGAGTACACAGCGAGCACGCTTATTAGAATAAAACCTTTGGGGTTGCAAGTAGATGTAGTAGCGTTTGGAAAAGAAATTAAGGAAAATGTAGTGGAATTAATATTGTTAGCTGCGTTTCTTCTAACCCTCTTCTGGAAAAATCTCTTGCCTGACTGTTTTCCCATCACCATTGTTGGTATCTTCATGCAGTAATGTCTCCTGCGGTTTGTGTTTTAGATGGGAGTCCGAAAAGTGTTTCTAAAATACTGGCACGCCGACCAGCTCAATGATCTGTGCCTGCGGCTCCAGAGAAAAATTATCATCTGCCAAAAAGGTAAGAATCACGCCCTCACCTTTCTGGACCTGTCTGAGTTGTGAAACACAGCGTCTCGTAGGACATCCCCGAGTTGAAATGTTGGTGGGACCTACTCCGTGGTGGGCCCCTCTGTCCTTGCGATGACACCACGTGCAGGCAGGGCCCGGGAGCTGAGACAGCCCTTCCTGTCAACCAGCCGATGCCCGCGTGGCCCTGCTGTATCTGGTAGTCATTCCACCGGAAATTTCGTATCAAAGTTGCACCTCCCTCACAGTTTGGAAGAGGGACCATTTGTCTTTATAATTTACGCCGCCACCACCTTGCAAATATTCACACTTGTTGATCTGAGCAGAAAGCACAGGCAGGAAGACGTAGCTTTGAATCTTCACTGGGAACCGCCGCCCCTCACCACCACAACGAGGCACTGAGATGCCCCTAAGAACCATACATAGGCCATTTCCATCAGTATCACTGGTACGCTGGGATTTTATGGAACCCTCCATGTGCCTTGGGAAAATCCTTGACTCTTCCCTTTCCTTTATAGAGACAATAATATCGGGCTATTACCTTTGATAGCAGACAGCAACAGCATTTTTGTGTTGGGAGAGATCCCTTGCAGAATTTTTTCCCCTGGAAAAACCCAAGTGACCATTGCAAACGGGCACATTAAAAAAAAAAAAAAAATCTTAACTACGCCACCCATAAAATATATATACACTTACTAACATTAATTTTTAATTTGCTTAATGATTTGATTATATTAGATATCATAAATGATATCTAAGGAAAGGTAAAAGAAGGAGATATACAGGCTAGTTTTGGCGGAACCTGTTATAATGAGCTTAGCTCTCTGATCCCTCCGGACATGTTTGATTTTTTTTGTTTTTTTTTTTTTTGTTTTTTTTTAAAGATTTTATTTATTTATTTGACAGAGAGAGATCACAAGTAGACAGAGAGGCAGGCAGAGAGAGAGGGGGAAACAGGCTTCCCGCTGAGCAGAGAGCCTGATGCGGGACTCGATCCCAAGACCCTGAGATCATGACCTGGGCTGAAGGCAGCGGCTTAACCCACTGAGCCACCCAGGCGCCCCCCTCCGGAAATGTTAAACACAGGCACAGCTCGTGGGATGCAGAAATCGGTTTGATTCTGTTCAAGCCTCTGTCCATGGAGCCCCTGCGTGAAATCTCCAAGGGGGGTCCCATCGTTTCTGATCGTTAAAAACCCTGCTAGATGCTGTTGCTTCAAACGGTCTCCACAGAATTGTACAGGCCCAGTCTGAGAAATGCTCAGAAGTCAGAACTACCTTCCAAGTTAAACTATCCCTCTTAGCCGCCACAGGCCCTGCGGGGGTGGGGGTGGGGGCCTGGGGGTGGGTCTCACCCTGTCTACACACCCCTGGGGCTGGCAACAGGAGGGGATAGGGCAGCCCCTTCTGTCTGACTGGCCCCCATGTGGGCTGGCCTTGGGGTTCTCTAACGTGGCTGCAGGTGTTCAAGGGTGGCCCTTGGCTCTGCGGGAGCACACCTGCAGGAGCCTGGGCGCTGCTCACCTGAGAGGTGGCCTGACCTCTCCTGCAGGCAGTCACCTGGACTTCTCCCCCAGCCTCCGGCCCTCTGCCCCCAGTGCTCTCAAATAAGCCCCTTTCAATGACTCCAAGCAGTCATCGCTTTCATAACATGGACATCCAGTGCCTGAGAAACACAGTAGAGGACCCCGGCACAGTCCACCATGTCCTCCAGACCCCAAGGTCACATGGCTGGCTCTCCTCCTGGACTGCCGAAGCCCCTTGCAGCAGCCTGGAGGTCAGCAGTGGTGCAGGGAGCTTTGGGGATGGAGGCAGTCCACCCCAACTCTAGGCAACCCCTGCTCCTCTCTGGCTTATGTGCGTCTGGCCCCTTTGTCCTTCATCCACGGAAGGAGAGGCGGAGGTCGCAGGTCAGTCTGCACTGCCACCATTGCAATTCTGTGCATGGGCTCAGCCACTCCCCTGTTGTGTCCTGTGAGCGCCACCTGGGAGCCAGTCAGAAATGCAGAGTCTCGGGCCCCCCCTCCACATTCAGCGTCTGCCCTTACAGCCTCAGCTGGAGCTGGGATGGGGGCCCCGTCGCCAAGACCAGTGCCCTCACCCCTGAGCTCTGGAGCCAATGGAGAATCCCATTAACTGTCATGGTGTCCACACATAGAATGGGATCCCGAGTTCTCCTGGAAATTTTCACTTCCATACAAGGAGAAGAACGTGTACCCCTTCTTCGCTCAGGGGTGCTTGCTAAGAACATCTCCCCGATTTAACGGCAAACATTCAGGTGATCCCACTGACCTTAAAGTGAAGAAATGAGAACTCTAGGTATTCCTTCATGTTGAAAGATAAAAACTGAGACAGGTCTTAAAAAAGTGGCATCACAATAAAACCATAATTTCAGATTGCATAATTGAAATAATGGAGGTAAAAGTATCTTTAGAACTACAGGCTCTTAAATGCAAAGCATTAATTATTGATTTTTATTTTTGTATCTCTTGGAACAATCCCTTCAGTACTTTTTACTGGTGTGAAATTTACTCAACATTTATACAATCCGGAGTTATTTTCCGTTTTTCAAGGGTTGTCGTTTTTCCTTTGTACATGGTGGGGTTGGGGAGAAAGCCTAAACTCTAAGCATTTTAATACTCAGTGACTCCTAATGGAAGTTTCTTCCTGACCCTACATGTTCACTTGGTCCTGGCTGGAAGCGTCAGGAAAGCCGACTTTTAACTTGTCGGAGAGAGAACAAGTACTGGCGATCCATTGTGACAAATTTGTTTTTACCAGTTGCCTCTTACTGAGGAAAGCAAGTTTCAGCAGTTGGTGTATCATGTTTAAAGAATCTTTAAAGGCTGCCAGTAGCGAGTGTGAGAAGACAGAGTCCCCAGATGTGGGACGAGGGGCCCCCATGAGTGTCCGTGCGGTGAATAGCTCTTCTCTCACGGGGTCACAAAACGTCCTCCGTGGCCACATTAATCTTCGCTTTGTTCTGAAAGATTAAACATCTTGAATATACCCTCACCTTCACCCTTGCAAAAGTCAATGTCTCAGTTTTTTTTTTTACTGTAACAGGAACGAGCGAGCAAATGGACCCATTTGAGCTCTTCTCTTTTCTCTCAGGCCCACTGCATAGTGGACACTTTTGCTTTTACGATGCATTTTTCATACCTGGAAGTCTGATCGTACCTTTCACTGCGAATTCTTTTCCCCCTTTACATGGGTTCAGCATGACTGTTTCACAGCGAACTTAATAACAGCTGCCTTCCAAAGTAACTGAATATTTAGTATTGCCATGGGGGGGGCCTTAAGCATTTTAGATGTCTGCATATTATTTGCCTCTGGAGTCATAATTATGGAAAGTTGTGTTTGGCTTTCCACCTTCTAATCGAATAAAGGCATCAAAATGAATATTCTAGATAAGCCGCACATTTTTTCTTCTATTTGTGAATAGTTTAAAGCACTTAATGTTTTACAGGACGCCCCCCCCCCAAAACAACATGTCTTTGCTACACACGTTAGTTTTTTCCCCTGAGATTTTAGTTCTTCTTAGAGTTCTAGCAACTCCTTCTGACCTTAGAAACTTGGAATTGGAAGGGGCGGCGTCCTAAGGTCAGAAGGCGCGGCTGGAATTTTGCACCTGTTCACGGCACCCAGGAGAAGGGGCCGTTGACCCTCTCAGACACGCTGACTCCCTCTCGCAGGAGCTGGCCCGACCTGTGTGCGCACTCCGCTCATCGTTAAAAGTTCTTCTTCATGTTGACGACAATATGCTTCCCTGGGATGTCCCTGTTGGTGACCTGCTCTCTGGGGAGCTGAAGCAGCATCTGGGTGGTCCAAGGAAAGGGAATGAGTTTGGGTGCATAAGCACGGAGATTTGAAACCTGGCTCTACCCTCCATTGGTGGTGCTTCCGTGGAGGAAACTTTGTAGTTCCACTAAGCTTCTCTTTCTCTGGGTGCACAATGGAGACAATGGTTTATGAATCATCCTTCATATGAATTGGGAATGAAATGATAGAGAGCCCGACACATGAAAATGCCTGTAAATGGTGGGCATTGTTACTTCTGTTTTCAAGTCTTACCATTTGTTACTGACATATTAGCCATTTCAAAGTGTGTTCACTCATTTGTTTCTTCTAATTCTTACACATTTTTCTAGCTAGCACCCCTTCCCTGGAGAGCAGGAAGGATGTCCTCAATTCACACATAATCTCTTTCCAGAGTCTTAAATGCACTGCTCGTTTTTTTTTTTTTTAGGAGTTCAATCATAGTCCTATTAACAATACGTGCGTGTTATTGAAGACAACTTCCAGAAGCCTCAGCCGTCTCTGTTCTACTCGGATATAACGAGAGATGAGCAGTGCCCCCTAAAGTGGCCCAGTTGCCACCACACTGCAGAATTCTCTGTGGTTTAGACCAGGTTCCTCCCCACTGACCTTCTTTCTTTCGTCCGGACCATCATGTCCAGCCTATGTTTCAAAAACAAGTGTGGATGCCTCATTCCTTAGGTTACAGATTTCGCCTCTTAGGTGTTACCATTGCTGAATGCAGATCCCTTTCCAGACATGAGATGAGAAGGTTTTGTAAATCCCAGTTCTGGGTGAGATGCATCTGCCGAGGCATTTGTGTGTTGGGACTGTGTGTCTGGGTTTCGCTTCTGCTCCTCTCACGGACCCATGATTGTGTTTTTTTTATGGAAGTTGTACGAGGGTTTCTAGCACGCCAGCACTTGCTTCAGAAAAGGAGCATCAGACAGCAAGAGGTCACGTCCATCAACAGCTTCCTGCAGATTACGGAAGACATGGGGTTGAAGACCTACGATGCCCTGGTCATTCAGAACGCTTCTGACATTGCACGTGAAAACGACCGGCTGCGGAACGAAATGAATGCTACTTACCATAAAGCGAAGGTGGAGGCCAGACACAAGCCAGAGGAAGGAACCAAAAGGTAAAGGCAGATCATATGCAACTTTAATTACCTTTATCATTGATCCAGTGGAGTCAAGAAAATCCCAGTAGTCCTTAATGCAGGGTTCCGTCGAATATGACGGTGGTTATGGGAACGAGCATGGATGTGCGTGTGTGTGACTTGCTCTTTGAAACCTCCGAGTAATCTAAAAGGGTCCCTTCTCATGCTTTCTTTTCATGCAATGGATGCCCTCTGCTAGTTTCTCCGTATGAGACGGTTATCACTTCCCCTACGATGCTGCATCGCTTACCGTCTCAAGGCCACAGTTTTAAGGGAGCTCATATTTCTGTCTTAGCAAAAATATACAGCTCGGTTCTTGACATCTTTATATAAGAATTATATATATATAAGGTGACTCATAGAAACGTCTGGAAATCTGAGCCAAACAATGGAGAAGCCACTCCGAACACAGAGAAGTGGAATCGGTGCTCTTTAGGTCTTATATTTCCCTTAGTAATTTGTCAGTTTCGTTGCCAACAGGAAAATTCAGGGGAAACACTTTTCATTGTCAAGTTCGCTTTGGACACTGAGCTTGGGATAGGAGTGTGGAGGCGACCTGGTGCTTCTCCGTCTTACCGGTCTTGCCTCTCCCTGGAGGACGGGGACACCCCTGATTCTCGGCCCCCCTCTCGGGAGGGCGGGGACCGGGGTCCTCTCTCGACGACAGGCAGGTGTTTGTTTTTCCGTAGAAACTTGGCATTCCCTGGTCGTTTCTCACGGAAAATGACTCCCCATCGCCTCGGCTTCCTGTGTCAAAGGATTTTTTATTAAAGATGAAATGGCGATGTGTCTCTCACTAATTAGCTTCAAATATCTCCATGATTAAATACTGAAAAACTTCCCTTTGTACGGAAAACTGTAATTAAACATTACAGGGAAAACAAATTATTCACTGAGTGCCCTGCTTTCGTCTCCGCTAGTTCATCTTCCACACGGGTGTCTGGCTCTGCCTCGCGGTGGCTCCCCCACCCCGGCTGGTGTGCTGTCGCACAAAGCTATAATTACAAACACAAACGCTCAGAGACTCCTTGTGCGAGGAACGCACTAGCATCTCCCTGATACACGATTACATTGACGTGTGGAGCCAGAAGGGACTTTTTTTTAAACCAGATAACTATTAATTTTATCTGACTTCCCAAATAATATTTATTATTTTCGCTGCTGGAACTCAACAGCCACCCCAATTTCCCCATTTGATTATGTATTCATTTTGCCTGATATAAAATTAAGTGAAGAAGTCTTTTCCCATTTATTTATTGACTGCCAGCGGTTCGCTTGGCATTGTGCACACCGATGGGGGAACCGAACAAAAATAATCATTCTGCCCATCGTTAAATAATTGCTCGTGGAGTTTCACTGGCAAGGAGAAAAGGGGAGCGAGCGAGAGAGAGAAGCGTAAACCATTGCTGGTGTTAAGTCAAGAGCATACTCTTTGGCAATGGGAGATGGTGATGAACTCCCCGCATTTGATGCATCGGTAACTCTCTATTAAGACGGATTTCCCAGAAATTATCATTCAGATTGAAATTCTGGTTTTTTGATTTGCTTAATAATCCGAGTGTGAAAATTCATTCAGCGAGCGCCTGATAGAAAACGTGGCGGTCTGTTAGCACGTGCCGTGTCGGCTGAGGTTCTCCGTCGCCGCGATGGTCCGCACCGCGCTCGTGCGGCGGCGGGCTGGCCGGGAGGGTGGGCAGCGTTCCCTGGGTGCGGCCGGTCCCGGAGCCCGAGACACGCCTCCTCGGACCGCGGCAGGGGACGTCCGTTCACCGTTCACCGAAAAGCCAGATTATGTCTGCTTGAGCGGGTTCATTGTGACCGTCTCAATAACGCATCTGGGCCCCCCGCTGGGGTGCTCTTTGTGTTCTGTTTCCCCCAGAGCCGAAGATAGGGCTGGACCTAGGCATTGCCACTACAGCTCCGTCCCGGTCCCCTTGGCGGTGGACGGCCTGATCCAGGCCCTGGCTGGCCCGTCCGCCCGGTCTCCTTCTCTGCACTCGGTGTCCAGCCTGGATGATGGCAGCGGCCTCCCCTCACCACGGAAACAGCCTCCGCCCAAGCCCAAGAGGGACCCCACCACGCGGCTGAGCGCCTCCTATGAGGCCGTGAGCGCCTGCCTGTGGGCGGTGGCCCGGGAGTCAGCAGGCGAAGGTCAGCAGGGGAAGGTGGGGGGCGCCTGGTCGGGGGCCCTGGTGCTCTGCCTTCCGGTGTCTGAATGCCCCAGCAGTATCGCTGCCCTAATCTATCTTTAATAGAAATAAGTCCAGCTGTCAGCCTGCCAGCAGCTCTTTAATCACTAAATATAAATCATATGTATTCAGCTCTCCCGGGTGTTAGGGAAAAGCTTCTTGTGTATCATTTCCTCACTATGCCTCCCCCATCAGCATTGTCAGTGTGGGCGAGGGGCCTCAGACCAGAGCACACCAGGGTGTCTGTCCTTGTCCGGGAAAATGTTCACTGATTACAAGCCTAAAATCTCACAATGACTAGTTCATGTGACTGTCACCGCCTAATTACTCATTTTTCAAAGAGTGAAAACAAAGGCAGGACATGTGGGCAGAGCAGGTACTGACCGCAGAGTTCTGTATCCCCTGCCCGCAGGTAGGCCCTGTCGTAAGCCCAGGATACATCATATCTGGAACAAACGGGATCATCTTTCCTCATGGGGTTTGTGTTCTTGTGTGGGAAGACGGATCCTTGACACAGTGAACAAGTCAATACATAAAGTATTTCAGTGTATCACGGCTTCAGAGAAACGTACAACGGGTAGGGGAGGAGGTGCAGGGCGGGGAGTGAAACTCTACAAGGCGTGGTGTGCGGGTTCCGCTAGAGGAACTTCCACCTGGACATGGGATGGATCACAGCTCCTTCCATCAGCCAAGAATACAAAATCATGGTGAAGCCACGCACCCATCTGGGGGAGGAGATGGGTGATACCAGGGGACAGTGGAAAGACTGTGGCTCCGACGCCATGAGCAGTGAAAGCCCCAGCTACCAGGAAAGATGCTTCTTCATCGTCACTTTCAGAAAGAATGGATTTTTTAAAGCTTTTTTTTTTTAGAATCTTTTAAAAGATTTTATTTATTTATCTGACAGAGAGATATCACAAGTAGGCAGAGAGGCAGGCAGAGGGAGAGGGAGCCCAATGCAGGGCTCAATCCCAAGACCCTGAGACCATGACCTGAGCTGAAGGCAGGCAAAAGAATGGGTTTTTAAGAGAATACTTAATTTAAAAAAAAAAAAAAGGCCATCAGTATGGTAATGTATGAGTCATGTCATGATAATACAGGGAGGTAGGAAATGTAGAGAAATTCCTAAGTTTCGGGAGAGGCATGCAAGTGTGTTTCTGAGGTCACGGCACCAAAAACAGCTACGAAAGTTGAAAGCGGCGTCAGGGAAATCTCGGGCGGACAGGCTCAGGGGGACATCAGTGCGAGCGCAGACCCAGCGCTAGAGCCGGATTAGCGGAGATGTGGGGCCCCTCCGACACCCCCACAAACCACAAGAGGCTGTCATCTAGACAGACCGTAAACCCGCTCCCGGGGTGAGGGATGCATCCCATTTCCAGCCCTACTTTCAAACCTCTGCCCAGGATTTGTGGTATAGAGCTGAAAAAATTGCGCCAAAGGAAGCTCCCTTGGGTTTATTGGAAGAGGAAGAACGGCCTCCTGCAGGCGAACACTGATGAGCTGAAGAAATGTGGACTAGACCAGGATAGCATCAGAAGCTGGAAAACACAAAGCGAGACTGACTATCACAGCCCGCCCGAGGCGGCTCCCTGTCCTGACTCCCAACGCCGCACACGAGTGCTACCGAGTTGAGGAGGTCGGCCCCAAAATAGTCCGTCCCATCTGAAAACTCCCATGTGTGCCCGTTCCAAAGCCATCTGCCCTGGACTTGAGATTCTGTAGTATTCAGCTGGTGCCAACTAGTCACGGCATCAGGAAGGGAGAGAAAGTATTGGGGATGACATCAAAACACGTCCGTTAAGAAAAAGTGACCCGAGAACCATAGGAGAGAAGAAATACATATAAAAGCAGGTGACAGGACGTTGCCACTCCTGTGAGGACGCACCGGGCAGTCTCGCGGTTCAAAATGCATGATGGGATGCCATGAGGGTTGCAAGACTTTCAGGAGAAAGTTAAGTTCTTGGAATCTAATTTCAGCTGGCTTGTGACCGAGGTCACCTGTCAGGGTCTCCCGCGCAGGTCGAACCCTGTGAACTAAGAATTTGGAGGTCAGCCCAGGAGGTGGTGTGTTGATGCTGTCTACATTGTGTGTCCTTTCTTACAAGACTCCTCACGCGACTCTATGCCCACCACCGCCTCTCCTGCCGCTGGAGACAACCCCTCCCTCAAACCTGCTAATCCGATAGGGCAGGTGTGCCCGCTGGTTTCCCTACCATCAGGAGTCAGGCCCCGTGGGGGTCTGGTCGCCTGGGTTTCCAATCCATACGCCCTTCTGAGAGAAACCCACCATGCACAGGGGCTCTGGCCCCATTTATGCTTTTGTGACAGGAGTGGAGGTGTCCAGGACAGAGGCCACTAGCCATGTCTGGCTATTGACATTTAACTTCAAATTAAGTGAAATTTAGAACTCAGTTCCTCAGTCATTAGTGACACTGTGGGGTGTGGAACCTCCAAACATGGCAGAAAATCCTCTCAGACACCACTGATTCTCCACGCTTGTACCCTAAGGACAGTGCTGGGCTTTTTGTATATGTCACAAAACTGTCCTTCTGGAGAAGACAGGAAGAAACTCGGATTGCTATTTAAAATGCTGTGTCAGCCTTGATTTCATAAAAACAAGGACCGCAACCCAGTCAGTTTCTTACTTGATCCATTCCTTTTGGCTTCTGAAAAGACCGAGTTCAGACACTCTTCTTTTGCAGGGAAAGCTGCTGATTCATCTCCGAAGGTTACGTAGTGAAGGGAGGTCTGAGAAGGAGAGCCAAGAAGCTTAGAGAAACCAAAGATTAGGTCACATTAAGCCTTTCCCATAAGTTCTCATCCAGTAAACGCAGTCATAATAAAGACAGGCAATGGAGAGAGCTCTTTTATTTTTTTCTCACCATCTTTGTGCCTGAGAAGCATGAAGCAATTTTCTGAGCCAGTAAATTCCGACACTTGTGTGCAAACTATTAGCAAGTTCGGGCCGACTTTTGCAAGTAGAGCTGACCCTTGAACAGCCCAGGCTAGAACTGCATGGGTCCGGTTATACGTGGATTGTTTCTCGATAGTGTACGACCCCGTAAACATATTTTCTCTGATTTTCTGGGTAACATTTTCTTTTCCCTCGCTTACTTTGTTGTAAAGATACAGTATATAATACATATGTAAATTACACGTACATGGACTGTTGCTTCTGCAACAGCATGCTATATCAGTAGGAGAATTCGGGGAGAGTCAAAAGTTACAGGCAGATTTTCAATAGCAGGAGTGGTGGGCACCCCAGCCCCTGTGCTGTTCAAGGGGCAACTGTGCTATTTTTTAAAAGTCTAGGGCTGCTCTTTGCCAAAGTGACTAGGGCAGGAAGAACAGGGCTGCTGCTTCTCCTGTCTAGGGGGTTCCCAGCTCCCAGCTCGTGCACCCTTCTGGAGACTTGATTCTCTGAGCCCACGGTGCACACTTGTTCCCAGGCTTGGGGTAACTGGATGGGGGATTGCAAGAGGTTTTGCTGGAGTAGCAGCAGCCTTCACTGTTCACTCTCCTGTCACGTGATCTCCACACCCTCTAGCCCTTCAGACGACAGCAGCCCATTCCTTAGAAATAATACCTTGTGGAATCCATAATTTTTAAAACTAAATGGCTGTATAACTCCATTCCCAACAAGACCATTTATATATTTATAAATGATACAAATATAAATTCATAAGTTTATATTTATACTAGAATAGTTCATCTGTGTAGCTTAATTTGGAAATAACATTCCATCTCTTTTCACTATCTGTGTTTATCTTTACTCAAGACTACCCCTTGGTACACAGCAGGCGCTCAGGAAGTATTTATGGAACAAATGCATGTTATAGGAATGCATTTCTTTGTATTACTTCCATTCACACAGAAGTCGATTCTTATCAGTAAATCAGAATGACCACAATTTGGCCTTGAGATTTGCTGGATTTGGCCTGTTAGTGCATTTTTCACAGAAGCCCCTTGACTTATATTTTCCTATTAGCTAAAATTTGACAGAAATTAGATATTTGGTGAACACCATCCTGAGAGTATGTTACTGAATAAAGAGTAAGAGTGCGTGTTTCACAACTTAGGACACATGAGTCCATTCGACACACAGTAATTAACTGTACTCCATGAGGCCACCTCCCCCAGAGGGCCACAGAGACCAGGGGGAGATAAATGGGCAAACGAATTATAAGATAGGCAGACTAACAGCAAAGAGAGGAGGTGGTGCAGAACACAAGACAAGGGTGCTCACCCTTGTTGGAACCTAAGAAGGGGCTGGGAAGGACATTTCAGTGATGTTACCCATATGGGGTGAAGTCCAGTGGGGGTAGATGGGGTAACAGCAAACGTTATGGACTCCTCCCACCAAAAAAAAAAAAAAAGAAAAATGTTATCAGGTCGCAATATGTCACAGCTCAGTGGAAGCCCTTTTTCCCCCCTTTTGTAGCTGGTTATAGGTTGATACTACGTTCACTCGTGTATGGGGCTGGTCCGGCGTCCAGCCAGCTGGTGTCTAGCTGAGCATCCTCTGTCCAGGGCCCTATGCCAAGCATTAAGTTTCCTCTGAAACTAGGCAGAATCACTCTGAAGGGATTGGAATATGGTGAATATGTACATGCACAGACAGAACTATTTTCTTGATGAACAAGCTTCTCATTCATTTTCTCTTTCTTATAGATTAACTATGTAGGCACCTTTTTTTCAGGGAGAATAGGGCCAAATAACTTGTGTCCTACTCAAAATGGTGCCTTAAAAGCCACCTGACATGCCTCAGGGAACCTTCAATGGGCATGTATTCTGTGTAAGAACATTTTATCTCCTAAGAGAACCTCAGCGTGACGTTAATTCCCTAGATCGTTGCGCAGTAGCTCAGATAAGAGACGAGGCTGAGAATGTTCGGTTTAACACTTAAGCTACTGTTACAACACCAGGCCTTGCCCTGAAGGTGTCCTGTGACTGTGGAAATGAATGCCTGACCCCATCCTGATGGAGTCACAGGTGTTTTAGCCATCAATATTAAGACTCAAAACATTGTTAAGAAAATTCCTTATTTTTTTAAAGAAAATCCTTAATATAAGTTCATTGTTCATAGCCCTTCCATCCATGTTTAAAATGAATTATTAGTATTTGTGTGAACACACACATACAGAGAAACACCCATAAAAGCAATGAGACTTTAATATTCTGTGGTTTTGTAACTGTATTTTATGAAGACTGAAGCTTCTATTTCTCACGCCCGAAGATTCAAATTCAGTCGTTATGGGTCCCTCCGGGTGGTCCTCAGTCAAGGTCTTTCAAGAGGCTGCATGTTGGTAGTTGGAGTCATCTGAAGGTTGGCCCTGTGCATGCTGGCTCGTCGGCCATGTGAGGACTGGGACGATGTGGGCGTCTCTATCTCCAGATGTTTCCTCCACGTGGTTTATGCGGGGTGACAGCTTTGGTGGGGACCTGGACTTCATACACAAAGAAGCAGCGTGTCAAAGGCACATGCTCTGGGAGAGGGGACGCCAGGCAGCCTCACCTTCACCACATCCCTCCCATCTGTCAGGCGGTCCCAAGGGTGCACCCAGGCTTACGAAGGAGAAACAGACTCGACCTCTTAACAGGATCGGAAACACTATTGTGGCTGATTCTAGAATACAACTCCAACCCACCCACTGGACAAAAACAACTCACACCCTTCCCACATATGAAATACAGTCACTCCTCTTCCAAACCCCCAAAGCCACCTCTCCTCAGCCCACCACGCCCAGACCCAAAGTCCCCATCTCGTTGCGTTGGTCAGACCCAGGCTTCCTGGCAGCTCAGGTGCACAGCTCTTCCAGGATGCCCCATTTGGTCCAAAGACAGGCTCTACTCCTTGCAGTGAGAAGACCCTGCAGGGATGGGTGCATATGCCCTTGACTGGAGATGGCACACTTGGAAGGCACACAGCAGTTCTGAAGGACACCTGGGCACAGGTTGCCCGGGCCTTGACTAGGATTGAGTCCTGGTACCTGGAAATGGTTTTCTGTGGCTCTCAGGCCCATGGTCTGCAATCTTGGCTCACCTTTGAGTTATAATTCCTAATGCGCAAGAGGCAACTTGCTTGGGGCTGGTCTCTCTCAGCCTGCTTTCAGCTCATAACATCCTGAGGCGCCAGAACTTGCCATTTGGTAATGACTCTGCCCTTTTTGGTAAACACTGATACAATTCCTTTAAAAGCTTAGTGAGTTTCTTGTGAGTCACTCTGTAATCCACTCCAGTGGTAAAAAGCCACAGACACTAACTTTTTGAGACAATGTCATCTCTACTCTGGGCTCTCTACAGGAGTTCTCTGGAGCGATAATCTTGATATTCTTAGGAGTCCTACAGTGTTGCTGCTTGGGAAGTATGCATGAGACACGGCTTCAGATCTTTTTGAGGTCTTGAGAAAGGGTTTCAAAGTCATGACCTTGGCTTCATCTTTAGCTAGGTTTTCAGGGAAATGCCACAGACTTCATCTCTGCCTGGAAATCACATCTTCACTCCAGAATCATCTGCTGTCTGGACAGCGTGGCAGTGAGGAGCTGTGTTATTTTCAAAAGGGGGAGAGAGAGAAATTCCTTTATGGTTTATAGTTATAAAGGAGTTCTAGCTCCTTCATAGTCATTAGCTCCTTGTTTAGCTTATGTCTTTACTCTCACATTTTACTAGCGGCAGCTAGAATAATCTGGAAGGCAGCGTTCCCACTCCACCTGCAGCCCTCCTTCACTAGATCGTCCAGCTCCGTGGGCATCCCCGCAGGGGACACTCTCACGAACCCTTCTGCGGTGGCATACAAAGGGTTGCGTTTCCTCCAGCTTCCAGCATCTCCCTCACTTTCCTTGAAGCCGCCCCAAGAGCCTTCTTGAGAATCACCACGCTTCCGCTCACACTGTCATCAAGGTTCCTCCGATCTTCCAAAGCCACCACCATACTTTTCAAGTCACTTTGCAGCAGCACGCGGCCAGTACCGATATTGGCATCAGTCCTCTGCCGCTGTGTAACAGTCCTCTCCAAACTCGTCTTAAAAGAACAGTGGTGATGATCCTCTCTCTCTCACGGTTCCAGCAGCTGGCTGGGCTGAGCCACAGATATGGTCAGACAATGGCTAGTGCCGGAACCATCAAAGACTTGGTCCACTGTGTATTTCTGGTGTCTGGGCTGGAGACACCTGGACTGGTGAGGCCTGGAGCAGGTAGGGTCGCCTGGCATCTCTCACTTCTGTGGCCTTTCCACATGTTCTCCACAGCGGGGCTGCTGCAGGGTAGACAGACTTTGTGCATAGAGATCAGGGCCCCCAGGACACGTCCCAGGGGAGCAGGAGCCAGACTAAAGCCATGCTGCCCACCACCGGCCTCAGAAGGCGGGTGGCTTCTCCTTTGTCACAGTTGATTCATCGGGGCTCAGTCACGGAGGCCCTGCCGGTTTCAAGGTTCTGGAAGAGCATGTGGGATTGAAAAATATTGTTGAAGCCAGTTTTGGAAAATACAGTCTGCCACAAATCCTTTAAATTATTCAAATCTTCAGAACAATTCGGTAATTCTAATGTTAAAAATTAGTGTGGTTCATTAACTTTCCAGAAGCTTATGAGCGGCTGTGTCTTAGCACATTGAAAGCCTTTGGAATAATGCTTATGAGTTACAGAATTCTGCATTTTTGGCATTTTCCATTCTTAGAAGTTGGCTGCTTTGGTGAACCCTGTAGAACACTGGCTTACAAAGATGTCCAGTGGGCTAGAAAATTAGCTTTGTTCTTTTTCTTTCTCTCTTGGATATCTCCCATTTGACTCATGTTTACAATGTACCAGAGTAGGAGCTGAGCATTTCTCTCCCTTTTATTCCTCTGAGATAATGACCGATATCACCATTTTGCGTGTGACGATACTGGAACTTAGATTTTCCCAAGACCTCTTTTCTTCACCACCCTGGAACCCCCTTCCTGTGGCCTGCTGTTCCTGGTCCTTGTGGTGTGTATCACATTCCAACACGCGAGAGAATTTACTCATCTGTTTTATTTACTTGCTGTTATTGTCTGACACCTCCCACTAGGGCAGAAGAAGGAAGGGAACATTCTGTCTGTTCACGAATGTGTCTCAGTTAAATACGGCTTGAATGCACGCCTAAGTGAACGATGGCACGAGTGAATGATCACTCTGGCATCTGAGTCCAGAGCTGACTCCAAAGTCCTTACTGTTAGCCATGAGACCCCATAGGCACCCCACAACGAGAGACAGAGATCGCTGTTGGACATGCACAGGGACCGAAAAACCCGGCTGCCTGAAACAACTCATGAACTCCGCAAAATTAGCTGCACTTATATACCTTCCTTCAGATCAGTAAAATACCAAATTAATAAAACAGTTCAAGATTTTCTAGAAGTTTTGCTGCTTCAGCAAAATTTGCGCAGTTTTCTGACATGAACATCTCAGTTTCCAGAGAACTTATAGTTAATAAGAATACTATGACAATTTATGGTAAAAATATATTAGAAAAAAGAAGTCTCTTGGAATGTGGTGGGGGGGGGTTAACGTAACCTTTAATAAGTGTCTTAGAGTCGTATTTAAGTGGTTCTTCTTTCTCTTTCATTGTTTTTCTGAGTATCTCCCCTGTTTCGGCCTAACAAGTTTCTGTCTTTGAAGTTTTTTGTTGTTTTGTTTTGTTTTATTTTAAATAATATCTGCGCCCAAGGTGGGGCTCAAATTCTCCACCCTGAGATCAAGAGTCGCACATCCTACCCCCTGAGCCAGCAGGGCGCCCCTCCCCTTAGAAGATCTCTGTGAATCATTGCCCTCTTGATTTCCCTGTTAAATACGTGTTTCTCTTAAGGATTCAAATATGTCGTAAAACTCACGGTGAGCGTCGTGTTTCATCAAGTTCTTTTCTAAGAAAATCTCTCCATGCACGTTGGTGTTTTTGTTGGTGTTTTGTTCACTGTGTACCCCTTACAGTGAGCCTAGGCATTTCCCTCTGGAAGCATCCATATGCCACTAACTAGCTCATGGGCTTGCTGGCCCCAGTCTTTATTTTCTGGCCTCCAAAGTCTTGAGGATCGGTTCAGCCAACACTTTCTTCACAGCGGCCTCAGGCCCCGCCGCACAGATGTGCTGGGTTCCTGCAGCAGAGCCGAGGCGGGTCCCAGGGCTTCCCCAGGCCTTCCCCTTCACAGGTGGCTGGCAATGCCGGGCCCTCTCACGGCGCCCAGGACGCCTTCCCCAATAGCTAGCTCTGGTCCCCAGCTCCAAGATCCGGATAGGTTTTCTCGTTGGCAGCCTGAGGCTCTGGAAGGTGGAGGGAGGGAGGCAGGTAGGGGCTGGCGGTGGGGCTCCGGGGGCCTAGTTAACCCCTGGCACTTCTCCTGTTCCCCCCCGCAGGGCTCACCCGACCCCGACCTCACAGCGACGACTACAGCACCATGAAGAAAATTCCTCCTCGCAAACCCAAGCGCAGCCCCAACACCAAGCTCAGCGGCTCCTCCGAGGAGATCGCGGGCGCGCAGCGCAGAGGGGGCCCGCAGCGCGCGCCGGGGGTCCCTGCGCCCCCGGCGCCCCCCGCGCCCCCCATGCGCGCCCCGCTGGAGCCAGAGCCTGAGCCCGTCTACATCGAGATGGTGGGCCGCGCCGGCAGCCCCGAGCAGGCGGAGGCCGTGTACGAGGAGATGAAGTACTTCGCGCCCCCCGAGGCGTCTGCGTCGCCCCCTCTGCTGAGTGACACTCGGAACCCTGTCACCTGCGAGGATGGCGAAGGGGGTGGCCAGGCCGCCGCCGGGCCCTGCAAAGACGCGTGCGACATCCCGGCCCCCTTCCCCAACCTGCTCCCCCACCGTCCCCCACTCCTGGTGTTCCCCCCGACCCCGGTCACCTGCTCCCCGGCGTCCGACGAGTCGCCCTTGACGCCCCTGGAGGTGAAGAAGCTGCCCGTGCTGGAGACCAACCTCAAGTACCCGGTGCAGGCTGAAGGCTCGAGCCCCCTGTCTCCACAGCACGCCAAGAACCAAAAAGGCGACGGGGACAGGCCCGCGTCCCCCTGCCCGCTGGCAACGAGCGGGTCCCCCCCTACGCCCCCTCCCCCTCCCGTGCCCCCGGCCCCCCGGCCGCCCACGCACTTCGCCTTCCCCCCGGAACCCCTGGGGAACGCAGGCCGGATAGCGGGCCCCAGCCCCGAAGTGCCCAAAGCGCCCCAGCCGCCCAACTCCGCACCCGCGGGGGGCCCGTGCAGCTCCTTCTCCAAGGCCCCCTACTCCCCCGGGAGGGCAGCCAGGGCCGAGCACAGGAAGGCCAGCGCCAGCCCCTCCTCCCCGGTGCCCTACAGCCCCCCAAACTGCAGGGCGCTCGGCAGCCCCCTGGACGAGCTGACCAGCCTCTTCAGCTCTGGAAAGAGCGTGCTTCGGAGGTCCGCCGCGGGGAGGAGGATCAGGGAGCCCGAAGGTAGGGGAACCAGCGCCCAGCTCTGTGCCTGGAGATGGACGCCCATCTCCGCCTCCATGCGCGCACGCACCACATGCACACGCTGCTGGGGGGGCGGGGGGGGCCGTTCCGAGCAGACGGCAGCTTAAAACATCGAAGGTGGCCCATGTGGTCCAGTAGGTGAGAATGCCTGTGTCCATTTCGCACCGAAAGGCTCCTGATCTAAAAACACGTAGTACCTAAGCGGGGTTCAGTACGTTTTCATGACGTGTAAGTATTAGAGCAAGATTAAATCTGAGCTCCCGTTCTCTTTTCTCGGATAATGCTCCCTTCCGACGCGAAAGTGGTATTTTTGTGGCGTTATCTGGCCGATTCCCATTTGATTCGGGGTTCACCGTGAATGCCTGAGTGTCCTTCTGTCTGGCTGTCCATCTCCTTTCCGGGCCGGGTGTCTGGGGTGAAGACCTGTCCATCACTACCTTGTACTTAACACAGTTCACCTTTACGTCGCTTTGGATGAATGATTGTCCTTCTGCTTGTGTACCACCCAAGGAGCATTTTAACCCCTTAAGGAAGTTCTAACCGGTCTCTTCAGTCATGATCCATTAATACCCACCCCTCCAGGTAAACAGTAACTATTAACAACCTCGCTTTATAGGCTGGGATGGGAAAATTCCAGGTGAAGAGGTTAAAGGCCTTCTCGAGGTCAGGTGGTAGGATTGGAAGTAAAATGTTGCCTAATGATGTAACTTTTTATATACACATTAACCTGCTGTCTCTCCAAAAGAAAATACATAAACATGTTTGCTTTCATCATCTGATTAGGAAAATAACTTTTCCATTCAGGAAAATTACAAAAACTCTAGAAAATCTAGAAAGCCATCTGAATAAGTGAAAAGTAGATCAAGGTAAGAACTCTTAGCAAATGAATAAATAAACTACTCTTTATTTATTCTTCAGACAAATACACTAATTGTTTATTTTGCTAATGATTTCTTAAGTATAGATCCATTAATATATGAAGTTGTCTTTGTAAGTAGAAGAATGTTAGAATTTCACAAGTCATATCTTGTATTTTTTTTAAGTTTTATTTATTTATTTGACAGAGAGAGAGATCACAAGTAGGCAGAGAGAGAGGAGGAAGCAGGCTCCCCACTGAGCAGAAAGCCCGATGTGGGGCTCGATCCCAGGACCCTGAGATCATGACCTGAGCTGAAGGCAGAGGCTTTAAACCACTGAGCCACCCAGGTGCCCCTATGTGTTGTATTTGAAGGAACAAAATGGAATCTATGAGAAAAGTATAAAATGAACAAATTAATATTTGCTTTTGGAACGAAAAGTTAATTAAAACCTCATAAAGCTCATTTTACCGTAGTTAGGAATTGGGTGAATTCTTCTTGACTCTGCTCAGAAAAGCGAAGTGAATGGATTTCTGGGTGCACCTCGTCATCTGGAAATCCCTTAGCTGAGGACTCTGTAGTGGGGAATATAGCAGGGCCTCCAGGCGTGGTGTGTGAATTTGCTAATTATATTTCCCTGTGGTGGCATTAGCCAGTTTTTGAGAACACATATCGAAACCTCGAGTACAACACTGTTAGTTCACATCTATGATTATAAACTACTTTTCTACTGTGGGCTTTTACCAAACACTCTTCATTTGAAAAAATTGTCTTGAACCACATATGACTTTCTCATAAATACATGAATTAGCAACTTCTGCCCCAGCACAGTAGCTGTCATAACCGCAAATGGAACAGTAGGAGACCGGGTGGTCCCCGCACACCAGATGGCAGGAGTTACAACTCCACGTTTGAGAGCTGGGGGGTTCTTGATGGTCCGCGATGTGGGAAATAGGTTTGTGCGTTCACATGTCATGTTCTCGTGGGATCTTACAGGTCATTCCTTTAGAATAAAGGGGGCTAAAGATAAGACGTGGGGGAAGAGCGGGCTTCGTGCTGAAGCTAATCACCAGAGCTGCTCCCTGATGATTAAGGTTTACACAGTTGGATCCCAGAGTCAGTAATCCATTTTCTTCTGAATGAATTGAATGGCCCTTATTAACGATTTACTGTAGTCTTGGGATTTCTTCCCTTTAAGGTTTTAAATCGTCTACTTTACCCTCTTTATATTTAAAGATATTCTTATTTTCACCTGAAATGGCTTTCTTACCAAGTAATTCAGTGGGTGGCAAACTCACCCTCCGGGCACCTGAATTAATTACAGTTCATTTCGTGCAGTTGTTGTCCGGGGAAATTGTTCTGCAAATTTTGCAGAAGCGTTCAGAATATCCCCCTTGCTTCTTTGGAAAGCGACCTTGAGGAGATGACACGGCTCACTATTACCCTACTGTGGGCATTTCCAGTTAAGTAGAAAGGACAGTGAGTCGTGTGTAGCAATGAAGCCCTTGGGTATGTAATTCTGCTCCCTCACTTCCGCAGACTTGGAGGATTTCACAAATATTATCTTCCCCCAAACGGTTGATTTGCTGTTGACTTGAGGGCATGCCACCTGAGGCATATGAAGTCCCTCAGACTCTAAGAGTTCAGGATGAGTGGCATGCAGACAGAAGGCTGTGGATGGCGACCGGCCCGCAGCCCCAGAGGAATAGTGGTGGCAGACAATGGCCATAGTGCTTATAGTTACTGTTTTCATGACCCAGCTAGTTCTCTCAAGATGAGAAGCTGTCTGCTACTATTATCCCCGTCTCACAGTTGGGAAAAATGAGGCCCAGAGAGGACCCCCGGGCCCTCAGTGCCATCCTACCGTGCGAGCGCCATGACTTATCTCCCTGCGTGGGGGGCCTCAGGCAGCAGGAGACAGAGGACAAGGGTTGAGTCGTTCGCACTGGAGTCCTAGAGTTGGGGTGGAGAAAAGGGTTTTACAAATTTAAAAATGCCCAACAGGTACGTGACAGCTCCAGAGTGCGTATCCAGTTTTGGAATATTGTATGTGGGCCGCTTGGCCCTTAGCATCTAGAGTGACTAAAAGTTTAATGATCTATGCAGCAGTTATCCCTTTCTTTCACAAAATGTGCTTCATCTGATATTATAACATGACTAATATTATTATGCCAGAGATTTCTGGTTGCTTAGTTTCAAAAATCACGAGACCGAACGTGAAGGGAAGGAGAGATCCATTGGCTCGTGTAGACCACTAGGGTGCTCCATTGCTCCAGACGGTGTCCCGCTGTCCGGCTGAGTTTATCCAGAACGGAAACAAAATGAGCAGAGACCAGGATGATAGGACTTTGACAAAAATGTGGCACACCTTGGAGATCTGGAGAAGGAAGGAGGAGAGCCCCACTGAATTAAGGAAAAGTCTGGTGTGCAGAATATTTCTGCCAAAATTGTCTTATGACTTTTGATATTGTGCATCCATAGTTTATAAGATATAAGTAGGTGGTTAAAAATGATGTAAATGACAACAGAAAATGTACAGCATTTCTTTGCATAGAGTAGGTGTTTATTAAATACCTAGTTGACGAAAAACTACCTGGAAAAAAAAAAAGCAATTTGCCATATGACTGTATTTACTAGACCTAGCCCTTGAGTCATTTTTACTTAAAGAGACTCACCTAGCCCAGATGGAAATCACTGTTCATTTCATTTTATTCTTTTGCATTTACATTTACATTTGCATTTATTTTATTGCATAAACATTCTGAGTAAGAATATTTTGAGTTTTAAATCAGTGTTCTATCGCTGAATTTTCACAGTTCAGTATTTTATCCCATTGGGACATTTGTTTAAAAGGGAGTTCTCTTTTTAAAGTTGGCCTTATGGAAAATATCAGACATTCACAGACGTCGAGGGACTGGATGAACGGACTCTCTCCGTGGCCCAACCTGCCTCATCCCCAGGCTTGTCCAGCCCTCTCCTTCCGCACTGGATTGATGTGCAGTGCATTCCAGTGTCAAATCATTTATTAATAAATATTTACAAATTATTTTAAAAGTCCTTTAGAAAACAATAGAAGATTTACTCTGACATCACTTCAATCTGTCCAGACCAGTGGATCCATTTCAGCCTTCCCTGACGTGAGAGAAACCTGTCTCTGGAAACCGAATATCACTTTTCACAACAGAGACTAGATGACTCTCGGGTGAGCTTCTCCCGAAAGAACACTGAAGCCAGTGAGGTGGGCGGTGGGCACCGGCAGCCCCTTGTACCACCATGAAAGAGAAAATAGAATTAGAAAGGGTGGGTCTCTAAATATGACACCCAAACAGAACCGAGAATAAAAGACCAACATTCCAAAAAACATACAGTCACTTCTGAAATCAATATTTTATAAGGTTTAGATGCCTCCATGCCAAATTAAGTAGTTACTTATTCATTGTTTAGTAACAAGAAGAGTGCTTTAAAATCACCGAAATGTCATGAAATCACTGGCAGGAGTCTGACTTGCTGGAGGGCGATGTCTAGAAGCTGCCATTCTCTGCCTGCGCTGGAAGCCCAAGTTTGGACACCGTCTCCGTTCGGCATCTGACGCATTCTAATGAGATCACAGCAGAAGAAACTGCTGTGCCTCATGCAAATCTCGGCCTCCCAGAACAGGACGCAGAGGCTGGCATCCCCACAGCTTCCTGCCTCTCCTGGGGTTCTCCTAGCACTTTGTCCCGTGCAGGGCCGGTGGTCCTCCTCCCTCCCTGCACCGTTTCTCTCTGTCATGATTTATTTCGGGGGGTGGAGGGCAAGAGGTAGAGGGGTGGCCTGAGGCGTCTTGAAAATCATGAAGGGCGTGGACAGACAGACACATAGTTGCCTGACGTGCCGCTGTCCACCTTCCCGCCTCACCTGAGAGCCTGCCTCTCATGAAAGCAAGGCGTTCCTCCGCATTCTGGAACCATCTGAAGTCAACACTCAATGCCCCTTATTTTCCAAATGAGTAAAGACGAGCTTAACATCCCAGACAGGCAGGTTCTCTATTTCTCACCAAGTGGCCAGGAGGTAAGGCTGTGCTGTGAGGGTTTCCCCAGGCCGAGGAGCCTGAGAAGGAGACAATGCCTCTCTGTGAGAAAAGCCTTTTGTTTGCCAAGCTCTCGGCCCCTCTGCAGGAACCAGGGGAGCCTCTGTGTTTGGGATGTGTTTTCGGTATTTCTAATTTCCCAAATCATACTTAGCCCATCTCCGCTTAGATAAGCTTTGAATTCTAATTAACCGATCCGTAGCCCAACTAACCTATGTTAAGAGCACAAAGCCCTTTGTCTTTGATATGAATCAGACAGTTGTTTTTAAATGTCTAATATTTGTTGTGTTTGTGACATTCTTTTCCCAACTTCTAGCACCTTCTCTTTAGAAATGCCCAAGAATTCACACAGGCCATTGTGCAACCGGGGGCTTAGCAGGGACTTGCACGAGCTTGCAGAGCTCATCCCCGAACATGTACGGAGTGGAAGCCCCGGGCTTGCTACTGGGAATCCAGAAATGGAGAAATCCATGTTGTCCCTGCCCTCTCACAGACTATAGGAGGCAGACGGGTCCGTCCAGTTTCAATGAGTGAAATCCTAGTGGAGCAGGGAGGCTTTTTAGCCTGTAGGTCATAAACTACTTGTGGGTCCATAACTGAGCTCCAAGTGGCCCGTGAGTCCCAGTGCTAGGCTTGTTCCTGATCTGGTGGGGAGGCATCCCAGACTCCATCGTATAGTCACAAAGTGTCTATGGCCGGGGAGAAGCACAGGGCCAAGGCGGTGAGGGTGCTGATCGCAGTGTGCTTAGCACGGGGCTGCTGGAGGAGTGGGGGAGAGCCTCACGCCCGGGATGCCCAGTGAGCAGGGTGAGTGGCCATCGGTGTGGAGAGGATGGAGTTCCCCAGGTGCACAAGCAGGACGACAGGCACGGCAGCCAGAAGAAACCGTGTGCATGGGGACCTGTGGGCTCAGGGTACATGGTCCCGTTAGAGCACAGGTGTGAAGGCTGCAGAAAAGGCAGAGAGAGAACAGAGGGCACTGCTGGCCTTGCATGGGATCAGAGCAGGATGAGCTTTCTACCTGGAAGCTGCAGGACAGGGCTCTGAATGCTCTCCATTGTGTCCCCTCGTCACGTGGGAAGTCAGCAGGATCTTCGGATCTTCCCCACAAAGACTGCAAAGAGCCCGAGGAGGGGGATGACCCAGAGGGCTAGTGGCAATTCTGGGTATGCACATGTGACCTCCTGTAATGGAAAATACTCGGAAACGCGATGGAACATTTGTTAATGGTATTCTGTTAATAATATTAATAGCCGGCGTCTGCGAATGGTTCTTTCCTGTTGGCCAAGCAGGCAGATGTCTCTTTGGTCCCCACCTCCTTGGCCCTATGTGAGGCGAGTGAAGCAGGTGTTGGCCTCCCCATTTGCTAATGAGCGATCTGAGAGTTTAAGGGATTAAGTGACTCTCGCATAATGACGGGAATGAACTGGTCCCAGCGTCAGGAATGAGACACGATTCCTTTCTCCGAAACCTGGAAGAAATGTCTGTTTCTGTTCTGTGAGGCCAGTCCCAGTCTCCACAAACAATTAAAAATTTTAACTGATACAAAGTCAATGTCTGAGAGAATCATCCCTTTCTGAAGTTAAATGTAAACTCCTGACCAGGAAAAAATGTGGGAAGAGGGCACGTTTTTGTTTTTTGTTTTGTTTTTTTTTCTTTTCAGTGATTTTCAACAGCCCCCGGGATTGGGACAGGAGAAAGACATTCGAAAAAGCTTCCATCATTCGCCTCTTGGTGACGTTCTAAATGAGAAGCAAACAATAACAATTTGTTAGTTTCTGAATCACGTCAGTCTGGAAGCAGAGACGCAGGTAACGGCGAAGGTAGAAACGTGTCTGGACAGAAGACTCGTGGGGCCTCCAGTCCCTGCCCCGCAATCAGGACTTGTTGGGAAGATATTCAGCCCACAGGTCTCATGACCATGGACATCCACTGGACCGTGCTGCTCCATGATCCTTTGAAACCCAGGAGCAAAACCAAGCAGAGGACTCTGACAATTAACTATGTCGGTCAACCTGATCAAGAAGTAACCTTTGAATCACTTGGGAAATTACCTGAACGTATTGGCTGTGCCTCTGTAGCCACCACATGCCAGTCTTACCAGAGATACACGTCTTGCACAAACGGTTCATCCCTTCTGGACTGAGCCCAGCACAGCCGGGATGTTCTGGGATGCGCTGTTGGCGGGAGAAGCAGCTATTGTACCTGGGATTGGGAAGAAGAAGAAAAAAAAAAGAGGCAGTCTTTTCAGAAGTGGATTATCTTTCATAACTAGTAGATATTTTTCATGCTATCAACCCGTTCAGGCAAGCAGCTGTTGTGTATTGTGGGTCTGTATACGGGATCGTGAACGAAACTCCCACGGGGGCCTCCAGAGAGAAGCCCAGTGCTCACCTCTCGAGGCATCAGCAGCTCTCCTTAAGCAAGTTCATAAAGACCTTCCTGACAACCTGCATCTCATTATTGCCACATAATACAACATCCTGGGGTTCTCTTCCTTTTGTAAAGAAATGCTTAAAAGCGACATGGTGCGTGGAAAGTTTTCCTAAAGATGGGCTGGATCGATGCCACGTTCTCGTCCTCCTTAAGAGTCTTGGTGGAGGAAAACGGATTTCTTAATTACCTACCGGCATTCAGGTCCTTTATGCTGACTTGAATCATTTTTATGATTAATCCTCAGATTAGCCTAGAAAAGCCCACACTACCTGAGAGTTAGCTCTCCGCAGTACCACTTTATCCAGCGCTCCGTTCCCTGAGCCGCCGGTGGTCGCCCAGCCTCCCACATGTGTGCGAAGCTTCACAGCCTTGTTTCTACTCTGGCTTTTACTTCCGTCTTTTTCTCGTTTCTCCTTGAAATCTGCAACGTTCTCACGCACACACGGAGCGTTTGCAATGACTGGCCTGTTGCAATCCCACATGTTCATTGTGATAAGAGAGTAAACAGCAGCCTCGTTCCTTGTGCTCCCCGCTCCGGTGACTAGGTCCTAAAAAGTGCAGGGTCCGGACAGCGCAGGCATGGGCCAGATCTGACCTTACACAGATTGACATCAGAACACTCACTGTCCCGCGATGCCTGAGAATTTGTGCATTACCCAGAATTGCCAAAAAACCCACAAGAGAGCTTCTTCACGCCCCCAAATCTGGCTCATTATCAAACCTAAGTTTTCAAAGAAAAATGTCCTTTTAAAGAATGAAAGAAGTGACACATAGACACTAGGTACATGGGGTTATTTCCTAGGCAAACGTGCGCGTTTGGGATTTGGGTTTAATTATTCTTTGATGTGGAAAGATGGACAATCCACGAGGAAGTAAGTTGAGAGAGAAGACGTGAGCAAAGCTGTGGGGGAAAGCTGTGAGCCCTACAAAGGCATTTCCATGAAACTGAAAAGGGAATCAAAGCTCCCAGCTATTAAATTACCTTCTGACATCACCTCTGTTCGCTGGAGCTACATTTGCTTAACCTGTTCTCAGATGAGATCACCAGCCGAAGGGGCCAGGCTGGTCTTCACAGCAGAATGGAGGGGACACATCAGAGTACAAACCCCTGACTTAAAGCTGGGGAGCCCTCCCCCTGGATGCTTCTATGGGCTCTCACACCCTTTCTTAGGGATACAACCAGTGCCCAGCCCAGACCCTCTAGAGCAAAAGGGCTCTTTATGTATGTATTTTATTTTCATGAGAATTGGATGGACTCGATTTCATTTCTTGATATTTAACTACCTTTCTATATAGTTAGTAAGAGAGTCCTCCTTGGATTTTTAATAGATAAGCTGCTTTAAAAATAACTCCTGAAACATATAACCTACATTGCTCCATTTCGGGGACAGTAGCCTGCATTCCACGCTTCCCGTGTTTGTCTGCTGTGTCCTGGCCACCCTGATCTCCTCTGCATACACCAAGCACAACTAGAGGTTGATTGAACTGTTTATGTGTCAATCCAAGACAGTAAAACTCGAACTGCTAACATTAATTCATGGGCGTAGCTGCGGTGTGCAAGGAGGGGTCTTCTTAGTTCACTTACGGAGCCTTGGAATCATGTCTGATTTCCAGAGGCTGAGGAGTAACCCAGGACAGAGGCACCGAGCTCACGTCTGGTGATGAGAGATCATAAAAACATAAAAAAAGAAAAGGAATCATTAGAAAACCCAGCAACGTGGTTCAGCTGTCAGAGACATTTTCACTGCTGTGAGGATTGAATGCGTCCTAGGAACCGTCTGCAATGACTTCAGGAGAAATCTTCTTCTTTTTTTTTTTTTTTTTCCCCAGACAATAAAATCATTCTATGAATGGCCCCAAAATGTGCAGTTCTTCTCAGGACTTAAGAAAAAGTAGAGGTTAACTCCAGGCAAGACAGTGGAACTGGCAATCGTGTTTTGTCCTGCTGTTTGCCTGATGTTTTCAAAGAGGTTTGGAAAAATCACCCAGTAAGAAAGGCAAGCTTCACTCATTTTGTTTGTTTGTTTGTTCGAAAAACACACCAAGGACTCTATTTTGTGCCAGGCATTGTACTAAGTGGTATGGGTTTTTTTTTCCATGAAATGTGGGGTCTGTTCAGAAGCAGCTCACAGCGGGGAGACATGAAAACTCCAGCGTATCCAGGCGGTGTGAGACAGTTTGCGTGAAGACACGATTTGGGTGTCACGAAACACTACTTACCCTCAAAGCTTGTGAAATGCTGCGTTTTTATTCATTTGGTTCTATTCTCCTTCATCTTTAAATGCTTATCATGACCCACTAAATTGATTTCCCAGCCTGTAGTGTCCTTTGGAACACTGGTCTAGAAGGTGGGATTTATATGGAGGGACGGGAGGGATTTGAAACCAAATGGGGTAAAGGACACAATCCCAGGAGCCACCTAAAATACGGTCCGTGTGGCTCATCGAGTATTTTGACAAGAATTTTAATTTCTATAGATAATTTTATTTCTTATTCTATTCTTTTAAAAGTGTTTTTCTTTATTTTTTAGAGAGAGAGGGAGCATGAATGGGGGGAGAGAGACAACCAGACCCAGTACTGAGCAGGGACCCTGATGCGGGACTCAATCCCATGATCCTGAGATTGTGACCAGAGCTGAAACTGAGAGTCAGACGCTCAACCCACTGAGCCACCCAGGCGCCCCTGTACAGATATTTTTAATTCATTCCTGAAGGCCTCAGAGCTGTGGGCTCATCGCCATCTCCTTGAGAGATGAGCGGGACCATCCTATTGTTAAAATACTGAAATGTCTCTGTAACCACTGGACATGATGGCCGACCGGGGCCTGCTGGGTTCCCAAGCACAGCCCCCCCAACCTGGGGGTCCTGGCCCCAGGCCTGTCCGGTTTCTCCCCAGTTAGATGTTGGCACGAAAGGCTTAAGATACATAGTTGGGCCTCTTCCATTGGCCCTGGCCTGTGCCCTTGTGGTTATTAGCATTTAGGTGGGTAATTTGTGATTCCTCCTGAAAAAGGACTTTGAGAAGACCCCACATACATCACTGCATTTTTTTTTAACTGCTGACGACTTTCCTGGTTCTCTCTAACCTGCTACGACCACACCTGTGAAATCAGTGTTCACAGCTAGAGCTTTCCTGTCCCGTGGACCCGTCCGTGAATCCGAAAGCCTTCGGTTATGCAAAGGTGTTTCTGTGGAAGAGATCGGGGCTGGCCAGCAGGGACTAGAACGTCGTGGTTAAGGCGGAACGTAAGCTAATATCCCTGAAATGGGGCAACAGAGATTCAGTTTTTCTCAAGGACCAAAGCAGTTATTCTGGAAGCAGATCATCTGTTAAAAATGCAGGAGGGACTCAATGACTAGCTCTGCAGAGAAGTGACCAGGGTCCGGAGACAAAACGGACTCCGTACGATTCTCATTAAAAAAATAAATAAACGCTCATTGAGGTTCTGTAGATCTGGGGGGTGGGCAGCGGCTCTCCGCGTAAGGAAGGATGCGGCCGCCAGTGGAGGTGCCCGGGGCTTGTCTGTGTTCCCTTGAGATGCCAGGCCCCCCTAGCTCGCCGTCCGTGACGCCACGCAGGTGTCCCAGGCCCCCCACCTTCCCGACCAAAGAGCGGAAGATCATCCTCTTCCCCTTGGCTCTCTGGAGAAAGTGAGGACGACCCCTTCACCCTAACGAGGGCTGCCCGGGCCGACGGAGCTGTCTTTGCAGGCGCCGCGTTCCCCGATCCTGGATGTACATTACAACCGGGCACTTGGGAGATGTAAAAATAACGGCCGTATAAATAACCCCATGACCTATGAAATTATACATGAGGAATGGGTCTCCGGGCCAGGCTAGCGTGGTGTTTAGATGTTCATGTTCAGCTAATTATAGGACGGGCAAGCTACCCGAGTGCGCAGAGAGGCAAGGGATCGGCGTGATTTGTTTCCCGTTCCGGCAGGGACAGAAGAGATGGGCACGAAAGGATCCAGTTAGTTAAATTTAAAAGAAAATTGGCACAACATAATTTTCTGTGCATTTTTGGGTTCTAAAAACCTTATTTATACTGACAGTCACTTTTTAGCTTTACTATCAATATATTCTTCCCCTGCTCAGCACATATGTTGTTGAAGATATCACTCTATTTCCTGATTCAGTTGGCGTTTCCAGCGCAAACCCTCTCCTTGCACTTGGCAGGGGAGTGGGTGGCAGGAGTTAGGAGTAGGGGACAAGGAAGCATTTCCATTCTACCCCGCTTAGCCCGGAGGATAAGTGTTGGTGGCACTGTCTACCGCAGAAGAAATGCCTAAAACAAGACTCCAGAGGAATTTTGATCTACTCAAGAGTAGCGATTTCTGAAGGTCATTAAAAAGTGGGAAGGTGTGCTGGGGGCTGGCGCTAGCCTTTGAAGGTCCGTAGCCTTGGACAGTTGTGTTTTCTCAACCTGTCCATCCTTTGCAATTGCTAGGGTGCTCTATTTTTTCTGTCTCGTAAGGTAACGGGTTCCTATAGGAATGCAAGTGAATTACGGCACATGGCTGTGTCCTAAAGGTGATCGCACGGAAGCCCCGTGTTCTGTCCCCAGGCTCCCCCCTTACTGTTAGAGATTGAAGCCTGCTCTTGACACATTTCTGCAACTATCAGCAAAGGGACAGCGAGGTCCGATGCACATGGTTTGGGGTCAGTTAGAGCTGTACAAAACATACGGAGATGCAGCGCGCGCCCTCCGCGCCAGAGGACACGCTGCGGGAAGACTGGCTCCGCTCCCATCTCGTGTCTTGTGGCACAGGCCCACACCGGGGATGGGGTGGGGGTCTGTCTGCATATCTGAGGCTTGGATCTGACACTGTCTAGATGTGTCCTTACACTGGACGTTTGTCCTCTGAGGCAGCAGGCCCTATGCTTGGGTTATGTTAGCATGTATTTTTTTTTAAAGTTTAATTTGCTTCCTAGAAGCTTGTTATAGCAGAATGCAGGGCAATGTGGGGGTACTCAATCCTTATTTATAGTTCTTACCTGCGGTAATAGAGGATTTTACAAAAATCAGAGGTGTATTAGACATTATTCCTTGTAACTCACACCCCAGATGCCAATCTGGGGTCTAAGTGATCCCATCCAAACTGAGTTAGTTACGCACCATCTATGTGTGTCCGTGAGCACAGTTGAGCTGGAACGCCCAGGTTTTAGGAATGAGAACTTGAGAAGTAGAAGGACTATGCCAGCCGCGTCTCTGTGTTTGTACCTTTCCTTAATGCCAAAGAGGAAAAAACAAGCGCATTCCCTCCATGCAGTAGCCTTTCTGGAGAGGAATTTTCCTATAGAGTTGCGGAATGAATTAGAGCCAGCGTGAGTAATGAGTTTAAAATGTATTTGCACATTTTTTCTGCCTTGCATAGCACTCTCGGTATTAAATCAGTCAAACAGCAATAGTTTGTTTTTCTCCCGCGTTACTGAAACCTGGATCTTGTCTCCTGTGTTTCCAAAATATACTCTAAAATTATCTCAAGTTAAGGTAACCAAGAAAGAAATGATGTGTTTAAGCATTCTTCTTAAAGAAACACTCTGTTGCTCACTCCTGACTCATTCTCTGCGACCTTTCTGTGGCACGCATTGCTGTCAGCCTCTCTCTGCCCTCCACCCCCCACCATCGCGCCCACACCTGCCTGCTTGTGTCCGCTCTCACCATTCTCGCCTTCCGCTGCCCCTCTCTACACGATCTCTGCAAGAGATCTCCCTACTAAGAGATGCTTGAGTCTTTCCTGCACGTTTTCTTTTCAGTCCTATTGAATGCTGTGACTCAAATAATTGCCACTCAGTTTCACCCTTGGGCGTACCCCTGTCACTTGAAGGTCAACAGGCACAGCCCTAGACTGTCCTGTGTCCAGGCACTTCGCTGGTGCTTACTCCGGTCCCTAAGCTCCGAGAGACCTGTAAGGTGGACTGTCCTGACCGCCCAGCCCTGCCTCTTCCCTGGTCTAAATGCTCCCAGCTCCTGTCTCTGATCTGTCCTCCAGCCCCATCCAGCTGGACACATTTTTTGCCAGAGTAGTAACATTTAAAAATGCAGTTTATGTTATGCCCTTACCTAAGTATTGGCTGGCGCCCTGCTCTGGTGATGGTGCATACGTGACAAATGTGCCCACAGAGTGTGCAGAACCAGACTCTCCTCTCCTCTCCCCTCCCCTCCTCTCCTCCTCTCCCCTCCTCTCCTCCTCTCTCCCCTCCCCTCTTCTCCTCTCCCTTCCCCCCCATCCTCTCCTCCCCTCTCTACTCTTCTCCCCTCCCCTCCTCTTGTCCTCTCTTCCCTCCCTTCTCCTCCCCTTCCCTCCTCCTCTCTCCCCTCACCTCTTCTCTCCCTTCTCCTCCTTTCCTCTCTGTCCTCTCCTCCCCTTTCTTCTCTGAGCAAAAAGGCTTTCCAGACCATTGTGTTTTCCAGACCATGGGGCAGGTGCGGGGCGTCTTTAAGAAAGATAAGTACGATGACAAATATTTAGGGAAAGAATGGAGCATTTGTTTAAAGCGGGAAAATAAGCAAAGTGCACATTGGCCAAAGCTGTCTTCCGCCACCATTAACTGCCACCAACTGACTGGTGCTTGGGCCTTGGACATGGCCTTGGCAGGTGAGGGTGGGGTCCACGACCATCACTCTGTAGACTCCTGTCTCCTGTCTCTAGGCAGCAAGATGCCAGAGCCAAGAGTTATCAAACTGATGGCAGTTTTCTGAGATTACAGGTCGCAAAGCCGTGTACAGTTAAGATTTTTAAACACTGAGCAGGCATGAACCTTCCATATCGGTGGGACATGGAGGACATACTCTTCAGTGATAACTGGTAGTGAAACCCTGAATGCACACTGCGGGTCGGGAATAGATGTCAGCTGTCCCAGAGTCCGTCCTTCCCCTCATGTTAACGCTCAGCTGGAAAGCAAACGGCTCTGGCCCTTTGAATACATACGAGATTTTCACCTCACTCAATGAGAAGTTTTCCTTACCTCATCATTTTAAATAAGCAGAGATTAGAAGCTCAAAGGTATGTTCACAGTGAAAGTCCTTTCATGTTGTCAGCAATCTCGTGTGAATGAGGACAAACAGTTACCAAGGTTCTCCCATAATCATTCCCACGGATTCCGTAGTAAGTAAATTGGTCAACTGTTTTCATTGCAAAACATGGAGTTTCCTTCTAGAAAACAAAAATTTCTCCAGCAGTTTAGTGGTGATCATTCATTTATTATTTTTTCTGTTTTCCCTAAGTGAAACAGAAACCAGTGGAGAGACCTGAGTGGGCACATGGCATGGTCTGACTTAGGGTGCAGAAGAAGGTGGTCAGCTCAGGCCAGCTGCCTCCTGGGCGGGAACTCCTCTTCCCAGGGACTGGCTGCCCTTGGACACCAGTAACTGCCCCCTCCTCCGGGGTGGGGACTAGCAAGGTCTCCAGTCATGCCCAGATATTCCGGGGTACGATATCACCTTCTATGGAAAACCAGTTTTCAAAGGATAACACCCACCCAGAGTGATAGTTTAGTGTTTTTTATATATATATATATATATATATATATATATATATATATTTTTTTTTTTTTAAAAACAACCCACAACAACAAACAAACAAAAAACGAACACAGCAAAGCTGAAATTTTTCCTGCATCCGCACTTGCAGATCCGCTAGAACTCTCCCACTCGATTAAGATTCGAGCTAACTGTGTCCACACTGCGTGCTCATAATTAACCTGTCATATCCTGGGGTAAAGGCCGACGTTTTTCTTTGAGTCAGATCCCAGGGTGATTCACTTCTCTCGTACCTGTGCAAACAGCCCCGGGCAGGGGGCACAGAGAAGTCCTGTTTACAGGCTCAGAGGGAACAGCCCAGGTGTGCAGACGGAGCAGCATCGTGGGTGCCACCGAGCTCCACAAACCTCTGAGCACACAAGACGCGGGACACACAGTCACTCAGACTCGCCTTCAGTCTTTGTGTGGGATTTCACCGCACACGCTCCCTCCCTGTTGGCTTAGACCCACTCAGAGCCTCAAGTATTTTCTTTTGGTGTGACTGTGACCGACTTTTCTTCACCCTGAAAATCCCAGGGGCCACTGCTTGGAGGCATGACAAGGCCTCACGACTTTGTTGGCTCTGGATCATTCCTTGCAGGACCCTCCCTGAAGTACAGACCTTGTGTACGTGCCCTTGTAACTGGAACTGCTCCCTACTCAATCCCAGGGTCCTCGGGTTCCTCCCGTGCCTGAGTCCAGGGTCACGGGCATCTTCTTGATGAGGAACATGGCAGCTGCTCGCTAAACAGACCCTTTGGAGCAAAATCAAACCGCGGAGGGTTTCTGCCTTTGCTCTTCATTGTGGCTGAAACTAGGCATTAGCAAGTTGGGGCACAGGCGCTCGGATGTGTCTGGATTTCCCTCTGAGCCAGGGTGTTTATGAGCAGAGGCTGACACAGAATTTAGGAAGCCAAGAACCACCCCCACAATTAATATTCATGAGGAAGGATAACCCTAGAAGGGAGACGTTGGTATAGATGTTGCAAGTCCAGTTCGGTGGCTGGAGGACAGTGTTCAGCCTGCAGTTCCCGGTTCATTACCACCGAGGCACGGGGGATCCAGGGAAGCCACAGAGAAGCAGCCGCCTTCCCCTTTAGATCAGCAGATGCAAGGACGGGAGGCTTTACACAGAAGGGCCAAAGCGTAAGAATGAGTGTGGGTGGATGGTGGAGTCCAAGTGCCTCTGTCTGAACCCGGCTGATTCTGAAATGTTTGCACGGAGGTTAACCTCCCCGAGCCTCTGGGACCTCATCTCGAAAATGGGTGTGAAAGGGACAGCTCTTCAGAAGCAGGAAAACCAGGGCAAAATCAGATGTCACGTCTGGTGGGGGGTTGGCACTTCCTAAACCCTCAGGAGCTGGTGATTATCATCAGAACAAGGTAAATAATTATCGTTAGATTGGCCATCGCTTCTTCTGTTTTACTGGAAGAAGGACTTCTTTCCTTATTCCAACCCAGAGCCATCCCCGAATAGACCTATGCTTTTAAGATAGAAATACAAAGAAAATTTTAGAGGTGATGTAAGAATCTCCGCCTAACTAGTACGGCACGTTGAAAACCAGTCCTTGGCTCCAGTGTAAGCTGCTGATGAGAGAAATATTTTTAAAACCGTAATAGGAAAATTGGAGATTTTGACTATATAAACATGAATTGTTTAGGAGCCGGAAGTTGGTGAAGAGGGATGCTAGCATCTTGTCTATAGCAAGAGTCTACGCAGTGCATCCGAGTACTGAGTTCTGTCCCGCCGGAGCGAAGACGACCGTCCCTATTCACGCAGGGATAGACGCCCTGGTTCCCAGCCTTGGGTAAGCACCCACTGCACCGGCACAGAACCTCAGCTCCTTGCGCGACGGCTGTCCGTTTGTCATGGTCGTTACGGCACGTGGAGTTCACGAAGAGTGCAAACACATCATAGGAATTCAATAAACAACCGAATCAAAGAGCGAGAAAAGGAGCTCGAAGAGAGGCTGACCAGCATCTGTGTCTTGAGACAACTTTACAGCCAAAGCGTGTTGCTAAGTTGATTTCTCTGAAAGGCAAGCGAGAGTCGACCGAAAGGAATAGGTAGTCTTGCAGTGGCAGCCCGAGAACTCCGACGGTCCCTCCCGATCAGCTGCTCTCAGGCTCATCCCTGTTCTTCCGCACGCTGCTTGAGCCAACGCTTTTCTGCTTGTTTTCAAGTGCAGGGATCCAGGAGCTGCCGTGGTTTTCAAAGGCCTGACCATTTTGTCTCCGTTCTATCCCTCCAGCATCTCCTGCTCTGGACAGCAGCACGCTTTCCTGCGGGGCAGACCGGCTGCACCCTCCACTTCTAAGTGACAGGTCCCTGGGGCTCGTCCGACCACGAGCCCCACTGGTGAGGACAGGAGCCAGCCCAGCTGGTGGGAGTGCCTATGGCAAAGCAGGGAATGTGGGTCAGTGTGGAGCGTCTGGATACGTGATCGTTGCCTGTCGTGCTGTTGGAGTGTAAGACTCGAGGGCAAGGGGAGATCAGCATAGAGGCAAGACGTAGAAAGGATCCTGTCAAGACCAACCTGGAGAGACAAGCTCTGGAGGGCCAGGCTTCTCCCTTTTTTCCCTCCCTCTCTCCCTATATTCTTCCTTCCTCCTCTCCCCTCCATCCATCATTCCTTCCTTCTCCCTCCCTCCATCCTTTCTTCCTCCTTCCCTCTCTTCCTCCCTCCCTCCATTCTTTCCCCTACTTCCTCCCTCCTCCTCCCTCCCTCCTTCGGGATCACTGGAGATAAACCATTCTGTCGCATGTAAAGTATAATAAAGCAAATTAGGCTTTTTATCTCTTTCGAATAATCTGTTAGCCTTAAACTTCAGAAAGCCCTAACCGAAAGGCAGTCAGAATCCACTCTGTACCACTGAAGACCAGAAGCAACATCCACGTCGTCCATATTGAACAAGGATCCTCCAGACATCCCTTGGGAAGCAAGAGCCAGTCCCAGGCTCCCCCGTCCCCAGGGAGGGACGGTGACTCCAAGGGAGGGGGGTAGCAGGGGCCACACCTGACGCCCTGGTGGACAACTGTGCTTCCTTTGCTCCCTCTGGTCATTCATAGACCCTGCCTCAGGATAATGCGGTAGACTTTGCTCCAAACCCTGGCATTTGTTACATTTTACTTTATTATTTCTACGTAGTTAAAAAAAAAAAAAAATCTTCATTTGGCTCTTCAGCCTAATTTGGGGGATGGCTTCTTGTACTCATTGATCCCCGAGCACTCAACTTGGGGACACGCAGTGAACAATTAGGTAATGTTAGTGTTCAGAATGCAAAGGTAGGGTTTTGAGATTTAATAGTCCTCAGTGGATAATAATAAAGTTGGTAAGATGCTGTAAGTGTATTTCTTATTTTTTCAAACCTGTAGGGATTGTCTCAGCTCTGCTTAATTTAGTAATTGAGAAAACTTGTGAAACATAAATTCATTTCCACGCTTTTCTTTTAGGAAATAGCATTCTCAAGACAGACGGCACTCTAGTGACAAGTTATTAGACTCTGACACCAAAAATTCTGTACAGATATGTTTGAAAATAGTAAATTATGTAATTCATTAACACCACTAAATATTCCCCATTACGTTTGAGAGTGCTGTGACAAAATTTGGTCAACATTTTGTAGGCCAGAAATTTAATGAAGGATGATTATTGATTTACTATTTCAAATACAATTAGTGTTTCATTTGATGAGTTGTATTATTTTCTTCTACTATTTTATTAAATTAGTGGGTGCATTTTATCCAAAAAGAGTAACCCTTTCTAAAATTTATTTTAGGTTTTGAGACTAACATGAACCTCACTGGCCGAGAGGATGCTGGTAGATCAGAAATTGCATCTGAGACTCAAGATAGAAATGCAAATAACCATGGAATTCAATTATCTAATTCACTCTCGAGTGCTATCACTGCTGAAAATGGGAATTCCGTCTCAAATGGTAAGTGCTTTTTAAACTCGGAAGTAAATAGATGAAAGTATTAAGTTCTGTCAACTTTCTAGGGAGAATGGATTTGAAACGTAAAAATGAAGTAGGTTTAAAAGCTGGAACATAGATCATAAACTTCGCTGGAGGGTATATTGTAGCATTTTATGGGTTGGGTTAAAGAATGATAGTTGTGTTCAGTGTTAGCTGACTTTTCAAAGATTGTTGTGGAGTATTCGCTACGTGGGAGCCAATATAAAATGAGATTATACAGAACAGAAGGAGGAGATGGGGTTGTTCTAATGGTACTTTTAATTAAAAAAAAAAAAATACCTTTTTCTTCTCATACCTGAGTAGTGTGAGGGAAAATAATACTGAAGTTATGGTAAACACCAAACTGGCCTTAAGTATTTAACTGGTGTATATAAAGGAATGTATCATCTAGAAATTGGCTAGACTGTGTTTATCCAAAAATCATTCTGATAGTGGCTTAAACAAATAACTTAGTTCTCTCACACATAAAAGCAGCCCATGGCTGTTGGGATGATTTTCCTGAGGACATCCGGAAAAGCTGGCCAAAATTTCCATTGTTGTTTAATCTGATTAAAGGCACTAGAAAACCATTACGACCTTGAGATCCAGGGAAGAGATGGAGGAAGGGGGTTTAGAATGCAGGGAGGACCAAGCAAGGAAGCCTACATTCTAGGCTCTTCTCCAAGGGACATCCACACACTCTCCCAGTCCGTAGACGCCAGCTCAGAAGCCAGACTGGATTTCTGACACCCTCCTGGACTGTGGGGACAGACTAAGTCCAGGGTCTGCCAAGGTCATGGGTTAGAGCCTCGAGGTGTCCCTCCTAAGGGCTGGGTGTTCCCAATCTAGAAACCACAGCTCAGCTCTGAATCATCTCAACCCCGGCTGTTTGACAGACGTCCTTCAGGACTGACAGGGCCCACACGTACCTGGGAAGAAATGTGTGTGGATGTCTGTGTCTCAAAGGACATCGACAGCATCCGAGGCTTCCAAAGGATGTAACAAACCATGTTTCAAATCTAGTGTTTAACACACAGTCAAAAAACCAGACACATGATGACACAAGACAAGATCACAAATTAACAAGCGGAAATAGCCGTCCATTGCGGCGCATCCCTGGGAGCCCAGAAGACGGGAGTTCAGAAGCACTTGCTTGAAGCTAAGTGTGTTTACTATGCCCAAGGAGATGAAAGAATGAGAATCCGCAGAAACGGGAAACTATAAAAACGTGTCAAATGGAAATTCTGAAATTGAGAAATAGTCATAAAATTAACTACAATAGAGGATGAGTTTCGAGCTAATTAGACACAGTCATTAAAAAAAAAAAAAAAAAAAACCTGAGGAACTGGACGATCAATGAGAACATTACAGAAGGAGACACAAAGAAGCAGGAGAAGATCAGGGATTCCAGAACACGGTTTGGAGGCAGGAAGGGTGGGGTGAAAAAGTGGCTGGAATTCTGGAGAAAGAAGAGAGGCTACACGGACAGCAGGAAGACCGTGCCCATGAGGAGACCCGTGTGCGAGGGTTTATTGGGCCATCGTTGACCATCATCCAAAATGGACACCCTTGGACCATGACTGGATCACTTGGTTGTCTCCTGCTCTGTAAAGCACCCGCCCGCTGCCCCCGGAACTTAGAGGCTTAATTCAACAGAAGACGGTGAATTCATACGTTCTGTGGGTCAGGAGTCTGGCTGAGGCTGGTCTGAGTGCCCTGGTTTCAGGGTCCCTCATGAGGCAGCTCAATTCTTGGCCAAGATTCTAGTCCTCTTGGAGGTGTGAGTGCCCCGTGGTGGGCTCCCTGGGGCCATTTTACAGGCTGACTAGCACATGGATAAATGGTGCAAAATACAAAGCGGGGGGCACTACCCTTCTGTGCAATGAAACGGTGACTGTCGAGCACGTCGCGCTAAGTGAGGGAAGAGTCAAAGCGGACAAGTACGATCCATGCACGTGATGTTCCGGAAAAAGCAAAACTAGAGGCACAGAAAACCAATGCATGGTTGCCTGAGGCTGGGCTTGTGGTCCGGGATGGACTGTGGTCCTGCTCCGTTGGGGCCACTGTAACAAAATGCCAGACTGGGTGGCTTCAGACGGGCGGAAGCACGCTGTGCGGGTTCTGGACGTCCGAGCAGCGCACCCTCAAGCTCAGCTCCCAGGCCGCCCACCTCCCGCCGCAGGCTGCCTGACTCCCACTGTGTCCTCCCAAGTTGGAAGGACGAAGCCAGATCTCTGGGGTGCCCCTCATAAGGGCACTAACCCCAATCCTGAGGGTTCCACCCTCGGAACCCAATATCCTCCCAGAGGCCCCAGCTCCTACAACTATCACCTTGGGGGTTAGGATTCTAACGTACGAATGGGGTGGGGGGACGCGAACACTCAAACCATAGCAGACAGCGGAGGGGCCCGAATCACTACCCACAAGCAGGTGTGCGTGGGTTCCTGGAAATGTATACACGTGTACGGTTTTCTGTCTGTAGATGTGACTTTTGTTCAAACCAAACCAAACCAAAACCTGCTTAGCATAAATAAAAAGAATATTGCCCTTAGGCATCTCATAGTGAAACGCTGATAACTAAGAGTGAATATTAAAAGCAGCCAGAAGTAAAAAAAAAAAAAAAAGGACAAATTCTAAGGAACGGCAATTCAGAGACAATTCAAAAACAATGAAATAACATATTTAACATGCTCAAAGAGCTGTCAGTCTAGGTTTTCATAAATAGTAAAAAAAATAAACTTCTTAAAAGATGCAAAGGAGTTAAGGACGTTTTAGAAAAAAAAAAAAAAAACTGGAAGAATTCAGTGCAGGGCAGACCCAAAATGCTCAGAGATACAGCAGGAAAAACGAACAGTAAATAATGCCAGGGAAATCAGGAGAGCGTGAAGCAGGGTTTACTGTCGCAGGCGGGTAACTCAGACTCACAGGCTGTAATTTCAAAGGCAACCACTGAAGGAGTAATAGTGAGTATGTAATTTCCAAACCAATAGAGATAGTAAAACAGAATAATAAAAGTCAGTCTATCCCAAAGGTGACAAAAAAGAGGTGAACAGGAGTGACCTGGAAAACAAGACAGGGTACCCCGGTGGCTCAGTGGTTGAGCATCTGCCTTCAGCTCAGATCATGATCCCAGAATCCCGGGATCAAGTCCCACATTGGGCTCCCTGCACAGTGGGAAAGCCTGTTGCTCCCTCTGCCAGCTTCTCCCCTGATGTGCTTTCTCTCTCTCTGTCAAATAAATAAATAAAGCCTAAAAAAAACTCACACACACAAGACCAATAGGAAGGTCGTAGATGTAGGCATAAAATCACCTCTGAAAATAACTAAGCTTGAACTCAGTTCAAGTTTATGTTTCAAGCCATGAAAGTTTAAGAGACTCGTTTAGTGTGAATTCACATTAGAGATAAATCCATTAATAAAATATTTTAAAGCCTAAGATTTCTGAAAAGCATGTAAAACATGAGGATGCTAAAAATTTAAAGGTGAAGGAACGGAACCAGGAAAGGTATGCCATGCAAATATTAAAAACAACTTTCTCATCTTTCTGGGAGTTCTAAATTATGTCTCTAAGGGATCACTAGATTCGGGAAGAAATCACAAAAAAGCAGAACTTTGTAACAAATGACAATGAAAATATGACAGAACTTGTGGGACGCTGGTAATGTCTTCATAGGGGAAATTTATGTCTTAACGTCTGTTTTGCAAAAGAAGGAAAGCCAAAAGTCGGTTTTTTAAATGTCAACAAGTTAGAGACAGAGCAACAGGAAGTGGAAGAAAAGATACAGTAAAGGTAAGAAATAAGTTATTGAAATGTATAACAAATAGCAAAACCAGAAGTTGGTTCTTTGAAAAAAAAATCTTTGAAACATGAATAAAATGGAAAACTCTCTTGCAGGGATAGTAGAGAAATAAAGAAGATGGCACAGGTGACAAACTCTAGGGTGCAGAGGGGACCCACCCCAGACTTTCTAGAGTTTGGAAAATAGTAATATGTATATTATGAACACTTTATGCCAAAATAAGTTTGTGAATTTAGATGAACAGACACACTTCTCCAAAAAAAGAAAGAAAGAAAAAAAAAAAAAAAGCCTGGTGGTGGCTATGAAGGAGGGCACGGATTGCATGGAGCCCTGGGTGTGGTGCATAAACAATGAATCTTGAAACACTGAAAAAATAAAATTAAATTAAAAATTAAAACAAAAAGGGGCACCTGGGTGGCTCAGTGGTTAAAGCCTCTGCCTTCAGCTCGGGTCATGATCCCAGAGTTCTGGGATCAAGCCCCGCATCGGGCTCTCTGCTCCATGGGGAGCTGCTTCCTCTCTCTCTGCCTGCCTCTCTGCCTACTTGTGATCTCTGTCTGTCAAATAGATAAATAAAATCTTTAAAAAAAAAAAGTTAAAACAAACAAACAAAAAACTACAACTAACCAAAATGGACCCCCAAAATAGGAAAGCTAAATATTAACATAAATATTAAATCAATTAGAGTTGAAATTGAGTACTTTTCTCTGAGGAAAACCCAAATGACCTTCCCAGCAAGTTGTCTCAAAACTTTCAGGATGAAGAATGCGAGTGTTACATAAGCTCTTCCAGAGACTAGGAATACAGAAAGGGAAAGAAAAAACCTTCCCAGCTTGCGTAAATAACCACTTAATCCATGACAAATTTGGCATTGCAGGGCACTGGGGAAAGGGTGATCAATTACTATCCGTGAGAGGAAAAAAAATGGACTTGACCCTTCCTTCGTGCTGCACACACACGAGTCTTCTGATAGATTATAGATCTAAGTGTCAAATGTAAAATAATCAAATTGTTGAAGAAAACACAGGATTTTTTTAACCTCAGAGATAGGAAAAGAAAGGAGGATGTCTTAAGCCACAAAAGAGTGTTAACTGTAAAGGAAAACAATTATATATATAAACGTACACATAGAGGAAGTATTTTCAACACATTTGACCAACAAAGGGTCATATTTGGAGTTTGCTTAAAAACAAAAGGAAAGGCTATTGAATAGGAAATTGGACAGGGGACATGAATAAGCACGTAAGCATTTTTCAGAGCCCACCTTCACTGGGAATTAGAGAAAAACACAGGAAAGACACAGGAAATACTACTTTTCACACACCTGCAGGATAGCAGCACAGACCAACGAGGAGGGGCTTGGGCGAAGAGGGGCGCTGGGAGGGGACGGCTGCCCAGGATAGGACAGGATCTCCCTGGAGGAGGAGAAACCCTTGGGGATTGGGAGAGAGGATGACGGCGGCTCCTGGGTAGCTGACACAGACCTGTCCTAGTTGCAATTCCACCATTTAGAAAGATAAAGACAAAAGACAGGAGGGAGAGAGAATGGGCGGGGAATGGAAGGGGCGTGGAGAGTCCGTGTCACGCATCAGGATGGTGGCCGGTCCCCACCCTGTCTTAGGCTTCCTTCAAGATCCGAGGGACCCCAGGGAGGCTGGCACCATAGCTTCTCAGCTCAGTATGTTCCTCACCCACACGTGGTCACAGAGGAGAAGGGGGATGGAACGAAAACCATACAGGGGCCGAGGTTGGGGGATGGGGGCAGGGAGTTGGTCCGGGCAGCGTTTATTCAAGCTTAGCAGGAAGGTCTCCAGAGCAGATGGGAATTCTCTGTGGGCACTCAGAGAAAAGGTTGTTTGAATCGCACACACGGGGAAAAACTCAGATGTGTTTACGGATCTTGCCCCCCCATACTGAGCAAGGGTTACAAATAATGATCAGAAGGATCATCACAGGGGCGCCCAGGTGGCTCAGTCGGTCAAGCCTCTGACTCTTGATTTCAGCTCAGGTCGTGACCTCAGGGTCCTGAGATTGAGCCCCGCGTCAGGCTGCACACTCAGTGGGGAGTCTGCTTGGGGTTCTGAACTCCCTCTCCCTCTGCCCCTCTCCCCACACGTGCACACATACACTCTTCTCCAGATAAATCAATCTTAAAAAAAAAAAAAAAAAAAGAAGGATGCAGGTCACAAAACAGAGGCTTTTTGGTGCAATGGTGGTAGGGGGGAGTGACATCAGTTAGAGACAGAAGGATTTTTCTGCCAGCAACAAAGACTTTTAGAAAAAGAAACTGCCCTTACCAAATTCTGTTACTGCTGCGAGCAGACAGAAGTTCGGCCAAGAATGATACAGGCTCCCCGGACCCCAAAGCGTCAGCTTTCCTTAACATTTTCTCCTGACTGAATTTTGCAGCTTCTAAAAACAATATCTTAATCAGATGACATTTATAATTTTATGCATTCTAAAAATTAATCGTGTTTCAGAAAGCAGAGAGAAGAGTAAAGAAAAGAATAAAAACTATCAATTCTCTTACCTAGAAATATTCAAAATACATCGCATATCCCACTGGGTCAAATTGTACATTTTCATATAGTTGTTACGTGCATGGTTACATCATGTTTGGCTTATTTTTATAAAGTTTGAGTTTTACAATTCTGCTGCTGTCCCCACCTTAGGAATATTGTGTGGTGTGTCGCTACGTCTGCAAGCTCAGATCTGCTTGGCTTAGAGCTAGACACTAAGCATGCTCAGTGAATGGCACCCCATCTTATTGGACAATGACCGAGCCCTGTGTCTTGGAGAGCAAAATTACCCCTCAATTTCCCACCCTGAAAACAACACTGTTGATGTGTTACTCCAACTCGATTTAAATAGGCATTTTGTAAAACTCTCTGTGTTAATGTTTGATGTTCAGTCTTATGTGACTCTGTTTAGCTAGAAATATAGATTCAGTCTTTCTCTTAAGATGGCTACTTTCTGAAAGCTCTGATGCTAACCTTTTGGGAGGAGGTAAAGGTCATGAAAACACTGTATACCCTTATGTTGAAATTAAGTATCCCTAAAATAATAAAAATGGAATTTAAGTGACAGCTGTAGCCAGCAGGTATGTGATAGAATTATATTTCACAGGCTAGGAAGAAAGTAACGGATTCCTGTTCTACTTGCAATTTTGGAGTATTCAAAGATGGCCACACAAAAAAAGGAATTTTAAATATGTTCAAATGATAAAAACTGAATACATGAATATTTGAGAAAGATGACCATATACTCATTCACTTTTGCTAAAATTTTAGCCCATGCTTCTCCCTAGCTCACCTTGGATGACATTTAACCTTATCACAAAGAAAAAGAAAAGAGAAACTTCCTATCACCAAATTATTTAATTTGTCTGTGTCTTGACTCAAAAACCAAAAGCTATGGGTTGGATAACGGTTCTGAAAAAGCCTAGTTAAAAAAAAAAAAATACCTGTGAGTTTTACTCTAAAAATCAAAGTTAAAACCAAAAACCAATGGAGCAAAGAAAAAAAAAAATCCTCTAAACCAAAATGGAAATTTTTGTGGACTACATTGCCTGAAATTAATAATATCAAATTAAATATTTAGGACTCTCAGACTTCTAAACTTCAGCATGTAACAAATGATTGAGCCCTGGAAGACAGGTATATGTACATCTTAAATCTTATAGGGACCAGATTTTAAAATAAAGCAAGTTCTGTGCTGTCATTAATTGACAATCGCTCAGAAATCTCAGGAGTTACAGGCGCAAAAGGAAAATTATTTCAACTGGGATTTCAGTCTTTCAAAGCTACTCGACATGTTGATGTTGGTCTGCTTTCATGAGCACCATGAAAGTCTGGGTTCCTGCAACCTCCCCAGATGACTAGCATATCGGGCACAATGCCCTGGATACTTCCCCCTGGGTAAGCATTTAGTGATTGGAACAATGTTGCACGTTACCTAAGAACCAGTGAGTTTTGTGCAGGGTGCAGAGTTAGAAAATTTCTCCTTGTCGGTATGATACAAACTGAACAAATATTACCCATGTGCAGAATGTAATATACAGGTGATCATTGTAATTCTGAAAGCAGTTACTAGTCCTCACTCCTAATTCACAACATATAGCCAACGTGCTTTCTAAATAAAGGCACAAGATGGAAATAAATGTTTAGAATAAATTGAATTCTAATTGAATCAGAAATAGTGTTATTTTCTAGGAAATGATTTCTCTTGAATGCCAGTATCTGCACGCTACCTCTGCTTCCCAGAAATAATTATCTGTTTGTTCATTTGCTGAAATATAGTTACGTGTGGGTAATTATAGCTATCACTTACTTTAATTGCCAGGCTTTTTACTGATGTGAACACAGACTTAGATCTTTTTTGGTATACTTAATTATTCCCTGGACTTGTGGTTATTTATCATTAGATTAAAGAACAGTGTTTCGTGTTAGGACATTTTAGTCGCATCACACAAAATATTGTGTGTATAAAGATGTTCATTTTGTGGGGAAATAAAGATATAAAAAATTCCAGCTAGGCCCTTTTATGTCCAGTATGATTTTCTTCCTTGCTGCTCAATGAATATACGTGATCTTGCTGGGCAAAAGGAAACAAGTGGCAGTTAAAGAACGCAGTCATTACGTTTGGTCTGACGTTTATCATTCCGTGAAGATGGTCTCCCTTTCTCGTCTGTTATGATTATCCTCGGTGCTCAGTGAGGGTTATCTGTGGCGTAAAGGGCTTTCCGCAGGGGAGGACTAGGTGAGACCATCTGGAGGACAGAGGAACTCTGCATTCTTTGCATGGCCTCCAGTACCATACTGAAGCCACTCCCATCGGAGCTCCAAATCACAGTGGTTCTGGAAACATCTAAAAATGGCTTTCGTCAGCCCTGCTCGAGAGAGATCCAGAATGCTGGCAGAGGATCCTCTCGTTTGAGGCCATGAAAAACATTCAAGTATACGTTTTACAACATTACTTTGTTTATGGGGATTGTATAGATTCTTTGGAACTCGTGCTGTTGTCTGATTCGAAGGCTAACTGCCAGAGGAAGCAAGCCTTCACTTGAAAATCTGGAATATTGTGCAATTATCTATTTTCAGCAGCAGAAGGTAGCTTTGCAAAGGAAGCCAGCTCCCCGGGCCTTTAGAAAGCCCTGCCCCGCTCCTTCTGGCTAAAAATATTTTCAAGTCATCTTAAATAATTGCTAATTTGGACTTCATTTAATTGAATTTCCTCCGCAGTAGTTGAAAAGTCAGGATTCAAGATGGCTGGGCTGAAATGCTGACTCTGTTTTCGCCCGGATCTGTCGCATTATTTCCGTGTGTCCATGTTCAGACCCCAGCTTTGATGCTTACAAACTCCATGCCTGGGAGCAAATTACTTAACCTGTCCAGTTCTCAGTTTTCTCATCTTAAAAATGGGGACAGTTAAAGGACCTGCCTTATGGGATTGTTATGAGGGTTTTGCCGTGGGGCTAGCACAAGTCAGTGCTCAATAAACATTACCTATCCCCAGATACCATAAAAGCTTAGATATTTGGGGGCTAGAAGATCGCTGAAAATGTGTCCATTAAAAGCAAAAAGGCATGCTGTAGATGAGGTATGAGGCAGTGAATTAATTCATTCCAGACCATACAGACTATAATGCTAAAAGCAATGCCTAATGACTTATTTCCACATAGACCCCATTCCACACGCATGTGCGGTCAAACGTGCATATCGTTTGGTGGCCGGCGCTGGCAGTCAGTGTGCTGACAGACATCATAGTTGGGAGCATGTGGGAGGGATGGAAATTGGGATAGATGGGTGGAGTTCTGGGGAAGCTCTGCTTTACCCCTTGGAGGGTTAGAGGTTTCAAAATAATAAAAAGGACAGATTGTCAGGAAGAAGCCTAGAGAAGGGCAGGTATACATCAGTACATCAACGCATTTATTAAGCACCCGTTGCATGCAGACCTTGTGCAACGTGTGCAGAGCCATAGGAAATCTAAGCAAGTCAGACCTGCTGTGTGTGAGAAGAGAGCACACACAGAACATCCACAATACATTTCAAGGGAGATCACGAAGCAGGGCGGCCGGTGACAAGTGTCAGATCCGTCACATAAATAATGAGTGTCCTGTCGCCTCCACCTGGAAAAGGAGATTCCTTGTGGGCTGGGATTGTTCAGGATGCTCCTGGTGAGGACTGGGATTTTCAAAATGAATCAGACTCAGACTAGAAGGGCACACCTTCCAGTGAAGAAAATTTATTGCCCAAGAGCTGTGTGGCAGGGATGAGAATGGGGTACTTTGATGGAGGAGATAAGTAACTGAGGGACAGGAAGTGGCAAGAGTGCTCCAGGCATCAGATGCCAATTCAAAGAGTGTCTCTGGGAGAGCAGTCTTGGCTTGGAGGGGTGAGGTGCTACCTGCTATTGTGGAGAAACCTCCCCTATTGGGTTATTCAGAGTGAGCCGTGGAACGGAAACTTGCGCTGGGAATAGCGGTTTTTAATTCCCCCACCCAAGCCTTCATGGGCTGTGCACCCCAACGAGAATGACCGAGAATGAGCTGGCATAGACGGCGAGAAGAGGGGAACGAGGGTGATCCGAGAGGTTGAGGTTCTGGGCAAGAGAACAAGGCACTCTTTACTGGAGGTTAGAAATGAAGTTCAAAGAGGAGGTTTATTCTGGGGCTTGGTCTTGAACTTCAAGCGCTAAGACAGGCTATAGACAGTTGTTCCATAAACAATGCTGTAGACAGTTGTTCCATAAACAATGCTTATAGTCTGGGAGTTTAAGGGTAGCTCAAGGATGGGAAGATAGAAGAGGTAGAGTTTTCAAGGAAACTGGAGAAGTGGGGATCCTTTATGGCATCAGAGGAAAAGATTTAAAGGGAAATGAGGGGAAAGTCTGATGGCAAAACCATATAGAGTGCCAAGCTTTGAGAACTATTGCTTGAGAAGGACAGATGTACAGATGCAGAATAAACGGTCAGAGACAGAGGTACACTGATGTCCAATTTTACAAACGCCGGGAGAAGCATCATGTAAAGAGTAGGGGGTACTTAGTAAGCTGGGAGGACATGAAAGGAGAACCAAACCCCATTGCTGTTGACTAAACAAACTTGGGTTTGGGCAGAATTCCAGGGATTATGACCAGCAGGCGCCGACTGGTTCATTACATGATTTGCAGAGGGACACCACTGTCTACAGCCTGTGTCATGCTTCTTTCCTTGGAAGACTTTACATAAACCCTTAGTTCTATGTGCAAACATCACCAACAGAGGCTTTCTCTTTTCAACATCTCCTAACAAATCTCAAGGAAGTCCAAGGTCTGGGTCCACACACACGTGATGGGGAAAATGTCCTAAATGCTACACAACCCCCACCCCCAGCATCCTGGGGAAGGATTCATGACCAAGCACCCACTACCTAAGGAGAGAGGGAGCCCAGAGCCTCCTCCCCCTACTCACGCCCTCCATCAAGGCCGACGAGTCCCTGACTCTCCCACTGCCCAGCCCCAGTGCAGAGCAGCCTGTCTTCTAGAATGCCACTCTCTACTACATAGAATGCCTTCCCCAAGCCTGCCAGCTTTCTTTGAACAGAAGAGCGCAGTCTTGGGGACAAGGGAGGTCAGGATAGGGACAGTTCCAGAAGACCTTAGCATCTGGACAAGCTAGACCTGCCGTCATCCGGACAAGCCTGGCTCCTGAGAACGACGGTCTCACCAAGTGGACATGCTTCCATTGGACCCACAGTTGCTACCACAGAACACACATGTGGAGGACACAGAACTGCAGCCGGCGGGACGATCGCCTCAGAATGCGGTCTGGGGAGAAGGCTGTGGCCACAAGAAGACGCGAGCGTGTTCGTGAAAACGCGCGAGCTGTCTCCTGGGATCAAAGCCTTCCATGGAAGTCCACAGAGAAACGTTCCGATTCACCTCAGATGTTCTCCCCACCGCAGGTCAGGAACCTTCCACTCTGTAGGAACACGGTGGAATTTTCTACCCCGAGACTTGGGGGCTTTCCGGGGGCCTTTGCACAGCCCACTGTCACTGCACGAGGGAGCCCCTGGCCTGCAGGAAGGACCCGTGCTCAGGAACTGACGGGTGAGATGACGTGGTTTCCAGGTCTTTTTTTTTTTTTCGTTTGAGATCATGAGAAGTAAATGAAACAAGATTGAAATAATGCACATCCAGCTTGGTGAGGGGCACACGGAGTTTCACTACATTTTCTCTTTTCTTTCATGTGTGTGAGATTTCTGTAATGAAAAGTTTTGTCACGCTGTTGTCTTGGTAAATAACATGGGTAAGTTGTTGTACGTCTATGTGCCTTTCTTTGAACATTTATCGATTGATGCTTATCTTTAGGTTTGTTATCTGGTGCTTAGTTCCTCTCTCCCCTCTCTGGACAGAGTCTTTGCCCATGTTTTAAAATCGGACAGCCGGTCCTTTATTTTACTGTGTAGGTTCTTTTAAGAATAATAGAGCCTTTTATTCAGTGCAGTTAAATGTTCTGTATTGTTGTTTCTTAGTTTGCATTTTATCTTTATGATGTTTTCATTTATATTTATTTTTAAACGTTCAGGTAGAGGTACTAGTCCATTTTTTCCTTCTTGGGCTTTCTCTTTTGCTTCTGGTGTCCTGTTTAGATCATTTGCCTTTAAAATGTGCTGCTTCTGAAATGACGACAAGATAAAGTATTTTATTGGTCCAAAACAGAACAAAACAAAACTCTGCCTTCTAACGTTCCCGGGGCTTCCCGGCTGTCGCTCATCCCCTGGCTCCCACTCCCTCGGCTCGCCGGCCTGAGTGAGCTTCTCCCACCTGTTGGCTACAACCAGCAGGGGTTCTGCACCCCAGGCCGGTGGTCTCCGTGGCTCCCCCCACCTGCTGCTTCATGATGGGGAGGAGGTGGCTCGCAGGCCAACGCTGCCATGAGCGCCCCTTCCTTCTCCCCCGCTGTACCTCTTTGTCGCCCCGCCTTCACCTGCCCCACGCTGACACCATCTGCCGCCACCCTGGCGACCCTGCCGCAGTTCTGGGATCTGTGATTTCTTTGCCCACAGGTAAGAAAGGCCTCGTAATGCGGCGCTCAGGTAAAATGGCGTCTCAGCCCAGTCCCCTCTCAGAGACCGGCGGTGCTGTCCGCTGCCTGCGAAATGCTGTCTGACGTCTGTGGGGACATCCTGTCAAGGGCTTTCTCCCGCGACCTCCTCTGCCTCCCAGCATGTCCCGCAGGGTCCCCACCCGCCGCACCCTCTCAGAGGCCCTTCTGCTGGGCGTGGAGCATCTGGACGGTCATTGTCTCCCCTGGGGCTCTCCACGCACCCCCCCTACACCTGCTTCACCCTTCAGAGCTTCTCCTCCCGGAAGGCTCAGATCCTGTGGCGTCTCCACCACCACAGCCCTCCAGTCCCCTCCCTTAGAGTCCATCCCTGCTCTCTCCAGGATCCCGCTCAAGGTCACCCGTCCCCTGCCTGACCCGTGACGCGACTCATTCACTCCGAGTCCTGGCCGAGGGCGCTGGGCTAGTCATCATGGTGTTCCCCAGTGCCCTGTTCAGAGGGGGACCGGGAGGGACTCTTAGCTTCATTTAAAGGCCACCGTCTACAGCACATTTGTGCTATTGACTCGGCTCCGGGTTTGTCTCCTCCATGAGCCAAATTTCTGTTTTTATTCAGGGAGTAACCTTCTGACTTATAATCCAGATTTTAAAAATGGACCCCCGTGTTCTTCCCCTTTTGTTAGATTCCTGGTCTTCGCAAGACGTCCATCTAGCCGTGGGCATTTGTCTTTTGCCGGTCAGCACTAGTCCCCCACAAACACCCACACTTCCACAGCCCTCCCCACGCGGACCCCGGTCCGTCCCCAGCACTCTGCAGCGTGGACACCCGTTCCACAGCCGACCCTCTGCTGACCTGCCGGCCTGGAACTCCAGCTCGTGACCAGCTCAGAGTCCCACGTTCCCTTCCAGCGGGTTTAGAACCCAGACCCCTCTGCTCCTGCGGCACCGGCCCCCGCCCCGCACCTGTGACCCGGTCTCCCCCACACCGCGCCCCAACCTGTTGGACTTGACTGGGGCTTCCGGCCGCGGCCCGTCTTCCCCGCGACCCGCGCTGTCGGCCTGTCACGTTCCCGGTGGCGGCCCCCAGTCTGCCCAGTCTGGACGGAGCGAACCACTTCCGTGCCAAGGCGTCTGCGTATGTAACAGGAAGACGGATCAGGCCTTGCTGTGTGTCGAGGGGTCGTGCGGACCCCCCGGAGGAACTCACTCACGCCTGCTCGTGCAGAAGCGTGCGGTGACTCGCCCGCGGTCTTCCGTGCAGGAGGCCTGCGGCCGCTCAGTCGCTTACACCCTCCTGGTCAATTACGGTTTTAGGAAAGAGCAGCAGCCGCTTCGGGACTTCGGGCCTCTGGCTTGAGCTCGTGCCATCAGGTGAATCTCCTCTCTTCAAGTGTCCATTTTTATGAGCAAGTCACTTGTAACGCCGTTTGGCCCCTCTCTGCCCGGCGCTGCAGTCAGGGCCCATCTTGCCTCCAGGGCTGTCACAGCTGCTGGGGGGCCGCTAGCAGCGGAGATGGAGACCAGGGGCCCGACACAGGGCAGCCCCACGGCCGACCGGGAGGTGGCCCAGAGTGTCCGCCGTGCGGAGGTAGGGAAACCCAGCTTCCATCTTGAGCGATCGTCAGCAAAAGCCTTTGGCGCCTCGGAGGTGTTTCTGTATTATTTCGGTGGGGGACGGAAATGTCCCCATGCTGGCTGTTTCTCCTCTGGGCTCGGTTAGGAGCTGGTGTGCTGGGAATGCGCGGCCGCCCGACCTCTCCCGCATGGACCTCCACCCCGTCCCTTCCTCCCTCGGTGCATGCGGTGAGCGCGTGTGGATGGGCTCACGCAGCGTCCACGCATCCTGAATCCCCGCCCTGCCTCCCCGCGACCCCACAGAGGAGGCACCAGGTTCCCTCCGTGGCCATTCAGGGACCCCGTTCACTCTGTCGTCCCCGTGCTTCTCCCTCCACCGTCGCTGCTTCCCCGAACCATCCTAGGCCTCTAGAAGCCCCCACCGCCCCCTGGCCGCGTGCCAGCTCGGAACAGTTCCTCGTTACCCCTTTATTGCTTTTTCCCGCGCGTTTCCTCTTTTATGACACAGAATCGCAGTGGTAGTTTGTGTTTCCTGCCCCCCTGAGAGATTTACTCCCCAGAGGCATTTACTGACCACCCCGTCAGTCCACGAACGGTGACGACTGGCGCTTACCGCGGCCGGTACCCAGCTTGTCTCGTTGGGGGCGGGACACGCTCACCTGCTTCTTGGTGTTGACCTCCGCAGGTTTACCTGAGGAAGATGGACTCTGCGGGTTGTCTGTGAGCAGCTCCACGACCTCCTCGTTTCAGAGACCGAGAGAGAGCCACACCACTCAGGTAATGACCCTGCGTCGGCCCGGTTACAACAGCGGCGGGAACGAAGCCAGGAGCAGGCCCTGGTGAAGGTGGGACCAAGGGCGTATGTCCCCCCGGTCTGGAGAACACGCTTGTTCTCACTCTGGCCCCAGGTGTCTTCGGCTCCACATCCTTCTCTCTCCTCCTCTGTCTCAGAGACGCCAGCTTCCTGATGGTTAGAAAGAGAAGAAGGAGAAGAATGTCCAAAACAAACAAAATTAATACATACTTCTAAGTGGGATATTGTAGACGTAATTTGTGTTGTGGCATTTTAAAGTCACCATCACGGGAAGACGACATTACATCCCGGGAGTGATGCTAACGCGTTCTCTGCACTTGACCCAGGACTCTGGGTGCCGGTGGCAGGGGAACACAATGCTTGAGGCACCTGTGGCTTTATGCCACCAAATCTCAGTGGCCAGCTCTGAATTCCACATAACCCAGACTGATTTATAATATAGTATACGGGGCACCCGGGAGAGCACGTGGCTCTTGATCCTGGGGTGGGGAGTTCAAGCCGCCCGCTGCTGGGCGCAATGCTTACCTAAAAAAAGTAGGTAAAGAAAAGAAAAGAAAATATACCAAATGATCAGAACGCTATAAAATCAAAATGAGATCACAGCTCGCAAAACTGTTTTTGGTGGGTTTCAGCAGTTTTTGTGTATGTGCTTAATGTGTCTGACCTTGAAAAGTTCACCAAATAAGGATGATCACTTTGAGGAAACAAAACACTAGGGTTTTTAGAAAGGGAAAGGATTTCTATCATATACTCTAGTGTTCTTTTTATGTTGAATTTTTAAACATACTTTTAATCATCATCTTCAAAAAGATGAGTTTGCAGTCAAGGTGACACAACCAACGATGTATCCAAAAGCTCGTTATCGGCATATTTAAGATGATTGCTTTGCCAACAGTGTTCTTACTTTGCATGAAGCTATGGTACAGCTTTCGTGATGTCAAATATCTACATAGAAATCTTTAAAAAGGGGCACCTGGGTGGCTCGGTCAGTGAAGCATCTGCCTTCGGCTCAGATCATGATCCCCGGGTCTTGGGACCCAGCCCCAGGTCTGGCTCCCTGCTCAGCGGGGAGTCTGCTGCTCCCTCTGCTTCTGCCCCTCCCCCCTGCTTGTGTGTGCGCTCTCTCTCACTCTCTCTCTCAAATAAATAAATAAATAAGATCTTTTTTTAAAAAAAGTCTTAAAAAATAAAGTCAGCCGCCTATCTGGCTGTTGCCGTAAAATCAGTAGTCCAGCCAGAGCCGTGTTTTCATATGAATATTCGGCCTTCTACAGACGGGTCCCTTGTTATCAGCTGAGATTTTTTCTAAATAACACTGAAGAGGGAGCGAGAAAAATCAATAACTTCAATCTTAAAACTAAATCTTTCGGTAGGCAGTCTGCTGAAATCATTTACAGTGACATATAGGTGCTGGAAAAGGAAGAAAACGTGGGCTGGGTGCGGTAACAGAGCCTCCTGATCTCCCCTCTGTTCCTCGAGATGCATTTGCTTCCCTCTGCAAGCCTCACAGACACTTTATCTCAGGCCGTTCCCAGAGGGCACTGACTTGTAATGAATGCAGGTTTGGTTTTTATTATCATAAGACTGATTCCTGCGCCTTAGAGCACAGCGGTCCGCCCTATCCAGGGCTCCTGCTGCCATGGGGTTCGTAGAGAAAAGGGTGATTTTGCAAGAAAGTGCATAAGGTGGGCATCTCTTTTGTGGATTTGGCTAAGAAGCCAAGAGAGATGGGAAAGAACCTCGGGAATAAGTTGCCATTCCTCCTTGTCAGTGGGGGCTCAGGTGGAAACTCTCTGCCTTCAGTTACCTCATGGTGCCTTTTTTCAAGGAAGCAGGAAACCAGGCTCGTCGCTTCCCTGCAAAAGTGCACGCGCCCTCATGGGAGGACACATTTGTCATTGCTGAGAAGCACTAAGACTTATGTCTCATGTGGCATTTCTACAGGAAACGTGGACACCTATAGACATATCACCTTTTAGATTTTCTACTGATGCAACTAGGTAAGAATTCTCTAAAGTCAGTCCCGGACCGAGTGGGTATATAGCGGTAAAATTAATGTTGACTACAAACGGAATTGCTCGTTGCAGACGTCTATAGTCTAATTAGCATCATCCATGATTTTAGTGAAATCTCTTTAAGAAAGACAAAATGCACGGGTGTTATCATACATAGAGAAAACAGGAAATCGATTTGGTAACTTGCCAAAGATCATGGCGAAAATTCAGAGTGTGTGCTTGGAATGGATGCCAAGACCCTATGTCCTATTTCTGAGAATGAATTTACCAAAACCCATTAATAAGAATGGAAGAGTCATCCAACTTTTTCATAAAATTTGAATTGTTGGCCAAGACAAAAATCAAAGTAGCTGTGGCAGACATCTCTGACTTGGCTTTTTAGCCGTCAGTCACATGTTAAGTTTTCTCACAATGAAAATATAAGGGGAGAGACTCACCCTCCTTCCATCCCTTGAGAGTAAGACAAAAACCGGTGAGGTGGGCTCGGTCGGTTTTAGATTAGATTACGGTTAGATTATGGAGTGAGAGACATATGATGGGAAGCACGAGAAGAGTAGATGTCGCAAGGGGGTGACATGTGGCTGAGGTGGCTCCCTTCTGTGACAGGTGTTAGGCGGCATAGGACCACAGCCAGCCCCTGAACCCACTTCGGTCCTGCCCCCTCGTTGCCACGCTATTCCTTCTCAATCCATGCCTTTCTGTCACCTTCCAGTACTCCACCTGTTCAGGTGTCCGGAGTTTTTGTTGCTTGCAAATAAGAATTTTGACCGACACTGATAGAGATATAAACCTTTTCTGATGAAGGTCTCTCCTTGATGAATATTAGTTGTTGCTTTCCTCGAGGTGTGGCCTAGAGACAATGCAGTTAATGTCCTATTCCGTTATACAAGTTTTACAAATCTGTAACACAGAACGACCTTACATAAAAGTAGTAAAAATAGGGGCGCCTGGGTGGCTCAGTGGGTTAAGCATCTGCCTTTGGCTCAGGTCATGATCCCAGGATGCTGGGATAGAGTCCTGCATCGGACTCCCTGCAGGGAGCCTGCTTCTCCCTCTGCCTGTTGCTCCCCTGCTTGTGCTCTTTCGCTCTCTCTGACAAATAAATAAATAAAATATTTTTTTTAAAAAAGTAATAAAAATAAATTTCACTTGAAATATTTGAAAAGCTTAAGAGCTGGGACGTGCACCCATCCTGAATGTGGCTGAGTTCCCACGTGCTCCTCCCAGGGAGGGCTTGGCACGTCCCTGCTGTGAGCAGAACAGCACAGTCACAGCCTTGCAGGGCACTCAGCGCGGGGACACCAGCAGTGAGAGTGCGATACCAGGCGGTCGGATGTGCCGGCCCTGCCATGGGGGCGGGGTACGGGGGACTTGAGGGCCCTTTCCACCACTCAGCTCTGGAATTTCATAGGCTGTAAAAGTCACTTCAGGTTAGGTTTGAAATTAGACAGTATTTATAAAAATCATATGCCATTTATCCACTTGCTATTTTGGGAGATGTAATCAGTTTTTTACAAAAAATGCGTGCCATTTAGCGCCATGAGACCCTTCTGAAGTAGCTGGGCGTGAGGGGACCCGGCAGGGAGTGAAACGCTGAGACACCTTCCAGCCCGGGGTGACTCAGCATTTTTTGCTGTGCTTGCCATCCGCAGACGGCCGGGAAACCTGACACAGGATCCCCACGGATTATAAATAGAGCAAACGTGTGAAGCATGCGGCGGGCGGGGGGCTAAAGGCAGGAGGGTCCAAGGAGGGGATGGAGAAAATAAAATGCTGGTTCTTGCCCTCGGACTGAAGTGGCGGATCTGCCTCTGCTCAGGGCTCTGTGCTGCACATGCATGAGCCCTTTCCTCCTGTCGTTTGAACATACCTTATTGGTTTTTGTTTGTTTATTTGTTTATATGGAATATCTTGTGATTGCTGGGAGTCTATGGATTTTAGCACGTAGATTCTTTTTTATCATTACTAACGTACAGTGTATTATTTGTTTCAGGGGCACAGGGTGTGATTCTTCAGCCTTACACGATTCACAGCGCTCCCCCCAGCACGCACCCATTATTCGTTTTTATGTCCGCCTTTTCGCTTTTCCAACTGGTACATCACGTCGTTTTACTCCCCTCGGGTGTCTATTCTCTGCAGCGATACTGCGTAGTTTAGGATCTTTGATTTTCACTGGAGGCATTTATGGTATTCCTTATCGAACTTTGTGTTATAATTTTTTAAAGAGCATAAAAACTTATTATTAATATCTGTCATATCCACATACTCCTTGTCAGAAACCACAGAGGCTCTCTGATAAAACAGTGGCAGTCTAGCCCCCGAGAGCTTAACAAATAGGCAGCCCGCTCCCGGCACAGCCACCGAAGAAAGCCGCACCGTAATCAATGTACAATTGATCCGCAATCAAGAGACAAATTGTTATGCGTTTTGTTTTACTGAACCATCCAAGAAACCCTTCGGTAACGTCACATATCAGCAAAATGAAGTGTTGCGGGGCTCTAAATCAAGCCAGCGCCTTCCTGGCGTATCCATTGTATCTGTCACGTGGACTGCCTGAAATGTGTCCTGGCAGGGAAAAGAAACAGTGTGCTAGGAAAAATAACGAAACGTAGACACATTTAGCTCAGTCATTAAGGGATCATTCTAAAGCACATGGTAGGAATTAGAAATTAGATAAGCACTTCGAAAGGAAACATGTATGTATTTCATTTGTAAGCTACAAACAGAAGCTGGTCTCACAGGGACAGAAAGCCCTTCCAGGCAGCAGGGGTTTGGGGAAATCAGTATGCACCCCTCGTGACTTCCATATTTCGCGCGAGAAATGAAGGCAGTAAATTAATTTGATAGTATGAATGGCAGTGTTTTCAACAGAGAAGAGAGCAATCCTACCTAGATTCATAGAAACTTGGAAAATAAAAAAACAAAACCAGGTCTTATATTTGTATTTTTCCCTCATAAGATTGCACCATACGTAGATCCAAAATGTATTCAAGTGCACAGTGTTTTTCTAAGGAACATGTTGACGACTGCCAATGAAGGAATCGTTCAATTTTAAGAAATATTAGAAGAATGAGAAATGGAAAGGTCTTGTGATACGTCGGCACGCTCAGCTCCGGGTGGGGACGCTGCCGCGAGCCCACGCTAGCGCACCCGGGAGAGAGTGAAGGAACGGAGAGGACGTGGTGAAGGGCAAACTCCATTTAACTCAAGAATTTCTGTGTTCATTTCATTAACTAAGTTTAATTTTGAAAATTAAAGAAAGGGAAAGAAAAACCAAGAACAGAGTGTGAGCCCCGTAACTGTTATTGAACTTGGGGATAGAGAAAGTAGCGAGTAGTTTTCAGATCGATTCAAGAAAATCCATATAACCTGACAAGCCTGCCCTACAGTATAACAAATGCTTAAAAACCGTGTTTGCCATTTTATCTTGGTATTCTTCCTCCCCTCCCCCCACTGAGTCAGTATTCTGAACCTCAATTCTGATTCTAACATAGTAGATGCTATCTAAAATATGCAGGAGATGAGACAGAGGGCAGCCCTCCCCAACCCCACACTCATCTGGGATTTGGTCAAAATGGGGCAAGTATGTGATTTTCAGAATATTTTGTGGCTGAATACTAAAAACTTTGGGGAAAGAAGCACAGTGAGAGTAAAACACCCAACTTCAGTAAATCTGAATATTTCCCCATATTTGCTCTGGCGCCAGATATTTTGGGGACCAAGAATTTTCGGGAAATCTATGACCCAGTTCCTAATCCCCCACCCCTGTCCTGAAGTTAGTGCACAGCCCTCCAAGCCTGTTTGCGCCTTTACTGATAGGGATGTAGCCGTAAATTACATAGTGCCTGTAGATCATAGTGGATGCTTGGCATGCTTTTAAAATGGTGTATCCCTCTGAGCAAATCACTCCACAGATTGTTTTGCTGTTGTACTTGTCAAGGTGTTTGTTCCCCACTTTGATACATGTTGCTTTCCTTTGCTGTTTTATTCTGCGTTAGCTCCGGGTTAAATGTAAGGGCCTGAAGGTGGGGTGTCCTGGGGAGGCAATAGGAAGGGAGATAGATGACAGTGGACACACTCTCGTTGCCTTCAAGTTCCCTCAGCGGACTCAGGAGGGAGCAAGTCTATTGCAAGAGAAGAGGCCAAAGGAATGCACCACCGCCTGGGGAAGGGCAGGGCAGGGCAGGTCTCACCCTGCTACCACCCCTGGCCCCAGGGGATAACTGTGTCCCTGGCAGCCCCATCGTCTTCCTCCAGATTTTCACAAGGTGGTCAGAGGTGTCTCTCGGGGTCCTGAGAAACCCAGTCCAGCGAACTCCTTGGGAGATGCTGGGAAATGACACTGAGTGCCCAGGGACAATATGGCAGCACAGACTTTCCCACCCAAACGTTTACCACAGGAATCTAATCAGGGCATTAGCACGGATCCTCACTGGTGCCTCCAGAAGCTCTCTTGCAACACCTTCAAACAAAAGTTGTATTACTCACTTTTTAGGTGTAAACATGCCTCCTCCACTCTCAACTTTTCTCAGAATCAGGTTTCACATATATATATTCATGACATTTCTTAAGAAAAACAGGTTTGCAGTTTGACCAAGGGGAGTGGAAGCTTGTTCAAAGCCAAGTTTCCAAATGATGGCAGCTACAAACAATGCTACAGTGAGAATCATGGAGCGCGCCCCTAACTCGTCAGTAGGGACAAATATCCAAGTTTTCTGCTGCATTTCCGGAGATACACATTTTCAACATGGAAGTTGCTGCTTATTATTCTCCAAAACTGTAGTATTGAGTTATACAGCTCTAAAAGGGAATATTTCACATTTCTGTTTTGGTAATCTCTTGGTTTAATGAATCATATTTTTTTTTAACCAATGTGATTAACTGTAAAACAGATCTTATTATGGTTTTGTTTTGCATTTCCCTGGTTGCTGTGGAGTGTTTTCATATGTTCTGACCGTGCCAGGTCAGACCTGGTAGTCCGAAGACATCCTTTTCTTATTTCTGAACTGGTTTGTGTGGGTTTCCTGATGATTTGCAGGAATTCTTTACATATCCTGGATAATATCCCTTGTCAGTTGCAGGTATGGCTAACACTTGGCTTATAGTGTTTTCTTTCCAACCACAAGTTTGTCAACTCTGTTGATCTTTTAAAAATAACTTTTGATTGTATTGATATACTCATTATTTTTCTGTTTCATTGATTTCTGTGCTCTTTAGTATTTTCTTCCTTTTGCTTGCTCTGGGTTTATTTGTTCTATTTCTAAGTTTCTTAAATAGCAAGCTTAGATCATTGATTTGATGCCTTCTTTTTTGCCTAATAGTATAAATTTCCACCTCTCGCTGTATTACCTGCATTTGGAAAATTCTGATATGTTTTGCTTTTATTTTCTATCAATTCAAAATGGTTTCTGCTTTCCTGTAGGACTTCCTCTTTGACTACTGTTTTTACCTTCCAAATATTTAGGGACATTCCAGATATCTTTTTGCTTTTTATTTCTGGTTTAATTGCATTATGATCTGACAATATGCTTTGTATAATTTCAGTTCTCTCCAATTTATCAGGAATTACTTTATGGCTCAGGATATCTTTGTGGGATTTCCACGTGCACTTGAGAAGAAGGAGTAGTCTGCTATTGTCGGATAGTGATCTGGAAATGTCTATTGGGTCAGGTTGCCTGACAGTGTTATTGAGTGCTTCTCTCTCTTGGCTGATTTTCTGTCCACTTCTTTTATTGAATTCTGAAAGAACAGCATCCAAGTCTCCAGCTATAATTGAGATTTTGTCTCTTCCTTCCAGTTTCACAGTTTTTACCTCACATCTTTGTAAGTTCTGTTGTTAGATGTGTGATCCATTAAGATTATTACATCTTCTTGATGACTATATTTATTTACCATTATGCCTTTTTTTCTCTTTTCTTTCTGATGATATTCCTTCTTCGGAGGTCTACTTTGTCTGAAGTTAATATAGCCACTTCATCATTCTGTTGGTATGTTTTTTCCATCCCTTTAATTATTTTTAGACAACTTTATTAAGATATAATTCACATATCATAAAATCCACACCTTTAAAATATACAATTCAGGATTCCTTAGTACGTCCTCAGGGTTGTGCAGCTCTTACCACAATCTTATTTTAGAGTGTTTTCATTCCCTCCTCATCCCAAAGAAAATCTGTCTCTTTACTTTTAACCTAATTATGTCTCCGTGTTTAACTCATGATTTTTATAGAAAAAAAAAATGGATGAATCATGTTTATTTTTATCCAGTCTGATGGTCTTTGTATTTTAGTTGGTGTGTTCTGACCATTTACATTTAGTGTAATTATTAATGTGATTGGCTTTAGGTCTGTCTGTTTTCTCTCATGCTCTTTCTCTCCACCATTTTTGTTCATCTGTTTCCCAATGGTGCTTTCTTTGGGATTATTTGACTATTTTTTAGGACTCTGTTTTAATTTCTCTTTTGGCAGTTCAACTGTGTTTCTTCATATGTATTTTTTTCATAGCTGACTAGCAGTTGTAATGTATACACACCTAACATTCATCTATTTGCTGTCAACCATATATTGTTCCTTTTAACCTCCTTACTGACCTTTACTTTATAGTCACCACACACATTGCATCTACAGTTGCAAATGTGTTACATCTACATTCTTTATAGTTGTGCCATATGTTACATCTATTTTATAGTTGTCCCATACAGTACACCCACATACATTGAATATCTCCTCCCAGGCAATGCTGTAACTTTTGCCTTCAAATGTTATGCATGCATGAGACAACTTCAGGGGAGAAAAATCTCCTTTTTATTATCCCAGTACTTACCATTTCTGCAGCTCTCCTTCACTCCTGAAGTTCTGAGTTTCCTTCTACTGTTTCCTTGAGCAGGTCATTCACAGTGATCGAAGAATGCTCCTAGTTTTCCTTAATCTGAGTGTGTTTTTCTTCTGCCTTTATTCTCCAAGTTCTGATTCCCCCTACAATTCACATGTTTTTGTTTACCTTTCTGGTCCTCAGATAGATGTGTATTTTGTCCAAAGTTTAGTTATAATTACTGAGAGAGATGGGCTGCTGTGGAGTTAACTTCACTGTGGCCCAGCTGATGTATTTATCCCACAGAAATTTATAGTGTTAATGTAGTCAAATTAACCCTCATCTTTATAGGTTATGCTTTTTTGTACTGTCTAAAAAGAAACTTTCTTTTCAAAAAGTCAGAGAAAAAAATCTCTCTTACCTTGCTGTCATAAAGATCTATCTCTCTATATTTCAAAGTTTAGGGTTTGGGGTTTTTTGTTTGTTGGTGGTTGTTTTTTGTTTTTGTTTTTTACATTTAGGAGTTCATGCTACCTGTACTTTATTTGTGAGAATAGTGTAAATTTACAATATAGTTTGACATTTCTCTGCTCCAATAACAATTGCCCCATGCCTTTTATAACATAGGACCATACTTCCAACTTCCTTCCAATGCTGAGAACATTGCCTGAAATGGACTGTTCTCTGCATTTATCTGTAACCTTCTAGATTTTTCTTTAATGTTACTTTCTTCTTGTTGGCCTTCCTTGAGCATCCCTTCTAATCAAAGTAGTTATTTGCCTCTATAAATTGGTTTCTGTAATTCTAGAATTCATATATCCTTTTATATAACCTATTTTTCTGTATTATAATTACGTGCATGTGTGTATACCCTGCAGATTTTTGAGCATACAGAGAATGCATTGAATGCATCATGATCAGTTTTGCATTCCAAACACAAGCACTCAATAAATTGCCAACTCAGTGTAATTGTCGTCTGGTAGTGGCTTCAGATGAATTAAGAGAAGCAAACTGGTAGGATATTTCATTCAAATATTTAAACTCCGTCTCATGTTAAAAATGTACCAATAAACTTGGTAAACAAAATCATAGGCAGTTGCATTACTGGTTGGAGGATATTAAAGTCACATTTTATTTGGTGATTATGTTCTAAGGTTGGCATGATATGTGAAAGTCACATACAACAAGAGAGACTCTGAACATCCCTTATATTGTCTGTAAAAAAAAAAAAACAGTGGGCTTTTACATGTTTTATATATAAAACAGTATGCTTTTAATGTCTACAACTCCATACAATTACATAAAACAACTTAAAGCATTAATAGCATAATATTTTGAATTCCAAGAAACTGAATTGCACAGAATTGAATTTTCAGAGGTTCATTCATTCATTCATTAATTCAACAAATATTCCGTGTGAACCAACTCATGCCAGGCAAGATCTAGGCACCTTGGTCTACAAAACCAACATCCTTGCCCTCATGGGAATTAAATTCTAACTTTGAAAAGCAAACAATAAAAAATATTTAAATAAGTGCATAATATACTAAAAGGAAATAAAATACATTAAAAAAAGGAATCAGGATAAGCAGACCTGGGAGTGACAAGAGTGGGTATAGAGGGAGATTGGGTTGAGTAGCGACTTTAAGAAAGAGGGTCATCAGAAGCTTCATTGAGCAAAGACAGAGGAAGGAGGTCAGGGCATGAGCCATGCTGATGTCAGGGAGAATGTTCCAGTGCAGGAACAGCAAAGACCCTAGACAGCTGCACACCTGCATTGCAAGATGGCCAGTGTGGCCAATGGAGCACCAACTCCATGAATTACTAGATGTTTAGATGAAGAGAAGTTGAAGTTCACATTCATTCTAAGTGTTAATCCTAGAAAAGGGAGGCTTTTACATTATAAATGATAGCGGGAGGCTAAATGTAAAATACGAATTATGAATGTACCGTTCTGTCTTTTTTCGAAACCATTTACCAGGTTTGGAAAGTCTGGTCTGCTCAGAATATAAGTGAAGGTAATTGTTTGCCTTTTCTGTGAGTGGAAAATATAGATGAACAGAGCTCTATTCTTGCTCCAGATAAGGGAACTGGGAGCGAGGCCCCCCGGGAAGCCAGGCTGCATATTCCCTGCCTAGTTAGCTGTGGAGCTCCGGACACTGATGGGACGTTTGTGAATGCACAGTTCTGGAAGGAATGGATACTTTTGCCTTGTGCTGAAACTGTGAGCGGTTAATTAGGGTGAGAAGATTTATTTTATACAAAATAAAAGAAGAAGGGTTTATTTTCTGACCTTAGTCGACCTCGAAGACAGGATTCTTTTCTGATCTCTCGGATTACATTATTATTTGAAACTGTCATTTTGTATTCCTGACTCTGTCAGAAATAGGTTCTAGAACAGCTGAACTGTGATATTGGGAAGACGTGTCATGAGCTCAATGATATCAAAGCCTGGATTTCTGAATCCCAAGTGGATTTAAATTAATTTTATATACGTCCAGGTGACTTTTATTATCTATTTTTGGAAAGAGCCCTTGATTAAAAAGATTTGCTCTCATGTGTTGCCTACTTTGGCAAAACCTTGTCTCTTCTCCTTCCCAACACTTCCTGCTATCTGTTTTCCCTTTGCCTATGTTGTCTAGCATTTGTACCTGTGGGATTTGCCATGACTATGTCTCAAAGACACTGTAATGGACCTTAGAGTCACAGTGACTGCCACTGTGCCCATCAGACCCATTTCTCCTTAGACACAGAGCTGCCCGAGTTTCCCAGATTCCCTCATGGTGCAGAGCAGACCTGTCATGGACACCAACTCAGGGGAGCGGGAACCATAGTGAGCTTATCCACTTCCAAGCTTGGCCCATACAAACCCCCCTTTGCCTAGTGCTCCATGTCCTTCCCCATCTAAAAGCTCGGTACAAGATCCCAGAAGGAGCAAAGCACACTCACGACAACAGGGAAGGCCAGCCACTGACCAGAAACACCTGTTTCATCCTTCATCCCAACAATGTACTTCTCTCCTCCTGAGCCAGTGCTGTTTATGGTTTGCCTATTGTGACAGCTAACTAATAGCCCTCATCATTTACTTAGTTTAATGTTGTACGTGTACAGCTAAGCATGACTGTTCTTATTACTTAGTTATCTAAGTTTAACTTCCGTTTTGTAGTAAAAATTATTTAAGATATCAAAAATCGTACCTGCTAATGATACCATCGTTAGAATATTAGAATATCACTTATTAGACATTGTAATACAAAGTAATACAAAGTAGTGATCAGTGGTGTGTATCTATATATATAAATATATATAATTGTATATTTATATCTATAAATATATAATTGTATATTTATATATAAATATATATAATTGTATATATAATTGTATATTTATATATATAATTGTATAATATATATATTTATAAACTGTATATTTATATATAATTGTATATATAATATAAATATACAATTACATATATTTATATAAATATATATTTAAATTATTAATAATTATAATAATTATATAATTTACATAATACCTTTATATAATATCATATATAATATAAATATCTATATATAGATACATTATGAATTTATTAATTATAAATAATTATAAATAATATAAATACAATAGTATTTGATTCTTTTTATTCTTTTCTGATATATATATCAGAAAAGAATCCCATCTTTGAGGTCTCCTAGGTCAGAAAATAAATCCTTCTTCTTTTATTTTGTATAAAATAAATCTTTTCACCATAATTAACTGTTTACAATTTCAGCCCAAGGGAAATTATATATATAGAACCAAAGCTTATAAGTCTTAACAAATGGTCTATCAGAAATTCCTCAAAACCAACAGATTTAATATTCCTCAAGGACAAAATTAATCCCCTATAACGAGTTGGACACCCTGAGAAATGTTTTCACACTTTTAGGAACTTCTTGCCGCATTAATGATTGTAAAGGAATGCCTTGCTTCCGTCCAGTTCTCACTTGGATGCCTGCAACTGCTAACTAAATTTTGGAGGGAAAAGTCAAGGTTGAGGACAGAGAATATGCTCTCCCCAGTGCTGTAACTTCCACAGCCAAGGGAGTTGCTAAACTGTGTCCCTCTCCTAATTAGAGCTGTTTTTTAAAAATCTCCTTGGATTAGGTTATTTTATTAACATCTAGTTTCTTAAGGTGGTTTTTTTTTTTTCTCTTTCTTATTTCATTGTATCTAATGGCACAACATACAGATTGTGGTTGTTTCCAGAAAAAGAATATGATGAGACATTAATAAATTAACAGATAAACTGTGTCCTTCACAGCAGTGCAGGTCCCGGCCAGTTGAACGAGTGGGGGAAGGGCTCCTCTGCGACCTCTCTGTCCTCCAAAGCTGTGGAATACTTTACTACCATGAACACCATTCCCTTTAGAACTCAACCCAAATGTCCTTCCCTCTTTTTGTATCCCACACACCATTTTACTCCAAATCAAATGCCCCATCCCAGTACGAATTTCTTGGCCACACTTGATCTTAGCCAAAAGGCCGAGAAGCGATGACGAATTTCTTGGCCAATATATCACTTTGAAATGAGTCGTGTCTCCTCTGTATTCCAACAACAATAATTATGCAGACACTGTGTTAGTCCGTTAATGCTGCGTTCCCTCATGACATGCTTGTGGTTCTGTGACGTTTAAGCATCTCTATTCATCTAACTCTTTCTGCTTTTACGTTTTGTTGCTCAATTTGCATGGCAGCCCTTTGAGGAAGCAGGTCATACTGTGTGGTTCGCAGTCCTGTAGAATGCATCACAGGGCCTTCCACTCCACAGTCACGGAAAAAACACGCATTCCCTGATCAGCGCACAAGGAAGACTTCTTGGAGGCCAAGTCATTGACTAGTACCCCGGGAGGTTGACTGAACTTGGTGTACTTGAATCTGTGTTCTGACTACACCACTTACTAGCCAAGTGAGCTGGGGCTTTAAAGATGAATCTCAGCACCTGTGAAATGAGGCTAATACTACAAAGCCTGCTTATTACTTCACATGATTATGAGAAAGTACTAGAATAGTAACGTGTGAAAATGCTTGAAGAATATAAAACAATATCATGAACATAAGGTTAGAAATAGGCCCTCAGAGACCTCAGAGGACTCTGTGTGTGAGCATACGAACTGGGACTGCTGCAGAGAGAAAGCGAATTCTAGAATTCTAGGTGTGGCTCTGTCTGGTGGGACGGACATAGAGACTGTAAGGACGTATGATAATGAAATTGGACTAATCAGCGTGGCCAGAAAATACAGGACTTTCTGTAACCTCCTGAAGTGTGTAGACTTGCTTGCTTAGACCAGGCAAAGGGGTCACATTGAAGATTTTCAAACACACAGATTATGTGAATAGATCTTTTCTTTGGAGACAGAAAATCTAGTAGATTAATTGTCCTCAATAATACCCTCCTGCTGTTTGCACTGAGTCCCCTATAAAATCCCGAGAAAAATGTTTTAGAAGAAATCATAATGCTATTACTTTCTTTATTTCTAATATAGTAGATTTATGTTTTTCTATATATTCCATGGATTTGACCCCCATTACTATAATACGTCATTATTATAAACATACCCTAAATATATGTTATCAATTTTGTTATAACTAGTCACTTTTACTTATACTGTCATGTTTTCTTAAGTGAATTGAGGTAAAAGACCAGAACTCATACAAAATCCATAACCCGGAGTGTCACAAATTAATTACATTGCATGATGTATAATACGATCATAAATTTCTATTTTATAACTTTCCATTAATAGGAAAAAGTATACACTCACTCATCAGAGTCCATTTTTATTCAAAGCTATTAACCTAAAATCAGCCACAAAATGCAAATAAATGTCCCTTTAAATGATATTAAATGCATTCCAATATAATATTGCTTATGAAAGTTAAGAACGGTTACTATCTTTTTTAAGAAATCAAAGTGTAGGGGCACCTGGGTGGCTCAGTGGGTTAAAGCCTCTGCCTTTGGCTCGGGTCATGGTCCCGGGGTCCTGGGATCGAGCCCCACATCGGGCTCTCTGCTCGGCAGGGAGCCTGCTTCCCTTCCTCTCTCTCTGCCTCTCTCTCTGCCTGTCTCTCTGCCTACTTGTGATCTCTGTCAAATAAATAAAAATAAAAAAAATATTAAAAAAAAAAAGAAATCAAAGTGTACAGACAAGGTGAAAATCTAAAATCCTTTCTCCCCCTCTTCACTGCCTGGTATCCAGAGGTAGCTACGCTTGCTTACAAGAGGATTTGTAAAGTGCCTTTGAAGCGATATTTTTCCCTTTATCGAACCCTTTGGTAATGAAGGAAACAAAATGGCAACAAGAGAAACAAAGTAACAAGATGAACTTAACTGAATCTCTGTATAAATAGCTATTTCCGAATTAAAAAGGATCAGCTCTCTTTGCCTAAACCAGAAATTCTGCTTTCACATTCAGATCATTTTCTTAAGATTTTTTAGAAGTATGAAAATATACAACGCTTTAATCAAAGATTTTTTTGAATCACATATTACTCTATGCCGCTTCTCTAGGATCTATTGAGGCAGACTTTGACTTTACAAACTGTGATTTTCAAATTTCACTTTTTAACTTTTTTTTTCCTCCAACATCTTGTTAGCATCAAGTAGAAATGGGATTTGCATTTGAAACACTAATGTTCACCATTCAGTCAGCCAAGAAGATTCCTTCTTTTAATTTCCATAAATGTCAGTAAATGCCTCTTTTCACCTTTGGGTGATTAGTCAATAGAAAAATCAACTCTGTGACAAATGAACAGCAACATGATTTTACATATGAATTATTTAACAAAGTCTATTTTTATCCTAGAAAGGAAAGACTTAGGGTAAAAAATCAGCAGCAAATTATTAATTTACATGTATTAATATTATTCACAGAAATGGATATCCACGGGAAGTAAAGAAATTTATATCTCATTTTTAAATTAGTTCATCTCGTAGAACTCTATTAATGACACCATAGAAAACTACTGAAAATTAATAAGAAGACATATAATAACCTCATGAAGCCTTCACATCACATTGGGTTTCCCTCTGGGTTGTGAGAGATTCCGTGAATTTTGACCCGGAAAGTGAGCAAACTAATGAGAAGTGTCCCCCTTGAGATGTAGAACTTTCAGAAACTCAGTTTTTACGTTCCTTTATCAGATTCTTGTCTTCATGTCCACCTATACCTCTGGACATTAGAAGGCACAAAATAACTTTCCAAGTCCAGGTGGGGAAAGGGACACTAAGATTCATGTCTTGAACTTCTAAATATCAAAACAGCAAGATTTTCTCAAACAAAACCCTTTAAAAAAAGAAAGAAAGAAAGAAAGGAAACCCTCAGTGAGTTGTCGAGGTGGTAATAGCCAGTGTTTGTAAGTGGCCCTATTTTCTCGGGATTACTGCATCGATGAAGTCTTCTTGTTAAGACCCCGCTGAGAGGAGGGGATGTTGTTGGGGGATGAGTACTCCAGCCCACGGGGACATACCTGGACCGTGGTCATTGACGTGTCTGCTCACACCTGCTGGGAACTTGAATCAGAGGGATCGGAGGCACCTGTTTATTAAGTGTGGATGGCTTGGCTTCCCCTTCTGTGATCTTTGCTTGAGAGCAGAAGGGAGGACATGAGGCTGTGGGTTGGAGGGTCTGAGCTGACAGGAGGCTGTCGACAGCAGGTGCTCTCTGCCCCCCACCGCCCCCCGGTGCAGCACATGTGGGGTGCCTCCGGGGACGCTGCCTGCCCTCGAGGGGCTGAGCAGGGCCTCCCACCTGTCAGTTCCTTTGAGGGGTCCGGTTGTCCCAGCTCCCAGGGGACTGTGACTTTCTGCTCTCCCATACCAAATCGCCAAGTGGCTCCTAAGCTTTGAAGCTTTCGTACTTGTTTCAAATGTCAAATTTAAAAATAAAAATCACAGAATAATTTCCAGGTATATTATTAGATTCTCCACTGATATTGGTTTCAAAGGCATTGAAGCTGACAGATGGTCTGCACCCTTTTCTAGAAGCCTGGGGTTTGTACCTGTTACACAATAGTATCATTTTTCCCCCACGCCATCCAAAAATAATAATTCTGGGCATGGGACGTCTTAGTCTGTTCGGGCTTCTGTAAGAAATGCCACAGACTGTGTGGCTTATCAACGACAGAAATGTCTTTCTCAGGGTTCTGGAGGCTACAAGTCCAAGATCGGGGTGCCAGCATGGTCGGGGGAGGGGCCCTTCGGGGCTGCAGATGTCTCTCTGCGTCCTCCCGGGTGGAAAGGGTGAGGCAGCTTTGCGAGAGCTTTACTAAAACCACTGATCCCATTCACGGGGTCCATCCTCGTGACCTAATCACCTCCCACAGGCCCGAACCACAAACACCACCACACCGGGGGTGAGGGTTCCGACATGCGAATTTGGGGGGACACAGACATCCGGGCCACTGCGTGGGATAAACTTGTTTGAGTGTCAGAGCCATCGCATGCGTCGGTCACCCGGAAGGCTGCGGTGACGGTCCCGCTGTCTTTCCGGGGCCCCGCTCGCTGGCCACTCAAAGCCATCTAGACATGTGTGAACTCAGAGTAACTAATGGGCCTGGGACCACCCACACCTGATGTGATTTCAGGGCAACAGAACATTTTGAGGGAGTTCCCAGGGTTTTATGGTGTTTGAAAGGACCGTATCTGAATCCGTGACAGGAGAACTACCTCTCAAGTGTAAGAAGGTGCTCAGGGTCCGTCTGGCATTTCTTGAAGGATCTCTCTCCCTTTCCTTCCCTGTCCTGGATGGCGGTGAGGTGCCCAGGGCCCCTAAATTTATTTTTTGAAAAATGAAAACAGAAATCTAATATACTGTGTAAGAGGAGATTTCAATACAGAGCAAGCAAACCCAGTTAAAAGAGTCTTTTTTAAAATAGCATCGGGAGGCCATAAGGGAGGAGGAATTTATGCACGTCCTCCTGGAGGAGCCTGGACTTGCTGCCTGCCCCTGAGTCCTTCCTCACCAGGACACCAGGGCAGGTCGTTTGCTCTCTTCACGTCAAGAGAAACCAGCTTTCAAAAGTTTCTATAACCCTAACGTGTATATGAACCCAACCAAGCCCAGTGAAGCCAGTCTTAATCCCTGTTGTAAATGGAGGACCTGAGAACGGCACTCGTGACCTTCACCTTTATGACTCAGCGCATGGGAGTCAGGTTTCTGCCTGAATCCTTCTCCCGAGCTGCAATTCCAGCGGCCCAAATCAATGCCTGTTTGCTTAAATTTTCAGCCAGTTCTTTCTCACTGACGACGGTGATAAACTTTCTCCCTTCTCCCAAGCATGTCGCTGGGCATTCGTACACGACCTCTGTTTCAGCTCTCCAAGTGCCCTGGGCACCCGGTGCTGGGTAGAGATTAATTTACTCACTTTGGACTCGAAAGGACACCCCTGGTCTGAGCAAGAAACGCATTCTACCTCCAGAGACTTCTACCCACATGGATCCACATTTTCCTACTTAACGTATCTTATGTAACCTCTTTTAAATTTTATTTTAAAGATACTATTTATTTAGTTGAGTGAGAGAGCAGAGGGTGAGAGAGAAGCAGGCTCCCCGCTGAGCAGGGAGCCCCAACATGGGGGTCGTCCCCAGGGTCCTGGAATCATGAATTAGCAGAAGGCAGACGCTTAACTGACTGAGCCACCCAGGCACCCCTCTATGACCCTTTTTAAATAGAAGCAAGATTCCCCTTAACCCTGAACATTTCTTAAGTTAATTTATTATAATAGTAAGACACACATTGTTACATAAGAGCTCTGTAGCCTTTCACCTCTCATTACAGCTGTAAAACCAAAGCGAACTTAGAAATTCAACATGACAAAAACCTACAAGTTTACAACATTCGTGCTAGGTATGATTTTGTTCAGCTGAAATGAAATGACTGATGACAAAGTGAAGGTGGTCCGGACTCAGATTCCATGAACGTGGGTCCATGTCTACCACCCTGAGCCCTTGGTGACCTCAAGCTTCTACCGCTTCTCTGGGCTTGAACTACGGGGCAACTGCCCACCTCACCGAGGCTGTGGTCTCACTTAGCTCTTTCTCAGGGGAGGATGCCTCATTTGCATATTAAACCCATCGACTGCTTCCTCATTCATCTGCAGCGATATCGGTAATATTCCGTGTCGTCCGGCTTGTAAATAAAATACGAAGTCAGAGAATAAAGTCTTGCTGAGCACTAGCTTAATGATTATAGTGCTTTTGAAAAACTATTTTGTAAAGAAAAATGCACTAAATTCTAAATTATCCAAGAATGGGAGGACCCCAAAAATAACATATACAAATAGCTACTTCAGAAATATTAAACAGTTGTTTAATTTATTCACTAAAATCTGTTTATCTTACTCCTGAAATTCAGAGAAACTCTGGACCTTTCCTTTCTTCCTGTATAACTTTCTTTAGTTTTAAATTTATATATACATATAAATTTATATATAATATAAAATAATATATTGTTATATTATTATAATATATAATATAAAATAATATATTTATATTTAATGACATATAAATATATTTTATTTTATGATTAATAAAATAATGTATATTATTTTATTAAATATATATTTAATAATATATAAATATATATTTATGTGTATAGAATAAATCCAATGGGTTGCTCAGTATGTGAGAGCTCCTTGTTGATAAGGAAGAGACTATGTTATGTTATATAGGGCCCCAAATTGTGAGAAGTGTTCTCACATAATGTTATCTGTTCAAATCATCAGGATAATCATAATTCAGCAATGTTTGGGGTTTTTCTCAAGTCCAAGAGCAAACAATGACAAAACCGTAAGACCCCGCATTTATAGGGCACTGGCTGCTTCTTTAAGGCGTGCTTTTAAGTGGCCCGCGCATGTTACTCCTGTAAACCATCCCGCGTTTTGTTGAGGTGGACTGTTACTGCGAGCCCACCCCACAGATGAGGAAGCTGACGGGCTTGTTGGCAAATGCAGGATTCTGGCCCGCACCCCAGTTGCCAGGGACTGGGTTTTAGAACACACTGCATCTCCTCGAGCTAGGCCTGGGGCGCTCCTGGGCCAGTGATGCTTTGGGAGAGGATGAAGTCCCGTGTCCCTCTTGGCTTGTCTACATAGAGTCCTAAGAAACGCTTCTTCTCACCTCTTCCTTCCCCTTTTCCAATGGTAGCAGCCTCCTTTTTCAACATTCAGAGCATACTTCCTCTGCGGAGTTTCTCCAGACCCTCCTCTATAAGCCCCGTTGCCCGGGTAGATCGGGGGAGGGGAGATTTTTAAAAGACGTCCTCCCCGTCGCTATGCTGTGTGCGACAAGTGAAGACAGTTGTGTGTTTTGCATGCTTCAGAGTTCCTTTAAAGGCAAGATATTTGTCACATTCACGGAGCACAGGGATGGGACAGCCAAGGGATCATAGGTAGGGGGCAATTTTTACATCTCCAGTTGTTAACACTTGCTTTTTGGTTCTGAAAGATGAGGATTTTGTGTCCAAACACTGTAATATAAAACACGCCCGAAAAGAAAATAAGTAAGTGGCAAGCTGTCTGCAGGGACACGGGGTGGAGATAGATCTTTGAAGCAAGGTAAGCAAGCTTACAAGTTACAAGATCCCAGTGGGACACCTGTAGCCAATGAAGAAATAAGGGTAAATGGGGGGGGATGAGGGGTACGAAGGCGCTCATACCCAGCTGTACCCTTGATCCCCAGCATCACTTCCTCTCTTTCTGAAAAGAAATGGCTCCCTTTCAATACCAAAACTTAATTAAAAAAAATTTTTTTTCATCCTGTTAAATCCCCGTCCCCTATTTCCCCCATCCCCCACCCACCTCCCCTCTGGTGACCAGAGGTGTGTTGTCAGTAGTCACGAGTCTACTTCCCAAACCAAAATTTTTGTTTCAAAGTCATTCTTGCCTTCTTAATGATCATACGTAATTTATCATGAAGCATGAAATAGTGGTAGAGGAAGCTGTGCGGGTTTCTGTTATTACGACAGGACACGAAACTTACAGAATGCAGAAACACTGATTGTGATGCTTGCAGAGTGCTGGGTAACATTGTGAACACTTTGTAGTGCTTGTATATTACTTGACCATCCTTTAAATAATATCCATGGTTGCCAGTGTTTGCAATTCTAAAATATTAAAGCCCTTTTACAGCTTTTGACAGATGTGATTTTTGTGCCTCATGATCTAATAAATTCAATAAATCTAAATAGAGCAGATTAAACATCGTTCGGGGCACACCGTTCTTGTCTTCTGATCTTCTAATCACCGTCTTACGGATCATAATTTTAAAATCCCCTCTGAACTTTATGTTGCAAGTAGTGACCTATGATGTATCCTTACACAGAATTTTAACTCTCATTTAAGGAATAACCTGTGAAAATTCTTTGTTTTTCTTTCTTTAAAGGAAAATCAATAATGTTAGTATGTTACCATCTCATTTAGACCATTCTGGCAACTACCCTTAGGTACCTATTAGATTTTACTCAACACCTATTAATCTCCGTAATAGACAATGAAGTTCCGTGGGAACCTCTCAATGAAGGTTTTATTCTGAGCATTCGTTGATTATTGCAAACATCAGTCACGTTTCTGCTTATCAAGGAAGCATGGAAAGCGCCTGGTTGTTGGTTGGAAGATGGGGTTCTTCTGTACTTACTACATTATTCAAGACATCAATAGCCTCATTAAGAAAATGCTTTCTAGTGGATTGGGTATATAAGTCTCACCTTTTACAGTGTACTTGGGAATTCAGATATTTTTAGTAAACACTGAGAAGCTTTGAAAGAGTAGAGAGCATTTTTTTTTTTTCCCCCAAACATTGAAGCAGTAACTCAGGGGATTTGGGACGTTTTCCATCAAAAGCCTCCCCTCCAGCCGCCGTCAGATCAGCAGCCGCAGAGTGGCTCGATCTGGAAGTGTTAGGAAGGGCTTGGCGGAGGGTCCCACCTCATGCACGGTTTTGGTCATTATGAAGGGCTGCGGAAAAGAGTCTGGGATTGAGAAGAGACCCAGAATGGATGTGCTCTCTGCGTGGCATGGGGACAGAGCCGTGTGGCTCTCCGGTGCCCCGGCATGAACAGAAACACAGTCCGTGCATCTGGCCATGGAAAAGCAAGGCCAGCTGCTGGACGGAGATGTGCATTCTGCTGGTCCAGTTTTTATGCTTTACTCTGTCTTGTTAGACCTGCCTCCATTTTCATATGACTTCTGTATCCTCCTTGTTCTCTTTTAGATTAATGGAGTATTTATTATTTCACATTTTCTGTATGTAATTTCACGTGTAATTACATGTTCTCTCCCTGCGTGTTCTATAGTTTGACTAGAGAAGAAAGTATGCATTTTCTACTTACTGCCTCTTAAGGGACTTTTGTTACTTTGACCATTTTCCTAGTGCTGCTAGAAGCCTACCACCTCTAAACGCCCCGCAACCCCTCCTGGCTTTCGCAGGTCGTCACTGGTGTGCATTCCGGTTCTACAGATAATTTATGGTCCATAAGATATCCCAAGAGCTAACTTCTATTTACCCTTGGATTTAATTCTGGTGTCCATGAATTAAGAAACTTAATTAAGAATTAAGAAATTAAAAAACTTGATTTTCTCTTAAGTTTCAATTTTTTCCACCTGGGATCATTTTCCTTCACCTTAAAAAAAATGAGAGACTTCTGATGGCAAATTTTCCCCTTTTTATTGTCTAAAAGTATCTCTATTTTACCTTTTGAGGGTTATTTTTATTGAGAGTAGAGTTTTAGCCTGAATTAGTTTCTTCCAGTACTTTAACTCATTATTTTCTGTCTTCTGCTTAGAAGTCAGTTTTCCCTCTCGTTGTTCCTCTGAAGGGAATGTGTGTCTTTCCTGTAGATTTTAAAGCTTTTTCATTTGTCTTTGCTTTAAGAGGATCTACCTTGTGCTTTCTCACTGCCCGCGGGGGCCTGTGTGTGTTTGCCTTTTGTGTGGTTTCGCTGAGCCTCTTGGGTGTGTGGATTGATGCCCTTTGCAAGTTTGGGAAACTTATCTCTTTGAGGACTGCCCTGTCACATTCTTTGCGTATCTCTTCCCTCTGGAATTCCTTTTATGTGTGTCTGTTCCGCGTCTTCGGTTTGTCCACCATTTCCTCTCTCCTAAGCATGTCATCATTACAGGTATTTTAAAGTCTCTATCGACGAACCCTAAGTCAGGATCATCTGTGAATCTGTTTCACGCTCTGATTTTTAGTGAATTTCCTTCTCTCTCCGCATGTCATCTCTGATCTCGCCGTAAGCGTCATGGGTCAACAAACTGGAGATGCTGTCGAGGCTGGGCACTACTAGGGAGAGATGCCACCATCACATTAGGGGGCAGACGCAAGGGCGGGAGGCCTCAGTCCAATCCCGGATGGAGCCACGGTGCAGAAGCAGCCTGTGCTCTGCCTCTCACCCACCGGCAGCACCGCCTGAGCTTTGGCCTGTGGGTTTTTTGGTTCCTTAGCTCTGGAAGAGCCCAGATGCGCTCGGGCTGTGCATTTCAGAGGTCCTGCTCCCCTCTCCAGGCTGTGCAAAATTCTGCACGTCTCGGGCACCTGGGTGGCTCAGTGGGTTAAGCCTCTGCCTTCGGCTCAGGTCATGATCTCAGGGTCCTGGGATCGAGTCCCACATCGGGCTCTCTGCTCCGCAGGGAGCCTGTTTCCTCCTCCTCCTCTCTCTCTCTCTGCTTGCCTCTCTGTCCACTTGTGATCTCTCTCTGTCAAATAAATAAAATCTTAAAAAAAAAATCTGCACGTCTCGAAGATGAGACTAGTCGGCGCTTGAAGCTATCCTCCCCCATCCCACCCTCTTCTGAAGCACCTCAAACACCCCAGGGGATTTCACTCTGGTTTTTTGTAAGCTTTTGGCCTAAGGCACCACTCACGCATATAGCTGCAGAACTTAACAAATATCTCTTGGGGGAAATGGTCATCATCGGAGGGTCTGCAAATTCCCAATCTGTGTCTCTCGTCTCTTACAGCTGCAACATATTGTACAGTTTCTCTGTCTTCTAGAAAGGGCTCTCTAGACCTACAGAAGAGCTCAGAATTGGCAAATGTCCCAGGAGAGGGGGAAGAAAAGAAAACAGCTGGTCATTATCTGTTCAGAAAGATTCAGAATTTCAGTTTCTCTGGTTCTCAGTTTGCCAGAGCTATCTGATGCTCTAAATATATGATTTTGGTAATTTGTCTCTTTTTTTTTTCATCTTTACAATGGGAGCAGTAACCTGACATGACCTTAAAAACCCTATACAGGTGGGAAGTTTTCCTGTTTTGTTTCTAATTAGATCAGCGTAAAGTTAGGTTACTTAACAAAAACGATACCTCAAGGAAGTCGGGGGGGAAATCAGTTCAGATGGTAAAAATATTCTTCCATCAATTATATACTCTCTCATAAGAATAAATCCCGTGAGAGTATTTTCCGCAGATTGCTCTATGTGCTGAACGTGGGCAAAGGAGTATGGATACACAAGAGCTCGGTATCCATAGAGGAACGAGATGGCAGCTGATAGCAACCGCCAGGTGTACACGAGGCAGTAGAGGCGCTAAAACACGATCGCGAAGGAGGCACACGGATTGCCCGCAATCCCACGGAGGGAGAGGAGCACGGCAAAGGGACCCTGGACTTTAGCTCTAGCCCGCTTTCATTCACTCTCATCCGTTTTGCTGGGGAGGCTGGGAGCGGCATGACCACAAAGCAGGAGGGCCTTTGGAAGTGGGCTGGGACGTCTAGTTTCTTCTGAATTCTCCCCGGCATCCCCGCTGTGATGTCTGCACACTCACTTGAGGATGCCCAGAGAAACGGTGTCCTAGGGAAGCGACAGGAAGAAGCCCATGCAATCGCATCGTGATGCTGTCCTGCAAAGGTCCCTCAGGTTGGGTCTGCCTGCGCCCAAGGACAGCGAGCAAGGGCTGCTGCTTCAGATCACGGCTCTGATTTGCCGCTGCAACCTAGAGCGTGTGCTGAGGCCCCGGTGAGGTTGCAAGTGTTTTCGAGGCCCTATAACTCGTTCCCTGCTGCAGGGTGGGCTGTCCTTGGCCTCTCTTTGCTCCTGGAGACCGTGTCTGTGTCGGCGCAGTTCCCTGTTAACACTAGCTGTGGATGGGCTCTCTCGAGCAGCCCCATCTCTGGGCTGATGCCTCGTAGTCAGGAGTAGAGTCATGCTCCCTGAACAGATGTGGACTAGTACTGCCTAGATGGGGGCGCCCTAGAATCGGGGGAACCTCGAGAAACCCAAAAAGCTCTATGACACACAGCCTCTCAGTTGTGATAAATGAGGGGGAGGAATGGGATGTCCTAAGAAGGTGTATCGTAATAGAGGGCGAAGGGCCCGCTCCTGGAATCCCCTGGATGTTTCTCTCCTCAGCCAGTGTTCCTGTCCTCCCTGCTCTGTTCTGTTGGCCGCCTGCACCTGGCCGTTTCCAGCCCCGGGGTGGGGGCGGTTTCCCGAGGCAGCAGCGCCTGGAGGCTTGGAAGCCTGTGAGAGCAGAGAGCAGCCCCGGGGTGGCCCTCCCGCTCCCTCTCGCGCTCACAGCACCTGCCGCTCCAAGTCTCCCCTCTTCCCCCCCGCAGGTCATCCAGCAGCTGCGGCTCTCCGAGAACGAAAGCGCGGCCCTGCAGGAGCTCCTGGACTGGAGGCGGAAGCTGTGCGAGGGGCGGGAAGACTGGCAGCGCCTCCTGCATGCCCCGGAGCCCAGGGCGCCTCCGCCTCCTCCCTGCAAGAAGCCCCCGCTGGTGAAGAAGCCCGAGGGCGCGTCCTGCGGCCGGCTGCCCTCCGAGCTGTGGGACTCCGGGCTGTGAGCGGCCGCGCGCTCGAGTGCCCGCCGCATCCCGGCCGGCGCCCCCGGCACGCGTCTACACGGAGTGGCCCGGACCCCGGACGGAGGCCGCGGGACTCGGCGCGTGTGCGTGTGCGTCCGTGTGCCTGTGCGTGTGCGTGTGCGCGTGTGCGTGTGCGTGTGCGCGTGCGTGTGCGCGAGTGCGTGTTCTTCTCGCCCGTGCGGGGCACGCGCTCCGCTTCTCGGCCCGCAGCCCCATGGGGGAGCAGGCGCTGGACGAGCGCGGGACAGCGCCAGCGGGACCAGGCGGAGCCGTCGAGGGTCGCGCTCCGACTCTGGGGTCGGGGTCCCCGATGCTCCTGGTCCCCCAGCCGCTCGGGCCCAGCACACCCTCCGCGACGGACGCCTGGTGTCTTCGTTGTGTTTTTGGCCATTACGAACCTGGTGGTGATGGACCCGTTTCTGACCCGTTTCTGACCCGTTTCTGACCGTTTCTGACCCGTTTCTGACCCGTTTCTGACCGTTTCTGGACCGTTTCTGACCCGTTTCTGACCCGTTTCTGACCGTTTCTGACCGTATCTGACCCGTTTCTGACCGTTTCTGACCCGTTTCTGACCCGTTTCTGACCGTTTCTGACCCGTTTCTGACCGTTTCTGACCTGTTTCTGACCGTTTCTGACCGTTTTCTAACTTTCTGCAGTTGGTGCTCCCTTCAAACACGAGTGTGAAAACTCGCGTCTACAATTTTCTCTCCTCCCGCACCTTTTTTAAGCCTGAAGGACCTAACCCCCTCGAGACTGTGTCACTGCTTTAGCCCGTGTCAAGCCTACGCGCACGCGGACTGGGTCCCGGGGTTCCGCGGGGCCGCCTGGGGAGGCCCGTCCCCCCGGGGCCGCGACTCTGCGGACGCGCACAGCCAGCTCCTGCCGGACATCTCCCGTCCCCGCGTCACCCTTGGCCGCGGGAAGCTCCGTGGAGCACGGGGGGCTCCCGGGTCGCAGCTGGCCGCGTGACAGAGTCACCCCGGAGGTCTGCCCAGTCCGAAGGAGCTCGTGGGGACCCGCCGAACCGGGCGGTGACGCCGCCTCCCAGGGTGGCCGTCCCCTCGGAGCTGTGCCGCTGGATCCCCTGCTGCAGTCCTCAGCCCTCCCGTAACAGAACCGCCCGTTTATCCGTGTGCTTCTGCGGCGGTCGGGATGCCTTCAGCGGCGCCCGCCGACCGCCGTTCTCGCTGCTTGGAACGCCGTGTTCGTACCACCGTCCCAATAAAAGGTGCAGCTACAGTCTTCGGTGGTGGCGTTTATTTGGGGTTGTTGCTGTGTGCCTGGTCGAAGAGCAGGGGCAGTGAAGCCATCCTGTCCCCGCGGCCTGCCTTCCTCTGCGCTCGCAGCCCCCTGCAGGCTTCGGGCACTAAGGGTCTATTTTAAAATAAAGGTTTTATGAATATTCAGGTATAACGGCCATGCAGGCAAATGTCAGCGTTGAGAATAATATGTTTGTCGTTTAGAAATAAGAGGCTGCCAGGTCCACAGACGATTTCCCTTAAAAAGGTAGTTTATTAAGGTGCCAGGGAAGAAGGCCTGGGTCAGCCAGAGGGCGACGGGCCAGGGAACCCAGGGAACCCAAGGAACCCAGGGGCCCAAGCCTAGATTGCCATGTGCCTGGGAAGGATGGGGAGAGGCAGGGTTTGCAGGCCTAGAATGGCGAGTTTGAATAATTTCAGGGGCTCCGGGTGGGAGGCTGTCCCTGGTTGTCTGGTACTTGGCCCTGGGCCATGGGATGGGGGTAGGGTTACTGGCTGAAGAGGGACCCACCCATGAAGAGGGTGCTGGAGTGTGGGCTCTGGAGTGGTTGGCGATGTTTATTATATGTAGGAGGTGGGGAGGACTGTTAAAGCATGAAAATAGAGAAAATGGAAAGGCACAGTGAATACAAGGTCAACGACAACATCACTGATGCCGTCTAACAGGGGGGCCTTCTGGGTCACCTCCCGCTTCACGCCACACACTGCCACTCTCCACCCTCTCTCCGACGCCTGACTTCCGCTCCTCAGCCACCAGCAATGGAAGAAGCCAGCTTTCCTTGACCTACATGGCTTCCTACATGGCTGGCCTTGCACGTTGTGGCCGCCTAACGATCGTGGACCGTGAGTCTGAACTGATCTCCACCCGCCTCCAACACACACAGTGTATTTATTTGGACCAGGGTGAAAAGCAAACTGTTCCAGCATTGTACCTTTTGAGAATTTGTTTCCATTGCGCACTGAACACTGGCTATGACCGTGCGGGCGCTTTGCACATGTTATTCCTAACGCAGACCTCCCTGGGAATGACCATCTACATACTCATCCTGGAATTAAAGCCTTAAGTAGGCTATCAGATCATAAACCCTCACCTTTATGGTTCCAAAGCCCATGTCACATTAACTTGATATGCAGAAATGTTCTGCTCATTATATCAAAATATATCTTTAAAAATCTTCAAACTAAATGACTCTTGGGGGATACAGTGTTGTGTGAAAATGGGAGGGAAGACTTACCTGCAGAGCTTACGCGGAGCGGGCTGTCCCCAGCACGTGTGGGTCCAAACGGCACCATCCCCTGTTCTGTCAACCTGGTCACAGTTTTGGGCTCGTGTAGGTGTAGGCTGACCCGTCTGTCACCTGCTAGAGGTATCAAGGGCATCTGGGAGAGTTTATATGGGCTGAGTCTAGGAATCCCTTTGTCTCATCTAATGTTTGTTGACCCTGCAGAGGCAGATAACAAACCCTTTGAGGGCGTTCTAGCCCACATGCAGGTGTGTGGTAACTAGAACCATGTCGTCGTGCCTGTTCTGATGTGATGCGACAGGCAGCGGACTAGAAAGCATGAATAGCCACGACAATAGAAACAATATTAAGAGTCATAATAATAAGAGATAAAGTCCAATTCTGTGTGTATGTATTAAAGGTACTCCTGGAATGGTTCTCTAATGATTACGACACTGTCAACAAAATGAACTGAGGTACTATTCTGCTTAATAAAGCATGGAATGTTATTCCACGTAAGCAAGATTTCAACCATTATGTATGTTTACAATATACTTAATGATGGTATTTTAATTGCTATCAGACCATAAGGTATGAATTGTGATATATTATTGGGCCTGAGACCTTCTGTTTAGCAATATAATTGGTATGAATTATTACCCCGTGTTCAAACACTGCCCAACCTTATTGCTTTTTTAAAAAATGCTTTATGAGTGGTCTCTAAAAACTACTATCAAAATGTTTATAGTGGGTTAAAATGATTTAAAGTGTATTTTCTAGAGTGGAAAAATATATTACTATTCGTAAATTGTGGTACCTAATTTAGTAGAATTATGCTTCCATAAATCTACCCCATAAATGCAACAACCAATTAAACTCTTATATTTGTAAATGAACATCCCATATAAACATTACATAAGTTGGACAAAAAGTCTGTTATGAATTCCTCAGTCTAGGAGGACAGATAAATTTCTGTCAAAATTCTATTGCTGTCAATTTCCAGCGAGACATCAAACCCGGCTCCTGTCACGATAAAGGGCATCAGGTTATTATATAATAACATTCTGCAGTGGGACACATTTCACTCCTGGCTATCACTCTGCACTGCCAATTTTTTTTCAAACTTTTAAATGTATATCTTTAGCTAGAAGTTAATAGGGTTTATTTTTATGCTTATTCTCATCAGGAAATTTTCAAAAAAAAAAAAGAAAAAAAAACATTAAATTAGCTGGAAAAAAACAACAACTGTGTTCCGAGTAAAAGTTCAGTGTAATTTCATTACATTTTTCAAATTGTTTTTAGCTGCACATAAAAAAGCCATGTAATGCAGATGAAAGCAATTATATTTCTATTTATGGTGCAATGGTAAATTCTCTGCAATGCTCATGGTTTCCCAAAACAGTAGCACTGCTTTCAAAAAACTAAAAATATATTCTCTCTCCCCATTCCACTTCCTTTACATCTTATTCATAAGCAATGACTTTATCAAACAGACTCTACTACAATGTTCTAGCCATGTGAGTTACAAAGATACGCATATAGCATGGGGTTGTAACATGCTGAGTTACAGATGGTAAAGAATTACCTTTGTAGTCCGTTCACTTTCCCTAAGTACTGGAGACCCCTGGGCAGCTCCATTATTGTGTTTCCAGTAAGTTTTCTAAAATCCAGCATGCTTTGTAAAACTTTAAAGATGAGTTTTTCAAAGGCTGTCTTATTAGCTGCCTATAATACATACCTATTACCTGTTCTAATTTGTCCCGTCACTTTTCAGATTAAAAAAAAAAAAAAAAAAAAACACCTCTTTATACCTAAAATATTTTGTATGCTTTGACAGCAGCACAATGTAATCTGGATGTATGTAGTTTACCCGATCGTTACAATGGCTGAAGAAGACCTTGATGTCTTCTCATAGAAAATATTAAAGGTGAATAAACCTATGCATTCATTTCCATTGTTGCTTCACAAGAGGGATGCATCGAATGTGTCTCTGCTTCGCTTTGAATTAGTCATGGGCAGATAGCCGGCGTATCTGCTGGCTGCCTTGCCCGACAGCCCCGGGGAACACGTGCGGCTTCAAAGCAAGGTGCGTGAGCTCACCCACATGACATCTTCCTGATGTCACCACTTAGCTTCTAAAGTCTAAAGGGAATGAAAGAGAATGAAACCATGGATAAATCCCAAGGGAGGGATCAAAGCTCTACAGAAAAAGGAAATAAAACCAAATTCAATTTGAGGTTTTGATCTTTTAAGATTTCAGCAAACAAAGGGGCTTGAGGTCCATGATCTCAAACAATTGACTGAAAAGTGTATGAATTCTGCCACATTCTGAAGAAAGGTTTTCTTTACCGGACCTATTTTTGGGAATCTGTTCAACTGAATTTAATCAAACTGGGTCTTGAGTGGTAACAAGAGAAATAGTGCTACCCAACAGAGTCCCTATTATGGTTCATCAACATTACCGTTGAATAAAATCACCAATCTTCATATCACAAAAGGAATTTTTTGATACCTTTTTATGTAAGTCGGTTTTACATGTGTGTGGGTTGTGGGGGAAATAGTTCTCCAGAAAACTTTGCAATTGGTGAACTGCTGTCGTTCCCTTGGGTGTAGAAGCTGTTATAAAAAGATAACATTCTATATTTTAAAAAGCAAGAAAAATTCCCTGACAGAAGAGAAGAGACGCCACGGGAAATCCACATAGAAATTGCTTCAGTGCCTGAAGGCTGTCAAGGGTCGGGAAGGAGGGAATTTGAGGTGACACTGTCTCATTACTGATATCCAGGAACATTTGCCTTTCAGCCCCATATGAAAACAAACCCTACAAAGACAGAAGACTTAGTGCCAAGAGCATTCACAAGCCAAAAGTTTATCCACAGTGACTCAAAGAAAAACTCATTAAAGGTACAAGTTGCTACGTCTCCCTGTTCTACTCCCGGTAGTTGGCGTTTGGCCCTGGTGAGTCTCCAACCCTACCTATGTTGCTCTCAAGTAGGCTAACTGTTTCAACCAACAACCACAGAAGCTAGTGGTTCCACAGTGTAGACTATTTTAGATTTCTCCGTTACCTCACAGTCTGACACATGTGGACCCCAAGAAGTCATCCTGAGACCAAGGGTCCTTCTTCCCTCTCAGGTCTCCAACCTCCTCATGGCCTGTGGAGGGCTCCTCGGTCAGCCAGTGGGAGGAGGGGAACACAGAGGGCTGGACATGGGGGAGCCGCAGCCTGCCCGAGAGAGGCTCATGTCACTTCTGCTCATATTCCATTGGCCACAACTCAGTTGTGTGATGACTCAACTGGAAGGCAAGACGGGAAATGGCCCTGCTTTCTAACCCAGAGGAAGGGAAAATCATTTGTTCAATTAGCTAGGATCTGTCGCGCTATGAGAGGTAGGGAACTCCCAGCACAAATACCTAAAATCTATTTTCTATTTCCTTGTGTGTTCAGACGTCGCCTAGGGCAATTGACCTTCCACCAACCATGAGCGCAGGACCTCCCTCCACCCAGCCACCAGCCACCCACCTTTCCCCATGTCCCCCCAATAAACTGTCCTTGGCCAGCCTGGGAGCTCATGCAATGAGGATGGGTAGGAGATAAAAGGAGACATGGGAGCATTCTCACTTGCCTGCTGGCTCCTGCTCTGGGTCTGGTGGTAGAACAGCTGCCTTCCTCTTGTGGGAGATTCCCTGCAGGTCTTTTCTCTCACATCTGGGCACACTGATGCCATTCTGTGTCCACTGCTGCCAGCAATACCTCCTGAGCCCTTGGGCATCAGGAGAAATGCCTCTCCTCCCTGAGGTGTCCCTAATCTCCATAGGAGACTCCATCAGGTGGTGCACTTGGCCTCTCCAAGTGTTCATCTAAGGACCAGCAGAAATGACATCACCAGGAGCCCCACCCCCAGACCTGCTGAATCAGAGTCTGCATTTTAACGAGACCCGCAGGTGATCTGTGTGCTCAGGAAAGATTGAGCAACACGCCATGGACTCGTTCGTGCTGGCTCCCTGGTGGGACCATCTCCATCTCTCTCATCCTGAAGCTAAGGAAATCATGACTCATGCTTGTCAAACCATCTTCTATACTCATTGGCAGAATGATGTCACCAAAGATTTCCTCCAGGTAAAACCAGGTGCTAAGAGTTGTAATTTGCCCTAGACCAGGAACCTGGTCACTCACTCCCTCTGCTGTCCTAGAAAGCCCTCCGTTCTTAACACCAGATGTCTTCAGAGATGCAAGTACCCACCAACACTCTCTACAAACACGCTCACTCAGGCTGGCTTCAGAGAGGGTCAGCAACGGGAAGACAGGTTCCAAATTGCTTGTTTGTTGCAGGAGCTTTTCAAACCGTCCTTGTCTTCTGTCTCTTGTGCTCACACCTCTGCTCTGCTCTGGGGCACCATGATACCCTCACAGGTGACTTTTAAGTATGTCACTAGTTTTTGGTTTTTAGCACAACCTCAGTATCTAAAGAGCACAGATGATGCTTGAACGAGGGGGTTAAGGGTACCCATCCCTGTACATAGTTGAAAACCCACGTATATTTTTGACTCCCCCAAAAACTTACCCACTAATGGCTTACTGCTAACTAGAAGCTTTACTGATAAGAGTCAATTAACATATTCGGTATGGTATATGTATCGTAAACTATATTCTTACAATAAAGTAAGTAAATAAAATATTAAGAAAATCGTAAAAGAAGATGTATTTATAGTACTGCACGCTCTTTATCAAAAAATGTCTGGGGGCGTCTGGGTGGCTCAGTTGGTTAAGTATCCAACTCTGGTCTTGATCTCAGGGTCGTGAGTTCAAGCCCTGCATTGGGCTCTGTTTGGGTGTGGATCGTACTTAAACAAACAAGCAAGAAAACATCCGCACACAAGGCAACCTGTGTTGTTCAAGGGACAACTATAGTTTGCCTTATGCTTTAAGTCACACTGATATTTTCATTTATGACTATTCCCGGTTCAAAATTTCAATCTTCCATGTGTTTACAGAATTTTACATTATACTTAACACTGAATTGGTTTGGATTTCCATCTCTTAAATCAAGGATAAGCCTTACCATGGCTCCTGCCAAGCCATTAATGCCAGGTGAAATGAAGCGAAAACCAATTTGCTCTCGATGAATTGACGTGTGGTCTGTGCTTTTCAGTATCATCTCTTAGTAGGAAGACATAATGGGATCTTTCACCCCGAGAAGCACGCCACTGGAAAACAAGTCAGTGTGAGAAATGCTTCAAAATTTTACAAGTGCCCCTCTAAAGAGCAGACCCTTCCAACTTATACTCCTTGAATGCTTTCTCATAGCCTAGGTTGTCCTTCTTTACCTCCTTCTATGACCCCTTTGTAGTCTCCCCACTTTACTGTCTTTATGAGAGTACAAGTCACATGTCCAAACTGTGGACTGGGTAATTCATTTGACAACGGTGGCAGCGGTGGGTGGCGACGGTGTCCCCATCCCCTGCCATGGGACTGTGTCAGACCTGCCTGGGACCCACCTGACAATGTGCAACTGGACAATAGTCAAGGCTCCAGGTTCCCCTCTTCAGCAGGTGAGCTGGGGGGCAGCGAGCTATGGAAAGAGAGTGTCATCGCACTCTTTTCCTGGGTTAGTTGTGAGCACGAGAATGACACGGAGTAGTTAATGCGCTCCATCGACATTTTCAACTGTGAAGCAGAACTTATATTTTGGTACCAAAATCATAGAGAAGCTCATTGAGATGAAGATGCTTTGATTTTATGTATGGTTTCCCTGAAGCAAGTTCATTTACTGAAAATTAAACATTTTTCTGAAGCTCCTCCTCTGCATATCTGGCCCTGAGTGTGTGATCCTGTTCACACAGGTACGGTTCCTGCTCCTACGAGGTTACAGTTGGGGAGAAAATCCCTTAGACAAATAATTCCATGTGTAACTATTTAAAATCAGTGTCATCAAGTGTTGTGAAGGCCAAGTGCAGGGTATTGCAGAACTGTAAAGGAAAATCCAATTTACCTAAAGGAGTGATGGAAGTATTTCCTAAAATGGTATTTATATTGGAACATGAATGGGCGGCTATGGGATGAGAAGACGAGTCTGTCACTTAGAGGCCATGCAGAAAGTAGAAAACCTCGGGAGCGGGAGAGAAAGCAGATGTAGGCGTTCTGTGAAATGACCCCTCCCATCCAAGTGCGCACAGTCCTCCGCCTCTCCCTCCACTACGGCACGGGCCGGTTGGTATCACAATCTCCAATCTTCCCACTAAATCACCTGGGTTTAAAAGACCCTGGTATTCCTCAGACTCCAGTCTTTGGTTCAGCAGATGCAGCAACCCATGACTGATGGATGAACAAATGATACATAAATGAATGAACACCAGTGAAACTGTTTTCACGGTAGAAGACCGTAGACCCTGATATCCTTCTGCTCCTTCCCAAGTCCCTAAAAATAATATAAATCTTAAATCATGATATAGGGCTTTTGATGAACTAGAAAATGGGAGAAATTCTTAAAACGTAGAATGGAATTTGGGAAGGAAACCACAACCTCAAGTGGGTGAGATAGGATGTGGTGTCAGAATATGTTGCCTCCTGTGGATAAGTCCTGGAACGGGGACGCTGCCATCACCTGTAATGAGCTCGATACGCTCCACAATAAAGGACAAGGGATGTTTTCCTCTACCACATACGTCGGTATCAAGTGCAATGGTACTTGTGGATGTAGTGTGCGAACCGTGCAGACCTTGGTTATCTGGAGTTATTGCTTTGTTACTTAACCCTCCATGGATCTTTAAAGAACAAAAGAATACTTAACTTCTGCTTTTCTTAGATCATCTCAGACAGTCCTGAGGTAAAGGAAGAAAAAGAAGAAATACATGTCCTGTTTGTTACTCTGTTTTACCTCAGGAAAGACAGAACTAATGGCCAGTCCCTCTGATGTGCAGAGAGTAGGAGTCTGGTATCCACTCATTCACACAGGGCCCTAGATGGGGCTAGAGGGATCCAGGCTCTGTGTTGGCTGAGTGGGTTAGCCTGCCTTTTTTTTTTTTTTCCCTCTCTAATGTGAGATGTGTTTGAGCATGTGCGTGCACCTGTGTGTGTGTGTGTGTGTGTGTGTGTGTGTGTGTGTGTGTTGGGGACAGGGAAGGGAGAGGAGAGGATGTCTAGTAAATTCCTAAGTGATTATTTTAAAATGCTATGAGTCTTATCATAGGATAATTGACATTTAAAAAAAAAAGAGAGAGAGAGAGATGGAAGAGCTAAGCTTGTTTTGTCCGGAACAGGAAGTATAAAAGTGATGGTAGACCCCAAAGGAGGAGATGTGTCAGACAGAAGAATGAACCGCATTCGAGGCAACAAAATCAATGTTAAGAATATATACCTAAGTTAAAAACAAACAAACAAACAAGAACGTGTCTTCAAGGATTAACTGTGCTAGAAACGTGAGCCCACCATCTTCAGAGTGGCCGTTGACACTTATCCCCCAGACGTGGTGTTTCCTTTTGAGTGATGAATATAAAAATCATTTGGAATTGGTAATCAAGCCCCTCCTTACTGATGTGACAGTGTTAGACCTTGCCTCGGGCGAGCCCAAGGAAAAAAGACAAAGAAACACAAGGAATTCAGAGTGCCAAAGCTTATCAAAGTCAAAATGGTATCTTTCTAAAATGGCAAGGAAGGTTGAAAAGATGATTTAATGGGAAAGAACATCTAACCTGACCAAGCGGGGAATTCAGAAGCAAAGGGGAGGCTCCAAAGCATGCCCTGCTTTCATGTCTGTGAGGGTGCCAGCGGGCCCTTGGAAATCTAAAATCGTGGCAAGAACTGTAAAGTGGGTATTTAAAGAATTAGAGTGTGAGTGTGCGTAAAATCTAGGCAGATCCCGAGCTTGAAGCGGTTGAGAAGGCCCAGAGCTGCTGCCCCGCCGCACACATCAAACACAGAGAGTGTTACTAAAACCGACACCAAACCAGACAGACAGCACACTTGTTTTTTTTTTTAAGTAATTTATGATCTGTTTGTTTCGTCTATAGTAATCTTGCCCCCTGATTATCCTGAGGGCGTAGAAAACCAGAGTGAGGGAGTTCTTAAGTAAGATTTCCAAAGGGAATACATTAGCTCATTGAAACAACCCATCAGTACTTTTGAGCACTTGCCTTGTGGCACGCTTACGGTGGTCCCGGGTTTACAGAAGCAATACAAGAAGTCCAGAGCCCCAGGTCTCGAGTGTCTAAGAGTCCGGACCATGGAAAAAAAGAAACAGTGGCCGTCATGCCGAAAGTGTGAAAACCCACCTGTTCTGAGAACAGGAGAGGAGAGGATGGAAAATTAATTATAAAACACGGGGGAGAGGAAGGTGCCTCCCCACTTGGCCTTACACCGTCAAAATAGGGAAAGAGCAGGAATAAGTGAAGGCTGATGAGACGGGTCAGTGTAGAAAGCCTCGCAGGAGACCTGCAAATACTCTTAGATTTTGTGCGGCAGATGTAAAATACTGTCCCTGGGCATCAGCAACTGGGGAAATGCACCAACATGGAACAAAGGAGCCAATGATTTGATGTCACCTCGGGGGTTTTTTGTGTTTTACCGCGACCTGCAGTAGTTCCCTTCACTCCTTCATTTTACCCCACCAGGGCACCCACTGGGCTTCTCTGGGTTCCCAGGCAGCCACAAAAATGCTCTTTCTGACCAGATGGGAGTCCGAGGCCAGCGGAGAATGGGACAGGCATTACAGCCGCCGTGGATCAGCCCAGCATGAGGGGAGCCGGGTCACCCCGCGCCTCGCTGCAGGCACCAGACGGTGGTCCTCGGGTGTACACCTTACTTTGAATCAGCTCTGGGTCCCTACCAGCCTGTTTCCATGAAGTCATTTCTTCTTCATCATCCACGAAGATGTCTGCCCACAAGCTGTGGTCAAAGCACCAAGGACAGAAAGCCCTCAAAAGGAGAAAATAAAACACATCAGAGCCAGCCCGCATAGTTTCCATGTCACAATCCCCACAGACTGACATTCCGTTCTCGTCGATGAGGAAACAATATAATGTACATTCCTGTCACCATGGCTATTAATAACTTGGATGACTTCCAGAACCACACGGGTACAAGGGAATATTCCGTCCTCAGTAATCACATCACTGTTTGGATGTTTTCTTTCTGAGACCATGCCTCTGTCTCCTGCCTGCCACGTGTGAAGGTTCTAATTTTCCAGTCACACATAAGCCCTGATTAGTGGTGATAAGGCAGTAAGTGGGACCAAATTTTTTTTAAGCGACTTAGAAAACCACAAAGGACTCTGAGTCCCAAAACACTCTATTAGCACTTTCCAGTCCTATTTTAGAAAAACCAATGGGGAAAATGTAAGATGGGGTGGGTTGGGAAGGTTTTTCATCAAAGTGTAGCTATAATTTTAAGTAGGAGTTTTGTATTTAAACCCCCTAACAGCAAGCATGATTAAGAGAAGCTTGGCTCTACTGTTTACAGCAGACTTTGATTAAATACAAACAAGCTAATGGAACAAAAGAGAGAGAGAGAGAGAGAGAGCTTCTAGAACCTCCTGTGGTCTTTCCTCAGAAGAACCATCCCAGAGGGAAAACAGAAGGAAGCATGGAGCTGGCCATCTGTCTCTCCCCTTCCCTCCAATTTTCCTCCATCCTAGGTCGGTCTGTACAATTTGCCTGCTCTAACCTATCTTTTGAGTTTCAGCTTTTCAAAAAGCAGGTACACACCAACCTCCTATATATTCAACATCGATCACTGTGGGCCTTCTTAACGTCAAGGAATAATAAGATCCATGATTGCACTGTGACCCCCCTGAGAGGGTTTTTTTTTTGTTTTTTGTTTTGTTTTGTTTTTTCGAAGTGAGGAAGCCTGGGTCTGCACTTTCCTCTGGACCGTTGACACCAGGCGGCCGGGAGCATGGGGGTGGGATGGCAGGGAGAGGGGTCAGGTAGTCACGTACTCTTAGGGGCTCCTTTCCCACACTCTTCCTCCCGCTCCCTCCTGTCCCTGCTTCTATAAAAAGAGTGAGCCCACGGCACGCATCACATAAACCAGCAGCAGAAAAACAAGAAGAATTCATCTGTCGAGAGGAAAAAAGAGAATACATTATGGCTGCGGGATAGCTCCGGCCAAGTGAGGAAGGAGAAGGAGATGGGCAGTCATGGGACCTTGTTTCAGACGGTCTCGCTCTGAGCCCAGGGAAGAGGTGCAGAGGGTCTGAGTGGCAGAGCGTGATGGGGAGCAAAAATGACACCCCTGTCGGCAGCCCCTGACAGGTGGCACTTGGGGATAAGCCCAGGTAAGCAGACAAGTAAGGCTAAGGGAGGCGAAGTTGGTGTCTTTTCACAACTTTTCACAACTCGGAGAAGAATTGTGGGAAAGCTGGTTCTGACAGAAAATAGTTCTTATATTTAAGAAGGAGGTTCATGAGTGTGTCCTAGTTTGGCTGCAGATTTACCTCCTCTCCTCCTCGTCCTTCTCCTTCGTCTTCCTCCTACTCTCCTCCCTTTCCTCCTCCTTCAGACGGCATGAGGTAAGAGTTAAGTTTCATCACCTACTGCGTAACATTCATTCAAAATGAACTTTCTGGGGCCCCTGGACGGCTCAGCTGCTTTCAGCTCAGGTCATGATCTCAGGGTTGTGGGATCGAGCTCCACATCGAACCCTATGTCGATCCCCACACTGGGGCTCTGCCCTCAGCACAGAGTCTGCTTGGGATTCTTTCCCTCTCCCTTTGCCCCTCCCCCTGCTTGCTCTCTCTCTCTCTCTCTCTCTGTGTGTGTCCTTCAAATAAATAAATAAAACCTTAAAAAATAATGAACTTTCTAATTTCAAGAATTTGAATGAAATGAATGAATTAAATGAAAAGTAATAACATATACTACAATGAGATGTTCATAGGTTTACCAGTACAATTAACATATCATATATAATGTGTAAGAATAAAATAATTGATAAAATAATTAATTATTAATTACTTGAATTAATTCATATTGAATTAAAGTGAAATGTCTCCTCTGCCCTTCCTTTTTGCCTGACAAAGATGCCAGGCCATACATGACCGTTTATTTGCAGGTGTGCCGCTGTGAGATCTTGTAGCACGCGTGAGGTGGCCTTACACCACGGACATTTTGCTCGAAGGTTAAAATGTATGCCTTACACCCTAAAGAAACCAGTAAAATAACAAATTAGTCATAAATGTTACAGCCAATAAGCCACCATAAGAGATGAAATGGAATCACAAAAAAAAAAATATTCAGATTACAAGAAGGCAGGCAAAAAGGAAAAATGGAAAAAAAAGAACAGATGAGACAAACAGAGAACACGTTGAGGGATGGTTAACTTAAACCTTATCATATCAATAATCATAGTTCATGGAAATGCTCTAAACACCTCAATTAAAAGATAGAGATTATCACGTTAGACAATAAAAATGTTGAGATCCAACCCCATACTGCATTTTAAAAATCCACTTTAAAAACAGACACAAGGGGTGCTGGGCTGGTTGGCTGAGCACCAACTCCTGAGCCTAGCCCAGGTCTTGATCTCCAGGCTGTGAAGTCAGGCCCCACACTGAGCTCTGCACTGGGCGGGGAGCCTACTAAAGAAAAAAAGAAAAAAAAAATAGACACATAAAAAGTTAAAAGTAACACTATGGAAGTATATCATGCTAAAACTCACAGAAGTAAAACTAAAGTAACCACATTAATACCACACAAAATAGATTTCAGAGCAAAGAATACCAAAGGTAAAGTCATTTTGTGAAAGACCCTATTCATTAAGAGTATATGATAATTCTTGGGGTGTCTGGCTGGTTCACTGGGATATAATAAACCATCATCTATAACAGAGGATTTATTTTAGATATTTAACCTCAGGCTACTGTAGGCGCTGGGAAAACACTCAGTGGAAGCCACTTCCCTGCGTTCGGGGGCTGCAGCTTGAAGTCAGCAGAGCAGACGGGAAAGGAAATGAAGTGGGGACAACAGGACCTCCTGAACCAGCCGGGGTGGGAGGCCTCACAAGGATAGACTGGAAACTTTCCCTTTCTCACGGCCCCCAATTCTCCACCTTTAATGGCGGAGATGTCCTTCAGGAGAAATTCATCCCTTTGTCATGTAAAAAAAAAATGTGGCGCCTGGGTGGCTCAGCTGGTTCAGTGTCTGTCTCTTGGTGTGATCTCAGGGCCATGAGCTTGAGCCTCACATCTGGCTCTGCACTGAGTGTGGAGTCTCCCTGACATTCTCTCCCTCTCCCTCCACCCTCCCACTCGCGCTCTCTCTCTCAAATGCATAAATAAATAAATAAGTGATAGAGATAGTCTTAATCACACATTCACCTTGGTTTCACTTGCAAAGTTATATAAAAAAAAAATACCCTCAACAATCAAGAGGCCTGTCTCATTACTGCCCAGCATGTACCTTACACTCCTTTACTCATCACTGATTTTTCTCGACTCTTCCAAAGGCCGACTCTAATGCTCCCTGAGCAGACAAGCCGCCAAGTGCAGTGTAATGATTTTGTAATTTTTTATATGCTGTGCAGTGATGTTTATGGTCCTGTGGGGCTAGAACTACGTGTTTTACTTCCAGTATTATTTAGAAGGTGAAAACTCAGTAGACACTTTCCGTGTGACTGACTGGCTAAAGGTTCTGAAAATTCTAGTTGGGTTTACACAGCAATCTTCTTTCCTACTGTCATTTGAGCAATTGTCAAATTTAGTTTGACTTCTGCATCTATGGAACCAATGGGATTTATTTAAAGTAATATGGGGAGTTTTCTAGATCAATATTGCTAAGTGTTCATTATCAAGAATTCCCTGGACACCACCTGCAAGTCTGAATTGTCGAGCTGAGGAAGCTAATTGGTTTCTTCCAAGTTCCTTGAATCTATACTGACATTTTCCAAGTGAAACTCCAACCTTAACAGTTCACAAAGGCATTTTATGAGCTCATTACACAACATCGAATAAATGCACCACATCAGAGGTCATTTAGATGTAAGGGTGTGACAAGAAAAGCCAGGACCTTCGAATGACTGGGTCACGGAGGATTTTCTACTCTGACAACAGGTTTACAAAAAAAGTCCTATTGAAGTTACAGTGGAAAGTCAACTGGAAAGACTGAAGACCGAGAGACATATTCTCTATTCTGAAGTGTAGTCACAATAGTTCTCATCATATTAAAAGTATAATTTGCATTTCAGTTAAAGGGCCTGAAATAGGATACATGGTCAGGTTCTCTTTAGCAGGACCCTAACCAGATTTAAGAGGAATCCAGTTCTTCAGCTTGGAAAGGAAAACCGTGGCGTTTGGTCTGATTTAAACTATGAACTGTTACTTTATAAATCTTTTCCCTCATTCACTACGAGTGCTACAAAGGAAGCTTTATTTATTTGATAAAGAATGCTGAAGATGAAAGAGAGAAAGAAAGAAAGAAAGAAAGAAAGAAAAGAAAAAGGAAGGAAGGAAGGAAGGAAGGAAGAAGGAAGGAAGGAAGGGAGGGGGAGGGAGGGAGGAAGAAGGAAGGAAGGAAGAAGGAAAGAAAAGAAAGAAGGAAGGAAAGGCAGGCAATGTTGTTTCTCTAAAAAGTTGATAGTTGGTCTTAACTGCGACCACAGAGCTTACTCTTGAGATCCTTGAATCCTGGACTGAGAATGTTGCAGGTAATAGTCAGTAGCTAAGTCTCAAGGGCTTCAGGACTAGAAGCAAGATCCAAAATACCTGGGGAAGACTATTTCTCTTTATGACCGAGTTGGCACAGTTAGTTAGGTCTGGAATAAACGGGGTTTTGTTTGCTTCATGTTTGGTACAGAGATTCTGTCAAATTGGCTAAGCTGAAATGTTGAGTACTCTTTCCGGAAAAGGACCCTTCGTTCTTAAGGGACTTAATCTTTCTCAGGTGATCATGACCGTTCAAGGGGGACGCTCAGGGCTCTTTCAGCAGCCGCTCATCTGAACGCATCAGGACATCGACTCACACAGACCTTCACGCTCCGAGGCGCCCGGACAACATCCACCCCACCCCCGGGCCGATGCGGTGTGCACCACATCTAGTTCTCTACCCAGATTATGAAAGAGGACTCTGAGGGGACCACAGTCGATGTGAAATGAGTGAACATTTTTTTTTTAAACCAGAAAAGTAAGCAGGAAGGGAAATCTAGATATATATATATATATATATAAAAAAAAGAAGCAATGAATCAAAAAGTGAAAAATCAATCCCTTAGATAAAATATTAGGTAATGGGAAGTTGTTTTATAATTCCTATTGTGAGAAATGATATACGTAAACAAAGTAGACAGAATGATAAAACAAATCCTCAGGTACCCAGAACCCAGCTTCAAAAATCACCAACCCAAGGTTAGCTTGGTTTTATCCCTACCCCATTCACTCTCCTGCCTTATTATTTTGAGAAAAGCCCTAGGTGTCACATCATTTAAGTTTTAAATATTTCAGTACGTATATTTCAGTATGTATCTCTTAAATATATGAAACCATATTTAAATGAAAGAATCACTGTATCATTGTGACACCTAGAAATGAATAATTTCTAATGGGTTCAAATACATAGTTAGTATACAAACTACTAAATATCTCATAAATGTCCCATTTTTAATAGTCTGTTTGAATCACAATCCAAATAAGGGTCACAACAGCAACTGCTGATATATTGTTTAAGTATTTTATGTTTCACTTCCCCTCCATCTGTGTCATGCGTTTCTGAAGTCGTCTCTAGTCTGAAACATAACCTCTTTCTGGAGTCGCACACCCGAAGAAAAATCTATCTCAGCGTCCTCTATTGAATTATAGGATTCAGATCTCTTTATTTGAATTCACACACAGTAAATATCTAGGAACAATTTTCTTTGTCATTGAAAAAAATTTTTCCGGAATATTCTTGTCATCCTATTAGACAATTTCAATCATTTGCTTTCCTCTGGTTTTGAGGTGTGAGGAGAAGATGTGTTCATCTGTTTTCTCAAGAGAAGGAAGTATCATTCCAAAATCAAATAAGGAATTGCGGCAGATGCAATGTTGTGTCTTCACCGAAGCCCATCTCATGACCATAAAGACTTGTGCACATTTTTCTGTGCTCTCTTTACCACGTATTATAATGGCAGAATCCTGACACGTCTAGGGGGCCCGGTTGGCTAAGTGTGTGCTTCTGGCTCATGTCATATCTCGGGTCCTGGGATTGAGCCCCGGGTGGGGCTCCCTGCTCAGTTGGGAGCCTATCTCTCCCTCTGCTCATGTGTTCTCTCTCTCTCTCTCTCTAATAAATAAATAAAATATTGAAAAAGGAAAAATTTAAAGATAAATTTAAAAAAATAATAAAATGGCAGAATCCTGGGTCCCTCACACACACTTGGAAGACGGTTGCCTGACCCACATCAGGCGGGGAAAGAAGTGTCACACCAACTGAGATTCAAGGGGTTTGTCGCTGCCGCATAGTCTAGCTTCATCTGTCCTAACAGAATTTGGGGACCCAAACGTAAATGCAAGCGTACCTTGTTTTAGTGTATGTCACTTGATTGTGTTCGCAGATACTATGTGGGGTTTTTTTGGTTTTGTTTTTGTTTTTGTACAAATGGAAGGTTTGCGGCAACTCTGAGCTGAGCAAGTATACCAATGCCATTTTTCCAACAGTCTCTGCTCATTTTGTGTCTCTGTGTCCCATTGTGGTAATTCTCACAATATTTAAAACTTCTTTATCATGATGATGTTTGCTATGCTGCTCTCTGATCAGTGATTATGACCCTCTGAAACCTCAAGGTGTGGTTAGCATTTTTAGCAGTCAAGTATTTTCTAGTTAAGGAACATACATTGCATTTGTGGATATAATGCTAGCGTGTGCTTACTAGACTACAGTTTAGTGGAAATGCAACTTTTCTATGCACGGGAAACCAAATAAAGGATTTGACTTGCTTTATTGTGATATTCACTTCACCGCCGCGGTCTGGTATGAACCCTGCAATGTGTCTCAGGCGTGCCTGTACACCGTTTGCTGTCTAGATGAGAAAGTTATGAAACCCCTGTTGAAGCAAGACTCCCACTTTCATAATAAATTTACTTATTGATTCATATATTTACCAAATAAATTAAATGAAGCAGATTTTGAAATTGAACAGTAGATATAAGCTATAGGGCTACATATTTTTAATTTTTATTTATTTATTTTATTTATTTTTTTAAAGATTTTATTTATTTATTTGACACACACAGAGAGAAATCACAAGTAGGTGGGGGGGCAGGGGGGTGGGGAAGCAGGCTCTCCACTGAGCAGAGAGCCCAATGCGGGACTCAGTCCCAGGACCCTGAGATCATGACCTGAGCCACCCAGGTGCCCAGGGCTACATATTTTTTTAAAGAAAACAGTAAAATACTTAAACATTTCCAATCGTATTTACTTTAAAATCTACATGTGCATTAGCCATCAATAGATTGAAAGGAAATAAAATGGCTACAGGGAAGAGGGGCCACCACTCCTTTGGCAGATACCGAATCAGCATAGAAGAAAACAGCATAGCTAAATGTTTGATTTGAAAGCAATTATTTTTCAGCATTGTGAGGAGTTTTCAGCCCAATGATCTATTATTATTCTGACACAGACAGCTAAAACCAACTTTCTGTTACACAAGTTCTTCCCCAAATCCGAGAGAACTTATTTAATCCATGCCGGTGGAGTTGCAGAGGCGACGGGCAATACCTGCAGGACCCGGGGCCATCTGTCATCTCTGAACGGGTTCTCTGGGACAAGTGGTGGTTTCTTTGGGCCACCGGTAGAAGTCAGCCCTCATGCCTGCCAGGGACCAACCCCTGTAAACCTTTCTATATCATTTAATCAAAATCTGTTTTTATTCTCTCTTCTCGATTATGAAGTAGACAAGCCATAGTGATTGAAAGACAACATGCATTTTAGCCAAATGATAAAGTATAAAATCACAGAAACGGAGCGGTGGGAGAGCACGAAGATTTTTAGCTAAGTCCTTTATCGCACTGAAGAAGTTGCTGAGCCACAGAACCCCCAAGAGGCTTACACAAGCCCAGAACACAGGCAGCTGTGCCCAGGACAGCTCTAGACCCAATTTTCTGACTCCTGGCCGAGAGCCCCTTTTGTCTGCCTTTGAATAGAACATCATCTTAATACAATTTGCATATTCTAAAGAAACCGACTTATTACAAATCTGATTTAAATATGTATGGGACTTAGAATGAGCACTCTTGTCACTAATGAACATGGGGAGCCATCTTTTTTTTTAAATGTAGAATAACCTAATAAGAGGCAGATTATTAAAATATAGAATGGATTTTAAAGGTTTTGTTCAAATCTCATCTCTTCGGCTTCAGCTTTCTCCCTTTCTGACTTTAGATAAGTTACTGACATTCTATGAACCTCAGTTTCCTTACTTACCAAATGGGGTCGTAACAAAGTCTTACTGAGTTCCTGGGGCGGCTACAGGTCCTTAGCGCTGAGCAGGCTCTAAGGTCCTTACTGTGTGGCAGAACCAAGTTTCCGTGCATGCTGGTGCTGCTGGAGGTCTTACAAAACCTTCATTTAAGATCTCGGGGCTCACGTAGTGCTATTTTATTACGGTTCAACTTCAAATTTTGTGCATCCTGGCAAACAGTCCCACAATACTCTATTGATTAAACTACTGATGGGAAGACATTTTCCAGTGAAATCGACACTGTATGTTTTCTAGAAACACAAGTCAACCAAACCCTATCTTGCTTTCATGCCAATTTAATTGCCACAGCTAGCTCGACGATTCCATTTTAAACCTAATTGCTTCAAGGTGGCAAGAAACGTATAGAACTTTATTTGTTTAGGCTATTTGAGAGAGGAAATACAGCCTGTCACCAAGCACATTCTATTGATGTGGTAAGTGGTCGCACATTGGGAAAACAGAAACACTTAAAATTGTGTAGCATTAAGCATAGCCCTGGCACGGTGAAGTAGGAGGCAAATGTGACACAGAACTTGAAACCCAGGAGAAACCCACAGTTCCAGTGCAGTGAGACGTCCGTAGGATGTGGCCCATGGGTCAAAGAGCTTCCAAAAAGACACTTGAAACTCTCTCTCTCCAACCCTTCCTTAATCCTCACTTTCCCTTTCTAGTTGCAAGCATGTATTTTTCATATAGAAAGAAAGATACAAAGTTACAAAATACTCTTTCATTCCCCCACTCAAATAAGCACCATATGCCCCGGGGCACTAACGCATAGACTGTGTAGCATTTTAAGATGCTAATACCTATAAATAGGAAATCTGTTTCCTCTTTGAAAACAACACAAATTGGACTTGGTTATGATGCAGAGTTTAGGTAGACGATCATAGGCGTAACGCAGAAGCGTATCAAAGACAAATGTTAGGGGCGCCTGGGCGGCTCAGTGGATTAAGCCTCTGCCTTCGGCTCAGGTCTTGATGTCAGGGTCCTGGGATGGAGCCCCGCATCGGGCTCTCTGCTCAGAGGGGAGCCTGCTTCCTCCTCTCTCTCTGCCTGCCTCTCTGCCTACGTGTGATCTCTGCCTGTCAAATAAATAAATAAAATCTTTAAAAAAATAAAAAGACAAATGTTAGAGTCTGACGTGTAATGGAGGCGCTGGTTTAAGATACTGCTCTGGGATCACTCTAGAATAAGTTTTGCTTTCATACTTCCACATTTTGAATGGTAAAACCGTCCTGGACTGAAAAGAGCTTCAGTGGAAATTTAGTTTTCTCAGAATGTCTTTTTTTTTTTTTTAATTTGTGTGCTTGTGTTTCAGTTTTTGTTGCTGAGTGTGTGTGTGTGTGTGTGTGTGTGTGTACGTGCATGGAAGGTGAGGGACGGGATGCTTGTTCCCTGAGGACCACTGAGTTTGACCCCTCCTTGGCTGCGCTAAGGCAAACTGAGAAAAGTCCAAATGTGTCCAACCACTTGACTTTCCAGGTCAGCTATCGAACCAGATACTACGGGATTCCATCAAAGAGCATATTAGAGATGCCTGGGTTAGGGAAGAAATGTGTGTGGCATTCCTGAAAGCCACGATGGGGTTGAAGTACAGAAGGAAGCTATCATCACCATTGACAGACGCTTGCTGTGTAAGTAACCAGACTCCCTATAAAGAAACGGACGGCCGATTTAAATAAAAATGGAAGCAACCCAAGCAAGACCTAGGAGAGCAGTTACTCTGGTCTTCCCTGCCTGTTTCCACACAGATAAGAATCCTCGTCTCTAATGAAACCGACAGCTCCACTGGCACATAACTCCATGACAGGACATGTGAGCACAAATAGTTGAAATTGCTCAGAGGGAGAAAGTCAAAAGTGCATTGTGCAATCTGACTCTTCGGAATGTCAGTGTGATGCATGAATCACCTGAGAGGCTTTGCCTCAGTCCATTTAAAGACATTATTCAAAGGAAATCTGTCTACACATCACTGCCCAAAAAGGAGACTTTTCTCTTTCAAAATTAAATGAAATCCTCAGCTAATTTCTCAGCAGCAGGTGTCCTGACTACTGAATATGAGCTCATCTACCATGTGTTTAGCCTTCATGGCATCTGAAACTTAGACTCTAGGAAACTCAGATTTGTAAAGAGCATGGTCAAAGAGCAGGAATCTTAGATCCTAGATTGTGCCAAACCACTTCCCAGACAGGTGACCTTGAGCAAGTGCCTTAACCTCACTGAGCTTTCGTTTCCTTCTTTGTTAAGGATTGCCCAAGCCTCTCATCACGCTGGAGTTGTGTGACAGTCACAAGACAATAGTGACTGTAAGGTTTGATGAAGTCTACCTCATAGGGACACTATAATGATTACTATAAGATTTTAGTATCGTATAAGCAGAAGCTTTTGAAATCTACTGAGTAAAGTTTTAGTTGAAGATATTGGAGTAAATGAATCTGTCCGAGAAAGCTCACAGGGCCAGTCAGAAAGAGGCAAAGGGAATAAAAGCCAAGAGGAAGACTAATACTGAGGAAGAAGGCCTGTCCACGAGTAGGAGGAGAGCATGTAGGGTTACTGAAAGTGGTGCTAACAGACACGTCTCATTTATAGAAGAAACAGACCCAGAGATATGATCACAGGCATCACACAACCCGAGGGCAAGTAGGAAGATCATCACTGCATTGACATCTTTAGGTTTGATCATCAGGAAGGCACAGCCTTATTTCTATGAAGGGAGTTTTCTCCTGGTCAAGGACCACCTGTCTAGTGATTTTAACCGGACACTTGACATCATCCATGTTGGTCAGTGTCTGGATTCCTGCCTTTCTGGATTCCTGGATTCCTGCCCAGGGCTTGCTTCTGAAAGGTTGTGAATTTACGTGAGCATCAGCTTGACCCTTATAATTCTTTGATCTGATGTTTTTATGCTTCATTAGAATGCATTTACAGAAAGGCTAGTTTAGCCTTACTCCTGTGGTATGGCCTTTCTAGAGCTCTACTGAATGCCCTGGTTATTCAACAAGGTCCCTCCACACAAGCTAAATGGAGGGTAAATATCTCCCAGCTCTATGGGAAGCTCAGTAGTTTGTTTCTTTTTTTTTTTAACTTGTACTCCCCTGATAGTTATCTTCCCTTACTAGTTGTTCTTTATCCTACTATTAGTTCAGAAGAATGTTCTAACAGAGACCCAAGGGAAACTCACAGTAGACTCTGGACTTCTTTCTCTGTGTGGCCCCTTGCTCTCCAGTACTCTGCCCCACAAATTCCAGATATGCATTCCCTGTGAATTTACCTTTGAACCAGAAATCTCAGCCTCCCTGAATTCTGATCTCTATCACCTAATCTCAGTGAGGTCACATGCTCTGCTTGGGCTCCCCCTTCCTGGGCCATAATGCAGAAGAATCATCCAGGCAGAAAGCCAAGACATTAAGCGATCACCTCATTCGTGGCTTTCCTGTCATGGATTATGTTCCCATACTTTCTTTGCCTGATATCCACAAAACACATTTTGTACCATTTTTCTAGCTGTTTATGGCTTGAGGGTTTGTATAGTACCAGCTACTACATTTTGGGCTGAGTCAGAAGTCCCATGAGGGATCCTAGAAAAAGGACCTTCAGTAACAGCAGAGGAAGCAGAACTGAGTTTTCAGAGGATTGGGGCATAAATGGAAGAAAGAAATGAGTCAGTACATATAAGAGACTAGCAAAGAAGAAGAAAATGGAATCATGACCTGAGAAGACATATTAATCTTCCTTACTACTGTTCAGTTACCTATAATTTAATTTGGACAGTATTTCTAAGAGTTAATATTTTAAGTCCTTAAAAGAGTACCGGACTCATCTGCTAATATAAGTGCTGAGTACAGAGCCCTAGAAGATTCAAGGTCAGCACCACTTATCACAATTGTAAAAAAAATTACTGTGTATTTTCTCTGTAATGAAATTCTTCCCCCTCAGATCATAAGCCCTATGTGGGTAGGAACTGTGTTTACTTTTTTAACTCAGTCTCTCTACCCATTAACAAAATACCCACATGGGCCCATAATAGTGCCTGGATAAATGAGGCATTAGTAAACCTTGTAGGATTGAACCCCTTCCCTGTGGGATCAGAGTCTTTCTCCTGGTAGTGTCAGAATTGAGCATATGTCAGAAAGACACCCGGTCAATGTCTGCTGCCGTTGGAGAACTGACCGGTACGGGGAAAAACTTATTCACATCTGGTCACAGATGTGTTCACGATGAGCAGGGGAGAAGAGAGAGAGAAAAAAAAAAAGTAGTATTTTCCACACAATGACCGTCAAAAGCAGTACCTGTAGAGGCATAGAAGTAATATGTAGGAGAGACAACCATAGAAGCTAGTCTTCCCTTAAAATGCTTATTTTGTAAATTTGACAAAAAGCCCATGTAAATAGCTAATATAATCTTAAACAAAACTAACATTATATTCTTTTAAAAAGCAAAAGCAAAATAAATATAATGAATCTAACTGTTTAACACGTTAGTGGCATATCCACATGGAGAGGAAAACTTCCATGTAACTTTAAGAAATATTAATAAGCTATACTTTCCTAGTGGCTTGATGCTAAAACAAAACTGAAGAACAATATTATGCTCTTTTCAATAATCATATTGTTAGTGATAGTATTAAGATAGCTAACCTGAGACAATACTACTACCCTCTGTGTGTAATGAGTAATTGGTGTGAGATAAATCAAGTGAGCAATTATGGTGTTGTCATTGAAAATAGGAATTTCAACCTGGGAAAGATACAGATGTAAGGTGGTGGAGATGAATCTGTAGTCCTGAATTTAATTTGCAGTTATCAGTCACTATGAACTCACTGTATCATTGTATCTTATTGATACTGAACTCATTGTATCTTCTCAGGGATTTGTGTGTGTCTTTGTGTGTTTAGCTCTGTCCTCTGAAAACATCTAGAAACAGTGACTAACCCAGTAGAAATTAGCACCCCTAGCACCAAGACTGTGGTCTTTAAATACTGTTTCCCACTAAAGCAGATGAGGACTCCTTGCTGATATGACACTTCCAATTTGAGGAAGAAAATTTTCAAGATAAGTCTGTAATATTTAGTCATTCCAGAAAGCAAGAAGCTAGCAAATACCACTAGCCTCATGGCCAAAGACTTTAGGAACCACTTTCAAGAGACTTTCACAAGCCAATGGATAACTTTGCAATTAATAAATTGAAGTACATCAAAGATGTTAATTCGTGTGTTTATAATAATACTCAAACCACATAAGACATATGTAGAATGTACTAGGAAAACAACTTGTTATTTGGAAAACTAGTAAATAAAAAGACATAATCAAGCAAATATAATATTTCCTGCAACTTTTCTGGTAGGATTCTACCTCAGGATAACTGAATCATATGTGAGGGGAAAATATCCTTTAAGACACATTTTAGGCAGTAAATTTAAAAGAAATGATCACATTAATATATCACCATTTTACAACCCCTAAATTATTTTTAATCTACTCCAGGCAGATTATTAATGGAAACTACCTTTATAAAAAGGATGGCCAGACATCGAAATCCTTCTACTGTCTGTAAGGAATTTTTGCATAAAAAGGAAAATAAAATTATAACTCAAATCTCATCAAATCTCTAGGTCTAACTTCCAATTTGCAGAAAACACAGGATGCAAAGGAATTACACAACAGGTACATAGCAAAACGTGGAAAAAATCAACAAAGTTCCTTCAACAAAGAAACTACAATGAGATATCTGGAGGGCTCAGTGGGTAGAGTGTGGGATCTTGATCTCAGGGTTATGACTTTGAGCCCCACATTGGGTACAGAGATTACTTTAAAATATAAGATCTTAAAAAAAAAAAAAAAAGCTGCAAGGAAAACATCAGAAGCCACATATTTATTAAGAATGATTTAAGAGACAAGTCAATGAATTACAGTATATGGACCTTTATGAAATTCCTGAATTAAGCAAACCATAGGAAAGGAAAAGATTAGAAAAATGTAACACTGGATGGATATTTAGTAACAGAAAAAATTATTGATAATTTTTTTGAGTGTGATAACAGTGTTGAGGTTATCTTTCTAAAGAATCCTTACCTTTCAGAGATGCATTGAAATATTTATGGAAGAAATGAAATTGAGGCAGACCACACTCTGTGCTTCAGAGCCAAAATGTGTACCAGGAAGACAGAGCCTCGGACAAAGAGGAACACATGGTTTTATCGCCTTGCCAGGAAGGCTGTGGACTTCAGAAACCAGAAGCCCATGCGGAGGAAGGGGCTGTGGGGTTTTACAGGGAAATACAGGATCTCACTGGTTTTGGCAGGAATTGTGTCCGTGCTGACAGCCTGGTTCATCACCTTTCCAGGGCGGAACCGGGTTCCTGAGAGAAAAGGCCAAGAAGGGAGGAAGAGAGGTTTGCAGAAGAGAGGAAAAAGGTTACTTTAAAATGCAGCTTCATGGAAGCATTTGTGCTGCCATTTTGATTCTTGTTCAACTTCCTGCTTTTAAAGGGTTTCAGTGTGACGGATGGGGTTGGCTTCACGCTACCAGGTAGGGGTGCGCAAGGTAGGAGTACAGATGGAGCAAGACTGTCTTCGGGTGAACTTTTGAAGCTGGGCGATCAGTACATGAACTTACGTCATCCTCTTTCTCTAATTCTTATAGGTTTGAAATTTCCACAATACAAAATGTAAAGTATTGTCTTTAAAAGTGCCATGCTGTGGATATTAGTTTAAATAAAAGAACTTTTGAAATCTGTAGAAATATAATAGATCTCGTGATAATAAAAAGAGAGTCGAAAGTTAATATTCTTTAAATTCCAGAGGGAAGGAGAAGGAAGGAAGGAAGAAGGAAGGAAAAACCATGGCTGATACACAAACTTTTCTAGTTTTGTACAGAGTTTTAAAAAGGTGAAAGTCGTAAATCTTGGTCACCCAAAATTACTCTGAGGTAATGTCAATTTTAAGGCATTTTTACTTAGAGCTCTGGGGCGATGTCCCAAGAGGCGTAAGCAAGAAATCCCATGCGGCAGAGTGGATGATCCACTGAACGTGCCACAGGATCCTTGCCGCCGCGCAGCCACCATCAGCAACGGCCGGACGCTGGTCCTTGGGGTGCGGCCTGGGAGGTGGGAAGCTCCGGCCTGACAGCCTTGAGCTGGGAGCAGGTGCAGGGCTGAGGCCCCCAGGGGTGAGTGCAGACAGCTGCCCTGGCCACATCCCCGTGGGACAAGGTACATGGACACAGTAGATGGGCAGCGTACTTCTTACAACATTTCCCAGGATAGGGCCATAGTCTCATTTCCTAGCAAAATCCTTCAATGCTGTCATATTCTAACAGAATCCAGAACCCCTCTGATGCAGCGGGGCCACGGGGGACCACCTCCCCGCACTGAGCATCCCCAGCGCCCTGGAGCACGACTGAAGTCCTGTCCGGGACCCCTGTCGCTCCTTCTACTTGTCACGTCCTGTCACCCCTGGGCTTGGCTTTGCTAGTACACAAGAGTGGGTCGTCCTTGAACTTCTTGAACTTCTCAGAATTCTCCATCTCTGCATCTCTTCACTGAAAATGTCATGGACCTTCTTTTCTCCCTCTCTTTCTACTTTCCTGTTTTTCTCTTAAATCTCAAAAAAATTGGAAAACTTAAACCTGGAGGCTCATTCTTGGGTTTGACACACTAAACAAATGAACCGTTTCCCACTGATGAATCACCTTTCAGGCCCCTTGGAAATACAGGTTAGTTATGCGAGAGAAGGTCTGCCCGTCGGGACACAAGGCCATCGTTCAGGTACCGGGGAGCCCCAGGTGATGAAGCCATCCACTGCAGGGATCCCGCTGCATAAAATCAGGGGTGCGTGTGAGCTGTCACAGGCCGATCTCCTGAACGCAATTCGAGAGAAGCGACACGCCGCCATCACTCATGTTAGCGCCTCTTCAGGCAACAATGTTGTTTGAAATAATCGACCGATTAATTCATCAAAGGCAACATGGGACTTGGGGTGGGGCGGGGTGGGGGGACAAAGGTGCTTTTTCAGGACTAGTGAAAGCAATGACATTTCTGTTTACCATTTGTCAGCTTTAAATAGTCAATACGTGTTTGCAATGACTTCCAAATTTTGAGGTGCGATTTCACTTATAAGGATATGCAATTATTAAGATTTATGGAGAGGGTGTTTTTTCCGCAAACACTCAGCTTTGATAATTATCAGGAGAATGATTCATTCTGTCTCGGAAGTTAAGTGCATGATAAATGGAATGCCTCTTCGGGCTTGCAATTTCCGAAATGTGAAGAATGCCCATTTCTTTGATAATTACCTCAAACCCATTAATAATAACTGTAAGCATTTTGGGGCAGCAAGTTGGTAATAACTGTGCATCTAGAGTAGTATGATATCTATATTAATCTCTTTTTCTTCATTCTCAAAGCAGATGTCACAAAACCCAGAATCATTTCCGTGTTTCCTGCGACCCTCCCCAGACACTCCAGGCAGGTAACAGCTCCTGGGGTCAGCAAGCTCTCCTCTCTGCCATCCTGAAACCCAGCGGGAACCTGGAATCCAAAGAATGTGTTTGCATTATCCAAGAACTCTGGCTTTACCACGAGGTCCACGCTGGGATTCCATTCTAGTGACTTGACTGAAGGCATCTCTCGTGACTCATTACTCAGTTCCCACAATCCGTTTGAGAACTTGTTTATGTTACCGAGAGCATGGGGAGCCCACTTAGGAGTCTCTGACAATCGACCATCAAAACTAAGATAAACACGTCTGGCGTGATCACACTGTCCCCGGACACTTGAGCTGCAGGGAATCAAGAGATCAGCAAGGCCTTTCTGATTTTCCAAATGAGCCCATGGGAAAGGTCACCCCCAAGCCACTTTGGGAAATGTGCCTGCCTCTGATCCCATTCACAGCTCGTGGAACCGGCCCGTCCTGCCCCGGTGCTTCATGAAGCTTGGTGCCGTTGAAAGAACACGGCTTGGGTGGACATCCTTTCCCGTGACAACATCTCGTTCCAGAAATCACAGACCTGTACTTCAGCCTTTCTGTGTGTTTCCTCCTCCAGCAGAACACAACTGTGACCACTGGGAGAGAGCCATCAAAGCAAGCAGACCACGCACTTGTCCTGGGCCCCCAGACACCTGTTCGCCGGGACCCATTGGCTCCTGTGAGTGACTCTTCTTTCGTGGAGACCTATTTGAAAACAGGGTCTAAAAGTCCCCCTGTAAGACATCTCTGCCAAACAAACCACGTTTTGGTCCCTTTCCCAACTGTGTGACGGCCACCAGCCCGTGTGTCTGGGATAGTCATTCATTCTGACGCACGGAGGCCTGGCTGTGTCGACTCATTTTCTAGCAAGAGGATGAAACCTTGTTGTCTAGGGAACGGGATAGGAGTAGAGGGGTTTGGGAAGTGGGAATTTTATTCTTGCTCCGACGCTAATTCTCCCGCGACCTCAGCCAAGCCCTATGAATTGTTTCTATCTGCAGAGTGAAGATAATGGACAGGCCCTCCCCTCCCCCAGGAGAGTCCTGGGGATTAATTAGGCAGCTCATTTGAGATTCAAAGTGCTGGGAGCCCACAGGAAAAGTGACTGGAGAACAAAGGGGGCTCACACTCGTGCTAGCAGCCAGGGACCACACCAAAGACACTCTCAGGGATCCATTTGGTGGCACACCCGTATTTGTTAATTAACTGGGATGAGGAAGTCATTATGGCCAGGAGGGGTTAATGGAAAGGTTGAACTTGCTCAAATTGCCCCATAGAGCTGTAAATCGAGGGCTCCTTTGTTCTGAAAGAGGGCCGGGCCCTCCAGCCTCCAGCTAACCAGCACCTTCTAGGAACCCCAAGGAAGTCCTTGGGAGCTTGAACAGCTTTTCAATGGAAGGTGAATCCAGTTCTCCCTGTCAGAAGGAAAAACTCTTCTTCAAAAAAATAAAAAGGAAGAGCAGAAGCTAACCAGTACTCCTCCCGTCATCCTTTCACAGAAACGTTCCCTCTGGCACTCACTGCGGCACAGTGTGAGCCCTCGCTCACACGCACACACTCAGGCTTGCACAATCGTGTGCACACCCACACATATGCACACTCACACACCCCTGCTCACATTCATGCACACGCACACTCACGCACTCACATGTACATGCACTCACACATACAGCCCATGCTCACACTCATGCACGCGCTCGCAAGGCGAACTCACATGCACCCATGCTCGCTCACACTTATGAACGGTGAAGCACACTCGCACACTCATACTTGTACTCATACATGCCAACGCACACACGTGCTCACGTGTTCACACACGCACACTTATACACTCACGTACACGCGCTCACGTGCCCACGGTCACGACTCACACGCACATGCTCACGCTCACACTCACACACCTGTTTACACTCATGCTCACACACGCATACACAAACTCACACAGATATGCTCACGCGCACAGACATGCTCACACATCCACACACACTCAGATAAGGAGTCTAGCAAGAAACCAGAAGAACACACTGGGAGGATCCCTAAAAGTCCTCGGCCAGCCTGGGCCAGGGGGCAAATGTGAAGGATGAAGGACGCCGCGGAAGAATGAAACAGATCTGGAATTTGTGGAGCGCGGTCAGCTTTGCAAGAGAAGCCTGGAGGAATCCAAACCAGTTGGGAGAGTTACGGATTTTGCTGTTTGCCTTTTTGTTGAAGGCAGGTATCTTTGCAGGGAGGATTTCAGGAGGATTACTGGGGGAGGGAGGGGTACTGATAAAGACCCATAGGACAGCATTCCTGGGCTGGCTCCCACCCACCCCCAGGGGAGCCCGGAGCCCAGGGTGGGTCAGATGCACTCACAACTCAGACTCCTCTAACCAGCTCCTACCGACCGAGGAGCCTGTCTGAGTGGCGCTCAGTATAGACAGCCAGGGTGAAAACCAAGTTCGCGGACACTTCAGGGCCCTGCACTCCGGCTTGCCCCCTCCCCGGAGCCTGGAAGAGGTGTGGGAGAGCGGCAAGGACAACCGACTCTGACGCAGGACGGAAATATATGGGGAGAAGCCCGTTCCAGGAGAAGGAAAAGCGTGTCCTTCTCCATCGTTCCTCTGGCTTCTCCGGTCCCGGAAGGCAGCACCAGCATCTTCACAAGGAAGACACACGCACCCCGGCTAATCACGCAGACGGCTCTGGTCCCGAGGCCGCTTTCACCCAGAGGACGTTTTCTGTCTGCACCAGAGAGCTCAGCTCTCCAGAGAGGAAAGACTGTTTTCAGAATTACTGCCCCCGGCAGAAGGACACAGAGCTGGGGGTACTGTTCACCTCTCTGGTCTTGGAATTTCTGAGTCCGGAGCAGCCAGACGGGTCAGGTGTAGGGGTGTAGAGGGGATGCACCTGCCTGTTTAGGGCAAATGAGGTATTGCTGGACCAGCCTCCGTGTCTCAGGATGGGAAGGGCTGGGCAGAGATCCTTGGGGGAGGCTGACTTTCCCAGAGAGGATCACGGGAAGCCACATTTCAGGGCTCCCTTCCTCCTTCCAGCTCAGCAAGACCAGAGAATGCAAACTTAAAGACTTAGAAAAAACAAATCTCTAGAGGAAGGGGTACCCTGTGGGACAGCATGACTTGTGCAAACGTAAACACGGAAGTTGTCTAACTTTAGAAAGTGGTTAGGCCCTCCCAGGGTCTCAGGATCCCATCCCTGCCACCAACCGTCCTGGCTCACTTACCATCTATCTCTTCTGTTTTGTCCTTGGCCCTTGGATCAGCAGCCATGGGAAAGGGGAGCAGAATCCTCCTACATCCAAACCCAAATACAGCCCCAAGGGGTACTGAAGGAGGTTGAGAAAAGGGCAGAAGCAGGCGGGCCCGTTGGACCTCTCCTCACCCAGCCCAAGGCAGGTGCAGACCCTCCCCGTTCCCGAGGAACTACACATCCTTACTGTTCTTAACTCAGAAGACACGGGGGCCCCAGAGAATGGGAACCAGCTAAGTCTAGTCCTGCCCCTCTCACCCTGGACCTGTCCTGTTCGTCCACCACTGCCCCACACCTTGTCCAGCCATGGTCAGCGCTCACTGCCTCCCTTCTCCCGCTTACGTAATATAGAACTCGTATTACTCATATTCAGTGAATGTGTGTGCTTTTCCCTGTGAGCCTGTGTCTGTTAGCCAGGGCCCCCGAGAGGGGTGAGGACAACATTTCCCTGTCCTGCCCCTGCCGCGGGTGCGAGCCGCTCCCTCGCAGACCTCCCGGGCTCCTTATGTTCCTCAACATGGGAAGCTCAGGGCTCCGCAGGCCCTGGCCTTCCGGGTGCTGCCTGCCCTCAAGAGAGAGTCCTGGGGGGCTCACCGTGTCTGAGTCAGCCTCAGTGGGACCCGGGAGCAGACTCAGAACCCTTGGCTGCCCGACTCTGGAGGCCGTGCCGGAGGACCCTCCCCCTTCCACTTCCTTCGCCAGCTCTTCCCGCGCCGCTCTGTAAGTCAAGGAAGGACTGAGAACCACTTTTCCGGAAGAACATTAAAAACAACACCGTAGCCCTCTCATAAAGTTTTCTCACCTCCAGAAGTGTTCAGGCAGGTGACTTGGAGGCCCGATGGCTGGGCCCAGTGCCCAAGACTCGCTATGGACCCCAGGAAGTTCTGAGTCCTGTGCGGGTCAGCGTGTTCACCTGTAAACCCGCGGGGGTATGAGTACCTCCTTCTTACGGCTGCTGTGCCTACAAAAGCGGGAAGTACCCACAGACCCGAACTCCTGCCCTTCACCCCCACCCAGGTAACAGGGGAGTGCGAGGGCAGAACGTCAGACAAGCAGTCACGGACGATGTCCCAGGACTTTGATCTCTGACATCTTAGGATTATTTTTACCTCCAGCAAGAAGAATAGCATCAGATTTCCATTCTGCAAACACGGGTGACTGTAGTACTGGATCTTAGTCCCTTTTCCTCTTATGTTAGTATTTTGACATGGAGCTGTCAGCCTTGCGAGGTGGGACTGAGACAGGAGGTCAGGTAGAGAAGGCACAGTGACCCAGCAGACGGCTGTGTCCCCCAGATTTGGTAATACAGGGACAGCCTGTCCTCAGCCACATCAGACAGAACGAGGTCCTGATCTCTTAAAGGAATTTACGAAGGGTCTGAGCTTCGTTCTGTTGCTATGACCAGAGTGGAGGGGATGGGCACTGAGGGGTGACAAGGGACGGGTGGCTTCGCCAGGCGGGGATGCAGCTGAGAGCCAGGGCCCCGCCAATGGAGGAGAGAGCAGGGCTTAGCTAACCCGTGGAGGGAACGGGCTGGCCCCTCCTATCAGTGCTGCTGGATAAAACGCGGGCGTCCGGGTAAGTGTGAGTGTCGATGCACAGCCAGCAGGAGTTTAGTTAAGCACGTCCAAGGGTTACATGTTGTGTATCTACCCCATCCAATCAGTTTTGTTTCTCCCGAGAATCATTAACCCCTAGAGACTGTGAGACTGTGGGGCTCTCATGTCCAACGTCTGCTGTTGTCTAGGGGCTGGAGACCTACCGAACTGCGGATGTTGCTGTTTGAGTCCAAATGCTGTCTGCCGGCAGAATTCCCGCCTCCTGGTTTTTAATCTCAGAACCTTCAACTGATTAGACGAGGCCCACCCACATGGAGGAAGATAAACTGTTTTATTCAAAATCTACTGATTTAAATGCTAATCTCATCTTAAAAATACATTCACAGAGACATCTAGAATAATGCTGGACCAGAGGTCTGGGCACTGTAGCACAGCTAAGTTGACACATGGAATTAATTATCACATTAGGAAAGACAGCTCGCCGAGCTCCGTGTTTGAAAATCTAGTGACTTCGCAGCGATTTGCAGCACATTCGTGGGAATCTAATCCCAGACATGTTGAGTCATAAAGAAAAACAGCAAACATACGGTGCAGCTATCAGAAGTGCTCCGGGCATATGCCTCGTGGATGAGGAAATCTGTTTTTTTTAAAGAATTGGTCACCTAGAGATGTTTTGTTTTGCTTTGCTTTTTCCTTCTTCTTCTTTGTTTGAAAGGGCAGAGCTTTCTGGAGCCAGCTGAAATTTGAAGTCTCTGGATCACTGTTTCTGACCTGTTTCTGACCGTTTCTGACCGTTTTCTAACTTTCTGCAGTTGGTGCTCCCTTCAAACACGAGTGTGAAAACTCGCGTCTACAATTTTCTCTCCTCCCGCACCTTTTTTAAGCCTGAAGGACCTAACCCCCTCGAGACTGTGTCACTGCTTTAGCCCGTGTCAAGCCTACGCGCACGCGGACTGGGTCCCGGGGTTCCGCGGGGCCGCCTGGGGAGGCCCGTCCCCCCGGGGCCGCGACTCTGCGGACGCGCACAGCCAGCTCCTGCCGGACATCTCCCGTCCCCGCGTCACCCTTGGCCGCGGGAAGCTCCGTGGAGCACGGGGGGCTCCCGGGTCGCAGCTGGCCGCGTGACAGAGTCACCCCGGAGGTCTGCCCAGTCTGAAGGAGCTCGTGGGGACCCGCCGAACCGGGCGGTGACGCCGCCTCCCAGGGTGGCCGTCCCCTCGGAGCTGTGCCGCTGGATCCCCTGCTGCAGTCCTCAGCCCTCCCGTAACAGAACCGCCCGTTTATCCGTGTGCTTCTGCGGCGGTCGGGATGCCTTCAGCGGCGCCCGCCGACCGCCGTTCTCGCTGCTTGGAACGCCGTGTTCGTACCACCGTCCCAATAAAAGGTGCAGCTACAGTCTTCGGTGGTGGCGTTTATTTGGGGTTGTTGCTGTGTGCCTGGTCGAAGAGCAGGGGCAGTGAAGCCATCCTGTCCCCGCGGCCTGCCTTCCTCTGCGCTCGCAGCCCCCTGCAGGCTTCGGGCACTAAGGGTCTATTTTAAAATAAAGGTTTTATGAATATTCAGGTATAACGGCCATGCAGGCAAATGTCAGCGTTGAGAATAATATGTTTGTCGTTTAGAAATAAGAGGCTGCCAGGTCCACAGACGATTTCCCTTAAAAAGGTAGTTTATTAAGGTGCCAGGGAAGAAGGCCTGGGTCAGCCAGAGGGCGACGGGCCAGGGAACCCAGGGAACCCAAGGAACCCAGGGGCCCAAGCCTAGATTGCCATGTGCCTGGGAAGGATGGGGAGAGGCAGGGTTTGCAGGCCTAGAATGGCGAGTTTGAATAATTTCAGGGGCTCCGGGTGGGAGGCTGTCCCTGGTTGTCTGGTACTTGGCCCTGGGCCATGGGATGGGGGTAGGGTTACTGGCTGAAGAGGGACCCACCCATGAAGAGGGTGCTGGAGTGTGGGCTCTGGAGTGGTTGGCGATGTTTATTATATGTAGGAGGTGGGGAGGACTGTTAAAGCATGAAAATAGAGAAAATGGAAAGGCACAGTGAATACAAGGTCAACGACAACATCACTGATGCCGTCTAACGGGGGCCTTCTGGGTCACCTCCCGCTTCACGCCACACACTGCCACTCTCCACCCTCTCTCCGACGCCTGACTTCCGCTCCTCAGCCACCAGCAATGGAAGAAGCCAGCTTTCCTTGACCTACATGGCTTCCTACATGGCTGGCCTTGCACGTTGTGGCCGCCTAACGATCGTGGACCGTGAGTCTGAACTGATCTCCACCCGCCTCCAACACACACAGTGTATTTATTTGGACCAGGGTGAAAAGCAAACTGTTCCAGCATTGTACCTTTTGAGAATTTGTTTCCATTGCGCACTGAACACTGGCTATGACCGTGCGGGCGCTTTGCACATGTTATTCCTAACGCAGACCTCCCTGGGAATGACCATCTACATACTCATCCTGGAATTAAAGCCTTAAGTAGGCTATCAGATCATAAACCCTCACCTTTATGGTTCCAAAGCCCATGTCACATTAACTTGATATGCAGAAATGTTCTGCTCATTATATCAAAATATATCTTTAAAAATCTTCAAACTAAATGACTCTTGGGGGATACAGTGTTGTGTGAAAATGGGAGGGAAGACTTACCTGCAGAGCTTACGCGGAGCGGGCTGTCCCCAGCACGTGTGGGTCCAAACGGCACCATCCCCTGTTCTGTCAACCTGGTCACAGTTTTGGGCTCGTGTAGGTGTAGGCTGACCCGTCTGTCACCTGCTAGAGGTATCAAGGGCATCTGGGAGAGTTTATATGGGCTGAGTCTAGGAATCCCTTTGTCTCATCTAATGTTTGTTGACCCTGCAGAGGCAGATAACAAACCCTTTGAGGGCGTTCTAGCCCACATGCAGGTGTGTGGTAACTAGAACCATGTCGTCGTGCCTGTTCTGATGTGATGCGACAGGCAGCGGACTAGAAAGCATGAATAGCCACGACAATAGAAACAATATTAAGAGTCATAATAATAAGAGATAAAGTCCAATTCTGTGTGTATGTATTAAAGGTACTCCTGGAATGGTTCTCTAATGATTACGACACTGTCAACAAAATGAACTGAGGTACTATTCTGCTTAATAAAGCATGGAATGTTATTCCACGTAAGCAAGATTTCAACCATTATGTATGTTTACAATATACTTAATGATGGTATTTTAATTGCTATCAGACCATAAGGTATGAATTGTGATATATTATTGGGCCTGAGACCTTCTGTTTAGCAATATAATTGGTATGAATTATTACCCCGTGTTCAAACACTGCCCAACCTTATTGCTTTTTTAAAAAATGCTTTATGAGTGGTCTCTAAAAACTACTATCAAAATGTTTATAGTGGGTTAAAATGATTTAAAGTGTATTTTCTAGAGTGGAAAAATATATTACTATTCGTAAATTGTGGTACCTAATTTAGTAGAATTATGCTTCCATAAATCTACCCCATAAATGCAACAACCAATTAAACTCTTATATTTGTAAATGAACATCCCATATAAACATTACATAAGTTGGACAAAAAGTCTGTTATGAATTCCTCAGTCTAGGAGGACAGATAAATTTCTGTCAAAATTCTATTGCTGTCAATTTCCAGCGAGACATCAAACCCGGCTCCTGTCACGATAAAGGGCATCAGGTTATTATATAATAACATTCTGCAGTGGGACACATTTCACTCCTGGCTATCACTCTGCACTGCCAATTTTTTTTCAAACTTTTAAATGTATATCTTTAGCTAGAAGTTAATAGGGTTTATTTTTATGCTTATTCTCATCAGGAAATTTTCAAAAAAAAAAAAGAAAAAAAAACATTAAATTAGCTGGAAAAAAACAACAACTGTGTTCCGAGTAAAAGTTCAGTGTAATTTCATTACATTTTTCAAATTGTTTTTAGCTGCACATAAAAAAGCCATGTAATGCAGATGAAAGCAATTATATTTCTATTTATGGTGCAATGGTAAATTCTCTGCAATGCTCATGGTTTCCCAAAACAGTAGCACTGCTTTCAAAAAACTAAAAATATATTCTCTCTCCCCATTCCACTTCCTTTACATCTTATTCATAAGCAATGACTTTATCAAACAGACTCTACTACAATGTTCTAGCCATGTGAGTTACAAAGATACGCATATAGCATGGGGTTGTAACATGCTGAGTTACAGATGGTAAAGAATTACCTTTGTAGTCCGTTCACTTTCCCTAAGTACTGGAGACCCCTGGGCAGCTCCATTATTGTGTTTCCAGTAAGTTTTCTAAAATCCAGCATGCTTTGTAAAACTTTAAAGATGAGTTTTTCAAAGGCTGTCTTATTAGCTGCCTATAATACATACCTATTACCTGTTCTAATTTGTCCCGTCACTTTTCAGATTAAAAAAAAAAAAAAAAAAAAACACCTCTTTATACCTAAAATATTTTGTATGCTTTGACAGCAGCACAATGTAATCTGGATGTATGTAGTTTACCCGATCGTTACAATGGCTGAAGAAGACCTTGATGTCTTCTCATAGAAAATATTAAAGGTGAATAAACCTATGCATTCATTTCCATTGTTGCTTCACAAGAGGGATGCATCGAATGTGTCTCTGCTTCGCTTTGAATTAGTCATGGGCAGATAGCCGGCGTATCTGCTGGCTGCCTTGCCCGACAGCCCCGGGGAACACGTGCGGCTTCAAAGCAAGGTGCGTGAGCTCACCCACATGACATCTTCCTGATGTCACCACTTAGCTTCTAAAGTCTAAAGGGAATGAAAGAGAATGAAACCATGGATAAATCCCAAGGGAGGGATCAAAGCTCTACAGAAAAAGGAAATAAAACCAAATTCAATTTGAGGTTTTGATCTTTTAAGATTTCAGCAAACAAAGGGGCTTGAGGTCCATGATCTCAAACAATTGACTGAAAAGTGTATGAATTCTGCCACATTCTGAAGAAAGGTTTTCTTTACCGGACCTATTTTTGGGAATCTGTTCAACTGAATTTAATCAAACTGGGTCTTGAGTGGTAACAAGAGAAATAGTGCTACCCAACAGAGTCCCTATTATGGTTCATCAACATTACCGTTGAATAAAATCACCAATCTTCATATCACAAAAGGAATTTTTTGATACCTTTTTATGTAAGTCGGTTTTACATGTGTGTGGGTTGTGGGGGAAATAGTTCTCCAGAAAACTTTGCAATTGGTGAACTGCTGTCGTTCCCTTGGGTGTAGAAGCTGTTATAAAAAGATAACATTCTATATTTTAAAAAGCAAGAAAAATTCCCTGACAGAAGAGAAGAGACGCCACGGGAAATCCACATAGAAATTGCTTCAGTGCCTGAAGGCTGTCAAGGGTCGGGAAGGAGGGAATTTGAGGTGACACTGTCTCATTACTGATATCCAGGAACATTTGCCTTTCAGCCCCATATGAAAACAAACCCTACAAAGACAGAAGACTTAGTGCCAAGAGCATTCACAAGCCAAAAGTTTATCCACAGTGACTCAAAGAAAAACTCATTAAAGGTACAAGTTGCTACGTCTCCCTGTTCTACTCCCGGTAGTTGGCGTTTGGCCCTGGTGAGTCTCCAACCCTACCTATGTTGCTCTCAAGTAGGCTAACTGTTTCAACCAACAACCACAGAAGCTAGTGGTTCCACAGTGTAGACTATTTTAGATTTCTCCGTTACCTCACAGTCTGACACATGTGGACCCCAAGAAGTCATCCTGAGACCAAGGGTCCTTCTTCCCTCTCAGGTCTCCAACCTCCTCATGGCCTGTGGAGGGCTCCTCGGTCAGCCAGTGGGAGGAGGGGAACACAGAGGGCTGGACATGGGGGAGCCGCAGCCTGCCCGAGAGAGGCTCATGTCACTTCTGCTCATATTCCATTGGCCACAACTCAGTTGTGTGATGACTCAACTGGAAGGCAAGACGGGAAATGGCCCTGCTTTCTAACCCAGAGGAAGGGAAAATCATTTGTTCAATTAGCTAGGATCTGTCGCGCTATGAGAGGTAGGGAACTCCCAGCACAAATACCTAAAATCTATTTTCTATTTCCTTGTGTGTTCAGACGTCGCCTAGGGCAATTGACCTTCCACCAACCATGAGCGCAGGACCTCCCTCCACCCAGCCACCAGCCACCCACCTTTCCCCATGTCCCCCCAATAAACTGTCCTTGGCCAGCCTGGGAGCTCATGCAATGAGGATGGGTAGGAGATAAAAGGAGACATGGGAGCATTCTCACTTGCCTGCTGGCTCCTGCTCTGGGTCTGGTGGTAGAACAGCTGCCTTCCTCTTGTGGGAGATTCCCTGCAGGTCTTTTCTCTCACATCTGGGCACACTGATGCCATTCTGTGTCCACTGCTGCCAGCAATACCTCCTGAGCCCTTGGGCATCAGGAGAAATGCCTCTCCTCCCTGAGGTGTCCCTAATCTCCATAGGAGACTCCATCAGGTGGTGCACTTGGCCTCTCCAAGTGTTCATCTAAGGACCAGCAGAAATGACATCACCAGGAGCCCCACCCCCAGACCTGCTGAATCAGAGTCTGCATTTTAACGAGACCCGCAGGTGATCTGTGTGCTCAGGAAAGATTGAGCAACACGCCATGGACTCGTTCGTGCTGGCTCCCTGGTGGGACCATCTCCATCTCTCTCATCCTGAAGCTAAGGAAATCATGACTCATGCTTGTCAAACCATCTTCTATACTCATTGGCAGAATGATGTCACCAAAGATTTCCTCCAGGTAAAACCAGGTGCTAAGAGTTGTAATTTGCCCTAGACCAGGAACCTGGTCACTCACTCCCTCTGCTGTCCTAGAAAGCCCTCCGTTCTTAACACCAGATGTCTTCAGAGATGCAAGTACCCACCAACACTCTCTACAAACACGCTCACTCAGGCTGGCTTCAGAGAGGGTCAGCAACGGGAAGACAGGTTCCAAATTGCTTGTTTGTTGCAGGAGCTTTTCAAACCGTCCTTGTCTTCTGTCTCTTGTGCTCACACCTCTGCTCTGCTCTGGGGCACCATGATACCCTCACAGGTGACTTTTAAGTATGTCACTAGTTTTTGGTTTTTAGCACAACCTCAGTATCTAAAGAGCACAGATGATGCTTGAACGAGGGGGTTAAGGGTACCCATCCCTGTACATAGTTGAAAACCCACGTATATTTTTGACTCCCCCAAAAACTTACCCACTAATGGCTTACTGCTAACTAGAAGCTTTACTGATAAGAGTCAATTAACATATTCGGTATGGTATATGTATCGTAAACTATATTCTTACAATAAAGTAAGTAAATAAAATATTAAGAAAATCGTAAAAGAAGATGTATTTATAGTACTGCACGCTCTTTATCAAAAAATGTCTGGGGGCGTCTGGGTGGCTCAGTTGGTTAAGTATCCAACTCTGGTCTTGATCTCAGGGTCGTGAGTTCAAGCCCTGCATTGGGCTCTGTTTGGGTGTGGATCGTACTTAAACAAACAAGCAAGAAAACATCCGCACACAAGGCAACCTGTGTTGTTCAAGGGACAACTATAGTTTGCCTTATGCTTTAAGTCACACTGATATTTTCATTTATGACTATTCCCGGTTCAAAATTTCAATCTTCCATGTGTTTACAGAATTTTACATTATACTTAACACTGAATTGGTTTGGATTTCCATCTCTTAAATCAAGGATAAGCCTTACCATGGCTCCTGCCAAGCCATTAATGCCAGGTGAAATGAAGCGAAAACCAATTTGCTCTCGATGAATTGACGTGTGGTCTGTGCTTTTCAGTATCATCTCTTAGTAGGAAGACATAATGGGATCTTTCACCCCGAGAAGCACGCCACTGGAAAACAAGTCAGTGTGAGAAATGCTTCAAAATTTTACAAGTGCCCCTCTAAAGAGCAGACCCTTCCAACTTATACTCCTTGAATGCTTTCTCATAGCCTAGGTTGTCCTTCTTTACCTCCTTCTATGACCCCTTTGTAGTCTCCCCACTTTACTGTCTTTATGAGAGTACAAGTCACATGTCCAAACTGTGGACTGGGTAATTCATTTGACAACGGTGGCAGCGGTGGGTGGCGACGGTGTCCCCATCCCCTGCCATGGGACTGTGTCAGACCTGCCTGGGACCCACCTGACAATGTGCAACTGGACAATAGTCAAGGCTCCAGGTTCCCCTCTTCAGCAGGTGAGCTGGGGGGCAGCGAGCTATGGAAAGAGAGTGTCATCGCACTCTTTTCCTGGGTTAGTTGTGAGCACGAGAATGACACGGAGTAGTTAATGCGCTCCATCGACATTTTCAACTGTGAAGCAGAACTTATATTTTGGTACCAAAATCATAGAGAAGCTCATTGAGATGAAGATGCTTTGATTTTATGTATGGTTTCCCTGAAGCAAGTTCATTTACTGAAAATTAAACATTTTTCTGAAGCTCCTCCTCTGCATATCTGGCCCTGAGTGTGTGATCCTGTTCACACAGGTACGGTTCCTGCTCCTACGAGGTTACAGTTGGGGAGAAAATCCCTTAGACAAATAATTCCATGTGTAACTATTTAAAATCAGTGTCATCAAGTGTTGTGAAGGCCAAGTGCAGGGTATTGCAGAACTGTAAAGGAAAATCCAATTTACCTAAAGGAGTGATGGAAGTATTTCCTAAAATGGTATTTATATTGGAACATGAATGGGCGGCTATGGGATGAGAAGACGAGTCTGTCACTTAGAGGCCATGCAGAAAGTAGAAAACCTCGGGAGCGGGAGAGAAAGCAGATGTAGGCGTTCTGTGAAATGACCCCTCCCATCCAAGTGCGCACAGTCCTCCGCCTCTCCCTCCACTACGGCACGGGCCGGTTGGTATCACAATCTCCAATCTTCCCACTAAATCACCTGGGTTTAAAAGACCCTGGTATTCCTCAGACTCCAGTCTTTGGTTCAGCAGATGCAGCAACCCATGACTGATGGATGAACAAATGATACATAAATGAATGAACACCAGTGAAACTGTTTTCACGGTAGAAGACCGTAGACCCTGATATCCTTCTGCTCCTTCCCAAGTCCCTAAAAATAATATAAATCTTAAATCATGATATAGGGCTTTTGATGAACTAGAAAATGGGAGAAATTCTTAAAACGTAGAATGGAATTTGGGAAGGAAACCACAACCTCAAGTGGGTGAGATAGGATGTGGTGTCAGAATATGTTGCCTCCTGTGGATAAGTCCTGGAACGGGGACGCTGCCATCACCTGTAATGAGCTCGATACGCTCCACAATAAAGGACAAGGGATGTTTTCCTCTACCACATACGTCGGTATCAAGTGCAATGGTACTTGTGGATGTAGTGTGCGAACCGTGCAGACCTTGGTTATCTGGAGTTATTGCTTTGTTACTTAACCCTCCATGGATCTTTAAAGAACAAAAGAATACTTAACTTCTGCTTTTCTTAGATCATCTCAGACAGTCCTGAGGTAAAGGAAGAAAAAGAAGAAATACATGTCCTGTTTGTTACTCTGTTTTACCTCAGGAAAGACAGAACTAATGGCCAGTCCCTCTGATGTGCAGAGAGTAGGAGTCTGGTATCCACTCATTCACACAGGGCCCTAGATGGGGCTAGAGGGATCCAGGCTCTGTGTTGGCTGAGTGGGTTAGCCTGCCTTTTTTTTTTTTTTCCCTCTCTAATGTGAGATGTGTTTGAGCATGTGCGTGCACCTGTGTGTGTGTGTGTGTGTGTGTGTGTGTGTGTGTGTGTTGGGGACAGGGAAGGGAGAGGAGAGGATGTCTAGTAAATTCCTAAGTGATTATTTTAAAATGCTATGAGTCTTATCATAGGATAATTGACATTTAAAAAAAAAAGAGAGAGAGAGAGATGGAAGAGCTAAGCTTGTTTTGTCCGGAACAGGAAGTATAAAAGTGATGGTAGACCCCAAAGGAGGAGATGTGTCAGACAGAAGAATGAACCGCATTCGAGGCAACAAAATCAATGTTAAGAATATATACCTAAGTTAAAAACAAACAAACAAACAAGAACGTGTCTTCAAGGATTAACTGTGCTAGAAACGTGAGCCCACCATCTTCAGAGTGGCCGTTGACACTTATCCCCCAGACGTGGTGTTTCCTTTTGAGTGATGAATATAAAAATCATTTGGAATTGGTAATCAAGCCCCTCCTTACTGATGTGACAGTGTTAGACCTTGCCTCGGGCGAGCCCAAGGAAAAAAGACAAAGAAACACAAGGAATTCAGAGTGCCAAAGCTTATCAAAGTCAAAATGGTATCTTTCTAAAATGGCAAGGAAGGTTGAAAAGATGATTTAATGGGAAAGAACATCTAACCTGACCAAGCGGGGAATTCAGAAGCAAAGGGGAGGCTCCAAAGCATGCCCTGCTTTCATGTCTGTGAGGGTGCCAGCGGGCCCTTGGAAATCTAAAATCGTGGCAAGAACTGTAAAGTGGGTATTTAAAGAATTAGAGTGTGAGTGTGCGTAAAATCTAGGCAGATCCCGAGCTTGAAGCGGTTGAGAAGGCCCAGAGCTGCTGCCCCGCCGCACACATCAAACACAGAGAGTGTTACTAAAACCGACACCAAACCAGACAGACAGCACACTTGTTTTTTTTTTTAAGTAATTTATGATCTGTTTGTTTCGTCTATAGTAATCTTGCCCCCTGATTATCCTGAGGGCGTAGAAAACCAGAGTGAGGGAGTTCTTAAGTAAGATTTCCAAAGGGAATACATTAGCTCATTGAAACAACCCATCAGTACTTTTGAGCACTTGCCTTGTGGCACGCTTACGGTGGTCCCGGGTTTACAGAAGCAATACAAGAAGTCCAGAGCCCCAGGTCTCGAGTGTCTAAGAGTCCGGACCATGGAAAAAAAGAAACAGTGGCCGTCATGCCGAAAGTGTGAAAACCCACCTGTTCTGAGAACAGGAGAGGAGAGGATGGAAAATTAATTATAAAACACGGGGGAGAGGAAGGTGCCTCCCCACTTGGCCTTACACCGTCAAAATAGGGAAAGAGCAGGAATAAGTGAAGGCTGATGAGACGGGTCAGTGTAGAAAGCCTCGCAGGAGACCTGCAAATACTCTTAGATTTTGTGCGGCAGATGTAAAATACTGTCCCTGGGCATCAGCAACTGGGGAAATGCACCAACATGGAACAAAGGAGCCAATGATTTGATGTCACCTCGGGGGTTTTTTGTGTTTTACCGCGACCTGCAGTAGTTCCCTTCACTCCTTCATTTTACCCCACCAGGGCACCCACTGGGCTTCTCTGGGTTCCCAGGCAGCCACAAAAATGCTCTTTCTGACCAGATGGGAGTCCGAGGCCAGCGGAGAATGGGACAGGCATTACAGCCGCCGTGGATCAGCCCAGCATGAGGGGAGCCGGGTCACCCCGCGCCTCGCTGCAGGCACCAGACGGTGGTCCTCGGGTGTACACCTTACTTTGAATCAGCTCTGGGTCCCTACCAGCCTGTTTCCATGAAGTCATTTCTTCTTCATCATCCACGAAGATGTCTGCCCACAAGCTGTGGTCAAAGCACCAAGGACAGAAAGCCCTCAAAAGGAGAAAATAAAACACATCAGAGCCAGCCCGCATAGTTTCCATGTCACAATCCCCACAGACTGACATTCCGTTCTCGTCGATGAGGAAACAATATAATGTACATTCCTGTCACCATGGCTATTAATAACTTGGATGACTTCCAGAACCACACGGGTACAAGGGAATATTCCGTCCTCAGTAATCACATCACTGTTTGGATGTTTTCTTTCTGAGACCATGCCTCTGTCTCCTGCCTGCCACGTGTGAAGGTTCTAATTTTCCAGTCACACATAAGCCCTGATTAGTGGTGATAAGGCAGTAAGTGGGACCAAATTTTTTTTAAGCGACTTAGAAAACCACAAAGGACTCTGAGTCCCAAAACACTCTATTAGCACTTTCCAGTCCTATTTTAGAAAAACCAATGGGGAAAATGTAAGATGGGGTGGGTTGGGAAGGTTTTTCATCAAAGTGTAGCTATAATTTTAAGTAGGAGTTTTGTATTTAAACCCCCTAACAGCAAGCATGATTAAGAGAAGCTTGGCTCTACTGTTTACAGCAGACTTTGATTAAATACAAACAAGCTAATGGAACAAAAGAGAGAGAGAGAGAGAGAGAGCTTCTAGAACCTCCTGTGGTCTTTCCTCAGAAGAACCATCCCAGAGGGAAAACAGAAGGAAGCATGGAGCTGGCCATCTGTCTCTCCCCTTCCCTCCAATTTTCCTCCATCCTAGGTCGGTCTGTACAATTTGCCTGCTCTAACCTATCTTTTGAGTTTCAGCTTTTCAAAAAGCAGGTACACACCAACCTCCTATATATTCAACATCGATCACTGTGGGCCTTCTTAACGTCAAGGAATAATAAGATCCATGATTGCACTGTGACCCCCCTGAGAGGGTTTTTTTTTTGTTTTTTGTTTTGTTTTGTTTTTTCGAAGTGAGGAAGCCTGGGTCTGCACTTTCCTCTGGACCGTTGACACCAGGCGGCCGGGAGCATGGGGGTGGGATGGCAGGGAGAGGGGTCAGGTAGTCACGTACTCTTAGGGGCTCCTTTCCCACACTCTTCCTCCCGCTCCCTCCTGTCCCTGCTTCTATAAAAAGAGTGAGCCCACGGCACGCATCACATAAACCAGCAGCAGAAAAACAAGAAGAATTCATCTGTCGAGAGGAAAAAAGAGAATACATTATGGCTGCGGGATAGCTCCGGCCAAGTGAGGAAGGAGAAGGAGATGGGCAGTCATGGGACCTTGTTTCAGACGGTCTCGCTCTGAGCCCAGGGAAGAGGTGCAGAGGGTCTGAGTGGCAGAGCGTGATGGGGAGCAAAAATGACACCCCTGTCGGCAGCCCCTGACAGGTGGCACTTGGGGATAAGCCCAGGTAAGCAGACAAGTAAGGCTAAGGGAGGCGAAGTTGGTGTCTTTTCACAACTTTTCACAACTCGGAGAAGAATTGTGGGAAAGCTGGTTCTGACAGAAAATAGTTCTTATATTTAAGAAGGAGGTTCATGAGTGTGTCCTAGTTTGGCTGCAGATTTACCTCCTCTCCTCCTCGTCCTTCTCCTTCGTCTTCCTCCTACTCTCCTCCCTTTCCTCCTCCTTCAGACGGCATGAGGTAAGAGTTAAGTTTCATCACCTACTGCGTAACATTCATTCAAAATGAACTTTCTGGGGCCCCTGGACGGCTCAGCTGCTTTCAGCTCAGGTCATGATCTCAGGGTTGTGGGATCGAGCTCCACATCGAACCCTATGTCGATCCCCACACTGGGGCTCTGCCCTCAGCACAGAGTCTGCTTGGGATTCTTTCCCTCTCCCTTTGCCCCTCCCCCTGCTTGCTCTCTCTCTCTCTCTCTCTCTGTGTGTGTCCTTCAAATAAATAAATAAAACCTTAAAAAATAATGAACTTTCTAATTTCAAGAATTTGAATGAAATGAATGAATTAAATGAAAAGTAATAACATATACTACAATGAGATGTTCATAGGTTTACCAGTACAATTAACATATCATATATAATGTGTAAGAATAAAATAATTGATAAAATAATTAATTATTAATTACTTGAATTAATTCATATTGAATTAAAGTGAAATGTCTCCTCTGCCCTTCCTTTTTGCCTGACAAAGATGCCAGGCCATACATGACCGTTTATTTGCAGGTGTGCCGCTGTGAGATCTTGTAGCACGCGTGAGGTGGCCTTACACCACGGACATTTTGCTCGAAGGTTAAAATGTATGCCTTACACCCTAAAGAAACCAGTAAAATAACAAATTAGTCATAAATGTTACAGCCAATAAGCCACCATAAGAGATGAAATGGAATCACAAAAAAAAAAATATTCAGATTACAAGAAGGCAGGCAAAAAGGAAAAATGGAAAAAAAAGAACAGATGAGACAAACAGAGAACACGTTGAGGGATGGTTAACTTAAACCTTATCATATCAATAATCATAGTTCATGGAAATGCTCTAAACACCTCAATTAAAAGATAGAGATTATCACGTTAGACAATAAAAATGTTGAGATCCAACCCCATACTGCATTTTAAAAATCCACTTTAAAAACAGACACAAGGGGTGCTGGGCTGGTTGGCTGAGCACCAACTCCTGAGCCTAGCCCAGGTCTTGATCTCCAGGCTGTGAAGTCAGGCCCCACACTGAGCTCTGCACTGGGCGGGGAGCCTACTAAAGAAAAAAAGAAAAAAAAAATAGACACATAAAAAGTTAAAAGTAACACTATGGAAGTATATCATGCTAAAACTCACAGAAGTAAAACTAAAGTAACCACATTAATACCACACAAAATAGATTTCAGAGCAAAGAATACCAAAGGTAAAGTCATTTTGTGAAAGACCCTATTCATTAAGAGTATATGATAATTCTTGGGGTGTCTGGCTGGTTCACTGGGATATAATAAACCATCATCTATAACAGAGGATTTATTTTAGATATTTAACCTCAGGCTACTGTAGGCGCTGGGAAAACACTCAGTGGAAGCCACTTCCCTGCGTTCGGGGGCTGCAGCTTGAAGTCAGCAGAGCAGACGGGAAAGGAAATGAAGTGGGGACAACAGGACCTCCTGAACCAGCCGGGGTGGGAGGCCTCACAAGGATAGACTGGAAACTTTCCCTTTCTCACGGCCCCCAATTCTCCACCTTTAATGGCGGAGATGTCCTTCAGGAGAAATTCATCCCTTTGTCATGTAAAAAAAAAATGTGGCGCCTGGGTGGCTCAGCTGGTTCAGTGTCTGTCTCTTGGTGTGATCTCAGGGCCATGAGCTTGAGCCTCACATCTGGCTCTGCACTGAGTGTGGAGTCTCCCTGACATTCTCTCCCTCTCCCTCCACCCTCCCACTCGCGCTCTCTCTCTCAAATGCATAAATAAATAAATAAGTGATAGAGATAGTCTTAATCACACATTCACCTTGGTTTCACTTGCAAAGTTATATAAAAAAAAATACCCTCAACAATCAAGAGGCCTGTCTCATTACTGCCCAGCATGTACCTTACACTCCTTTACTCATCACTGATTTTTCTCGACTCTTCCAAAGGCCGACTCTAATGCTCCCTGAGCAGACAAGCCGCCAAGTGCAGTGTAATGATTTTGTAATTTTTTATATGCTGTGCAGTGATGTTTATGGTCCTGTGGGGCTAGAACTACGTGTTTTACTTCCAGTATTATTTAGAAGGTGAAAACTCAGTAGACACTTTCCGTGTGACTGACTGGCTAAAGGTTCTGAAAATTCTAGTTGGGTTTACACAGCAATCTTCTTTCCTACTGTCATTTGAGCAATTGTCAAATTTAGTTTGACTTCTGCATCTATGGAACCAATGGGATTTATTTAAAGTAATATGGGGAGTTTTCTAGATCAATATTGCTAAGTGTTCATTATCAAGAATTCCCTGGACACCACCTGCAAGTCTGAATTGTCGAGCTGAGGAAGCTAATTGGTTTCTTCCAAGTTCCTTGAATCTATACTGACATTTTCCAAGTGAAACTCCAACCTTAACAGTTCACAAAGGCATTTTATGAGCTCATTACACAACATCGAATAAATGCACCACATCAGAGGTCATTTAGATGTAAGGGTGTGACAAGAAAAGCCAGGACCTTCGAATGACTGGGTCACGGAGGATTTTCTACTCTGACAACAGGTTTACAAAAAAAGTCCTATTGAAGTTACAGTGGAAAGTCAACTGGAAAGACTGAAGACCGAGAGACATATTCTCTATTCTGAAGTGTAGTCACAATAGTTCTCATCATATTAAAAGTATAATTTGCATTTCAGTTAAAGGGCCTGAAATAGGATACATGGTCAGGTTCTCTTTAGCAGGACCCTAACCAGATTTAAGAGGAATCCAGTTCTTCAGCTTGGAAAGGAAAACCGTGGCGTTTGGTCTGATTTAAACTATGAACTGTTACTTTATAAATCTTTTCCCTCATTCACTACGAGTGCTACAAAGGAAGCTTTATTTATTTGATAAAGAATGCTGAAGATGAAAGAGAGAAAGAAAGAAAGAAAGAAAGAAAGAAAAGAAAAAGGAAGGAAGGAAGGAAGGAAGGAAGAAGGAAGGAAGGAAGGGAGGGGGAGGGAGGGAGGAAGAAGGAAGGAAGGAAGAAGGAAAGAAAAGAAAGAAGGAAGGAAAGGCAGGCAATGTTGTTTCTCTAAAAAGTTGATAGTTGGTCTTAACTGCGACCACAGAGCTTACTCTTGAGATCCTTGAATCCTGGACTGAGAATGTTGCAGGTAATAGTCAGTAGCTAAGTCTCAAGGGCTTCAGGACTAGAAGCAAGATCCAAAATACCTGGGGAAGACTATTTCTCTTTATGACCGAGTTGGCACAGTTAGTTAGGTCTGGAATAAACGGGGTTTTGTTTGCTTCATGTTTGGTACAGAGATTCTGTCAAATTGGCTAAGCTGAAATGTTGAGTACTCTTTCCGGAAAAGGACCCTTCGTTCTTAAGGGACTTAATCTTTCTCAGGTGATCATGACCGTTCAAGGGGGACGCTCAGGGCTCTTTCAGCAGCCGCTCATCTGAACGCATCAGGACATCGACTCACACAGACCTTCACGCTCCGAGGCGCCCGGACAACATCCACCCCACCCCCGGGCCGATGCGGTGTGCACCACATCTAGTTCTCTACCCAGATTATGAAAGAGGACTCTGAGGGGACCACAGTCGATGTGAAATGAGTGAACATTTTTTTTTTAAACCAGAAAAGTAAGCAGGAAGGGAAATCTAGATATATATATATATATATATAAAAAAAAGAAGCAATGAATCAAAAAGTGAAAAATCAATCCCTTAGATAAAATATTAGGTAATGGGAAGTTGTTTTATAATTCCTATTGTGAGAAATGATATACGTAAACAAAGTAGACAGAATGATAAAACAAATCCTCAGGTACCCAGAACCCAGCTTCAAAAATCACCAACCCAAGGTTAGCTTGGTTTTATCCCTACCCCATTCACTCTCCTGCCTTATTATTTTGAGAAAAGCCCTAGGTGTCACATCATTTAAGTTTTAAATATTTCAGTACGTATATTTCAGTATGTATCTCTTAAATATATGAAACCATATTTAAATGAAAGAATCACTGTATCATTGTGACACCTAGAAATGAATAATTTCTAATGGGTTCAAATACATAGTTAGTATACAAACTACTAAATATCTCATAAATGTCCCATTTTTAATAGTCTGTTTGAATCACAATCCAAATAAGGGTCACAACAGCAACTGCTGATATATTGTTTAAGTATTTTATGTTTCACTTCCCCTCCATCTGTGTCATGCGTTTCTGAAGTCGTCTCTAGTCTGAAACATAACCTCTTTCTGGAGTCGCACACCCGAAGAAAAATCTATCTCAGCGTCCTCTATTGAATTATAGGATTCAGATCTCTTTATTTGAATTCACACACAGTAAATATCTAGGAACAATTTTCTTTGTCATTGAAAAAAATTTTTCCGGAATATTCTTGTCATCCTATTAGACAATTTCAATCATTTGCTTTCCTCTGGTTTTGAGGTGTGAGGAGAAGATGTGTTCATCTGTTTTCTCAAGAGAAGGAAGTATCATTCCAAAATCAAATAAGGAATTGCGGCAGATGCAATGTTGTGTCTTCACCGAAGCCCATCTCATGACCATAAAGACTTGTGCACATTTTTCTGTGCTCTCTTTACCACGTATTATAATGGCAGAATCCTGACACGTCTAGGGGGCCCGGTTGGCTAAGTGTGTGCTTCTGGCTCATGTCATATCTCGGGTCCTGGGATTGAGCCCCGGGTGGGGCTCCCTGCTCAGTTGGGAGCCTATCTCTCCCTCTGCTCATGTGTTCTCTCTCTCTCTCTCTCTAATAAATAAATAAAATATTGAAAAAGGAAAAATTTAAAGATAAATTTAAAAAAATAATAAAATGGCAGAATCCTGGGTCCCTCACACACACTTGGAAGACGGTTGCCTGACCCACATCAGGCGGGGAAAGAAGTGTCACACCAACTGAGATTCAAGGGGTTTGTCGCTGCCGCATAGTCTAGCTTCATCTGTCCTAACAGAATTTGGGGACCCAAACGTAAATGCAAGCGTACCTTGTTTTAGTGTATGTCACTTGATTGTGTTCGCAGATACTATGTGGGGTTTTTTTGGTTTTGTTTTTGTTTTTGTACAAATGGAAGGTTTGCGGCAACTCTGAGCTGAGCAAGTATACCAATGCCATTTTTCCAACAGTCTCTGCTCATTTTGTGTCTCTGTGTCCCATTGTGGTAATTCTCACAATATTTAAAACTTCTTTATCATGATGATGTTTGCTATGCTGCTCTCTGATCAGTGATTATGACCCTCTGAAACCTCAAGGTGTGGTTAGCATTTTTAGCAGTCAAGTATTTTCTAGTTAAGGAACATACATTGCATTTGTGGATATAATGCTAGCGTGTGCTTACTAGACTACAGTTTAGTGGAAATGCAACTTTTCTATGCACGGGAAACCAAATAAAGGATTTGACTTGCTTTATTGTGATATTCACTTCACCGCCGCGGTCTGGTATGAACCCTGCAATGTGTCTCAGGCGTGCCTGTACACCGTTTGCTGTCTAGATGAGAAAGTTATGAAACCCCTGTTGAAGCAAGACTCCCACTTTCATAATAAATTTACTTATTGATTCATATATTTACCAAATAAATTAAATGAAGCAGATTTTGAAATTGAACAGTAGATATAAGCTATAGGGCTACATATTTTTAATTTTTATTTATTTATTTTATTTATTTTTTTAAAGATTTTATTTATTTATTTGACACACACAGAGAGAAATCACAAGTAGGTGGGGGGGCAGGGGGGTGGGGAAGCAGGCTCTCCACTGAGCAGAGAGCCCAATGCGGGACTCAGTCCCAGGACCCTGAGATCATGACCTGAGCCACCCAGGTGCCCAGGGCTACATATTTTTTTAAAGAAAACAGTAAAATACTTAAACATTTCCAATCGTATTTACTTTAAAATCTACATGTGCATTAGCCATCAATAGATTGAAAGGAAATAAAATGGCTACAGGGAAGAGGGGCCACCACTCCTTTGGCAGATACCGAATCAGCATAGAAGAAAACAGCATAGCTAAATGTTTGATTTGAAAGCAATTATTTTTCAGCATTGTGAGGAGTTTTCAGCCCAATGATCTATTATTATTCTGACACAGACAGCTAAAACCAACTTTCTGTTACACAAGTTCTTCCCCAAATCCGAGAGAATTTATTTAATCCATGCCGGTGGAGTTGCAGAGGCGACGGGCAATAGCTGCAGGACCCGGGGCCATCTGTCATCTCTGAACGGGTTCTCTGGGACAAGTGGTGGTTTCTTTGGGCCACCGGTAGAAGTCAGCCCTCATGCCTGCCAGGGACCAACCCCTGTAAACCTTTCTATATCATTTAATCAAAATCTGTTTTTATTCTCTCTTCTCGATTATGAAGTAGACAAGCCATAGTGATTGAAAGACAACATGCATTTTAGCCAAATGATAAAGTATAAAATCACAGAAACGGAGCGGTGGGAGAGCACGAAGATTTTTAGCTAAGTCCTTTATCGCACTGAAGAAGTTGCTGAGCCACAGAACCCCCAAGAGGCTTACACAAGCCCAGAACACAGGCAGCTGTGCCCAGGACAGCTCTAGACCCAATTTTCTGACTCCTGGCCGAGAGCCCCTTTTGTCTGCCTTTGAATAGAACATCATCTTAATACAATTTGCATATTCTAAAGAAACCGACTTATTACAAATCTGATTTAAATATGTATGGGACTTAGAATGAGCACTCTTGTCACTAATGAACATGGGGAGCCATCTTTTTTTTTAAATGTAGAATAACCTAATAAGAGGCAGATTATTAAAATATAGAATGGATTTTAAAGGTTTTGTTCAAATCTCATCTCTTCGGCTTCAGCTTTCTCCCTTTCTGACTTTAGATAAGTTACTGACATTCTATGAACCTCAGTTTCCTTACTTACCAAATGGGGTCGTAACAAAGTCTTACTGAGTTCCTGGGGCGGCTACAGGTCCTTAGCGCTGAGCAGGCTCTAAGGTCCTTACTGTGTGGCAGAACCAAGTTTCCGTGCATGCTGGTGCTGCTGGAGGTCTTACAAAACCTTCATTTAAGATCTCGGGGCTCACGTAGTGCTATTTTATTACGGTTCAACTTCAAATTTTGTGCATCCTGGCAAACAGTCCCACAATACTCTATTGATTAAACTACTGATGGGAAGACATTTTCCAGTGAAATCGACACTGTATGTTTTCTAGAAACACAAGTCAACCAAACCCTATCTTGCTTTCATGCCAATTTAATTGCCACAGCTAGCTCGACGATTCCATTTTAAACCTAATTGCTTCAAGGTGGCAAGAAACGTATAGAACTTTATTTGTTTAGGCTATTTGAGAGAGGAAATACAGCCTGTCACCAAGCACATTCTATTGATGTGGTAAGTGGTCGCACATTGGGAAAACAGAAACACTTAAAATTGTGTAGCATTAAGCATAGCCCTGGCACGGTGAAGTAGGAGGCAAATGTGACACAGAACTTGAAACCCAGGAGAAACCCACAGTTCCAGTGCAGTGAGACGTCCGTAGGATGTGGCCCATGGGTCAAAGAGCTTCCAAAAAGACACTTGAAACTCTCTCTCTCCAACCCTTCCTTAATCCTCACTTTCCCTTTCTAGTTGCAAGCATGTATTTTTCATATAGAAAGAAAGATACAAAGTTACAAAATACTCTTTCATTCCCCCACTCAAATAAGCACCATATGCCCCGGGGCACTAACGCATAGACTGTGTAGCATTTTAAGATGCTAATACCTATAAATAGGAAATCTGTTTCCTCTTTGAAAACAACACAAATTGGACTTGGTTATGATGCAGAGTTTAGGTAGACGATCATAGGCGTAACGCAGAAGCGTATCAAAGACAAATGTTAGGGGCGCCTGGGCGGCTCAGTGGATTAAGCCTCTGCCTTCGGCTCAGGTCTTGATGTCAGGGTCCTGGGATGGAGCCCCGCATCGGGCTCTCTGCTCAGAGGGGAGCCTGCTTCCTCCTCTCTCTCTGCCTGCCTCTCTGCCTACGTGTGATCTCTGCCTGTCAAATAAATAAATAAAATCTTTAAAAAAATAAAAAGACAAATGTTAGAGTCTGACGTGTAATGGAGGCGCTGGTTTAAGATACTGCTCTGGGATCACTCTAGAATAAGTTTTGCTTTCATACTTCCACATTTTGAATGGTAAAACCGTTCTGGACTGAAAAGAGCTTCAGTGGAAATTTAGTTTTCTCAGAATGTCTTTTTTTTTTTTTTAATTTGTGTGCTTGTGTTTCAGTTTTTGTTGCTGAGTGTGTGTGTGTGTGTGTGTGTGTGTGTACGTGCATGGAAGGTGAGGGACGGGATGCTTGTTCCCTGAGGACCACTGAGTTTGACCCCTCCTTGGCTGCGCTAAGGCAAACTGAGAAAAGTCCAAATGTGTCCAACCACTTGACTTTCCAGGTCAGCTATCGAACCAGATACTACGGGATTCCATCAAAGAGCATATTAGAGATGCCTGGGTTAGGGAAGAAATGTGTGTGGCATTCCTGAAAGCCACGATGGGGTTGAAGTACAGAAGGAAGCTATCATCACCATTGACAGACGCTTGCTGTGTAAGTAACCAGACTCCCTATAAAGAAACGGACGGCCGATTTAAATAAAAATGGAAGCAACCCAAGCAAGACCTAGGAGAGCAGTTACTCTGGTCTTCCCTGCCTGTTTCCACACAGATAAGAATCCTCGTCTCTAATGAAACCGACAGCTCCACTGGCACATAACTCCATGACAGGACATGTGAGCACAAATAGTTGAAATTGCTCAGAGGGAGAAAGTCAAAAGTGCATTGTGCAATCTGACTCTTCGGAATGTCAGTGTGATGCATGAATCACCTGAGAGGCTTTGCCTCAGTCCATTTAAAGACATTATTCAAAGGAAATCTGTCTACACATCACTGCCCAAAAAGGAGACTTTTCTCTTTCAAAATTAAATGAAATCCTCAGCTAATTTCTCAGCAGCAGGTGTCCTGACTACTGAATATGAGCTCATCTACCATGTGTTTAGCCTTCATGGCATCTGAAACTTAGACTCTAGGAAACTCAGATTTGTAAAGAGCATGGTCAAAGAGCAGGAATCTTAGATCCTAGATTGTGCCAAACCACTTCCCAGACAGGTGACCTTGAGCAAGTGCCTTAACCTCACTGAGCTTTCGTTTCCTTCTTTGTTAAGGATTGCCCAAGCCTCTCATCACGCTGGAGTTGTGTGACAGTCACAAGACAATAGTGACTGTAAGGTTTGATGAAGTCTACCTCATAGGGACACTATAATGATTACTATAAGATTTTAGTATCGTATAAGCAGAAGCTTTTGAAATCTACTGAGTAAAGTTTTAGTTGAAGATATTGGAGTAAATGAATCTGTCCGAGAAAGCTCACAGGGCCAGTCAGAAAGAGGCAAAGGGAATAAAAGCCAAGAGGAAGACTAATACTGAGGAAGAAGGCCTGTCCACGAGTAGGAGGAGAGCATGTAGGGTTACTGAAAGTGGTGCTAACAGACACGTCTCATTTATAGAAGAAACAGACCCAGAGATATGATCACAGGCATCACACAACCCGAGGGCAAGTAGGAAGATCATCACTGCATTGACATCTTTAGGTTTGATCATCAGGAAGGCACAGCCTTATTTCTATGAAGGGAGTTTTCTCCTGGTCAAGGACCACCTGTCTAGTGATTTTAACCGGACACTTGACATCATCCATGTTGGTCAGTGTCTGGATTCCTGCCTTTCTGGATTCCTGGATTCCTGCCCAGGGCTTGCTTCTGAAAGGTTGTGAATTTACGTGAGCATCAGCTTGACCCTTATAATTCTTTGATCTGATGTTTTTATGCTTCATTAGAATGCATTTACAGAAAGGCTAGTTTAGCCTTACTCCTGTGGTATGGCCTTTCTAGAGCTCTACTGAATGCCCTGGTTATTCAACAAGGTCCCTCCACACAAGCTAAATGGAGGGTAAATATCTCCCAGCTCTATGGGAAGCTCAGTAGTTTGTTTCTTTTTTTTTTTAACTTGTACTCCCCTGATAGTTATCTTCCCTTACTAGTTGTTCTTTATCCTACTATTAGTTCAGAAGAATGTTCTAACAGAGACCCAAGGGAAACTCACAGTAGACTCTGGACTTCTTTCTCTGTGTGGCCCCTTGCTCTCCAGTACTCTGCCCCACAAATTCCAGATATGCATTCCCTGTGAATTTACCTTTGAACCAGAAATCTCAGCCTCCCTGAATTCTGATCTCTATCACCTAATCTCAGTGAGGTCACATGCTCTGCTTGGGCTCCCCCTTCCTGGGCCATAATGCAGAAGAATCATCCAGGCAGAAAGCCAAGACATTAAGCGATCACCTCATTCGTGGCTTTCCTGTCATGGATTATGTTCCCATACTTTCTTTGCCTGATATCCACAAAACACATTTTGTACCATTTTTCTAGCTGTTTATGGCTTGAGGGTTTGTATAGTACCAGCTACTACATTTTGGGCTGAGTCAGAAGTCCCATGAGGGATCCTAGAAAAAGGACCTTCAGTAACAGCAGAGGAAGCAGAACTGAGTTTTCAGAGGATTGGGGCATAAATGGAAGAAAGAAATGAGTCAGTACATATAAGAGACTAGCAAAGAAGAAGAAAATGGAATCATGACCTGAGAAGACATATTAATCTTCCTTACTACTGTTCAGTTACCTATAATTTAATTTGGACAGTATTTCTAAGAGTTAATATTTTAAGTCCTTAAAAGAGTACCGGACTCATCTGCTAATATAAGTGCTGAGTACAGAGCCCTAGAAGATTCAAGGTCAGCACCACTTATCACAATTGTAAAAAAAATTACTGTGTATTTTCTCTGTAATGAAATTCTTCCCCCTCAGATCATAAGCCCTATGTGGGTAGGAACTGTGTTTACTTTTTTAACTCAGTCTCTCTACCCATTAACAAAATACCCACATGGGCCCATAATAGTGCCTGGATAAATGAGGCATTAGTAAACCTTGTAGGATTGAACCCCTTCCCTGTGGGATCAGAGTCTTTCTCCTGGTAGTGTCAGAATTGAGCATATGTCAGAAAGACACCCGGTCAATGTCTGCTGCCGTTGGAGAACTGACCGGTACGGGGAAAAACTTATTCACATCTGGTCACAGATGTGTTCACGATGAGCAGGGGAGAAGAGAGAGAGAAAAAAAAAAAGTAGTATTTTCCACACAATGACCGTCAAAAGCAGTACCTGTAGAGGCATAGAAGTAATATGTAGGAGAGACAACCATAGAAGCTAGTCTTCCCTTAAAATGCTTATTTTGTAAATTTGACAAAAAGCCCATGTAAATAGCTAATATAATCTTAAACAAAACTAACATTATATTCTTTTAAAAAGCAAAAGCAAAATAAATATAATGAATCTAACTGTTTAACACGTTAGTGGCATATCCACATGGAGAGGAAAACTTCCATGTAACTTTAAGAAATATTAATAAGCTATACTTTCCTAGTGGCTTGATGCTAAAACAAAACTGAAGAACAATATTATGCTCTTTTCAATAATCATATTGTTAGTGATAGTATTAAGATAGCTAACCTGAGACAATACTACTACCCTCTGTGTGTAATGAGTAATTGGTGTGAGATAAATCAAGTGAGCAATTATGGTGTTGTCATTGAAAATAGGAATTTCAACCTGGGAAAGATACAGATGTAAGGTGGTGGAGATGAATCTGTAGTCCTGAATTTAATTTGCAGTTATCAGTCACTATGAACTCACTGTATCATTGTATCTTATTGATACTGAACTCATTGTATCTTCTCAGGGATTTGTGTGTGTCTTTGTGTGTTTAGCTCTGTCCTCTGAAAACATCTAGAAACAGTGACTAACCCAGTAGAAATTAGCACCCCTAGCACCAAGACTGTGGTCTTTAAATACTGTTTCCCACTAAAGCAGATGAGGACTCCTTGCTGATATGACACTTCCAATTTGAGGAAGAAAATTTTCAAGATAAGTCTGTAATATTTAGTCATTCCAGAAAGCAAGAAGCTAGCAAATACCACTAGCCTCATGGCCAAAGACTTTAGGAACCACTTTCAAGAGACTTTCACAAGCCAATGGATAACTTTGCAATTAATAAATTGAAGTACATCAAAGATGTTAATTCGTGTGTTTATAATAATACTCAAACCACATAAGACATATGTAGAATGTACTAGGAAAACAACTTGTTATTTGGAAAACTAGTAAATAAAAAGACATAATCAAGCAAATATAATATTTCCTGCAACTTTTCTGGTAGGATTCTACCTCAGGATAACTGAATCATATGTGAGGGGAAAATATCCTTTAAGACACATTTTAGGCAGTAAATTTAAAAGAAATGATCACATTAATATATCACCATTTTACAACCCCTAAATTATTTTTAATCTACTCCAGGCAGATTATTAATGGAAACTACCTTTATAAAAAGGATGGCCAGACATCGAAATCCTTCTACTGTCTGTAAGGAATTTTTGCATAAAAAGGAAAATAAAATTATAACTCAAATCTCATCAAATCTCTAGGTCTAACTTCCAATTTGCAGAAAACACAGGATGCAAAGGAATTACACAACAGGTACATAGCAAAACGTGGAAAAAATCAACAAAGTTCCTTCAACAAAGAAACTACAATGAGATATCTGGAGGGCTCAGTGGGTAGAGTGTGGGATCTTGATCTCAGGGTTATGACTTTGAGCCCCACATTGGGTACAGAGATTACTTTAAAATATAAGATCTTAAAAAAAAAAAAAAAAGCTGCAAGGAAAACATCAGAAGCCACATATTTATTAAGAATGATTTAAGAGACAAGTCAATGAATTACAGTATATGGACCTTTATGAAATTCCTGAATTAAGCAAACCATAGGAAAGGAAAAGATTAGAAAAATGTAACACTGGATGGATATTTAGTAACAGAAAAAATTATTGATAATTTTTTTGAGTGTGATAACAGTGTTGAGGTTATCTTTCTAAAGAATCCTTACCTTTCAGAGATGCATTGAAATATTTATGGAAGAAATGAAATTGAGGCAGACCACACTCTGTGCTTCAGAGCCAAAATGTGTACCAGGAAGACAGAGCCTCGGACAAAGAGGAACACATGGTTTTATCGCCTTGCCAGGAAGGCTGTGGACTTCAGAAACCAGAAGCCCATGCGGAGGAAGGGGCTGTGGGGTTTTACAGGGAAATACAGGATCTCACTGGTTTTGGCAGGAATTGTGTCCGTGCTGACAGCCTGGTTCATCACCTTTCCAGGGCGGAACCGGGTTCCTGAGAGAAAAGGCCAAGAAGGGAGGAAGAGAGGTTTGCAGAAGAGAGGAAAAAGGTTACTTTAAAATGCAGCTTCATGGAAGCATTTGTGCTGCCATTTTGATTCTTGTTCAACTTCCTGCTTTTAAAGGGTTTCAGTGTGACGGATGGGGTTGGCTTCACGCTACCAGGTAGGGGTGCGCAAGGTAGGAGTACAGATGGAGCAAGACTGTCTTCGGGTGAACTTTTGAAGCTGGGCGATCAGTACATGAACTTACGTCATCCTCTTTCTCTAATTCTTATAGGTTTGAAATTTCCACAATACAAAATGTAAAGTATTGTCTTTAAAAGTGCCATGCTGTGGATATTAGTTTAAATAAAAGAACTTTTGAAATCTGTAGAAATATAATAGATCTCGTGATAATAAAAAGAGAGTCGAAAGTTAATATTCTTTAAATTCCAGAGGGAAGGAGAAGGAAGGAAGGAAGAAGGAAGGAAAAACCATGGCTGATACACAAACTTTTCTAGTTTTGTACAGAGTTTTAAAAAGGTGAAAGTCGTAAATCTTGGTCACCCAAAATTACTCTGAGGTAATGTCAATTTTAAGGCATTTTTACTTAGAGCTCTGGGGCGATGTCCCAAGAGGCGTAAGCAAGAAATCCCATGCGGCAGAGTGGATGATCCACTGAACGTGCCACAGGATCCTTGCCGCCGCGCAGCCACCATCAGCAACGGCCGGACGCTGGTCCTTGGGGTGCGGCCTGGGAGGTGGGAAGCTCCGGCCTGACAGCCTTGAGCTGGGAGCAGGTGCAGGGCTGAGGCCCCCAGGGGTGAGTGCAGACAGCTGCCCTGGCCACATCCCCGTGGGACAAGGTACATGGACACAGTAGATGGGCAGCGTACTTCTTACAACATTTCCCAGGATAGGGCCATAGTCTCATTTCCTAGCAAAATCCTTCAATGCTGTCATATTCTAACAGAATCCAGAACCCCTCTGATGCAGCGGGGCCACGGGGGACCACCTCCCCGCACTGAGCATCCCCAGCGCCCTGGAGCACGACTGAAGTCCTGTCCGGGACCCCTGTCGCTCCTTCTACTTGTCACGTCCTGTCACCCCTGGGCTTGGCTTTGCTAGTACACAAGAGTGGGTCGTCCTTGAACTTCTTGAACTTCTCAGAATTCTCCATCTCTGCATCTCTTCACTGAAAATGTCATGGACCTTCTTTTCTCCCTCTCTTTCTACTTTCCTGTTTTTCTCTTAAATCTCAAAAAAATTGGAAAACTTAAACCTGGAGGCTCATTCTTGGGTTTGACACACTAAACAAATGAACCGTTTCCCACTGATGAATCACCTTTCAGGCCCCTTGGAAATACAGGTTAGTTATGCGAGAGAAGGTCTGCCCGTCGGGACACAAGGCCATCGTTCAGGTACCGGGGAGCCCCAGGTGATGAAGCCATCCACTGCAGGGATCCCGCTGCATAAAATCAGGGGTGCGTGTGAGCTGTCACAGGCCGATCTCCTGAACGCAATTCGAGAGAAGCGACACGCCGCCATCACTCATGTTAGCGCCTCTTCAGGCAACAATGTTGTTTGAAATAATCGACCGATTAATTCATCAAAGGCAACATGGGACTTGGGGTGGGGCGGGGTGGGGGGACAAAGGTGCTTTTTCAGGACTAGTGAAAGCAATGACATTTCTGTTTACCATTTGTCAGCTTTAAATAGTCAATACGTGTTTGCAATGACTTCCAAATTTTGAGGTGCGATTTCACTTATAAGGATATGCAATTATTAAGATTTATGGAGAGGGTGTTTTTTCCGCAAACACTCAGCTTTGATAATTATCAGGAGAATGATTCATTCTGTCTCGGAAGTTAAGTGCATGATAAATGGAATGCCTCTTCGGGCTTGCAATTTCCGAAATGTGAAGAATGCCCATTTCTTTGATAATTACCTCAAACCCATTAATAATAACTGTAAGCATTTTGGGGCAGCAAGTTGGTAATAACTGTGCATCTAGAGTAGTATGATATCTATATTAATCTCTTTTTCTTCATTCTCAAAGCAGATGTCACAAAACCCAGAATCATTTCCGTGTTTCCTGCGACCCTCCCCAGACACTCCAGGCAGGTAACAGCTCCTGGGGTCAGCAAGCTCTCCTCTCTGCCATCCTGAAACCCAGCGGGAACCTGGAATCCAAAGAATGTGTTTGCATTATCCAAGAACTCTGGCTTTACCACGAGGTCCACGCTGGGATTCCATTCTAGTGACTTGACTGAAGGCATCTCTCGTGACTCATTACTCAGTTCCCACAATCCGTTTGAGAACTTGTTTATGTTACCGAGAGCATGGGGAGCCCACTTAGGAGTCTCTGACAATCGACCATCAAAACTAAGATAAACACGTCTGGCGTGATCACACTGTCCCCGGACACTTGAGCTGCAGGGAATCAAGAGATCAGCAAGGCCTTTCTGATTTTCCAAATGAGCCCATGGGAAAGGTCACCCCCAAGCCACTTTGGGAAATGTGCCTGCCTCTGATCCCATTCACAGCTCGTGGAACCGGCCCGTCCTGCCCCGGTGCTTCATGAAGCTTGGTGCCGTTGAAAGAACACGGCTTGGGTGGACATCCTTTCCCGTGACAACATCTCGTTCCAGAAATCACAGACCTGTACTTCAGCCTTTCTGTGTGTTTCCTCCTCCAGCAGAACACAACTGTGACCACTGGGAGAGAGCCATCAAAGCAAGCAGACCACGCACTTGTCCTGGGCCCCCAGACACCTGTTCGCCGGGACCCATTGGCTCCTGTGAGTGACTCTTCTTTCGTGGAGACCTATTTGAAAACAGGGTCTAAAAGTCCCCCTGTAAGACATCTCTGCCAAACAAACCACGTTTTGGTCCCTTTCCCAACTGTGTGACGGCCACCAGCCCGTGTGTCTGGGATAGTCATTCATTCTGACGCACGGAGGCCTGGCTGTGTCGACTCATTTTCTAGCAAGAGGATGAAACCTTGTTGTCTAGGGAACGGGATAGGAGTAGAGGGGTTTGGGAAGTGGGAATTTTATTCTTGCTCCGACGCTAATTCTCCCGCGACCTCAGCCAAGCCCTATGAATTGTTTCTATCTGCAGAGTGAAGATAATGGACAGGCCCTCCCCTCCCCCAGGAGAGTCCTGGGGATTAATTAGGCAGCTCATTTGAGATTCAAAGTGCTGGGAGCCCACAGGAAAAGTGACTGGAGAACAAAGGGGGCTCACACTCGTGCTAGCAGCCAGGGACCACACCAAAGACACTCTCAGGGATCCATTTGGTGGCACACCCGTATTTGTTAATTAACTGGGATGAGGAAGTCATTATGGCCAGGAGGGGTTAATGGAAAGGTTGAACTTGCTCAAATTGCCCCATAGAGCTGTAAATCGAGGGCTCCTTTGTTCTGAAAGAGGGCCGGGCCCTCCAGCCTCCAGCTAACCAGCACCTTCTAGGAACCCCAAGGAAGTCCTTGGGAGCTTGAACAGCTTTTCAATGGAAGGTGAATCCAGTTCTCCCTGTCAGAAGGAAAAACTCTTCTTCAAAAAAATAAAAAGGAAGAGCAGAAGCTAACCAGTACTCCTCCCGTCATCCTTTCACAGAAACGTTCCCTCTGGCACTCACTGCGGCACAGTGTGAGCCCTCGCTCACACGCACACACTCAGGCTTGCACAATCGTGTGCACACCCACACATATGCACACTCACACACCCCTGCTCACATTCATGCACACGCACACTCACGCACTCACATGTACATGCACTCACACATACAGCCCATGCTCACACTCATGCACGCGCTCGCAAGGCGAACTCACATGCACCCATGCTCGCTCACACTTATGAACGGTGAAGCACACTCGCACACTCATACTTGTACTCATACATGCCAACGCACACACGTGCTCACGTGTTCACACACGCACACTTATACACTCACGTACACGCGCTCACGTGCCCACGGTCACGACTCACACGCACATGCTCACGCTCACACTCACACACCTGTTTACACTCATGCTCACACACGCATACACAAACTCACACAGATATGCTCACGCGCACAGACATGCTCACACATCCACACACACTCAGATAAGGAGTCTAGCAAGAAACCAGAAGAACACACTGGGAGGATCCCTAAAAGTCCTCGGCCAGCCTGGGCCAGGGGGCAAATGTGAAGGATGAAGGACGCCGCGGAAGAATGAAACAGATCTGGAATTTGTGGAGCGCGGTCAGCTTTGCAAGAGAAGCCTGGAGGAATCCAAACCAGTTGGGAGAGTTACGGATTTTGCTGTTTGCCTTTTTGTTGAAGGCAGGTATCTTTGCAGGGAGGATTTCAGGAGGATTACTGGGGGAGGGAGGGGTACTGATAAAGACCCATAGGACAGCATTCCTGGGCTGGCTCCCACCCACCCCCAGGGGAGCCCGGAGCCCAGGGTGGGTCAGATGCACTCACAACTCAGACTCCTCTAACCAGCTCCTACCGACCGAGGAGCCTGTCTGAGTGGCGCTCAGTATAGACAGCCAGGGTGAAAACCAAGTTCGCGGACACTTCAGGGCCCTGCACTCCGGCTTGCCCCCTCCCCGGAGCCTGGAAGAGGTGTGGGAGAGCGGCAAGGACAACCGACTCTGACGCAGGACGGAAATATATGGGGAGAAGCCCGTTCCAGGAGAAGGAAAAGCGTGTCCTTCTCCATCGTTCCTCTGGCTTCTCCGGTCCCGGAAGGCAGCACCAGCATCTTCACAAGGAAGACACACGCACCCCGGCTAATCACGCAGACGGCTCTGGTCCCGAGGCCGCTTTCACCCAGAGGACGTTTTCTGTCTGCACCAGAGAGCTCAGCTCTCCAGAGAGGAAAGACTGTTTTCAGAATTACTGCCCCCGGCAGAAGGACACAGAGCTGGGGGTACTGTTCACCTCTCTGGTCTTGGAATTTCTGAGTCCGGAGCAGCCAGACGGGTCAGGTGTAGGGGTGTAGAGGGGATGCACCTGCCTGTTTAGGGCAAATGAGGTATTGCTGGACCAGCCTCCGTGTCTCAGGATGGGAAGGGCTGGGCAGAGATCCTTGGGGGAGGCTGACTTTCCCAGAGAGGATCACGGGAAGCCACATTTCAGGGCTCCCTTCCTCCTTCCAGCTCAGCAAGACCAGAGAATGCAAACTTAAAGACTTAGAAAAAACAAATCTCTAGAGGAAGGGGTACCCTGTGGGACAGCATGACTTGTGCAAACGTAAACACGGAAGTTGTCTAACTTTAGAAAGTGGTTAGGCCCTCCCAGGGTCTCAGGATCCCATCCCTGCCACCAACCGTCCTGGCTCACTTACCATCTATCTCTTCTGTTTTGTCCTTGGCCCTTGGATCAGCAGCCATGGGAAAGGGGAGCAGAATCCTCCTACATCCAAACCCAAATACAGCCCCAAGGGGTACTGAAGGAGGTTGAGAAAAGGGCAGAAGCAGGCGGGCCCGTTGGACCTCTCCTCACCCAGCCCAAGGCAGGTGCAGACCCTCCCCGTTCCCGAGGAACTACACATCCTTACTGTTCTTAACTCAGAAGACACGGGGGCCCCAGAGAATGGGAACCAGCTAAGTCTAGTCCTGCCCCTCTCACCCTGGACCTGTCCTGTTCGTCCACCACTGCCCCACACCTTGTCCAGCCATGGTCAGCGCTCACTGCCTCCCTTCTCCCGCTTACGTAATATAGAACTCGTATTACTCATATTCAGTGAATGTGTGTGCTTTTCCCTGTGAGCCTGTGTCTGTTAGCCAGGGCCCCCGAGAGGGGTGAGGACAACATTTCCCTGTCCTGCCCCTGCCGCGGGTGCGAGCCGCTCCCTCGCAGACCTCCCGGGCTCCTTATGTTCCTCAACATGGGAAGCTCAGGGCTCCGCAGGCCCTGGCCTTCCGGGTGCTGCCTGCCCTCAAGAGAGAGTCCTGGGGGGCTCACCGTGTCTGAGTCAGCCTCAGTGGGACCCGGGAGCAGACTCAGAACCCTTGGCTGCCCGACTCTGGAGGCCGTGCCGGAGGACCCTCCCCCTTCCACTTCCTTCGCCAGCTCTTCCCGCGCCGCTCTGTAAGTCAAGGAAGGACTGAGAACCACTTTTCCGGAAGAACATTAAAAACAACACCGTAGCCCTCTCATAAAGTTTTCTCACCTCCAGAAGTGTTCAGGCAGGTGACTTGGAGGCCCGATGGCTGGGCCCAGTGCCCAAGACTCGCTATGGACCCCAGGAAGTTCTGAGTCCTGTGCGGGTCAGCGTGTTCACCTGTAAACCCGCGGGGGTATGAGTACCTCCTTCTTACGGCTGCTGTGCCTACAAAAGCGGGAAGTACCCACAGACCCGAACTCCTGCCCTTCACCCCCACCCAGGTAACAGGGGAGTGCGAGGGCAGAACGTCAGACAAGCAGTCACGGACGATGTCCCAGGACTTTGATCTCTGACATCTTAGGATTATTTTTACCTCCAGCAAGAAGAATAGCATCAGATTTCCATTCTGCAAACACGGGTGACTGTAGTACTGGATCTTAGTCCCTTTTCCTCTTATGTTAGTATTTTGACATGGAGCTGTCAGCCTTGCGAGGTGGGACTGAGACAGGAGGTCAGGTAGAGAAGGCACAGTGACCCAGCAGACGGCTGTGTCCCCCAGATTTGGTAATACAGGGACAGCCTGTCCTCAGCCACATCAGACAGAACGAGGTCCTGATCTCTTAAAGGAATTTACGAAGGGTCTGAGCTTCGTTCTGTTGCTATGACCAGAGTGGAGGGGATGGGCACTGAGGGGTGACAAGGGACGGGTGGCTTCGCCAGGCGGGGATGCAGCTGAGAGCCAG